>NC_035167.2:2692174-3365218 GCF_001659605.2 Manihot esculenta | reverse complement strand
GGGGGGGGGGGGGGTTGGTGTTGGGGGAAGTAGGCCAACTTCCTGTGGTCAAAAGCCCAAATCTCATAAGGTTCTAACGGCCAGCACGCAGTAGCCTTGTGGGGTCAATTCTGCAAATTAAAAAAACTTGGGGACTTCATCGTAATTCACAAAGAGTGAAAACAGAAAAATAAAGGAGGAATTGATATGGGACTTCGGTGGATTCAGTTCGAATAGGAACACACATCATCAGGGTTTGTGTTCTTTCTCTTCTCATTCAATATCTCCCATTTTATTTTCTCAAAGATCTCTCCAAATTAAACCATAAACCTGAAATTCAAACCTATATTTATTCGAAAGACATAATCTCTCTTTTCATAAGAACAAAAATATGCAAGGAGGAGAAGAAGTTAGCATTGAGGAGCTCGCTTCCAATCTCTCCACATACAAAGAACAGCTTCATAATGTAATTCTCTCTCTCTTCTTCTTCCATTAATTTTATTGTTTTTTCGCTAAATTTTATTTCCTAATGTTGGTTGTGGGAATTGTATCAATTGGGTATCTCGAATTAGGGTTATATTGTTATAATTTTTTTGTTTGGGTTACTCTAGAAGTTACTCTGTTGTGAATTTTGGGTATCACTATATTGAATTATATGACTTCAGTATGTTGAATTCTACCCGTTCAAATTAGACCCATCTACTTTCGTTTTTGAAATTCTTTGCGACTTCGAATTAGGGTTCTATGTCCTTCCCCCAACTCTATTTATTGAATCCAATCTAATTAAGCTCTCTCGCTCCTTTTATTGAGATATGGATATATGGAGTTGGATTTTTCATATTCCGTTTGTAAGCTATAGTCACACTCCTACATTGAGTTGTTTTTCCCCTTAACAACTTTTTATTAAAGAAAAAGAAATAAAACAAATCCAAAAGCTCTAGAACTTGTGTGAGTTATAGCCAGAACTTGGATTTGTTGAAATTGTAGCGAAGGTTCCTAATGTTCCATTTTTTTTAAAATTTTTTTTGATAGTCTAATCCATAAAAAAAATAATTCCACATGCCCAAAGGAGGAGACCATTTTTTTTTTTAATGAAATACAGCTTATTCAATAGTTTACTAGCAGCTTTAAATCACTTGTTAATTAAGGGATAGCTAAAATTTTAGTTTTGAAATTCTAACTTTATGTGTTCCTGTTATGAGGGAGAAAGTAAAAAGGACATTGAGATGTCAAACTTTATGATGAAAAGATGAATAAGACTTCTCAAATTAATTGCAACACTGGTTCTAGGTTTTTGATAGTTATTGATCTTCACAAATTGCTTATAAGCATTGTTTGAAATTTCCCAGTTAGTTTGTCTTTCT
The DNA here is from genome assembly GCF_001659605.2 of Manihot esculenta. Taxonomy (NCBI): domain Eukaryota; kingdom Viridiplantae; phylum Streptophyta; class Magnoliopsida; order Malpighiales; family Euphorbiaceae; genus Manihot; species Manihot esculenta. The sequence goes on along the minus strand of NC_035167.2, from coordinate 3,363,875 downwards.
GTCCTCTTTTTCTCTTCTCTTATTTATTATTTACTCTAGATTTTCTTTGCTCTTATTTGAATGTTGATTGGCTACATTCATGACTTTAATATTGGCCTATGTTAGGCGATCATCTAGTTAATCATATTTAAAACAATAAGGGATTTGTTAATGTTTTCTCAGGAGAGCTTGGACACCACCTTTTTCCACAAAATTATATATCCCTGTTGTTATTTTTTTTGTTATTATTATTATTATTTTTTTATCTTTTTAACTTAACAGTTGTGCAATTGCTTACTTTTGATAATGTCAAATATAAGTTGTCTCACGCATGGAATGATTATGCAATCATTTAGTTTTCATGGTGTCAAATATGTGTTGTTCCACTTGGTTCTTGTCCATTACAGTCTAAAAATGATTGATGTTGTATATTTTCTCATAAAAATTTATAATTGTTTGCTTATATGCTGTAGGCTATAGACTGTTTTTGAACTATCTTTTCTGTTATTTATCTCTATATGTTTGTCAGGTTCTTATGTGTAATGACTCATCTCATACTTGTGATCAGGTTAGACAACTTTTGGCTGAAGATCCTGATAATTCTGAGTATGTGGACATGGAAAAGGAGCTTAATGAGGTGATCCTTGCTTGTCATTGTTTTTACTCAGTCTGTTTTTTTCCATTCATTTGTAAATTCAAAAACTTTTTTGTTGGAGTTTATCTTGGGCCATGACACTTTATATAGTTATCTTCTGGAATGGTCAACTTCTCTTGGCTGAGGGGCCACAAAGCAGACTATATAGGTGTTTCTATTTGGGAGATGGGTAGATGTTACTATTTCAGCGTCTAGGTTTTGATGCAGTTATGTTTCTTCTTGTCTCTCTTCTTCCTCTCTCTTGAAGGACTTCAACATGTTGCTCAAACAAGAAACATTAATAAGCTGCTAATGGCTTCCATGGAGATTTGTTTTCATTTCAGGGTTAAAAATAAAAAGGTGAGGGTGGATTTTATGCTAACTAAAGTTCATGCTCTCCAGAAAAAGGAAATGTATGGAGAATTATTAAAACGAAGAAAAAAGAAAAAAAAATGGAGCTGTTTGTAAAATTTAGAACTTCATCAAGATGCCATCACTTCTATCTTGGTTCATTTGCAGGTGTGCTATGTGTCGTGATGGCCAGCCCTCCTATCTTCCTCATCTGATTTGAGATGTTCACTCTCAGATTCTAAGTTTGAATTTTCATGAAGATTGCCATTTATAATGTTAAAGATCATGTTCATATTATACTATCCTAACATTGCCAAGATGCAGGTCATTGCTCTTACAGAGGAACTCCTTGCAACTGCAAAGCAGAATGAGATATCTGGATCAGATATTGGGCCTGGAACTAGTGCATCACCTAGTTTGCCTCAACCTAAGGTGGGTAGCAGTGCAATACAACCAATTGCTTTTTGTTTATGTATGTCTGATAAGTACTCATTATGGCAAGATGCATGTGGGAAGGGTAAGAGGTGTACATACTTTATATAAATATGACATATTTGTGCAGTTTTATGAAGACACATTAGGTGCTACTATAATTCTTTTTTCCCTTAATCAGGATTCAGAGGGAATGTCTAGTGAACTTGAGAAGTTCCCTGTTGGTGCAAAAGTTCAAGCTGTATGGAGTGAAGATGGGGAGTGGTATGTGATAAACATAAGAGAGATTCATAATTTGTTAAGTACTTATTATTATGAGTATTATTTTTTTACCCTTTATCTTTGCTGTGTTTGATTAGTTAAATTTTCAGGTATGATGCAACAATAGAGGCTTTTACTCCTAATGGGTATTATGTTTCCTATGATGGATGGGGGAATAAGGAAGAGGTAAGCTTTCTGTCACCCCACTTTCAAATCATTATGTCTTGGTGTTTCAATATTATTGCCCTGTCCTAGTTGTACCCATCTATATGGATAATTGCAAGTCTTGCAATAGAACTGTGTTGTGTTGAGGCTTCCATTGGAATTTTGATGGATGAGAAATGGACTGTGGCTATGTTTCATAGGTTGCTTGTGGACATTCTAAAAATGAATATGACTGATCCATAGCATAATCTATGATTGTGGAAGCCAGGAATTCATTTCTTTAAGTAATCATTTAGGCCTTGTTTGGTGACAACTTTTTTGTTATAAGTTATAGGAAGTAAATATGTTAATATAGGAAGTAAATATTAATAGATGAATCAGTTACTTAATCTTAGGATTGTATAATCATAGATTTTATTTTCCTTCCTGTTTAGATACGGTCTCTCACTTATAAATAAGTTGTAATCTCTATTGAGAATAACAACAAAATATTATATTTCTACATGGTATCAGAGCTATTCTCGTAGATATTTAATTTCTCTCTCTCGTCAAATTTTAAAATTTTTGGAGACTTAGGACTCCTGTTCTTTTGTGTTACCCATCTAGGGTAATATTTGTCTCCCATCGTTCACCTAGAGAGGACGCCGAAGTTGCCTTGCAACCCGCTTATCAGATTTGTGGTTCATTTGCCGTTTGGATGTTAGGTGGAGGCGCTTAGTTGCCTTGCAACCCGCTTGTTAGATCTGCTGTTGAGACAGGTAAAACGTGATTTTGGGTTACCCATAAAGGGTAACATTTGGAGGCTCAGGCTCTGTTCATTTTGGGTTACTCATAAAAGGTAACATTTGAAGACTTAGAGTAACATTTGGAGACTTAGGGTTCTGTTCATCCGGGTTATCCATAAAGGGTAACATCTGGAAATTTAGGACACTGTTTATTTTGGGTTACCCTGGGTAACATTTGGAGACTTAGGAGACTTATGGCTCTGTTCATTTGGGTTATTCATAAAGGATAACATTTGGAGACTTAGGTCTCTGTTCATTGGATTACTCATAAAGGGTAACATTTGGAGATTTAGGACTCTATTCATTTGGGTTATCCATAAAGGGGTAACATTTGGAGACTTAGGGCTCTGTTCATCGGGTTACCCATAAAGGGTAACATTTGGAGATTTAGAATTCTGTTCATTTAGGTTATCTATAAAGGTAACATTTGGAGACTTAGGGCTATGTTCATCGGCTTATCCATAAAGGGTAACATTTGGAGACTTAGAACTCTATTCATTTGGGTTATCCATAAGAGTAACATTTGGAGAATTAAGGCTCTGTTCATCGGGATTACGCATAAAGGGTAACATTTAGAGATTTAGGATTCTGTGCATTTGGGTTATCCATAAAGGGTAACATTTGAAGATATCGGGCACTGTTCATAAGGTATTGTTCACGGAAACTGTTCACGGCTACTATTCACGGGTTCTGTTCCTTTGTTTATTTTGATTGTTTTGGGTTGATTGTTCTTATGGCTGAAATTGATTATATATATAACAAGTTGGGCATTATTAACATTTATGTTCCAACTTTAGGGGGGAGTGTTATAAGTTATAGGAAGTAAATATGTTAATATAGGTAGTAGATATTGATAGATGAATCAGTTACTTAATCTTAGGATTGTATAATCATAGATTTTATTTTCCTTCCTGTTTAGATACGGTCTCTCACTTATAAATAAGTTGTAATCTCTATTGAGAATAACAATAAAATATTATATTTCTACATTTTTAATTAGTTTTAGTGTTTTAACCCAGTTAGAACACTGTATGGAGTGATTAAATAGTGGTTCATCAAAAGCTACCTCCCTTAACTTTTAGCTAACAACTACTATAAAAGCTAAATGTTATTAGAATAGCTAGTGTTGCTGATTAGAGGCTTAATGATTTATATCAAATTCCATTAATTACTGGGAAGGAGTCAATGGTGCTTTGTCATTAGTGTAGGAGGTATAGTGTTGATTTCAGACCACATTATTGTTATTGAATCTCAAGGAAGAGTTAAGAGGTCATTAGTGTCAATGTGTCATGAATAATGGAGCTTTGTGGCAGAAACATTGTTTTATATACCATTATGTGATTTAACGACCAATTTTTCTTGATTTTGTTGCTCGAGACTGTTTATTAGTTTTGCCCTTTTGCTTATGACTTATTCTTTATTTGTGGACCGAGTTGCTCGCATGCTTATTTCACTCCTTCCCTATGATTGTGGTAAATTTACTTTGAATCAGATGCTGGATGGCATATCCTGACAGTTGCTAATCCCAGGTGGATCCTGCCAACGTAAGACCGGTTGAGCTCAATGCTTTAGTGGAAGCTGAAAGAGTTGCTGAAGCTACAAAGCAAGCTATCAAACGTAAGATTGCACAAGCTGCGTTTGTTGATTTCGAATCTAGGAGTTTGCCGCCAAAGCTTCGTATAAATGCTGAGGACCCAGAGGATGTGGTAAGCAGGGTTTATATATGCTTCTTCCATTAATATTGTTCACTTTGAGGTCACTGAATACTGATGTTTTTAAAAATTGTAAAATTATCTTTAGTGGTTTATCTGTAAATATATTTGTTTATTTGGTCAATCTCACTGATCAGATTCAAAATGATGTGTTATTTATCACTGCCCGACAAAACCATCTGACTAGTGTTTTATCCATCTGTCCACTATGTACCCACAGACTTGTCCTTTTTTAACTAATTTTGGTTGGTTTATATGACAATTCCTCCTGATAATATATCTTCATATGATTATTTATTTATTCATTTATTTCCCATTCTTGTCATGAATTATTACGTGAATAGTGCTGTTGAATAATGCCTTAATAAAATCACAACTGCAGAAAGCTGCCAAGCGGAAGAAAATACATGCTTTCAAGTCAAAGATGCGGTTTGAACAACTTGAAGTTGCACAGAATAAGCGACAAAATGCATGGCAGCAGTTCCAGACCACTAAAGGCAGCAGTAAAAAGGTGTGCGCTTGCAAAGCTAACTCACGGTTTTCTTCTTTCCTTCCTTTATGCTTAGTTTGGATGGAAGGAAATGGAGAGAAGAGAAAAGAAATTAAAAAAGAGGAGGGAGGAGGGGATTATTAGATACTATATATTTAGGAGAGAAATGGAGGAAAATGAAGATTATTAGATACTATATATTTTAAGATTACTTTTATATCCTTATGTCATATAAAAAGAAAATTATAGCTTATGGCAACAAAGTAATTCTAATAGGAGATAAATTTTTACTTTTTTTTTTTTTTATATTCAAACAATGGAAAAGAAATGTACTTTTCTTTTCTTTTCTATTATATTCATTTCTCCTTATTTCCATTGCACAACTAAGGATCCAAACAGAGGGTTACCTAGAAGGATTGAAGGTTTTTAGCCTTCAGAAACCATTTTTTTCTGGATACTAAAAGATTTGACAACCGCAAACTCTCCATGCCCTTATCATCTCCTTATGTAATGTGGAGATTTGTTCTAGTAGTTTCTCAAAGATCTGTGCTAAAATTATTTTTCTTCATTATCGGACCTACATGTAAGTTACAATTGTTAATATTATCTTTGTTCGTAGGTTGGTTTCTTCTCAGGGCGCAAGCGAGAAAGCATTTTTAAGTCTCCTGATGATCCATATGGTAAGGTTGGGGTGACTGGAAGTGGAAAGGGCTTGACAGAGTTCCAGAAAAGGGAAAAGCATTTGCATCTCAAAGGTGGAAATGCTGAGACTGATGAGTAGGTTTTTGAGGTTCAGTTATTTTCATTGTTCTTCATATGTAACTTTCTCCATTAGTTATTGCCTTCTGCCAACTGATTCAGTAGCAAAGTCACTGGTTAAAAGCACTCAAATTGACATCTAGTGTGTGTGGATGGCATACCTCTGTGAAGATTTATGTCACTTGTACTGCCATTTGCAGATGTTCCAATATTACAACCACTTGGTTATCTTCATTGATATTTTCATCTTTTTTCTTGCAACATTTTGAGAAAAACACACTGTATTTAGAGGCCATATAATTTTTTTTAGGGAAGTTAATTTAAGTCTTATGGTATGGAGAATCTTATTAGTCAATTTTTTAGTTTTGAAAAGTACACTAAGATTTTAAAAAATTGATTAGTTAATTATTTTTACTATTTAGTCTTGATATATAAGAAAATTTATTAGTTGGCGTTTTAGTCTTGTAAAAAATTATATTATTTTTTTTTATATTATGGGTATTTTAGATTTTTATATAATACTTAATAGCTAATTAATAGATATATAAATTAATAGACTTTTTTTAAAATTTTTATTTTAATATCTTTTTTAAAATTAAAAAGATAAACTAATGAGTTTCAGATTAAATAATAGATTTTCATTTTTTTACCTATTCATCTCTCTCACCGTGACCCCACCTCATCAATTCATTGACTATGTTCTCACATTTTACCAATTTGGTTTTGTTGGGTTTTTGAAGTCTCATTCAGTTTTTAGTAAAAATGAGAAAGTGAGAGTAGCTTTATGAATGGGAAGAAAGGCAGAAGCTAGTGCCTGGTATTTTACTCTCAACCATTGTTACCAATTTGTATTTAGAGCATTTGAAGTAGTTGATCTGCGCCAGGCTGCACAAATTATGCTTAATGTTTCTGTCGAGTAAGCAAACCATGAACGAACGAGGAGCGTTGTGCTGGAGAAAGGAAGCATCTCTTGTGCGTCTGGGATCTTTGTTGGATTCTTTAATAAATTAAATTTGATGCTTCGAGAAAAAAAAATCACTTTTTTATTTTTGAAATTTCTGAAATCGAAACTGAGAGTGGGAGTTAGAATTGGTGTGTTTTATCCCTTTCAGTTTCTTCGAATTTATTTGAATATAAATTAATGGTACTATCATATCTAATATTTTTTTTTTTACTTTTATTATTTAATTTACTGACTTTTTATATTTATTGGAACTTTTTTATAATATCTAACACTAAAGACAAAATGGAAAAAGAAAATTCAACTTCAGTAAGTTAGACTTCTAGACAATTATTCAAAGCTATGAGCATATCTTGAAAATTTATTTTTGAACAAAATAACTTATTTTTCTTACTAAAGAATTGTATCATTAATATGACTTTTTTTTTAAAAGGAATAAATTATTTTTCTTAAAAATATTTTACTCTTTCCCTTTAAATGTTTCAAATATAAAAAACATGTAAATATTTTTTTTTTTGGCAAAATAAAAAGAGGTTAGTAAAAATCTAAATTTATTATACCATATTTTTTTTCAAAAAAAATTAAGAGTTCTTCAAAAAAATAAGAAGCTATAATGATTATTTAATTGAGTATGATATTAAGAATGTTTTTCATTTCTTCTTAAAAAGAAATACATGATTTCTTTATAAAATTGTGCTACTCTGTAGAAATCTCCATTAATTGAGAAAATAAACCGCTCGAATTAGATTTTTCATATTGTCTTTTTGAAAATTCTAATTTTGAAAATTTTTTAAAGAAATTAATTTTTTTAGCAAAATTAATAGCAATTAAATTTTTGTGAAAATTGATTTTGAACTAAAAATAAATTTTATTAAAATTTTATAAGAAATAATTTCATTAAATCTATTTACATCAAAATTATTTTGTTAGTCTTTTGAGATTTTTTTTATCTTTTATTTTTTTTTTTTTGAAATGGGGATGGGGATTCGAACCTGAAATTTATCAGGTTTAACCGGATGTAATTACCATCAGACTAAGTCTGGGAGTGCTTTATCTTTTATTTTTTAAAATTTTAGATTTATTTCTATTTTTTAATTAATAATTATTTTTAAAAAATTATTTTAATTTAATATTGACTATTAATACTTAATACATTTATAATTAATATTAAGAAATTTATGATATTATTTTCTTAATTTAAAAAAAATCTTTATAGTTTGAATGGTAAAAAATTATTTAAAATTTATATTTTAAATATTATAAAATATTAATAATGATTTTTCAATAAATGCGATAAAAATGATTTTTATTTATAAGAATAAATATTTATGTTTAATTTAAAAATAATAAAAATTAAATTAATTTTAATTTATTATTAATTCATATAATATAAAAGAGTTTAATTAAATTCTATTACATTTAAATTAATTTTAAATAAATAATTTTTTTAATAAAAATAAATTAAATTTTATTAATAAAATTTAATTTTTTTCTTAAAAGAAATTCATACCAGAGCATTATAGAATTGAATTTTGTTAGACAACAATAATCACTTCTTTAGCAAAACATGGAGTATATAGTAAATTATGGTTAAAAGTGCTTTAAAATATTAAATTTTTTCTTCAAACTTGTCCCAGAGCATTAACTAAAAATTAAAATTTTAGTGTTTATAAATACCGAACCAAATTGATTTTCATCAGAAATTAAATCGAACCGATCTGATTCGATTCGGTTTGATCGATTTTAATTTTTAATAAATTTTTTATTTTTTATCATTTATTTTTAATATTTTAAAATTTAATTAAAATATTTTAATTTTAATATAATTTAATTTCTCTATATTATTAAAAATAACATATTATTATCACTAAATTGGTTTGATTCGGTTTTTTTAATTTTTTTCTTGATCAAAACTGAACCGAACTGAAATAACCAAAATTTTTAAAATTAAAGACTGAATCGAACCGAAATGAATAAAAAATCAAACTGAATTTTCAAATTAATTCAATTCAGATTGATTTTTTCAATTTAAATCAAATTTTGATCACCCGCTTATCTTTAAAAATATTAATGTCTTTAAAGATAATCCAAATCTAATTTTAGATTAAAAAAATAAAATTTAATATTTTTAATTTATATAATTTAAAGATAAATTTAACATTTTCTATCCATTTAGTATTAAGAGCTGCAGATTTAAGACCTAATTAAAGGGTTTCCTTTAATTTTAATTTTTAATTTTGCAAGAAATAGCTTGAAAGTTTTTATTTTCTAAAAAGTAACTTTTTCATTGTTTGATTGCAATATTAAAAAAATAAAAGATGTTAATAATATATATATATTCTTTGAAAAATAGATAAAATTTTCTTTTGATTAAAAAAATAATTTTATTAATTAATTTTTTAAGTCTTCTATATTCAAAAAATACATTCTTAAAACATTCCGTAAAAATACTTTAAAAATCTTTTTAGTATTTAGAAACGGAATCTTATTGGCCCTTTATGTTTTTTAATATTGTAATTAAATAATACAAAATAATGATTTCTTTAAAAATAATTTTTCTGAAAAATGCTTTTTACATATAAATATTTTTTAAAATAATAAAATAAATGGAGTTACAGTAATATTGAAGTCACATTGGCATTTGTGATTGGTTTATGTGAATTTCAGTCTCTCTTTTGAATGGTTATGGTAAAAGAATTCATTACGAGATTGAAGACCAAAAAGGATGGAACCCCAATTTCCTTAGCAGCAACTAAATTTTTAAACTTGGTGGGGGAAGCATGCCTCTCTTTTGGCACACATCTTAATGAATATTCTCCCACTGATGACATACTCATACTTTAGGGTTTTGCAGTTGAGGGGTCTATGTCTTTCTATCTCAAATATCTAAGACATGTTCTAGCCTTGTATTTTTGTGGAAGATTTTATGGGTAATTACTATTTAATTTATATATTTTTTTTAATTATGGTTCATTTAAAATCACACCACGTGTATTCCATCACAGCTATGATTCGACTTCAATTATCATACAGAACGGGAATTAGGTGCATAGAGAATATTAGAGCATTTTAGTAAACCTTAATTTTTAATGCAAGAATGGATTTTACAATACGTTAAATTCACATATTTTAGCCATCTTAATCTAATATATATTAGGTATAAGTATAATCCTTAATGCTCTAAAATCTGAAAAGTAGAGTTTATAATAATAGTTTAAATTTTGGACGAGTGGAAGAAGTCCTTCTCCTTTTATTTTTTTTTTTTCGTTAATCAGTGATGTTTAACGGACTTTTTGTTACAGTGCCACATGTTTCTACTGCGCAGATTCGTATGTACGAAGACGTCAGACGTTCTCTCCACGTCAGACGATAATTTAATTCCTCTCGGCACATCTGCAAGTCGGGCGATGAGGTGATTGGGCCTGCTGTCCTTCCCCATGTCACATCATTAGACTGGGTTCGTGATAATGGACCTGGGTTTGTGAGTGGCCCAATCCGCTTCATGGGTTAAGTTAGGGCTGAAAAAATTGGGTCGGTCCGACAGAGAGACTTCATGGACTTTAGACCAAGATCGCCTTTCCGGACCTAGCCTCCACGTGAAGCTCAGCGGTTATCAATCTTAATCAATTAAGATACTAAATAAAAATAATTATTTATTATTAATAAGTCAATTCAAAAATTTTTGTTATAAATATAATTGTTTAATTTGAAGCGAAAATGAGTCAAATCTTATTTTATCGATTTTATTAATAGAGGAGTTTGATATTAATCTTAAAAGATAAAAAGAAAAAAAAAATCTTTCTTCAAGAAGTACAGCACTAGCAAAGCACTATCATATTCCTTTTAAATTTGTATCATTCAAAGGAAACTTATGAGGTCCCCATGATGAAGGAATTGCATTATTGATCAAGGAATTTTTGTTAAGGAGAAACAAAATAGGAGAATGGAATGAATCTTTGTCAATGGGGTTATAATACAATTTCCTCTTGAATCCTTTACAACCCTTGAAAAGTGGATTCCCTTTAATTTCCTCCTCTAAAATTTTCCCATTTAATATATATTACTCTTACATTTTTCAATTAATTCTATAATATAATCAATGTCTTGCATGAATTTCATACTATAAAAAGAATGAGTGTCTTAAATTAATAATAAATAGGTAAAACTGTTCAAACCTTATTGGCTTGTAGACTTAGTGCAATGTGCAATAACAATGCACGCACGCACTTCGAGTCTGTAGGTGCAACAAGTACTATATAGCAGCAAGGCACAGTAAAATAGTTCTGATCCAAATTATTCTAAATAATTTTTGAAATTATTTAATTTAAAATAATTAATTTAAATTATTTAGTAATTTTATATTATTTATTTTATATAATTTTAATTTTCTATATTTTATCGATGTGTGATGAAAGCCGTTGAGTATCACATTTTTCTCTGTTAAATTTATGATGTTTTCGTCGCAACTGAATACTAATTAGATACAATTGCTAAGTTAGGATAGAATTTTTGGGTATTGTGATTCGTTAGTATTTTGAGCAGCTCCATCTCATTTTACAGAGTAGCCATTTTCTCGCGAATTTCGGATCACAGGCGAATATCACTCTCTCCTATTTATTTAAAGTTTGAGAATAGATTAAGTGCGTACTACTCTCAACACTTTTAATTGTTGGATTTGTCCAATGGAACTCATTCTTAAATCGAACTATTTAGAGAGAAACTTTAAATATTATCGATTACATTCTCTTAATAAATTTTAAAACTTAATTTTTTTTTATAAATAATTGTAATAAATCAAGATAGATAATCTAATTTATCATTTTCTTTTAATAATTCTTTACTTATAATACAAGCCTATAGATAATTTCAAGCAAACATTAATTTCTATGTGATATATTAAGGTATACTTTCATCTCCAATATTTTTTGAAGAACTAAAGCTACAATGGTTGAGGTAGTTCTCCTCATGTGTCTCATCTTGTTGTGTGAATGATGGAGATGGATTACAAGAATACCATCTAGCCCAAAAGAGATAGTTGAGGAAGTTGAGAAAGCTAAGGACAGCCAACAACCAATAGAACAAATCAAGCCTGTCTTTGTTGAGATTATTGTCACCAAGCCAACCAGTTTTTGAAGAATCTGATGATGTGATCTTGTTTACTAAAGAGACCAACAAGGAGCTCAAATAGAATCCAAATGAATACGAGCAATATGTGATTGCTGTTAAGAATGCTTGCATCCCTTTCAATGATTGCTTGTAAAAGAACTCAATGAGACCAACTGCTGTTAGCATTTCTGACAATCCAAAGATTAAGAATTGTGGAGTGATCCAAAAGATTGACAAGATTTTATCTGAATTTACTGCTGCATCCCTTCTCTTCTTCTCCATAATAGCAGCAGCAACCATTGAAAAGGTGGCAAAAAACAACCCACCACCTATCCTTTGTAGAGGGGTTATCCCTGATTCATGACCAGTGAATTTTCTTGCAAATGGGACAAAGAATGTGTCATAAAGAGGGACAACAACTATAAGGATGATGTAAGGGATGGATTGAAGTGAAGCTGGTGGGATCTTGAATGATTTTGTAAGATGGGTGTCCATGGAGTTCCCTTGTTGGACTGAAAATGTTTGGAGTTGAGCCAAAATTGTGTTGAAAACTATTGTGCAAGCAAAGATTGGAATGACTGATATTAGTTTCCTCACTTGCTCAACTTGAGTTAAAGTGCATAGTCTCCATGGACTTTCCTTTGTATTGGTCCCATCTTGAATTTTGATGCATGCGTTGTCTAAAAACCTGAAAAATAGAATAGAGTTAAATATATGATTAGTTTAATTTTAAATGGAATAAACTAAAAATTAGATTTTAAGAATTTGTAAATTGAGACGAATTAGAGCAGAAATCAATTTGAACTGAACTGATTCGATTTGAATCAGTTCAGTTGGATCGATTAGATTTTTTAATGAGTTTTTCTATTAAATTTTATTTTTAGTGTTTTAAAATTCAATTCGATGACTGTTTTAAAAAATACTTGTGCATGATCATTAAGATCATGGTTTAGTAGGAAGCTAACCATCTAGCCTTGGATTAATGACCATCAATATTTTAAGAATTGAAGATAAAGTAGTGTTAATGGGTATACTATTAGGTCCAATAATTAAAAGTTGGAACTTTGTACCTGAATCTTTGAGTGTGAACAAGTTTGCCAGAGTCAGAAGATATGCCGACAATGTGATGGTTTAGGACATTATTGTTTCCATTTAACATGTCTGGATTGGATGGACAAATCTGTTTTCTCTTTGAAATGGCAGCCACAAAAACCTGAACAAAATTTCACAAATGATAAAGAGAATCTGATTAGAATATTAGAGAAGTGAATGCTCCAAATAATACATGATTAGGCCATGGCTACTGGAAAATTATATTAAATACACAAAAGTAGGTGGAAAGCTTAGTGAGATGAGTTGATTACTTGAGCAATGGGGATGAAGATGCTGCCTTGAGGGGGATTATTCTTGTAATAAAAAGTACCAGAAACCAAGCTGATGAGTCCCATGGCCATGGCAGCTGCAGAGACTCCAAAGCCAACATCCATGCCAGAATGTGTTTGGACCCAAACAAGAACAGTAAGGGCAATAAGTTCACCCATGGAGAAAGCAAAATAAACAACATTGAAGTAGGTGGAAAGCTTCTTGGATTGCTTTGGGTTGTTTTGGTTGAATTGGTTGGCTCCATAAGCAATCATATTGGGTTTCACACAGCCACTTCCTAGTGCCACCAAATATAGGGCTACGAAAAAGATCAAGGCCTTGAAGCCCTTTGCTTCAACACACTCTTCTTCGTTAATGTTGCACTGGGGTGGCTTTAGTTGTGGAAGATGAGCTTGAACTGACAGCAATATGAAACCCTGCAAATTCATTAAAAAAAAGAAAAAATTACTATTTGGTCCCTGTAATATAAAAAAATTTGGAAAGGTTCATCAAATATTCTGATTTTTTTTTTTTTATAAAAAGAAAAGCAAGAATTGTTGAAGGATTAAGAGGTATGGTAGCTAGAAAGACAAAAAGTGGGTGAAGAAAGAAAACTAAAAAAAGAAAAGAGAACTAACTTACAGAAAGTTCCACAAAACCAAAGATGAGCATTGTCCAAAAACAACCAAGATAAGAGTCTGAGAGGTATCCACCAAAGAGGGCCAAGATAAAGACAGTTCCAACAAAATTTGTCACTATGTTTGCAGACCTTGACAAAGAGAAGTGCATCTCTTTCATCACATATGTTATCAGATTATTCCCTACTGCTGCTATTCCCATTATCTCAAATGTCTGAAGCCCTGAAACAAACAATAATCAAATAATTAACTCTTTCTTAAAGAGACTAGACAAGATAATGAGTAAGAGTTTCAAAGATATTGACTTTGCTTTTACCCAATTTGAAAAAGTGAAAGAAGCCTTTCACTTGAGCAAAAATGGAGAAAGCAACTTGGTCTCATGGTTCAAATGGCATCCAAACACTTCCCATCTTGATTTTTGTTATAATTTAAGTAAAATTACTTCACCCATATGCACACAATTACAAAACAATAAAAAAGAGAAAATTACCATTTCATCCCTGTAGTATAAAAAAATTTATTAGTTAGTTTATCGATTTTTATTAATACATCCCTAAAATTTTAAAAAGTCTAGTAATTGATCACTCTATTAATTTTAACTATTAAGTGTCATAAAAAAGTTTAAAATGTCCTTGATATAAAAGGACTAATTAGTAGATATTTTTACAAATTTGAAAAATCAAAGTAATGAGTTTTTCAGTATCACGAATAAATAATAGAATACTTAGCGGATAAATTAATTAATAGTTCTAATGTATTTTTTAAAATCAAGAGACCAATTAATGAGTTTTTTTTACTACAAGGACTAAATGATAATTTTTTTTGAAAAAAAAAAGAAGAAAACCATGCCAAGAAGATCATTCAAGCCAAACTATGAACATACCTCTTGTGTTTTTTTATGTACAGATACACAAAAATGTATGAAGATATGTGAGAAAGAGCAAAAGATAAAGAAGTACCAAGAATAAATGTTGCAGCTCTCATTCCACCATGCTTGTTAGAGTTGGAGACTCTCCCTCTCCAATCCATTGTCGTTTCTTCATAACTAACAACAACACTACTCTTGTTCTCTTCCTTGTTACTGCCCCTTCTTCCTTCCATTTCCATTCTCTCTCTCTCTCTCTCTCAAAAGAGAGATTTTTAATTTTTGGCTCCCCTTGGAAAGAAATGTTGCAACTAGTTGTTGTCTTATTCTGTGCTGAAACTGAGGGTAATGGGCAGTACTAAATTTATAAGGTGGGAAGCTAAAGCAATTCTTGTAATGAAACTAACTTGGAAAATTTTCATGCCCACACGCACTTCAACTACGTGGACAACACTTGTAACAGAGATTTCCTTTATTATTATTATTAAAAATAATAATTTTTTAAAATTTAAATAATTTTAATTAAATGAATATATTTATGAGTTAGCAAATTAGCAGAGTTGATAGGAGCCTTTGTCATTTGTGTTGTATTTTTTTATTGGATGGAGTTGACATTTGGGTTTTTTTAGTGGTCCACACTCTTTATTCTATCCACTTTTATTTTTTGGTTTTTTTAATTCCATTTTGGATATTTTTTTTTAATGAATTTAATATTAATAAAATAAGAATGTGGTAATAAATATGTTTTCTCATTAGCTCTTTGGATTTTCTTTGTCACCACCAAGAAAAAGGACCACAATCTGTTTTCCCATTTGTTATCATTTCATTTATATCCTTACCTCATTGCCAATTCTTAGTGCAACTTCATAATTAAATTTTGAATTCTTATTGTTTTTGTCCAAACTATTTGATATTTAATTTCTTTTTCTCTCAAAGATTTGATATTTAATGTTAATCCATTGATTTTATTAATTTAAATTTATATCAGAATAGATTCTTTTCAAAATAATTTATCTAAATTTGATCAGATTATTAATGATTGTAAAATTATTTTTTCGTAAGAGTTTAATTAAATTTTATAGTAGATTTCGAATCAAGTTAATATGGCTATTTATCTTATATTACGAGTCACCATACATTATGCTCGTCTTAAGGTTTGTTCTGTCTACTCAGACTTTTTTAATTCTTTTATTCGGTTAATGAGACTTATAGTTTTATAACTTATTAATTTTGTGTTTTAATATATTAAATTTTAAAAAAAAATTAAATGAATGTTTTATTAATACGACTCGATCGATATGAATTTTAAAATACTAACATATAAATTATTCGTTTCATTAAATTTTAAAAGTTAAATTATAGTTAATTTATAAATTTCATAATTTAGGAATTTTAATTGCAAGGATATATACAAAATTGTTTTATCAATCCGTAAATAATGGTTATATAAGGGGAGTAAGAGATGAACTGGGATGACATAGTACAAGTCTATTTTTTTAAATATTTTAAATTTAAATTTTAAATATGAAATATTTTTAAAATTTTAAAAATATATTTTACTTTCGTGAGCGTATTCAGTGTAAATTCAAATTAAACGAATGATATATATATAAAGAAAAAGAGTAGGTGAGGCCGTAGTGAATTAACTAAGAATGGTGAATTTTGAAATAAAGGAATATGCATCTTATTAATAAAAAGGACCTAAATATGGGCAGTTTTATGTGGGTAAAAATTGGGACAAGGGAACCAACTCAAAAGCTTGTCGGTGTGTAAGACATAAAAATTCAGACATTATGGTTTTTTATTTTCGTATGGTGCTCAAATTTAGGCTTCCTTTTTGCCTGAATCAATCTCTTTTTTTTGGTATTTTTACTTTATCCCTTTACTTTCCTTTTCTATCTAAAGCATACAATACATCACAAGAACTAAAATTAATAGTACCCTCACAATTTTCCATATACTAGAAAAAAGGTTTTACCAAAAAAAATATGAGATTTTAAATTAATTAGATAATTTATTATAAATTACCTCATCCATAATAATATATAAAATATAGCTCCTTATGAGATCATGCTGCGTATATGCCACATTTCAGTAGCACAAACATGATAAATCTTAGTCGTTATTCGATACAAGTCAAGACACTTAAGTTGATTAAAAGAAGGTTGTTGAGACGCTATATTAAGGGATTTAGAAGTCTTGATCTTTAATGTCGAATCTGGCCATACAACATATTAAATGCACGTGCACTTGTTGTTAATGCACATGTACTTGTTATCATGATCTGGTGTGTTTTAGAGAAAGGGTATAGCCGACTAAACATTAAATAAGTCAGTTGCTTATCGTCAATGAGCCGATTAAAACAGGTCTGTTAAAAGTATAAATATTAGTCTAAAGAGATATTATAAAAATTTCTGATATCTTAAAAGACAACTTAATCCTTTGTCTTAAACTTCTGAGCTTAAAGGCTCATATTTTCATCCCAGAATAATTTTAAACGCTTTTTTGCGTAGAATAATTTCTCACCTGTTCATTTAATACAATTCACTCTCTTTTGTACCAGATTTGATATTTTCATTTTTTATGTGTTTTAATTCTATTATTCTTATGCATTTACTGATTATCAACTCAATATTGAAAATTAATCATTTAAACTTTATTTATATAAATTTAAGATGAAATAATTATAATTAGATTTATATAAGAGTTAATAAAAAATTTTATACTTTAATTTTATTATAATTATATTTTTTTAATTAAAATTTAATTTTTTAAAATTATTTTAACTATATTTTATCGTATTAATAAAAAATTAATAAAATTATAATGTAATTTTTAAAATTATTTTAATTATATTTTACTGTATTGATAAAAAATAAATAAAATTGCAATCTCACTTATCACATCAACATCACATTATCATCACATCAACATTGTGTCATTACGCTCCATCAACAAAGTTTAAAATTAACAGTGAAAAACAACAAAATTAAAACTATAATTTGTTTTTTTCAATTAACTCAAATAAATAACATCAATTTATTTTTAAGTGTGGTTTAAATAGTGGGACCATATGACAATCAATAAGCAGTGTTTTTACTTAACACGTGGTGGCAAGGGATAGGTTGGTGGGAAAGTAAAAGTCAATGACAAACGACTGGGACATTAGGTCATCTTTGTTGTGCTTTGATTTTAGAGTACAAGGAAACAGGAATTAAGGTAAAAAACAGGGAGACAAGGTGGAGACAAAGCCATAATCCTAAGTTGATCCCATAAACTTTTTTTTTTTTTTAAATAACCTCTATTTATATATTTATATAACATCAAGGCAAAAATAATTGTCAATACCGATTTAATGCCTCTCTGTAATTTCTCAATAAATATTTAAATAGTGTATGCATGATAAAAAAATAAATCTAAGAGTATCACATATACCTTCATTATTCTCTAGTTGCATTCTAATATTAAAATATTTATATTTATCATAATATTTAATATGTTTTATATATAATCACGTTATTATAAAAAAGTAAAAATATAACTGATATAGTTGAGATTAGATTGATAATGTGGTCAGAGTAGGACTGAACTGCAATTGGGCAGAACCTGCAAGAAAGAATGTGTGAGATGATAGTGGGTACCCACGACAGTCACTCCGATACTCAAATCAGTATCCTAAAGAAGAGAATGTAATGAATGACTTAAAGATTCAGTGTTAGAGATAGTATACCTTTATATTTGTGATCGTTCTCCTTTTATACTGCAAAAAAATGGAGATAAATATAATATTTTCTGAAAATCCGGCAATGATGTGGCTGACTGCTTGATAATGGATATTGCCAGTTAATGAGTTGGTGATCCTGCGATCACAAGCTAAGTGGAAATGTACCTAGTAACAATATCTACGTGTCAAGACTCAGCCTATTAGGGGAGGGTGAGTCTTGACGATGGTCCAGGTGTTAAAGTGTCTGGGTCTCCCATTCCGTAGTGGGACTGCGTCTCCCACTTATCAGATTCCTGCCACGTGGCCCTTATTTTGTGGTGACAACTCATCTTACTTTGGATGAATGTTATATAACATGAGAGGTCCCCCTGCCGGTCTTCGACTCTTTAGGTTCGAAGGTGACCATTTGCCTTTTCAATTTCGGACATGTGGCATGATCTTGGTTGTGAGCGTCGTTTCGCTTGCCTGTTGATCATCTTATCTTTTGTGTCGTATTTAGAGCTTGGTCAGCTTTTTCGCTATATAAGAACCCTTCTTTCTTTGGTTTACAATAGTTTCTTATGGGAGAGAGGAGCGAATGTCTCTTCTTCTTTTGTTTTTGAGGATAACTAAATCTGTATAATACCTGGCTAGACTTCGGTGTCGAAATTCTAACCTTCCGACGGAATCCGTTGAAATCCGGAATTTCGGATGCTGGAACCTCTTAGAAGGGTAAAAGATGTTTTTACAAATGATTTTCATGATTTTATTGATTGGTTTTGAGTTAAAGTTTTAAAATGAAAGAAAAAAAATGTTTTGAGGGACAAGCCTAGGTTTGGCCGCCGAACATGGTGCTGCTGCGGGAGCTCTCTTTCGGCCCCCGAAGGTGGTCTGGCCAGCCACCTATAATAGGCCTCCAGTTCGAAAATGGGAGAGTTTTCTCCCTCCATTTTCGGGCAAAGGTGAGTTCTTGCCTTCCCTTTGATGATTTTATGTTTTTTCCTTCAAATTTTCATGAGTTTTCGCTTGTTTTTGAAGTTTTAAGATTGAATCCAAGTTTTAAAGCTTGGAGACCTTCGAAGACCGTTTTTCTCCTCATCTCCAAGTTTGGGGTCACATCTACCTTCGATCTTCAAGAGGTAAGTGTAGATCCTTGCTTTTTATTATGTTCAAAGTAAGTTTTAAAAAGGGGTTAAGGATTAAAAATGCATGAAATGGCTAGATATAAGGTTAGAAGCTTTGAGTTGGGTAGATGATACCTGCATCCAGAAGCTTGACTATTTCTTTCTTCACTACCTCCATCATAGGTGGATTCAGTCTTCTTTGAACATCTTTGACTGGTTTGCATTCCTCTTCCATGTGTATTCTATGCATGCATGTGGAAGGGGAGATACCTTCTATGTCATCTATGGTCCATCCTATGGCTCCCTTGTGTTTCTTCAGTACTCTCAGGAGGCTTTCTTCTTCATGTTGGCTCAATTTATTGGACACTATTACTGGTAGTGTCTTGTCAGATCCCAAGTATATGTATTTCAGATGGCCTGGAAGAGGCTTCAGATCTAATTCTGAAACTTTCTGGTCTGCAATCTGTGGTTTAGGCGAGCAAGGAGGTGTCTGTGTTGATTGTCTCGCAAAACTGGATTCAGGGGTCTCTTTCTGCGCAAGATTTGACTGAAAGGGAGGATTGGAAGGACTGATCTGCGATGGAAGCTGAGGAGATGCGCCTGAAAGGCTTTCAGGCCTTTCATATGACTTTTTTCATAGATTTTAAGGATTCTGATGTAATAGAGATTTTTTATATAATAGAGACTTTATTCAAGTCTATTTTTTTGACTCCTTGTAATCTTTTATAAAGGAAATATATGTTTCGTATGCTTTTGTGCACTTCCTTTGTTGCCACTATTTTTGTAGAATGAAGGGGACTAAAGCGTATCTTCTTTAACGCCCGTTTATTCATAAAATGGTTACTAAAAAAATAGGATTAATACCTAGGCCTTTCGTCATAAAATGCCTTAGGTGGATTTGTGACTTGGCCTTACGAAATTTTGCCTTGTGGCCTTGATTCGTTGGACCAACGCCTGAATGGTCTGACAAATATTTGCTTTGTAACCTTGTTTTATGGGACCAATGTCCGAATAGCCTAGCAAAGACTGCCTTATAGCCTGACTTGTCTAAGATTGCCTTGTGACCTTACTTAGTGGGACCAATGTCCGGATGGCCTGACGAAAATTGCCATATGGCCTAACCTAGCTAAGATTACCTTATGGCCTTTACTTAGTGGAACTAACGCCTGGATGTCCTGCCGAAAACTGCCTTATGGCCTAGCCTAGCTTAAATTGTCTTGTGGCCTTGCTTAGTGGGACCAATGCCCGAATGTCCAAGCGAAAACTGCCTTATGGCCTTCGAGGGAGGTAATCCCATTGTTCCTTGTTACTATTTGTTATTGATAAAATCTTCTTAGGTTACAGATGTTCCAGGAATGGGAATGACTTGGTTGTTTAACTTAGTCATCTTATATGGCCTTGGGCGAATAACCTTTAAGACCCTAAAGGGTTCTTTTCAATTCTCACCCAACTTACTAGATCCGGCATTGCCACCCGTTACATCTGTTCTTTGAAAGACTAGATCCCCTACATTGAATGCGCGTGGCCTAACCCTACTGTTGAACATTCAGGATATCTTGTTTCTATAAATCGACATTCTGATTGCGGCCTTTTCCCTCAGAAATTTTACTTGGTCCAAATTGAAATGCATTTCTTTAGGATTCCTTGATATCTCGGGGTACTATGTCCTAAAGCTGCCTACTTGAATTTCCACGGGAATGACTATCTCTGTTCCGTATACAAAAGAAAAGGGTGTTTCTCCTGTAGTTGTCCTGGGGGTGATTTTGTATGCCCATAGTATGTGAAGTAACTCTTCGAATCAATAGCCCTTGGCTTGGTCGAGTCTTTTCTTTAGACCCTGTAGGATGGTCTTATTAGTCACCTTAGTCATACCATTGGTCCAGGGGTAATAGGTTGAACTGAATCTTAAGTCAATTTTCTATTTCTTGTAGAAGTCTTTGAATATGAAGCTTGCAAACTGAGTTCCATTATCGGTGATTACTGTAACATCCTCTGGGCCCACACCAGTGAATATTGTCCACTTTGGGTCAAGGGATTGAAACCTGTCTTCCCTCATGGGTTTGTTTCTGGGTCAAGGAATTTACTACCCTGTCTTCCCAAAACGCGTCCACTGGGGTCTCTTGGGCATAAGCTTATAAGGCCCTCTCCCTTTTAACCTCTTTTCGATGTGGGATACCTTTGATCCACCTACATGGGATTCCTTCCCCCCATAAGGCCTGAGCGTCCTCACTCAGCACACCGTACTCATGAGGCCCAGGCTCTGATACCAATTGTAACATCCTCTGGGCCCACACCAGTGAATATTGTCCGCTTTGGGTCAAGGGATTGAAACCCTATCTTCCCTCACGAGTTTGTTTCTGGGTCAAGGGATTTACTACCTTGTCTTCCCAAAACGCGTCCACTGGGGTCTCTTGGGCATAAGCTTATAAGGCCCTCTCCCTTTTAACCTCTTTCCGATGTGGGATACCTTTGATCCACCTATATGGGGTTCCTTCCCCCCATAAGGCCTGAGCATCCTCGCTCAGCACACCGTACTCATGAGGCCCAGGCTCTGATACCAATTGTAACATCCTCTGGGCCCACACCAGTGAATATTGTCGGCTTTGGGTCAAGGGATTGAAACCCTGTCTTCCCTCACGGGTTTGTTTCTGGGTCAAGGAATTTACTACCCTGTCTTCCCAAAACGCGTCCACTGGGGTCTCTTGGGCATAGGCTTATAAGGCCCTCTCCCTTTTAACCTCTTTCCGATGTGGGATACCTTTGATCCACCTACATGGAGTTCCTTCCCCCCATAAGGCCTGAGCATCCTCGCTCAGCACACCGTACTCATGAGGCCCAAGCTCTGATACCAATTGTAACATCCTCTGGGCCCACACCAGTGGACAATATTCACTGGTGTGGGCCCAGAGGATGTTACAATTGGTATCAGAGCTTGGGCCTCATGAGTACGGTGTGCTGAGCGAGGATGCTCAGGCCTTATGGGGGGAAGGAACTCCATGTAGGTGGATCAAAGGTATCCCACATCGGAAAGAGGTTAAAAGGGAGAGGGCCTTATAAGCCTATGCCCAAGAGACCCCAGTGGACGCGTTTTGGGAAGACAGGATAGTAAATCCCTTGACCCAGAAACAAACCCGTGAGGGAAGACAGGGTTTCAATCCCTTGGCCCAAAGCGGACAATATTCACTGGTGTGGGCCTAGAGGATGTTACAATTGGTATCAGAGCCTGGGCCTCATGAGTACGGTGTGCTGAGCGAGGGCTCAGACCTTATGGGGGGAAGGAACCCCATGTAGGTGGATCAAAGGTATCCCACATCGGAAAGAGGTTAAAAGGGAGAGGGCCTTATAAGCCTATGCCCAAGAGACCCCAGTGGACGCATTTTGGGAAGACAGGGTAGTAAATCCCTTGACCCAGAAACAAACCCGTGAGGGAAGACAGGGTTTCAATCCCTTGACCCAAAGCGAACAATATTCACTGGTGTGGGCTCAGAGGATGTTACAATTACTATCTTCGGTATTTCTAATTGGGTGAATATGTTTATGTTGACGAAGAAAATCGCTTCTTGGGTGGTGATAGACTATATCACCTCAGCCTCTGCCTATTTGTTGAAATGATCTACCATCATGATTATGAACTTTCTTGACCCGATTGCCTTAGGGAATGGGCTAATGATGTCTATCCCCCACTGAAAGAAAGGTCAGGGACTTCCAATGGCCGCTTGCATTTCTCTTAGGGTCCTTGGAATGTTTGCATGTACTTGGCATCTTTGACACCTCTAGATAAACTGCTTCGCGTCTTTCATTATCATTGGCCAGTAATATCCTTGTCTAAATGCTTTTCGAATGATTATTCAGGCTCCTTTGTGGCTCCCACAATCACCTTCATGGATGTCTCTTAAGATTTCCTAGCCTTCCTCTTTGGTAACACACTACAATCATGGACGTGTCGCGGACCTCCTGTACAACCAATCATCAATTAGTGCATATTTAGAAGACTTCCTTATTACCTGTTTGGCTGATAATTCATCGGTTGGGAGGTCATCTTGTGTCAAAAATTTATATACTGGCATCATCTATGATTACCTTTCTTCTATAGGGAAGGAATCTTCTTCTGCCTTTGCTAGAGTTTTCAATTCCTTGAATTGAAATAGTTGGGTCAAGTGTTGTTCCTCCGCCGCTGCCATCTTGGCCAGAAGATCCGCCTCTTCGTTGTTGCCTCTGGCTACCTGGCAAAGTTCACAGTTGCCCTTCCCATCTTTGATCATGTTCATCAGGGACCGAACCTTCTCCTCATATTTAGTAAGGTTTGATTCTTGGACTCTGAATTGTCCCTGGCATTGATTAACAACCAATTGTGAGTCACTAAAAACAATAAATTTTTGTATACCTAACTCTTTGATGGTTTTTAGGGCCATTATGACAGCCTCTTATTCAACTACATTATTAGTGGCATTGAAGATGAGTTTGGCCGCGTATCGAAGCTTTATCCCTATTTAAGATTGTAACAGGATCCTGATTCCTGAATTCCCTGCTCTGCAAGCTTCGTCTGCCCAGACGTTCCATTCTTCTGTGTCCTCCTCCGAGGACCTTGAAGGTTCGAGCAGTGGAGTCATCTCTGCTACAAAGTCGATGAGCACCTGGGCTTTCATCGCCTTCCTTGAGACATATAAGATATGGTAGGCTGACGGTATTATCGCCCAGATGGATAACTACCCTGACAACTCTGACCTGTGTAGGACCTTCCGCAAAGCGTAATCAATTCTGACTTTTATGGTATGTGACTCGAAATACGGTCATAGCATTGTGGCTGACATTAAAACTGCAAACGCTAACTTTTTGAAAGGAGAGTAGTTCAACTCTGCCCCTTCAATACTTAGCTGGCATAGTACACTGAACTTTGCTCCCCATTGTTTTCATGAACAAGCACTGATCAAACTGTTTCTTTTGTCACAGACAAGTATAGAAACAAGACTTCTCCTTCAACGGGCAGGCTTAGCAGCAGAGGTGATGATAGGAAGGTTTTTAGACTTTTAAATGCCTTTGCACACTCTTCTCCCCATTCAAACTTGCCTTTACCTTTCAAAGCCTTGAAGAATGGGAGGCACCTTCTGGGCGAGCATTATATGAAGTGACCTAGGGTAGTGAGCCGCCCATTCAGCCTTTCTACCTTATTAATGGTTTTGGGTGCTTCCATGTTTTGGATGGTGTTGATCTTTTTAGGGTTCGCCTCTATACCTATTTCCGAGATTTTATATCCGAGGAACTTCCCATCTGTTACTCTAAAGGTACATTTTTCAAGATTTAACTTCATACCTGCCTTGTCTAGGACATCAAAAACTTTTTGGATATCTTTTAAGTGGTCCTCCAAGGATCGACTCTTCACCATCATGTCATCCATATACACCTCCAGTATTGATCCCACCATTTCTTTGAAGATTCCTGACACCAGCCTTTGGTATGTTGCCCTTGCATTTTTCAAATCGAAAGGTATTACTTTGTAACAAACAGTAAGCTCCTTCATCTATTATGAACGCAGTCTTTTCTGCATCCTTGGTATCCATCATGATTTGATGGCATCCTGAAATGGCATCAAGGAAGGAGACCATCGCATGTCCTGAGGTCGAATCCATTAATTTGTAAATGGACAATAATGGATAGTGATTGTAACGACCCCAAAAAGGACCGTCACCGGCACTAGGATTCAGGTCGGCTTAAGGCCGCCAGAACCCGTAGCAAGCCTGCTATACTCTGTGTACCTGTAAAACTCATACATGATCATACATTTTCTGTGAAAATAAAACTCTTTTCTGAACCAAGGCTTAACCTATGCATGCACTATCTCTGTACTCTGTACTCATGTACTCTGTACTCTGTATCCCTGACTAGAGCTTGCTCTAGATGGGTTAACTCATACCTGTTAAGCCTGGTTTTCACATACAGGAAAACATATATACATATACATATACAGATCATGTACAATACATACATTACTAGGTCAAGCAACAACTATTACATCTCTTTAATATTACATGTCCACTCTAAGCTATTACAGATCTCTTGACTTTTCTTGTACTCTGCTAGCCTGTCCCTGTACACTGTACACTGAACCTGCAAAACTGGGGTTAAGGGAGTGGGATGAGCTCTATAGCCCAGTGAGTAGAATAGTAAAACATCTCAGTAAAATATGATCTCATGGAATGCACCATATCACAGACAAGCCACATCAAGAGTAAACCTGTCACCACATAGTCCCAGTAACTCTGTGCCAGGGCGTAGAATCGAGCACCTGGTCTTCCTGTCATATATGTATATGTGTATATAACACCTGTGAACTTACCATTGCCAGGGCGTAGTCAAAGGCTCCTGGACTTTGCTATACCTGCCAGGGCGTAGTCAAAGGCTCCTGGTCTTTGCTATATGTGCCAGGGCGTAGTCAAAGGCTCCTGGTCTTCCTGTCTGTGACTATTGGATCATTCAGCATTTACTCACATCATCAAATAACAATGCAATGCAACATATTCGTGTATACTAATGCAATCAACCTATGGCATATCATGATGCATGAGCTATGCTAAAAGCAGTTTATGGTTCAATTAAAAGTCATAAGTTTAGTTCCACTCACCTCTGGCTATCTGGACTAACTGACTCTGCAGGTTCTGAAACTCTGGAGCAGTACTCACTGCTGCTCTCTCTGGTTCCTCTGGTCTGTACCTATACAGATGGACTCAAATGAGGGACCAAACAAACTTATCAATACCTCTATTAAACTCCCCAAGAATCCCCTGAAACTCACTTAACTAATCATGCAAAGCATGCAAAAGAAAAGCTGGACAGAACACTTTCGGCGGCAGGTTCGGCGGCCGAATGTCCTCTCCAGAGACGAAACTCAAGCACCTTCGGCGGCACCTTCGGCGGCCGAATCCCCCAAACAGAGCCGAACATGCAAAAACACTCGGGGGCAAGCTGTGGCAACTAAGCCACCATGCAGGAGGTTCGGCGGCCGAATGAACCTTCGGCTGCCGAACCTGAGTTCATCCAGAACTCAGCTTCAACGGCAAACCATCTCCTTCTTTCCTTCAACTTCTCAAACCATGCAAACTTCACCTCCTCAACATATATATACTCATGTATATGATCACAGGGGTCCAAAACTAGCTAATAACCCCAAACAACAAAACAAACATACATATAAACATGTAACCATGCATAATTCTTTAAAACTACCATTAATACCCTAAGCATGCATCTCCTTCCTTTATCCCCATAAACTCAGAAACATATACACATGTTCAAGTGCATCACTTACCTCCTGTAGCAAGAAGCTAAACACTCTGAACAAGGGAAAACAGATCACCTCTTCTCACACTCTCAAACTCTCTCAAACTCACTTTCTCTCAAACTCACTTTTTGCGTCAAACCCTTCAAAACTTGGTGAATGAGCAAACTCCTGCATGAGCTGCTCAAAACACTTGCAGATGAGTCATAGAAGACGTGGCTAATTCATGGCAAGAATCTGAGGCCAACATCTGTCAAAAGCCATGACTCAGCTTGGCTGGCCAACTCATCGTCGGCTGCCCTATGACATGCAAGACCATGCAACATTCGGGGGCCGAACTTCCCTTCGGAAGCCAAACACTTTCGGCGGCCGAACTTACTTTCGGCGGCCGAACTTGGCTCAACTGCCTTAGGTCATTTCAACTCAAAACTCACTTCCCTTAACCTTAAAACATTTAAACACATCATAACCCTTAGTAACACATAACTCCTACCCTTAGATAGAATCCCTACACCCCGGATTCCGCCAGATAATAAGAATTCCGGTGCCGGATTCTAGCCGGGTATTACATTCTCCCCTCCTTAAGAACATTCGTCCTCGGATGTTCCTAAAACATACAAAAATAAAACACAAGGAGGAAACTAACCTCAAAACAAATATGGATACTGCTGGAGTATAGACTCCCGCGTCTCCCATGTGCACTCTTCTAGATTATGGTGGTTCCATAAAACTTTCACCATCGGAATCTCCTTGTTCCTTAGCTGTCTGATCTGCGTGTCCAGAATCCGCACTGGCTGCTATATATAGGTGAGATCTGTATGAATCTCCACCTCAGGCTCACTCAGAACCTGATTCGGATCTGACACAAACTGTCGTAGCATAGAAACATGAAATACCGGGTGAATCCTCTCCATAGAAGCAGGTAAATCCAGCTTATACGACACATTTCCGATCCTCTGCAACACCTCAAAGGGTCCAATGTACCGTGGAGCTAATTTACCTTTCTTCCCAAAACGAACCACTCCTTTCATTGGAGACACTTTCAACAATACCCAATTACCCTCTTGAAATTCTAACTGCTTTCTACGAACGTCTGCATAACTTTTCTGTCTACTCTGAGCTGTTCTGATTCTCTCTCTAATCATGGGCACCATTCTACTGGTAAGTGCTACTAATTCTGGCCCTGCAAGAGCCTTCTCTCCTACCTCTTCCCAGCAAACAGGGGATCTGCACTTCCTCCCATACAAAGCTTCATAAGGAGCCATCCCAATGCTAGCATGATGACTGTTATTGTAGGCAAACTCCACCAAAGGTAGATGCTGCCTCCAAGAACCGCCAAAGTCTAACACACATAATCGAAGCATATCCTCTATGGTCTGGATGGTCCTTTCTGACTGTCCATCAGTCTGTGGGTGGAAAGCAGTACTAAAATCTAATCTCGTGCCCATCGCACTCTGCAGACTCCGCCAAAAGCGGGAGGTAAACTGAGGTCCTCTGTCTGACACTATAGACACTGGAACTCCATGTAATCTCACTATCTCATCCAGATAGACCTGTGCCAACTTATCCACAGCATAGTTACTCCGTACTGGAAGAAAATGAGCAGATTTCGTGAGTCTGTCCACAATCACCCATATCGAGTCTATCCTGTTGGACGCTACTGGTAAACCCACTACAAAATCCATGGCTATGTTCTCCCATTTCCACTCTGGAATCGGTAATGGGTTAAGCATTCCGGCTGGTTTCTGATGCTCTAATTTCACCCTCTGACAAACCTCACAGGCTGTCACGAACTGAGCCACTTCTTTCTTCATGGCTGGCCACCAATAGACCCTTTTCAGATCCTGATACATCTTGGTGGCTCCTGGGTGAACACTATACCTCGCATTATGAGCTTCCCTCATAATGTCTTCCTTCACACTGCCCCTATCTGGTACACAAAGTCGACTCCCATAGCGAAGGATCCCTTTGCTGTCAACTCTGAACTCTACACTATTGCCTGACTGAACAGTCCTGGCAATTTTCATCAACTCAGGGTCCTCATGCTGTCTCTGAGCTATCTGCTCCAGAAACACAGGTGTCACTCTCATCTGTGCTATCAACGCACCTGTACCAGACAACTCTAGCTGTAATCCCTCGTCAAAGAGCTTATAAAGCTCCATCACAACTGGTCTCCGCTCTGCTGCTATATGGGATAAACTGCCTAGTGACTTTCGGCTTAGGGCGTCTGCGACAACATTCGCCTTACCCGGATGATACTGGATCTTACAATCATAATCACTGAGCAATTCAACCCACCTTCTCTGCCTCAAATTCAGCTCTCTCTGACTTAAGATGTACTGTAAACTCTTGTGATCAGTAAAGATCTCGCATTTAACCCCGTAGAGGTAATGCCGCCACATCTTAAGTGCAAAGATAACTGCTGCCATCTCTAGGTCATGGGTAGGGTAATTCAACTCGTGCTTCTTCAACTGTCTCGAAGCATAAGCGATTACTCTATCACTCTGCATCAATACACAACCCAATCCCACTCGAGATGCATCACAAAATACTGTGAAATCCTCATTACTGACAGGCAGAGCTAACACTGGTGCTGTTGTCAATCTCCTTTTGAGCTCCTCAAAGCTCTCTTCACACTGGTCTGACCAGATAAACTTCTGGTTCTTCTGAGTCAATTTGGTCATAGGAGCTGCTATCTTTGAGAAGTTCTGAACGAACCTCCTGTAGTAACCTGCCAGTCCCAGAAAGCTTTTAATCTCAGTCACTGTCGTGGGTCTGGGCCAGTTAGCTACAGCCTCTATCTTCTTGGGGTCTACCTCAATACCCTCTGCTGATACCACATGTCCCAAGAAGGCAATGCTCCGTAACCAAAACTCACACTTCGAGAACTTGGCATACAAACCATGCTCTCTCAATGTCTGCAAAACGATCCTCAAATGCTGGGCATGCTCCTCTGCATCTCTGGAATACACTAAGATATCATCGATAAACACAATGACAAAGTGATCCAGAAACTCACTGAATACCCTGTTCATGAGATCCATAAATGCTGCAGGGGCATTAGTCAACCCGAACGGCATCACTAAGAACTCATAATGCCCATATCTGGTCCGGAAAGCTGTCTTAGGCACATCTGCCTCTCTGACTCTTAACTGATGATACCCAGATCTTAGATCTATTTTCGAGAAACAACCTGCTCCAGCTAGCTGGTCAAATAGATCATCAATCCTAGGTAAAGGATACCTATTCTTGATAGTGACCTTGTTCAACTGTCTGTAGTCGATACAAAGTCTAAAGGATCCATCCTTCTTTCTGACAAAGAGCACTGGAGCACCCCAAGGTGAGGTACTAGGGCGGATGAAACCCTTATCTACCAAGTCCTGCAACTGTTCTTTCAACTCTGTTAACTCAGCTGGCGCCATCCTGTAGGGAGGAATAGAGATAGGTCTGGTACCTGGCAGTAATTCAATTTCAAACCCTATCTCCCTATCAGGTGGTAGTCCTGGTAAATCGTCTGGGAACACATCGAGAAACTCTCGGACTACTGGTACTGTGGCTGGTTCCCTAACCTGACTATCTAGCTCTCTCACATGAGCTAGAAACCCCTGACAACCCCTCCTAAGCAAACGACGAGCCTGAAGGGCTGAAATCATACCTCTGGGTGTACCTCTCCTGTCTCCTCTGAAGACACACTCTGACCCATCCTGGTCTCTGAGACTCACTAACTTCTCTCTACAGTCCAACGTAGCACCATATGCAGATAGCCAATCCATCCCTAGAATGACATCAAAATCTGTCAAGTCTAGCACCACAAGGTCAGCTGGAAGGCATCTACCCTCTATGCAGACTGGACTGAAACGACAGACTGACACTGCCACTGATGGGTCACATCTAGGTCCACTGACCCAGAGAGGATACTCTAACTCAGAACTGATCAAACCCAATCGCTCTATGGCTCTCGAAGCAATAAAGGAATGAGAAGCACCGGGGTCCATCAAAGCATACACATCTGAACACCCAATGATGAGATTACCTGACACCACCGTGTTCGACGTGTTAGCCTCCTCCTGTGTCACTGTGAAAATCCGTGCTGGGGCTACCGGATTTCCACCTCGGGAACCTGCTGCTGAAGTAGAGGCTACCCCTCTCCCTCTACCTCTGCCACTACTCTGAGGCATGACTGGAGCTACTGGCCGTACAACTGGCTGTACCACACTGCCTGAACTCATCTGCTGGGATGGTGCAAAAGTCATCTGTGGACAATCCCGAGCAATATGCCCTTCCTGTCCACATCGAAAACAAGCTGTAGATCCCAACCGACAAACTCCTCCATGTGGTTTTCCGCATCGTCTGCAGACTGGAGCTGTGCCAGAGCTTGAGCCACTACCTATTCCCAGACCTGACTTGACTTTATTCCAGAACTTACTCTTTGTTCCTCTTGCTCTATCCCATCTCTTACCGCCTGTTGAACCTGAACTGGGGGCCTTAGCACCCGAAGCCTGTGCCTGAGACTGTTTCTGAATATTGGCACTAGCTTCCATTTTCCTGGCTGCGTCTACTATAGTATGGAAACTCTCCTTTTCTGCTGGAAGAATCAAGGAAGCATACCTGGGATGCAGTCTCATAGTATATCTCCTTGCTTTCTTCTGATCAGTATCATAGGCTTGACCCACGTACTGAAGCAGATCCAGGAACTTATCTGTGAATTCATCAACACTCATCTCATCTGTCTGTCGCAACTGTTCAAATTCAATTACTTTCATCTCCCTCGAACTGTCAGGAAAAGCCCACCCTGCAAACTCATTGGCGAACTCTCCCCATGACATGCTGTCCATTCTAGGCTCCACATAATTCTTAAACCATTCTCTGGCCTTCTTGCATTTTATTGTGAAACCTGCCATCTCAATGGCTCTCCTATCATCTGCTCCCAATTCACTGGTGATCATCCTAACTGCTCTGAGGTAATCAAATGGATCATCTCCTGTGTTGTATTTAGGAGCATCCAATTTCAAGTACTCCGTCATTTGAACTTTACCTCCAGATGAGCTAGGTTCATGTCTGTCAACAACAGGGGCTACTGGTTCTGGTGGTAGTACTGGTTCATTTGGTTCATTTGGCTCTAGGTGTGCTGCACTTGGATGTATAGGGGAAGAGGGATACATAGGATATGGTGGATAGTAAGGATAAGGCATATAAGGCATATAAGGAGGATATGGCACAAAACTCGAGTACTCCGACATACCTCCCATCGGATACTCTGGATAGCCAAAACCTGAGGTCTGAGCACCTCCCTGCGACTCTCCCATACCTTCCTCAAAACTGCCTATACCCATGCTGTCATCTCTAGACTGATCAATCTCCATAGCTTCCCTCCTTTCCTCTGATCTTTCTCCCCTAGCTGTTCCTCTTCTGCTCTCGTCGACAGACCTTCTAGGGTCTATTGACGTACCTTCCCTGCTAGATCTCTGAGACCTTGCCCTTGGCAATGCAGGAGGACGAGCAGCTGGTCTCTCATTCTCTGGTGGGACTCCAGTCAATCGAGCTGATCGACGAGTTCCTCGCATCTTTACTCTGGAAACACAACATATAACATACCACTTTAGCACATCAATATCACATATCATAACACATACAACCCTCATGACATATCATAGCAGATAGGACTCAAGACCCTATCCTAGTGGACATGCTTTCCTATTGTGCTTGACCACTTCTAACCTGTCTGAGCCCAACACTGTCTCTATAGGTCCGATCATGTGAACCTAGGGCTCTGATACCAATCTGTAACGACCCCAAAAAGGACCGTCACCGGCACTAGGATTCAGGTCGGCTTAAGGCCGCCAGAACCCGTAGCAAGCCTGCTATACTCTGTGTACCTGTAAAACTCATACATGATCATACATTTTCTGTGAAAATAAAACTCTTTTCTGAACCAAGGCTTAACCTATGCATGCACTATCTCTGTACTCTGTACTCATGTACTCTGTACTCTGTATCCCTGACTAGAGCTTGCTCTAGATGGGTTAACTCATACCTGTTAAGCCTGGTTTTCACATACAGGAAAACATATATACATATACATATACAGATCATGTACAATACATACATTACTAGGTCAAGCAACAACTATTACATCTCTTTAATATTACATGTCCACTCTAAGCTATTACAGATCTCTTGACTTTTCTTGTACTCTGCTAGCCTGTCCCTGTACACTGTACACTGAACCTGCAAAACTGGGGTTAAGGGAGTGGGATGAGCTCTATAGCCCAGTGAGTAGAATAGTAAAACATCTCAGTAAAATATGATCTCATGGAATGCACCATATCACAGACAAGCCACATCAAGAGTAAACCTGTCACCACATAGTCCCAGTAACTCTGTGCCAGGGCGTAGAATCGAGCACCTGGTCTTCCTGTCATATATGTATATGTGTATATAACACCTGTGAACTTACCATTGCCAGGGCGTAGTCAAAGGCTCCTGGACTTTGCTATACCTGCCAGGGCGTAGTCAAAGGCTCCTGGTCTTTGCTATACGTGCCAGGGCGTAGTCAAAGGCTCCTGGTCTTCTTGTCTGTGACTATTGGATCATTCAGCATTTACTCACATCATCAAATAACAATGCAATGCAACATATTCGTGTATACTAATGCAATCAACCTATGGCATATCATGATGCATGAGCTATGCTAAAAGCAGTTTATGGTTCAATTAAAAGTCATAAGTTTAGTTCCACTCACCTCTGGCTATCTGGACTGACTGACTCTGCAGGTTCTGAAACTCTGGAGCAGTACTCACTGCTGCTCTCTCTGGTTCCTCTGGTCTGTACCTATACAGATGGACTCAAATGAGGGACCAAACAAACTTATCAATACCTCTATTAAACTCCCCAAGAATCCCCTGAAACTCACTTAACTAATCATGCAAAGCATGCAAAAGAAAAGCTGGACAGAACACTTTCGGCGGCAGGTTCGGCGGCCGAATGTCCTCTCCAGAGACGAAACTCAAGCACCTTCGGCGGCACCTTCGGCGGCCGAATCCCCCAAACAGAGCCGAACATGCAAAAACACTCGGGGGCAAGCTGTGGCAACTAAGCCACCATGCAGGAGGTTCGGCGGCCGAATGAACCTTCGGCTGCCGAACCTGAGTTCATCCAGAACTCAGCTTCAACGGCAAACCATCTCCTTCTTTCCTTCAACTTCTCAAACCATGCAAACTTCACCTCCTCAACATATATATACTCATGTATATGATCACAGGGGTCCAAAACTAGCTAATAACCCCAAACAACAAAACAAACATACATATAAACATGTAACCATGCATAATTCTTTAAAACTACCATTAATACCCTAAGCATGCATCTCCTTCCTTTATCCCCATAAACTCAGAAACATATACACATGTTCAAGTGCATCACTTACCTCCTGTAGCAAGAAGCTAAACACTCTGAACAAGGGAAAACGGATCACCTCTTCTCACACTCTCAAACTCTCTCAAACTCACTTTCTCTCAAACTCACTTTTTGCGTCAAACCCTTCAAAACTTGGTGAATGAGCAAACTCCTGCATGAGCTGCTCAAAACACTTGCAGATGAGTCATAGAAGACGTGGCTAATTCATGGCAAGAATCTGAGGCCAACATCTGTCAAAAGCCATGACTCAGCTTGGCTGGCCAACTCATCGTCGGCTGCCCAATGACATGCAAGACCATGCAACATTCGGGGGCCGAACTTCCCTTCGGAAGCCAAACACTTTCGGCGGCCGAACTTACTTTCGGCGGCCGAACTTGGCTCAACTGCCTTAGGTCATTTCAACTCAAAACTCACTTCCCTTAACCTTAAAACATTTAAACACATCATAACCCTTAGTAACACATAACTCCTACCCTTAGATAGAATCCCTACACCCCGGATTCCGCCAGATAATAAGAATTCCGGTGCCGGATTCTAGCCGGGTATTACAGTGATCTTTCGGACGAGCTTTATTTAAGTCAGTGAAGTCCACGCACATCCTCCAATTTTTGTTACCCTTCTTTACTAGGACCGCATTGGCTAGCCATATGGGATACTGGACTTCTTTTATCAGTCTTGCACTTAGAAGCTTACCAACCTCTTCTTTGATCACCTGCTGCCTCTCTGGTGTGAACTTCCTTTTCTTTTATTAGACTGGTTTGACGACCTTATCAATGGATATCTTATGGGTGATGAGAGCCGGGTCTACACCTGTTATATCTTTTGAAAACCAAGCAAAAGTGGTCACTTGGTCTTTCAACAACTTTATTAATTAAGCCTTTATCTCTCTGATTAGCATAGTGCCCAACTGAACCTTTTGCTCCTTCCCTACTCGGACCTCCTCTATCGGATCCGCGGGTTTCGGCTTTATGTGAGATTCTAGCTTCTCTACCAAATCAATGGGCATGGTTGCTTTTTCGAGGCTTTTTACAGGGTGTTCGTAATTTTCTTTGTCTGATCTCAGACTGCATTGAACCACTACTATTCCCTCGAGGGCTAGAAGCTTAAGACATATAGCACCCATGTTAATAACGATACCATGGCAGTTTAGGGCCGGACGATTGAGTATCACATTGTATACAAATAGAATGTCTACCACTGTGAACTCTGCATATAGTTCTCGCTTATACTTTTCATCCCCGAGCACTAGGGGAAGGTTGATGGTGCCTAGAACTGCCACAGTCTTATCTTCTAACCCTACCAAGGGGTAAGAGACTCTGACAAGGCTACCCTTATCCAAGCCTAACTTGTTGAAAACATTTAAGATAAGAAGGTTAACAGAACTACCTGTATCCACTAGTACCCTCCTTACCTCATATCGGTTTAGGAGGATTTTAACGACTAGCAGGTCATTTGGAAAGAATCTGATCGCCTTGTCCACGGGGCCGAACCTTACCTCTTACCTGATCCATGGTTCTCGATGGACAGATAGGACTTCCTTTGCTACTCACTTATTTTTTCTCTTACCCTTGTCAGGTCCTCTGGTGATGACATGTACACTTCCAGCCATTTCCAAGAATAGGGAGGAAAAGTACCTTCTCTTAGAAAGAAAAAGGGAACAGGGGCCTAGCATAAATCCAAATGGATAGAGAGAATCCAATGGATTTTCTGATAACATAACCAAATGATGTAGCTGAGATTAGATTGATGGCGTGGCCAAAGTGGGACTGAGCTGCGATTGGCCAGAACCTGCGAGGAAGAAAGTGTGAGGTAGTGATGGGTGTCTACGGCAGCCACTTCGAAGCTTAAGTCAATATCTTGAAGAAGAGAATGTAATGAATGGCTTAGAGCTTCAGTATTAGAGATAGTGTATCTTTACTTTTGTGATCGTTCCCCTTTTATACTACAAGAAGATGAAGATAGCATTTCTGGAGAATCTGGTAATAATGTGGCCGGTTGCCTGATAATGGATATCGCCAGCTAATGAGTTGGTGATCTTGCAATCACAGGTGAAGTGAGAATGTACCTAGTAACGATAACCATATATCAAGACTCGGCTTATCAGGGGAGGGCGAGTTTTGACGATGGACCAGGTATTAAAGTGTGAGGTAGTGATGGGTGTCTACGGCAGCCACTTTGAAGCTCAAGTCAATATCTTGAAGAAGAGAATGTAACGAATGGCTTAGAGCTTCAATATTAGAGATAGTGTATCTTTACTTTTGTGATCGTTCCCTTTTTATACTACAAGAAGATGAAGATAAATATAGCATTTCTGGAGAATCTGATAATAATGTGGCCGGTTGCCTGATAATGGATATCACCAGCTAATGAGTTGGTGATCTTGCAATCACAGGTGAAGTGAGAATGTACCTAGTAACGGTAACCATATATCAAGACTCGACTTATTAGGGGAGGGCGAGTTTTGATGATGGACCGGGTATTAAAGTGTCCGGATCTCTCTTCCTGTAGCGGGACCGCGTCTCCCATTTGTTAGATCACTACCACGTGACCTTTATTTTTTTGTAATAACTCATAACTTATTTTGGGCGAATGTTATGTGACATCAATAACTATGACATTTTATCGGTAAACGATCGATAATTTCATTATCGTTATTTCAAATGATCGATAAGTGGTCAGTAATTTATTTTAGTGATCACTTTTTTAATGATTTGGTCTCGCTATTTTTTTATTTTTTATAATGTACGATTCCAAATGCAAACCCTTAAATTTTGAATGAGATTTAATAGTTTTCTATTTTTAACAGATTATAGCATTAATATTTTTTTTTTTTAAATATAAATTAATTTTGATTAAGGTACTTTCAAGTGAAACTTGATTCCTTGATGGTGGCAAATCTATTTTGCCAATGAATTGGAGTTTGTGTGATAAAGCACTTATAAAGAAGGCTTGCACATAGTATTTCCATCCCATCACTCTCAAACAAAAATGGCAATTGGATATGTGAGCTAAACAATGCTAATTAAAAAGGAAAAATATGGAGTGAAATCCAATTTGTTGGTATAATTACCTGTTGTTGTTGGACTTATTTTCTGTCTAGAATGAAGAATTTTATAAGAATTTTATTCAATTAATTTCTTTAATAATTTTCTTGATTGAAATTAAAATTTTATTTTATTTTTAATTTAAAAAAATTAAAATCATGAATGATTTTATAAGAATTCAGTTAATCGAATCATTTTGTTTTGAGTGATATCAAATAAAAAATTAATGAAAAGTAAAATATTTTAAATTAAATTAATAGCCTAATTTTTTTTACTTACTTTACTAATTGATTCCATTCTAAGTCAATTTTGCTTGGCAAAATCTAGTGGGATTCTACTCTCTCTCTCTCTCTTTATATATAGTTATGGCCAATTATATATTGGTCATGATAAACTGAGATTCGGTGGACTCAATAGGGTGTAAACGTGTGGATAAATGTTTGGCTTCACAGGACAATCAATGGATGTAGATGGGTGGTTAAAAATTAATAGAGCTGATTTTTGATTCGGATAGATTAAGGGAAAATGAGTCTTAGTGAGCGGAAAAAGTTAAGTGTTCCCTAAATATGGTTAGTTCATGAGTATACTCCGATCGTCCTGATATTTCTAACTTAATCTCGTCAAATTAAATGTGTATATTCTATAATAGTGTGTCAGGCGACTCATTAATATGTAGAGCTGATTAGTCTATACTCTATTTATTCATTTATGTTACATTAGCCAGATATACAATAAGTATATTTAAGATTTCGAAGAGAGTTAGAAGAGTCGACCATCATATTGTCAACTCACTCTTATCTCCTGATAGTCTTGACCTGTCGGATTGTAAACACATATTATTTTTTTATCCCATTTGAAATATTACCTCAAAAAGAATATTTTTTTCTTTTTTTTTTCAGTTTTTTTTTTCTTAGCAATGGACCTGTGTTGTGCCAACAACTCTTTGGTTAGTGGCTAACCCTGTATATTCGTATGGTGAAGATACAAACACACCAATCCCAAGCCAACACACCCTATAAGTCAAAATCGAGCTTTAAAGTCTTTTCAATTGCCTGTTGAGATCTCTGATTATTTCGTTTCTCTTCAATGTCCGGTGCAGATCTTGCTTTGATTTGGCTTACAACAACTCCTTTCGTCAGCTCAGACGGTCGACTTGGGCGAAAAGAAACCATACAACACTCTTGCTTCTTTTCTTTAGGTTCCTCAACGTTACGAATCAGATCCTCTTGCTAGCCTATGGTTTTTTTAGCTAAGACTTGAACATAAATTTAAACCCATTTAGATTTTTTCTTTAAAAAAATTATTATTAAATATTACAATAAACATAAATATATATTTTATCTATACTGCAAATTGAGGTGGATCAAAAAGACCAATAGGACAAATAGCCCTATAAGTTGGTGGTTGGGCAATCCAAGTCTATCTTTAGGGTTACACTTGTATAAATCTAATGCATTCCTTCCTTTGTGGGAGCTATATATATTTCCACCCACCTTCTCAGTAATTTCTTCTCTTTTTTTTTTTTCTTTCCTTTTGATCTGTTCATATTTTATATGTAGAGAGAGAATGATATTCCTTGCACCAATAATTTAATAATAAAAAAATAAACTGCTATATAATTTGAATAATAATTACGCCAAACTATTCAAATAATTTTTAAATTTATTTTTTATTTAATATAAAATAATTAATTTAAATTATTTAGTAGTTTCATACTAATTATTATATACAATTTAGATTTTTCATACTTCCGCCGATTTAAAATTTTTTTTCATAAACAATTTGCGACGTTCTCATCGCAACTAAATACTGAATCAGATACAATTGTTAAATCAGGACCGAACCCTTAAATATTGTGATTTACTAGTAATTCGGACGGTTTCACTTCGTCTCACACGGGTAACTTTTTTTTTCGTAAATTCACTGGCTCTGCACAATTTTTCTGACTCAAGATGATTTTGATATCAATTGAAACAGTTCGACTCAAACTGATTCAAATAATTTTTAAATTTATTTTTTATTTAATTCAAAATAATTAATTTAAATTATTTAATAGTTTAATTGTAATTATTATATACAATTTAAATTTTTCATACTTTTCTTTTTCATAAACAACTTGCGACGTCCTCATTGCAACTGAATACTGAATCAGATACAATTATTAAATTAGGACCGAATCCTATAGTTTACTAGTAATTTGGACGGCTCTATTTCATCTCACATGGGTAGCTTTTTTTCTTGTAAACCTACTAGCTCTACACAATTTTTCTGATTCAAGATGATTTTGATATCAATTAAAACAGTTCGACAAAAACTGACTCAAATAATTTTTAAATTCATTTTTCACTCATTCAAAATAGTTAATCTAAATTGTTTAATAATTTTATAATAACTATTTATATACAATTTAAATTTTTCGTACTTTGTGTGGATGTGAATTTTTTTCCCACAACCGGCTGAACCTCACAAAAATTATCCACTTGGCAATCTCTAAAATCAATAAAAATTTGGTGATTCCAAGCTAGAAACATGATTTGATGATTAGGGTTTATTCCAGATTCAACATAATTAGGTATGCTTTAAGTCTTATTGGTTAGCCCACATCCAAAAAGATTGAATTTTTAAATAGTGATTAATTATTATATTATAATTATGTCAATGAACATTAACTAATTCTTTGGTTTATTATTAATTTATTTCTTTTGTGAGATGAGATTTGTAGCGCTTACACCACTATTACACTATCATTACATTCACTAAGTCAAGGTGCATTAAAATACAATTCTTACTTCCAACCAAATATATATATTCGATCGATTACCGCTACTACATTTTAGAGTTTAACTAATAGTATCATCGCAGTAATTATGATTTAGGGTTTAATTTAGAGGTGAGCAGTATTCGGTTTAAACTAAAAAAATCAATCGAATCGAACCGAATTGAAAATTTAGTTCAATTTTTTATATATTTCGGTTCAGTTCGATTTTTAATTTCAGAAATTTTGATTATTTCAGTTCGGTTCGGTTTCGATCAGAAAAAAAATTAAAAAAATCGAACCGAACCAATTAGTGATAATAATATATTTTTTCAATAATATAGAGAAATTAAATTATATTAAGATTAAAATATTTTAATTAAATTTTAAAATACTAAAAATAAAGTGTAAAAAATAAAAAATTATTAAAAATCGAAATCGATCAAACCAAATCGAATCGAACTGAATCAGACTGATTTGGTTCGATTTGGTTTCTGACCAAAATCAATTCGACTCAGTTTTTATAAATACTAAAATTTTGATTTTCAATTTATTTATTTCGATTCGATTTTGAACTGAATCGACCGAATGCTCACCTCTAGTTTAATTAACGGTATCATTACAGTAATTATAAAAGTATTGTCTTAATATTACTAAAATAATAATTTAACAGCAATAAAACTATTAAAAAAGTTTTAATTTTTTATTATATAATAATATATTTTAATAAAAAAATTATTTTATATTTAATAAAATTATAATTTTAACAGTATTTTTTATTCGTAATAATTAAACCGTTATCTTATATTTAATAACGAATGTAAATATAGCGAATTTCAAACCGTTGATATTAATTTAAACCGTTATCTTATACTTAATAAGGAAAATAAATATAGCGGATTTTAAACCGTAGATATTAATTTAATTTATAGCTAAAGTATATAATAATAATTTATAACCTCTGTTTTATATATGTTTTTGTAATAGTGGATGAAAATTCATTTTAACTAAATTTATAATACAGTGACAAAATATATGTATATTAATATCGAAATCGATTATCCATCTTCATAATTTATCTTTAACATGGCTTTAAATACAATACGCATATTGAAAAAAATACTAAATCTATAGTAAGTCCCACATAAAAATAAAATATATATTAAGGATAGTTGATATTTGAATATTTATACACCTTAATATTCGCAAGTATTTTCATATCTTAATATAAATGTCAATATATATGTCTATATCAATATATTCTAATGAGAGTCCTTAGAGAAATTGTTTCAATCTAATAATAATTAGGGGTGAGCATTCGGTCGGTTCAGTTCAAAACCGAACCGAACTGAATAAATCGAAAATTGAAATTTTAGTATTTATAAAAATCGAACCAAACCAATTTTAATTAGAAATCGAATAGAACTGAACTTGTCTGATTCGGTTTGATTCGATTCAGTTTGATTGGTTTCGATTTTTAATAAATTTTTTATTTTTTACACTTTATTTTAATATTTTAAAATTTAATTAAAATATTTTAATTTTAATATAATTTAATTTCTCTATATTATTGAAAATAACATATTATTATCATTAATCAGTTTGGTTTGGTTTTTTTGATTTTTTTCTGAACAAAAGCGAACCGAATTGAAATAACCGAAATTTTTGAAATTAAAAACTGAATCGAACTGAATTGAATAAAAAATCAAATCGAATTTTAAAATTAATTCGGTTCGATCGATTTTTTCAGTTTGAACCGAATATTGTTCACCTTAATAATAATAATAAACAATCACATTGATGGGTGGATTTTTTGTATAAGGAAAAATATTATATTAAAACCATGAAAAACTTAACATGAAAGATAGACTAAACCCGATCATTAAAAATCCAAATAAATCATTCATAATATAGATTATGTTGGTACTAAAATATTAGGAGAATTAATATATAGTATAGAAAAATTTACAAGTTGATTCATCTATTTTAAAAAATACATTAAAATATTTCTAACGTTTTAAAAAATCCACTGATCAGTACTTTCATTAATTTTATCTGTTCAATATTATAAAAAAATTTAAAATATATTTAATATAAAAGGACTAATTCGTAAATTTTAAAAATATGAAAAACTAATTAGTAGATTTTTTAAAAATTTAAGGGATCAATTAATAAGTTTTTCAAAATTATAGAGATTAAATAATAAAATATTTAGAAACTAATTATTAAACTTTTTAAAACGTTAAAAATATTTTAATGTATTTTTTAAAATTAAAGATCAATTAGTGAATTTTTTCATATTATAAAAATTAAAAAAAATTTTTCAAAATAATAATATGAATTTAAATGTTAGAACTATGTCATTAAAAAAAACAAAGGCTAATTGAATTAATATTAAAAGATCAAATATATATTACATGATTTTTTAATTTTATAAAATTTCAATTTTGAAATATCAAAACCTTTGAGATTGCTCAATTATAGCAAAATTAAAAATCAAATTCAGAGTTTGAAATTTTATATATAACACAACAGATGGAATTTCTTTATAATTTTAGATGCAAGAACTCAACCATGGGAAAATATGATGGGCTTAAACCCAACCCTAACTTAACTTGCCAAAAAATAAATAAACTAATCTTAGATTACTCTTTATTAATTTCTCGGCTGATAACACATAAAAAATTGGTTCGATCGCGACACACATGTATACAGGGTATGGAAAGGTTCCATGAGTCAAGCTATCTAGTCTGACTAGGCACACAGGAAAAATCTAATCAATAAAATATATGAAGATCAGACCTTCACTTTTCCAAATTTCACTAATGCCCGGAACAACCACTACCGACTACTTTAAGATTCATACCACAAATAAGGCATTTGAACATATGGAACAATCAACCTTAATGAACGAAATGAACCTGTCTTTGTATAGGTCGGATATGCCAGGCACAAACTTGATGAAATCAGAGCAAGATACCGACCTCTTGCGCGATGGTCAACCTCTCTAACCCTCTCCAAAGCATTAAATACGCGTGCAGAAAGGCTGTCCAGTCGCCTGATGCACCTGCCAAAGGACATGGGCAAATCGACTCTGCATTGATTAGACAATTGCCAACCGCCTAACATACCTACTACATCACGCCACCATCCAATCTGATGGGATGTAAAGCGGAGAATTAGGGTATAAATATCCCATAACTAACTTCCCAAAAGGGGTTCCCATCAATCCTCTCTCGGCACTCTCTCTTCTAGGAACTAAGGCTCAAAGTAGTTAATCTCTCTCTCATATTCTCATAAAAGAACCCTCAAAAGAGAGGCCCTCCGGAGATTTCTTGAAGATGCGCTAAAATATGATAGTAGAAATATAACCAAATCTTTACAGATTGTAGTAATGGAGATTTCTTGAAGATGTTTTACCATAGAAGAAAGCCTTGTATATATGTACCTGAAATATGATAGTATATTGAAGTAGTTTAAAAAGCTCATATATGATTAATATTAGCGTGAATCTACTAAGAAAATGATTATTTGTTTAAAGCATGTTAATTTTTGATTTGAAAGCTGTTAAATGATTTATGCATGAGAAACATTATTTATTAGATTCTTTAGAATCATATAAAATGATATAGTTGGATAAAAATTAATATTTGCATTCAGTTGAAATATGAAATGAAAATATCTTGCTATTCAAATTAATGACAAAGCATTCTCATTACATATACTTTGTGCAAACCTTAATTTTGCAGAAAAATTCGCAAGAGAAAAGTGAGAGAGTCAAAGCTAAAAGTCTAGAAGAAACAAATCTAGGGCTAAAGCTACTCGGAAGCAAGGGAGCAAAAATACTCTAGGGTGAACCTAGGGCTAAAAGAGCCCAGAAGATACATAAAAGCGAATGTACTCAAAAAGAGAGTCAGGACTAAAAAGTTTGAAAGTCAACCAGCAAACCAAAGAGCTAGTCAAAGCTAAAAAATCCGGGAGAAAATGGAGGGCAAAAAGCACTAGGACAGATGACCAGGACTGAGAACCCGGAGGACAATACAAAGCTGCCCCAGTATTCATTGACAAGTATTATCCAATTAACAGCGAGTGTTCTCATTATATATATATATATATATATATATATATATATATATACGGTGCACATTTTTATTTTGCAAATAAATTTTAAAAGTAAGAGAAAGGCTAATAAGCCCAAAATCGCCAATAAGACTACTAGTTTGAATCTCGAAAAATCACCAGTAAGGTTACAAGTCTGAA
Source organism: Manihot esculenta (assembly GCF_001659605.2). NCBI lineage: Eukaryota > Viridiplantae > Streptophyta > Magnoliopsida > Malpighiales > Euphorbiaceae > Manihot > Manihot esculenta. The sequence goes on along the minus strand of NC_035167.2, from coordinate 3,319,800 downwards.
TCTCGAAAATCGCTAGTAAGGCCACGAGTCTGAATCTCGAAAATCGACAGTAAAGCCACCAGCCTGAATCTTGAAAAAATCACCAGTAAAGACACAAGCCTAAATCTCGAAAATCACCAATAAGGCTACGAGTCTGAATCTCGAAAATCGCCAATAAGGCCACGAGCCTGAATCTCTGGAATTGCCAGTAAGGCCACGAGCCTGAATCTTGAAAATCACTAATATGGTCATGAGCTGAATCTCGGAAAATGCTAGTAAGGCCATGAGCTTGAGTCTTTGAAATCACCAGTAAGGTCATAAGCTTGAATCTCAAAAATTGCTAGTAAGACCACGAGCATGAATCTTTAAAATCGCCAATGATATCACGAGCCCGAATTTCAAAAATCGCTAGTAAAGCTACGAGCCTCAATCTTTGAAATCGCCAATAAGGCCACAAGCCTGAATCCTGAAAATCGCCAGTAAAGCCACAAGCTTGAATATCGAAAATCGCCAGTAAGGCCGCAAGTTTGAATCTCGTGAACACTAAGAAAGACCAAGAGCCCGAACCATGAAGCTAAGTATCTTGTACAATACAATGTTCATTAATATTATTCAATTGACAACAAGCATCCTCATTACATATACTTTGTGTAGACTTTTATTTTTTGCAGATAAATTTTATAAATGAAAGAAAGGCCATGAACCTGAGTTATGAAATCGCCAGTAAGGTCACGAGCCTAAATCTCCAGAAAAAAAAATCAGGGCTAAGTGCCCAGCAAATGCACGAGAGCAAAATGCTCGAAAGAAAACTTAAGGCAAAAGTACCCGGAAGATGCACAAGAGCAAAATGATTGGAAGTAGAATCAAGGCTAAGTGCTGAGGAGATGCACAAGAACAAAATGCTCGGAAGCAGACTTAAGATAAAAAAGCCCAAAAGATGCATAAGAGAAAAATGATCGAAAATAGATTAAGGGCGAAAGAGCCCGGAAGGTGTGCGAGAGAAAAATGCTCGGAAGTCGACTTAGGGCAAAAAACCTTGGAAGATGCACGAGAGAAAAATGCTTGGAAGAAGACTTAAGGCAAAAGAGCCTAGAGGATGTCCCAGAGCAAAACGCTCGGAAGCAGACCAAGGGCAAAAAAGCCTGGAAGATGCACAAGAGCAAAATGCTCGAAAGCAGACTAAGGACTAAGAGCCCGATAGAGTATAAAAAGCTAAAAGCACTTCGACCAAAAGTTTAGGGCTAAGTGCTCAGAAAACACTTAAGAGCAAAAAGTCCGGAAGACAATATGAGCCTAAAGAGCTCAAATAAAAAACAAGGCTAAGAGCCCAGAAAATATAAAAAGCAAAAGTGCTCAAATAAAAAGCAGGGCTAAAAGCCCAAAAAATAGAAAATAACTGAGCAAAAGTGCTAAAAAAATGCTCTGAAGAGTGGAGGCAAAAATTCCAGAAGAAAACATGCGAGCAAAAATGCTCGGACGATACATAAAAACAAAAATGTTCGAGAGTGGGCTCAGGCTAAGAGCCTAGAAGAAAGCACAAGAACAAAAATACTCAGATCAAAACAAAGGCTAAAAGTCTGTAGAAAAACACACAAGCAAAAATGTTTGGACGACGCGTATAAGTAAAAATGCTCGAAAGCACACAAAAAATAGAAAAGTCAGGAGGTAAACCCAGGGCTAAATGCCCAGACAACGATCCAGAGCAAAACTGCTTGAAAGTGCACAAAAGGCAGAAGAGCCCAAAAGCCTACTCAAAGCCAAATACCTAGAAAGTACTCCAGGACAAAAACGCTTGGCAGCAACCTAAAGGGGAAAAAGACAAAGTGTATCATAACCTTTGGAAGTTTTTACAAACAATGATTTATAATAGCCCTGTATATGATCTTCATTGACAGTAGACCATCAGGGCTAAGACAAGTCGTCAATGGCCCGCTCACCTAATGATACATTAAGATTTTGTATAAACAAAAGATAAGGCTGAGTATGCTCCATAAGAAAAATCTAAACAGAAAAGCAATCATATTAAGCATCAAGTTGCAACCAAAAGAAATGTGTAATTGAAAATGAAAATGTATATTACATGAAATCAAAAATATAAAGGTAAACACAAGACTACTATATCTATAATTAGAAACTCTCGAAACAATGGAAGGTCTTTAAATCTCCTTAGAAGAAGCAAGGTCATCAACCAAGTTGGGCTCAATTTCAGAGGTATTCTTTAGAACATCGGCAGTCACGAAAATCGGATCTACTATAGTATCACCTTCCAAAGGAGGATTTGAATGGGCATTTATAGCTTCAAGCATAGGTGGACCATCACCAACTTGACTGGTACCTTTATTAAACTCAGTCGCTAAATGGGCCAATACCCCTTGAGGAGCAAGAAGATGAACTTTGGAGAGAGCACGATCGTCGGGGCCATACTGCACTTCTTCACCATCAGAATTATACTCTATAGCATGGAGGGTGCTAATCGGGACAATAAGAGACTCCCGAGCATTTCGAAGGCCATCATTAAAGCCCGTCGCATAAAAGCGAGTGGACTGTCAAAAATTTTGCCTTTGAATTTGTCAGATTTCATATATTTATTAACTTGGCTCCGGATGACCATCTTGGCATCCTCCCGAGCATCCACGGTCTTCTTCTCATAGTCCTTATATCATATAGAAAGATCATGGACCTCACTCTCAAGCTGCCTCTTTATGGCCTCAAAAGCATTTAGGTCAACCTTGAACCTTGCTCAACTCCAACTTTACCTCCCCCAGTTCCCCGGACAACCTTTGCATCTCCTCTTCAAGCTCGACAGACCGGGCTGAGAGGCCTTTTTCTCTCTGGTCCGCAGAAGCCTTCTCTCGAGCAAGTCTGGCTTTTGTGATAGATCTTTCTTCAGCAATTTGTACTTCCAGGAGGGCAATTTTCTCATCATGAGCTCGATTGTATCGAAGAAGCCCCTCTTGCTGACTCATCTCCTTTTCATATTAGTTGCTTAGAGAAACAGTCACCCGGGCAGCCTCCTCCTCTTTAGCCTTCTCGATATCTCGGAGGACAGCCTCTGGAGACTTGGCCTTTTTACCCTCCAGCTCCAATAGAGCATCAAGAAGCTACAAAGTAAGAAGACAAGTAAAAAATGACCAAAAATCCAAAATCAAGAAAAAAGAGTAAGAACACTTACGAGAAGAATTTGTCTTTGTTATAAATTATAGGAAGTAAATATATTAATATAGGAAGTAAATATTGATAGATGGATCAGTTACTTAATCTTAGGATTGCATAATCATATACTTGATTTTCCTTCCTATTTAGATACGGTCTCTCATGTATAAATAGGTTGTAATCTCTATTGAGAACAACAATAACAAATATTATCTTTTTACATGGTATCAGAGCCTCATTAGAGATTTATTTTTTTTTTTGAGACTTAGGGCTCTTGTTCTTTTGTGTTATCCATCTGGAGTAATATTTGTCTCTCACCGTCCACCTAAAGTCGCCTTGCAGCTCCCTTGTCAGATTTGTGGTTCGTTTGCCGTTTGGGTGTTGGGTGGATGCGTTTTTTGATACTGTTCATTTGGGTTATCCATGGTAACATTTGGAGACTTAGGCCTCTGTTCATTTGAAGACTTAGGGCTCTATTCATTTGGGTTATCCATAAAGGGTAACATTTGGAGACTTAGGGTTCTATTTATTAGGATTACTCATAAAGAGTAACATTTAGAAACTTAGAACTCTGTTCATTTGGGTTACCCAGGGTAACATTTGGAGACTTAGGACTCTGTTCATTTGGGTTACTCATAAAGGATAATATTTGGAGACTTAGGACTCTGTTCATCGAGATTACCATAAAGGATAACATTTAGAGACTTAGGACCCTGTTCATTTGGGTTAATTACCTTGGGTAACGCTTAGAGACTTAGAGCTTTATTCGTTTGGGTTACCAATAAAGAGTAACGCTTAGAGACTTAGGGTTCTGTTCATTTGGGTTACCAATAAATGGTAACGTTTGGAGACTTAGGGCTCTATTCATTTGGAAGTCTCCATTCATTTAGGTTACCAATAAAGGGTAACGCTTGGAGACTTAGGGCTCTGTTCAATTGGGTTACTAATAAAGGGTAACGTTTGAAGATTTAGGGCTCTGTTCATTTGGGTTACCCATAAAGGGTAACATTTGGAGACATCGGGCACTGTTCATTGGCTATTGTTCACGACTACTGTTCACAGCTACTGTTCATCGGTTACTGTTCACGGGTTCTGTTCTTCTGATCCTTTGTTTATTTTGATTGTTTTGGGTTGGTTGTTCTTATGGCTGAAATTAATTATATATGTAATAAGTTGGGCATGACTAACATTTATACTCCAACTTGAGGGGAAGTGTTATAAATTATAGGAAGTAAATATGTTAATATAGGAAGTAAATATTGATAGATGGATCAGTTACTTAATCTTAGGATTGTATAATCATAGACTTGATTTTCCTTCCTGTTTAGATACGGTCTCTCATGTATAAATAGGTTGTAATCTCTATTGAGAACAACAATAACAAATATTATCTTTCTACAGTCTTAAAGAGGCATAAAAAAGGTCCTTTTCAGCCCGACCAAAAAACGAAGCCGACTACTTAGTGGACCTGACTATTCGGCAAATTGTGCCCACCAACTGAGAATTAGCAAGATTCGGGGACACTCTAAAGACGTGGTTGTTGAGCAACTCAACAATTGAAGTGGATGAGGAGTTAGGGCTTAGTTGAAAATGAACCCCCGACTCATTGGAAATCAAGGCGGTTGGAAGATCACCAGCGGCCCCCTGAAACGAGCTCTCCTTACCCTTGCCCTTGCTCACTTTATCCAAGGAGGGCTTCCTCAGGGGCAAGGAAGATGAAGCTAATCTCTCTTCCAGGAACTAAAGAGCTAATCTCTCTCTCGAATACTGCAGAAGAACCCTCAAAAGAGAGGTTCTCTAGAGATTTTTGGAAGATGTTTTACTATTTTATTTTCTTTTATTTTCTCCTTATATTAACGAATCTCAAATAATGCTTGACCTAACTTGAGCGTCGGAGGTTCTCCACCGAAAGCATTTCCTATGGACCCCTAACCATCTTTTCTATCTTACAGGTCATCTTTCTCAAAATCAAATATGGTGTGACCTAACGGAATCAACCATGGATGAATAGTTAACCCATTGAATCGAGCCGTTGGTCAAATATCCACATCTCGACATTCCGCTAATCAATGTTGTTCCTATTTTGATTTATAAATTCAACCCTCTAAACGATTGAGTTTTACCATGATTAAATTAGTTCAATATGTGGAAATTATTTATAATTTAAAATTGGAGAGAAATTCTACTTGACATGCTAGTTGGACAAAATTTTAATGTGAGATCATGCAAATTTTTTACTTTTTATATATATGCTAAATTAATTAAAAAAAAATATTTTGGAGTGTGAATATTTGTATGTTCGGCGCCTTTATCAAAAAATTATTTGGGTTTTGGAATATCAAGTTGCATGAATGTAGTATTTTTAATCAATAAAATTAAAATATTTATTATTGTATTATAAAATTAAATAAATGAGTAAATAATTATCGATTCATTAAATTATTTTATTCACGTGTTGTAATTTAAATTGAATACCATCTCATTATGCCACCAAAAGTTGGAGAGATGGATGCTATTGGTAGGTAATGGGGTAATCATACTCCTTAGCAATACAGCGACGTCTTATATATTCTATCGCAATTAGGCAAGGGGAAAAAACAATAAACAGAACTCAAACATTTAATTATGGTGGTGGTAAATAAAAATAGGAGCATTTAATTATTCAATCCAAACAAAAAAAATTTTAATTTAATGTTATTTATATAATAATAATAATTTAATTATGATCACGCTGGATTTTATCACTCCAGTTTGAGGCCTGGTCCATGACGATAATTCTTTACCTGAAGGCCTTTAAGTCTTTCGAATGAACCAGGTCCAGCCCGCTCGGCCTTAAGATCAGACTCCCTTTAAACCTCTCAATTGGGCCGGCCCAATCCGTATGGCCTTAAGATCAAATCTCCCCTGGGTTTTCAGTTCTAATCTCACCAACCAGCCCAGTCCAAAAGAGAAAAGGTAGCCAGCCCATTCACCTAGTGGGTCCATCCGCATGCGTGTCAGGGGGGAATTAAATGGCAGTTATGCATGAAGCAGAGATCTGATATTCTCGTACGTCCGTATCCGTATAGCAGAGACAGATGGCCCAATGGCAGTGAAACTGTGACACGTTACTGACAGACTAGAAAAAAGAATAAAAGGAGAGGAGGACCTTCCTTTCAGACCAAGTTCACTAGACTCTTGTAAAATCATACTTTTCGGAATCTCAGATCATCAAATTATATTGAAATCTTTGATTTAAAATAAAAAAATATATAATAAATATATAAATTAATGTTTTTTTATAAAAATAATATAATATATTTTTTATAATTATATTATAGACGGCTAATTATTAAATAGGTATTCTTCTAAAATAATGAGAATAATTTATTTTAATATGAAAGTTTTAGCTTTTATTTATTTTTTGTTGTGGCGAGGATTGAAAAGTCGGACAGAATTAATTCAGGTGAATAAAATATCTTTAAGTACTGTGCCAAATTAAGCTAAGCAATTTTCAGGTAATTAATATTTTATTAATGGTGTAAATTTTAATAATTGGTGATGACCGCTGGATTTTCTCACCCCGGACCAGGGGCTTAACCACAGCTAAAGGCCCATAACATAGAGGCCCACGTATCTGATATACCCAACAAGCCTGGCTCATTCAACCTTCAAGACCGGGCTCGGCCCAGCTTCTTCACTCATAACGACCCAGCCCACACGAAGCATGCTCTCTCCTCTCAGGCCTAGCATTCGGCCCGACTCTCGGCCCAACCCAGGATCCAGAATAATATTCACCAGACAGCCTGGCAGATCCGCTTAAACGTACGCACGAGGAGAATCAGAGGCCGTTACGCATGGAGCAGGCGGCTGATACCCTAGTACCTCCGAATCCGCATGGCAAAGACGCGTGGCCCAATCCTGGAGAGGCCTTTACACGTCACCAGCAAGCAAGACAATGTATAAAAGAGGAGTCCCTTCCTCAGGAAACTTAGGCCTTATTCCGTAATACATAAACCCTTGTAAAACCCTATTCTATTGGATCTCAGATCATCAATTGGCGCCGTCTGTGGGAAACGAAGGAGATCTTTTCATCACCGGAGTTTTCACTTTCAAAACCCACTGAGATCCACGATGGCAAACCACCAAGAAAGTAACCTTAACACCCCAAATGACTTGAGCTCTGCCCAAGAAGGGCAGCAGTTCTCTTTTTCTAGCCCTACAACGCTGAATAACCAAACGCCTATTCCTCTTAATCCCTCACCAAGCTTGGCAGGGAATACTCCCACCATGATCCTGTCCAACCAGGACATTCAAACTATGGCTCTCCAGCTACAGACTACTGCTCACTGGTTGGGGCAGATAATGCAACAGAGGGGACTTAGCACCCCAATGAATACACTCCCAGTGGTGGAAGAACCCAGAACCAATGAGCCCCGACCCACCCCTGACTGCCTCCAAACTAACAGCCATGACGCCAGGGAAGAAGAAGAACCGGAGGCCCGAATCCATGGGAGGAGGGCAAGGGAGTTGATAGAAAATGAGGAGGCGGACAACTATTCCGCCGAAACAACCAGGGAAACGGGAACTGAAACGGAGGAGGAGGAATGCAGCTTGGGCAAAAGCACCAGCCCTGAAGATGAGAAGATGAACCAAAAGCTGAAAAGGTTGAAAGAGCAGCTCCTAGCCGAGCTAGGTAAGAAAGATCAGAGTCAAACCTCCTTGCCTACTTCTTCTCCCTTCTCAAAGTTAATGCAGCAGGAGACCGTTCCCAAGAAGTTCATGATGCCGCCGATGGCGGCCTATAATGGGGCTGGTAACCCGAGAGAGCATGTCATGAACTATAAGACCTTCATGGAGTTGCAAACTCTGTCAGATGCTCTGATGTGCAAGGTGTTCCCAACAACGCTCTCGGGACCAGCGAGGGCATGGTTCAACAGCCTGGAGGCCGGAAGCATTAAAAGTTTCGGAGATCTTGCCACCCGCTTCATCAGCCGGTTCGTAGCCGGGGTGCCGGCAGATAGGAAGACGAGCTATCTGGAAACAGTGAGACAAAAAGCTGGTGAATCCCTCAGAGAGTATGTCGCCCGTTTCAATACGGAGGCCCTGCAGATTCCCGAGCTCGACGAAGGAAAGGCGGTAGAGGCCATGCAAAAGGGAACAACCTCTGCCGAGTTCTTTGGTTCACTGAGCAGGAAACCTCCGACCTCACTGGCCGAGTTGATGAAGAGGGCGGAAAAGTATATAAGGCAGGATGACGCCTTAGTAACGAGTAGATTTGCCAAAGGGGTGGCAGGAAAAGAGAAAGCCCCGGAGGAGGGGAGGCCGAAAAAACACGAGAAGAAGCGTGGAAAGAGGCCTGAGTCGTATAAGCAGGCCTGGGAAAGAAGGGATCAAAGGCCTCCTCCTCCTCGGGTTCTTGAGCCAAGAGTGCTTCCTCCTTGGGTCCCGGAGAAACCGACTCCATTAAATGCGTCCAGAGCCGAGGTGCTCATGGCTGTCCAGGATAAGGAGTTTCTCCAGTGGCCTAAACCTTTGAAGTCGGAAGCAGACCAACGGAATCCTGACAAGTATTGTCAATATCATCGGACGCATGGCCACGATACCAACAGCTGCTTCCAGTTGATAGCAGAAATCGAGAGTGTAACAGCCCGGAAACCGATACCCCTCTGTAACGGCCCGAACCGCCACCGGCGCTAGGATCCAGATCGGCTTAAGGCCGCCGGGACCCGTAGCAAGCCAAACATACATACTATTACCTGGTCAAATCCCATACATGATTAAAACTTAACCATAAAAACATGAAAACTGAACATCTGATGAACCCAAACCTGACCTGTGCATGTATCCTGACATGAAACATACATCATAAAATCATAAAACCTCCACTGGAGTCCTCATCATATACTCCAATGGGGTAACATTACATGCCTCAAGTTTGGTTCTCAACTCAACATATAACATAGACATAACCATGCATTAACAGGGACTAACCAGTCTATAGGGCCAAGCACACTTTAATCCATAAACATAACTCTACTATCAGTTACATACATTATCTCAAATTACATTACATCAACTTATATTACATGTCCACTTCTAAAACCACTAAACTGATACATAAACATAAACTATTACATAAAACACACGTCTCTTAATCTTTACCCTGCTGACTTCTGAGCTCTGACTTAAACCTGCAACACTGGGGTTAGGGGAAAGGGGTGAGCTAAAAAGCCCAGTGAGTAGAAACAGAGAAAACAGTTCATTAATTACATGCTTTCATGGAATGCGTCATAACACAAAGAAATCACATAACTGTCTCTGGTCCGTCTCGGGGCTCATGCCATTCCCCACGGAATGTTTTTAGAGAGTTCCTTTCTTTGCTAGCATCTTTACTCTCTAGGATCGGACATGACTCCAAAAATCCCTCTGTCGATGCCCGGCTCCCCCAAAGGAGCTCACACAGGACTTTCACATACATGACAGGGTGCCTAGTCCACAGAGAGCTCACAAGGACTTTCCTATATGTACTTGTCCGGCTCTCAAAGGACTCACCCAAGACTCAATGACAGATATGGGCTATTGAAGTCGCCTTGGTCCAAACCTCCTCATCACATAAACAGCAATATATATATGCAATGCGTCACATTCGTGAAACTAGTGCAATCATCCTATTACATATAACCATGATGCATGAGCATGCTTTAGGCGTTCGATTTTCTTAAAATAGAAGATTAAGTTAGTTCTACTCACCTCCTGGCAGACGCTGACTGACTCTGCAACTGCTAGCACTACTGGCCTCCTCGGTCTCTCGGGTCCAATCCTACACAGGTGGACTCGAATGAGGTGCCAAACACATTCTAACAACTCATAAACATCTCCCCAAAAACCCCTCTAAACATCACTTAAACATGCATAGAAAACACCCAAGAAAAGGCTGGACAGGGCACTTTCGGCGGCACCTTCGGCGGCCGAAAGTCCCTTCCAGAGACGAAACTCGGGTAGGTTCGGCGGCAGGTTCGGCGGCCGAAACCCTAGGACAGAAACGAAAGTCCCTCCTTCGGGGGCACGTTCGGCAGCCGAAAGGCTGCCTCCCATGCAGGTTCGGCGGCCGAAACTCCTTTCGGCGGCCGAACCTGGTCCCCTCTGGACGACAGGTCCGATTCTGCCTAGCCAAAAACCGAACTCAAAACACCCAAATCCTTACATACTCTCTCCCAATCATGCATACTCACTCCCACAAGCATAAAGGAGCATAAACTAACATAAACTCCTCAACACAAACATCACATAACATACATTTGGGTATAAAACCCACATAAACCTAAACATGCCATTCTACCCATTCAAAACTCCAATAAACTTACTTAAAACTCATTAAAACATAAAAGGAAGCATAGATCTACACTTACCTCTTGAAGATCGAGGGTTGCGTGATCTCTAACTCGGAGGTATGGAGAATCCAAGCTCCAAAAGCTCCAAGCTCCCAAAACTCCTTTTAAGCTTTAAATCTTCAAACACAAGGGTAGAAATCATGAAAAACTTGAGAGATGGGTAGAGGAAACACGAAAACGACCAAAGGAAGGCATAAACTCACCTGAGCTCGAGAATGGGGAGAAAACTCACCCATTTCTGATCTGAGGGCCCTTTATAGGTGGCCTGGTCGAAGACCTTCGGCAGCCAAACCAGCACCCTAAAGTCCCCCATGTTCGGCGGCCGAACTTGAGGTTCGGCAGCCGAACCTGGTTTCTGCCCAACTCAACTTTCGGAAGCCAAAAGTCCATCCGAAACCAACTCATGTTCGGCGGCCGAACATCACCTTCGGCGGCCGAACCTTAGCTCGTTTAAACAAGACTTTCGGAGGCCAAAGGCGCTCCCGAAGCCTTTCCATGTTCGGCGGCCGAACTTCACTTTCGGCGGCCGAACCTGGCACTTGCCTCCTTGGTCTTTTTCTTTTCAAAACTCAATTTTTTTTTTTTTTCAAATAAAACCATTGAAATCATTATAAAAGCATTTAGAAAATACATTTTAGAAAACACATTTTACCCCTTCTAGAGAGATCCAACACCTTAGATTCCGCCGGAAGGCAGGAATCCCGATGCCGGATTCTAGCCGGGTATTACATTCTACCCCCCTTACAAAAACATTTGTCCCCGAATGTTAAAACAACAAACACAAGCATGCAAGCAAGCAAGTGGATCCTAAAGCTTCTCTCCAAAGAGAGACACTGTAACAGCCCGGAAACCGATACCCCTCTGTAACGGCCCGAACCGCCACCGGCGCTAGGATCCAGATCGGCTTAAGGCCGCCGGGACCCGTAGCAAGCCAAACATACATACTATTACCTGGTCAAATCCCATACATGATTAAAACTTAACCATAAAAACATGAAAACTGAACATCTGATGAACCCAAACCTGACCTGTGCATGTATCCTGACATGAAACATACATCATAAAATCATAAAACCTCCACTGGAGTCCTCATCATATACTCCAATGGGGTAACATTACATGCCTCAAGTTTGGTTCTCAACTCAACATATAACATAGACATAACCATGCATTAACAGGGACTAACCAGTCTATAGGGCCAAGCACACTTTAATCCATAAACATAACTCTACTATCAGTTACATACATTATCTCAAATTACATTACATCAACTTATATTACATGTCCACTTCTAAAACCACTAAACTGATACATAAACATAAACTATTACATAAAACACACGTCTCTTAATCTTTACCCTGCTGACTTCTGAGCTCTGACTTAAACCTGCAACACTGGGGTTAGGGGAAAGGGGTGAGCTAAAAAGCCCAGTGAGTAGAAACAGAGAAAACAGTTCATTAATTACATGCTTTCATGGAATGCGTCATAACACAAAGAAATCACATAACTGTCTCTGGTCCGTCTCGGGGCTCATGCCATTCCCCACGGAATGTTTTTAGAGAGTTCCTTTCTTTGCTAGCATCTTTACTCTCTAGGATCGGACATGACTCCAAAAATCCCTCTGTCGATGCCCGGCTCCCCCAAAGGAGCTCACACAGGACTTTCACATACATGACAGGATGCCTAGTCCACAGAGAGCTCACAAGGACTTTCCTATATGTACTTGTCCGGCTCTCAAAAGACTCACCCAAGACTCAATGACAGATATGGGCTATTGAAGTCGCCTTGGTCCAAACCTCCTCATCACATAAACAGCAATATATATATGCAATGCGTCACATTCGTGAAACTAGTGCAATCATCCTATTACATATAACCATGATGCATGAGCATGCTTTAGGCGTTCGATTTTCTTAAAATAGAAGATTAAGTTAGTTCTACTCACCTCCTGGCAGACGCTGACTGACTCTGCAACTGCTAGCACTACTGGCCTCCTCGGTCTCTCGGGTCCAATCCTACACAGGTGGACTCGAATGAGGTGCCAAACACATTCTAACAACTCATAAACATCTCCCCAAAAACCCCTCTAAACATCACTTAAACATGCATAGAAAACACCCAAGAAAAGGCTGGACAGGGCACTTTCGGCGGCACCTTCGGCGGCCGAAAGTCCCTTCCAGAGACGAAACTCGGGTAGGTTCGGCGGCAGGTTCGGCGGCCGAAACCCTAGGACAGAAACGAAAGTCCCTCCTTCGGGGGCACGTTCGGCAGCCGAAAGGCTGCCTCCCATGCAGGTTCGGCGGCCGAAACTCCTTTCGGCGGCCGAACCTGGTCCCCTCTGGACGACAGGTCCGATTCTGCCTAGCCAAAAACCGAACTCAAAACACCCAAATCCTTACATACTCTCTCCCAATCATGCATACTCACTCCCACAAGCATAAAGGAGCATAAACTAACATAAACTCCTCAACACAAACATCACATAACATACATTTGGGTATAAAACCCACATAAACCTAAACATGCCATTCTACCCATTCAAAACTCCAATAAACTTACTTAAAACTCATTAAAACATAAAAGGAAGCATAGATCTACACTTACCTCTTGAAGATCGAGGGTTGCGTGATCTCTAACTCGGAGGTATGGAGAATCCAAGCTCCAAAAGCTCCAAGCTCCCAAAACTCCTTTTAAGCTTTAAATCTTCAAACACAAGGGTAGAAATCATGAAAAACTTGAGAGATGGGTAGAGGAAACACGAAAACGACCAAAGGAAGGCATAAACTCACCTGAGCTCGAGAATGGGGAGAAAACTCACCCATTTCTGATCTGAGGGCCCTTTATAGGTGGCCTGGTCGAAGACCTTCGGCAGCCAAACCAGCACCCTAAAGTCCCCCATGTTCGGCGGCCGAACTTGAGGTTCGGCAGCCGAACCTGGTTTCTGCCCAACTCAACTTTCGGAAGCCAAAAGTCCATCCGAAACCAACTCATGTTCGGCGGCCGAACATCACCTTCGGCGGCCGAACCTTAGCTCGTTTAAACAAGACTTTCGGAGGCCAAAGGCGCTCCCGAAGCCTTTCCATGTTCGGCGGCCGAACTTCACTTTCGGCGGCCGAACCTGGCACTTGCCTCCTTGGTCTTTTTCTTTTCAAAACTCAATTTTTTTTTTTTTTTTCAAATAAAACCATTGAAATCATTATAAAAACATTTAGAAAATACATTTTAGAAAACACATTTTACCCCTTCTAGAGAGATCCAACACCTTAGATTCCGCCGGAAGGCAGGAATCCCGATGCCGGATTCTAGCCGGGTATTACATTCTACCCCCCTTACAAAAACATTCGTCCCCGAATGTTAAAACAACAAACACAAGCATGCAAGCAAGCAAGTGGATCCTAAAGCTTCTCTCCAAAGAGAGACACCAAACGCTGGAGTAAGAACTCCCAGGTTCCTAAACTCCACAAGCTTCTGCTGCGCTACTCTGATCCTTCTCTATCTTCCTCCTTCTCTGCTCTTACTCTTCTCTTCTCATCTTTACTAACTGGCTTCTTCTCACTACTAACCCAAAACTAACTCTAACTCTCACAGGTAGTACCCGAATTTCAGATCTATCTTGGAAAAACAAACAGCTCCTACTAGCTGTCCCAATAGATCATCCATCCTACATGGGAATACCTGCCCTTGGTAGTGACCTTGTTTAACCGCTTACAGTCGTTACAAAGTCTCAAGGATTCATCCTTCGTTTCCCACAACCATACTGGAGCAATCCCGAGTGAGGTACTAGGTCGGACAAGACCCCTTGTCTACCAAGTCTCGCCTCTACTCTACTGCTACCTCTCTCTATGCAGGCGCCATCCTATAGGGAAGGGTAGAAATGGTTCTGCGTCCAGACACCACTCCTATACCAAACTCTAACTCCCTGACAGATGGTAAACCTGACAACTCGCCTGGGAAGACATCTAAGAATTCTCTCTAACAACTGGCACTGAGGCTGGTTCCCCGACCTGACTGCTGAACTCTCAAACAAGAGCTGGAACCCTCTGACAACCCCTCCTACGCACCCTATGAACCTGACAGGCTGACATCAAACCTCTAGGCATCCCTACTGTGTTCCCTCAGAAGAAAACCTCTGACCCATCCTGTCCTCTGAACCTGACTACCTTGTCTCTGCAGACCAAGATAGTACCACGAGTAGAAAAAACCAATCCAACCCTAAACTGACGTCCAGACAGTCAAGTCTAGGACCTCAATGTCGGGTGGAAGGCATCTACCCTCAGCTGACACAGAACTGGACCGGCAGACTGACTCTGCCACAGATGAATCACACGAGAGTCTACTGACCAAAGAGAACACTCTAGCCCAGAAGCTATCAACTCAACCTCTCGACGGTTCCTAGAGCAACTAAAGAAAGAGAAAAACACTAGGGTTCACAAAACATACACATCAGAACATTCAAAAGTGAGCATACCTGGCACCACCATGTTCGATGTGTCTGCCTCTTGCTGAGCCTGGGTGAAGATCCGAGCTGGAGCTGACGGACTTTCTCCACGGGAACCCTCAGAAGAAAAGGCTGACCCTCTTCCTCTGCCTCGACTACCAACCTGAAACATGGCTGAAGCTGCTGGTTGAGACTGTGCTAACCGGGGCACAGTAGGACACTCACGTGCTATGTGTCCTTCCTGTCCACACCTAAAACAAGCTGTCGTCCCAAACCGACAGGCTCCTTTGTGCGGCCTTCCGCACCTCAAGCACCTTGAACTGCCTGAGTCAGAGCTTGAGCCACCAAAACCCAAACTAGCCTTCAAATTCTGCCAAAACTTCTTCTTCTTACCCCTAAGGGTTCTGCCCCACTTCACTCTTCTAGTGGTGGCTGTACTCAGAATGGAGGGATCAATCCCTCCTGAACCTGAAATCCTAGAATCCTGAGTCTGAGCATCCTCCTGAGAATCTCCCATACCTTCTCCAAACATAGCCACATCCAAACTCATATCTCTCCTCTGAACATCCATCTCAGGCTCTCTCATACTAGCTGACATCCTTCTTAGATCCATACCTTCTCTGCTTGCATCAAAAGACCTCCTAGGGTCCCTTGATGTCCTCCATCTACTGACTCCCCACGACTGCGCTCTTGGCAGAGCAGGGGGAAAGGTGTCCAAACCTTCCCTCTCAGATGGAACTCCAGTCGATTCCACAGATCGACGAGCACCTCGCATTCTGGCTCCTCTGAAGAACAACACACAAGCATACAAACAACATCAGCATCATACGGTCCATGTGGAAACACATGAACCTACATCATACATACATAGCATACATAACATGTCATACATCATAGCATTTATGCACATGCATGAAATCATGGCATATCACATCATCATAGCAAGACAGGACTCAACATCCTATCCTAGTGGACATGATTCTACTCTTGATCTTTCTTATTGTGCTTGCCCTTCTATGACCTTAAGGCTAACCTCTTTCCGATGTGGGATACCTTCATCCCTGAGCATCCTTGCTCAAAACACCGTACTCTTGAGGCCCAAAGCTCTGATACCACTCTGTAACAGCCCGGAAACCGATACCCCTCTGTAACGGCCCGAACCGCCACCGGCGCTAGGATCCAGATCGGCTTAAGGCCGCCGGGACCCGTAGCAAGCCAAACATACATACTATTACCTGGTCAAATCCCATACATGATTAAAACTTAACCATAAAAACATGAAAACTGAACATCTGATGAACCCAAACCTGACCTGTGCATGTATCCTGACATGAAACATACATCATAAAATCATAAAACCTCCACTGGAGTCCTCATCATATACTCCAATGGGGTAACATTACATGCCTCAAGTTTGGTTCTCAACTCAACATATAACATAGACATAACCATGCATTAACAGGGACTAACCAGTCTATAGGGCCAAGCACACTTTAATCCATAAACATAACTCTACTATCAGTTACATACATTATCTCAAATTACATTACATCAACTTATATTACATGTCCACTTCTAAAACCACTAAACTGATACATAAACATAAACTATTACATAAAACACACGTCTCTTAATCTTTACCCTGCTGACTTCTGAGCTCTGACTTAAACCTGCAACACTGGGGTTAGGGGAAAGGGGTGAGCTAAAAAGCCCAGTGAGTAGAAACAGAGAAAACAGTTCATTAATTACATGCTTTCATGGAATGCGTCATAACACAAAGAAATCACATAACTGTCTCTGGTCCGTCTCGGGGCTCATGCCATTCCCCACGGAATGTTTTTAGAGAGTTCCTTTCTTTGCTAGCATCTTTACTCTCTAGGATCGGACATGACTCCAAAAATCCCTCTGTCGATGCCCGGCTCCCCCAAAGGAGCTCACACAGGACTTTCACATACATGACAGGGTGCCTAGTCCACAGAGAGCTCACAAGGACTTTCCTATATGTACTTGTCCGGCTCTCAAAGGACTCACCCAAGACTCAATGACAGATATGGGCTATTGAAGTCGCCTTGGTCCAAACCTCCTCATCACATAAACAGCAATATATATATGCAATGCGTCACATTCGTGAAACTAGTGCAATCATCCTATTACATATAACCATGATGCATGAGCATGCTTTAGGCGTTCGATTTTCTTAAAATAGAAGATTAAGTTAGTTCTACTCACCTCCTGGCAGACGCTGACTGACTCTGCAACTGCTAGCACTACTGGCCTCCTCGGTCTCTCGGGTCCAATCCTACACAGGTGGACTCGAATGAGGTGCCAAACACATTCTAACAACTCATAAACATCTCCCCAAAAACCCCTCTAAACATCACTTAAACATGCATAGAAAACACCCAAGAAAAGGCTGGACAGGGCACTTTCGGCGGCACCTTCGGCGGCCGAAAGTCCCTTCCAGAGACGAAACTCGGGTAGGTTCGGCGGCAGGTTCGGCGGCCGAAACCCTAGGACAGAAACGAAAGTCCCTCCTTCGGGGGCACGTTCGGCAGCCGAAAGGCTGCCTCCCATGCAGGTTCGGCGGCCGAAACTCCTTTCGGCGGCCGAACCTGGTCCCCTCTGGACGACAGGTCCGATTCTGCCTAGCCAAAAACCGAACTCAAAACACCCAAATCCTTACATACTCTCTCCCAATCATGCATACTCACTCCCACAAGCATAAAGGAGCATAAACTAACATAAACTCCTCAACACAAACATCACATAACATACATTTGGGTATAAAACCCACATAAACCTAAACATGCCATTCTACCCATTCAAAACTCCAATAAACTTACTTAAAACTCATTAAAACATAAAAGGAAGCATAGATCTACACTTACCTCTTGAAGATCGAGGGTTGCGTGATCTCTAACTCGGAGGTATGGAGAATCCAAGCTCCGAAAGCTCCAAGCTCCCAAAACTCCTTTTAAGCTTTAAATCTTCAAACACAAGGGTAGAAATCATGAAAAACTTGAGAGATGGGTAGAGGAAACACGAAAACGACCAAAGGAAGGCATAAACTCACCTGAGCTCGAGAATGGGGAGAAAACTCACCCATTTCTGATCTGAGGGCCCTTTATAGGTGGCCTGGTCGAAGACCTTCGGCAGCCAAACCAGCACCCTAAAGTCCCCCATGTTCGGCGGCCGAACTTGAGGTTCGGCAGCCGAACCTGGTTTCTGCCCAACTCAACTTTCGGAAGCCAAAAGTCCATCCGAAACCAACTCATGTTCGGCGGCCGAACATCACCTTCGGCGGCCGAACCTTAGCTCGTTTAAACAAGACTTTCGGAGGCCAAAGGCGCTCCCGAAGCCTTTCCATGTTCGGCGGCCGAACTTCACTTTCGGCGGCCGAACCTGGCACTTGCCTCCTTGGTCTTTTTCTTTTCAAAACTCAATTTTTTTTTTTTTTTCAAATAAAACCATTGAAATCATTATAAAAGCATTTAGAAAATACATTTTAGAAAACACATTTTACCCCTTCTAGAGAGATCCAACACCTTAGATTCCGCCGGAAGGCAGGAATCCCGATGCCGGATTCTAGCCGGGTATTACAGAGAGGTTGATAAAGAGGGGGCACCTAAAGAATTTTGTGAAGAAATCGGAGGGGCAGAGGCCTCAGCCCGGTCCGGCAGCTCAGACGCCGAGAAGAATTAGAGGTGGTCCAGTGAATGATGGGTCCAGTGGGACCATCAACATGATTGTTGGAGGAACGGGAGGACGGATGAGCCGTCGAGGCAAGAAAAGAAACCGGGAAGGAGAGACCAGCAATGCGGAAGTCATGCAGATCGTTGACCATTCTCCCCTGACCATCACCTTCTCCTCAGAAGATGCTCAGGGCATTCAGATGCCCCACGATGACGCGCTTGTCATTGAAGCCGTCATTCATAATTATCGGGTAAAGAAGGTTTTGGTAGACGACGGGAGCAAGGTCAACCTGCTGCCATACAGAGTGTTCCAGCAGATGGGGATTCCGGAAGAGCAGCTAGTCCGAGACCAGGCACCAATCAAGGGGATCGGAGGAGCACCGGTACTCGTAGAAGGAAAAGTGAAGTTGGCTCTTACCTTGGGAGAAGCGCCCAGAGCTCGCACCCATCATGAGGTGTTTTTGGTGGTCAAGCTCCCGCTGAGTTACAATGCGATTTTGGGGAGACCGGCGTTGTTCAACTTTGAAGCTGTTACTAGCATCAGATATTTGGCACTCAAGTTCCCAACGGAGGAAGGAGTGGGGATAGTACGGGGCAGCTAGGAAGAAGCAAGGGCAGTATACTTGGCCACAGTGACGGAACCGAGCTCAACCGGAGAAGCGCTTGACTCGGAAGTTTTGGAGGTCAGGGATGAGACAAAGGAAGCCCAGACAGAGCCCGTTGGAGAGCTGGAGACCTTCTCCCTATCAGAAGAAGAAGCGAGTAAGGTCTTCAGTCTCAATGCCGGCCTCACCAAAGAACAAAAAGGTGAAGCCATGGCCCTGATCCGAAGTCACTCGCCGACCTTCGCATGGAAGCCCTCGGACATGCCGGGAATTGACCCCAAAGTGATGACACACCAACTGAATGTCCTCCCCGAGGCCAAACCTGTGAAGCAGAAGAAGAGAGTAGTGGGAAGAGAGAAGCAGCAAGCCACCCGGGAGGAAGTGCAGAAGCTAGAAGAGGCAGGTTTTATTAGGGAAGTTATGTACCCGCAGTGGTTGGCAAATCCTGTGTTAGTTAAAAAAGCAAATGGCAAATACAGGATGTGCATAGATTTTACTGACCTGAATAAGGCCTGCCCTAAAGATTGTTACCCCCTCCCTGACATTAATAAAATGGTCGACTCAACGGCCGGATTTGATTATATGTCCTCTTTGGATGCTATGTCTGGTTACCACCAAATCCCAATGGAAAAGACGGATGAGGAGAAAACCTCATTTATAACTGAAGATGGAACATACTGTTATAGGGCTATGCCCTTTGGGTTAAGAAATGCGGGGGCAACTTATCAGAGGTTGATGAATAAAATTTTCAGAAACCAGATCGGCAGAAACGTGGAAGTATATGTGGATGACATGGTGGTCAAAAGTTCAACTTTCCAACAACACACGGCAGATTTGAGGGAAGTATTTGAGGTATTAGATCAGTACAGAATGAAGTTGAACCCAGCAAAGTGTGCCTTCTTCATCAGAAGAGGAAAGTTCTTGGGATACATGGTAAGCGGAAAAGGCATCGAGCCCAATCCGGAGAAGGTAGAAGCCATATTAAATATGCCGGAGCCGACCTGTGTAAGGGACGTCCAGAGATTAACTGGGAAAGTAGTGGCGCTTAACCGATTTATGTCGAGGTCGGCAGAAAAGTGTTTGCCATTTTTCAAAAAATTGAGGAAGGTTCCAAATTTTGAATGGACAGAAGACTGCCAAAAAGCCTTCACAGAGCTTAAGGAATACATCAGCTCGCCTCACGTGCTCAGCAGCCCCATAAAAGGGGAAGAACTCTTGATATACTTGGCAGCCTCAGAGCAAGCAGTCAGCGCAGTACTAGTAAGGGTGGAAGAAGGAGAGCAGAAGCCTGTCTTCTACGTCAGCAAGGTGCTCAGAGATACCGAAGTCAGGTATTCAAACATAGAAAAATCGGCTTATGCCCTGCTGTTGGCAGTCCGGAAATTCAAAGTTTATCTAGAAGGCCACCAAGGAGTTGTGATGACAGATCAACCCCTAAAGAAGATTTTACGCAGGCCGGAAACTTCAGGGCGAATGTTGGCTTGGTCCGTAGAGATCAGCCCCTATTGTTTGGAATACCGACCTCGGACAGCTATAAAATCTCAAGCGCTGGCTGACTTCATTGCAGAATGCTCATTCAATGAGGAGAAGGAAGGATCATCCTCGGAGATACCAAGAAAGGAGGGAGAGGAAGAGCTTTCCCAAGAATTTAGCTGGAAGCTATATGTAGACGGAGCATCAGGTGCTGAGGGCAGTGGCGCTGGAGTAATGCTTAAAGGGCCGGAGGGCTTTAAAGTATGTTATGCTTTACGGATGGAGTTCAAGGCTTCCAACAATATGGCCGAATATGAGGCCTTGGTGAATGGGATGTTGGTAGCCTTGGAAGTGGGGGTAACCGACCTCGAAGTAAATAGCGACTCTCAGTTGGTGATCAACCAGGTGACGGGAGTATATCAGGCTAGGGACCCTATCATGCAGAACTATCTTGATAAAGTCAAAACTATAGAGGCTGAGCTTACGGGTCGGGGAGTTATCGTCAGGTTTCAAAGGATACCTCGGGATGAAAACGAGGAGGCAGACCTGCTTAGTCGGTTGTTTAGAGAAGAACTAGAGCAGCTTCCCGATGAAGTATATATACAGCATGTCCGTACACCTGCTTTCAAAAAGGCAAACACGACACTGCAGGTGGAACAGAGCCTAACATGGATAAGTCCTTATCTAAAATACTTAGAGAAGGGTGAGCTCCCTGAAGATAAAGACGAAGCCAGAAAGATAGCAGCTCGAGCTGCCAATTACCAGGTAATAAGAGGAACCTTATACAGAAAAGGGAAGTCCAGCCCATGGCTCCGATGTGTGAGCTCGGAAGAGGCTATGAGGATAATGGAAGAGATACATAGAGGCCTATGTGGAGCTCACGAGGGAGCAGGGACATTAGCCAACAAAATATTCAGGCAAGGATACTATTGGCCCACTGTTAAAAAAGAAGCAGAAGAGTTTGTCCGGAGGTACGACGTATGCCAGAGATTTGCTAACACCATCAGGACCCCTGCCACTCCTCAAGCAAGCATATCCAGTCCATGGCCTTTCTCACAGTGGGGAATTGACATCCTGGGACCTTTCCCCAAGACTACGGGGCAAAGGAAATTTGTAGTAGTGGCTGTGGAATACTTCTCGAAATGGCCAGAGGCAGAAGCAATTGCCACAATCACAGCCAGAAAGATGATAGATTTTGTATGGGGGCATATCATCTGCAGATTTGGCATACCCAGAGTGCTTATCTCAGACAACGGCAGACAATTTGACTGCAGCACTTTCAAAACCTTCACGACGAACATGGGCATATGGCATAAGTTCTCCTCCGTGGCTCATCCTCAGACTAATGGCCAAACAGAAGTCACTAACAGAGCAATCCTCCAAGGATTAAGGAAGCGGCTGGATGGTGCAAAGGAGAATTGGGCAGAAGAACTCAATAGCATCCTATGGGCACTTCGAACTACTCCAAGAGCACCCACTAAAGAAACACCGTTCGCACTCGCTTACGGCACAGAGGCCGTAGTTCCAGTTGAGTTGCAGATCCCCACTCATCGAGTCCAATTTGTTAGTGAGGACGCTAATGGGGACAAGTTAAGAAGCAACCTGGATGCTCTTGAAGAAGTCAGGGAAGAAGCTCAAGTCCGGACTGCTGCTTATCAACAACGAGCAGCACGATATTACAACCAAAAGGTCAGGGAAAGAAGCTTGAAGGTAGGGGACTTGGCATTGAGAAACCTGGAAGCTACAGGAAAAAGAGCAGCCGCAGGCAAACTAGCACCAACCTGGGAAGGACCTTTCAAGGTAACAAAAGTGGTCAAGCCAGGGGTATACCGAATCGAAGACATGCAAGGAAACCCCGAGCCCCACGCTTGGAACATCCAGCACCTAAAAAGGTATTTTCCTTAAAATATTCGTAAAGAAAAAACGTTGTATTTTGATAGACATGAGTAAATAAAAATTGTTTATACAATGTGATTATCTTTATGAATAACGTTCTACATAAAAAGATCCCCTGAAACAAGGCCTCAGTTAGGCACAAAACCAGCTAAGATGACGAAGCGACAGTAAGGCCAATGAGCCTGAATCTTGTACAAAACCCCAAAGTAAGTACCAAAGACAACCGGCGAGGCCCCGAGGTCGTCCCGGAAATTCAAAGAAAACCAGGATCCCGTAAGATCTCCTGGAAACAAAAAACAACCGGCGAGGCCCCGAGGTCGTCCCGGAAATTCAAAGAAAACCAGGATCCCGTAAGATCTCCTGGAAACAAAAAACAACCGGCGAGGCCCCGAGGTCGTCCCGGAAATTCAAAGAAAACCAGGATCCCGTAAGATCTCCTGGAATCAAAAACAACCGGCGAGGCCCCGAGGTCGTCCCGGAAATTCAAAGAAAACCAGGATCCCGTAAGATCTCCTGGAAACAAAAAACAACCGGCGAGGCCCCGAGGTCGTCCCGGAAATTCAAAGAAAACCAGGATCCCGTAAGATCTCCTGGAGTCAAAAACAACCGGCGAGGCCCCGAGGTCATCCCGGAAATTCAAAGACAACCAGGATCCCGTAAGATCTCTTGGAACCAAAAATAGGTCGGTGAAGGACTTAAGAGCCTCCCGAAATGACAAATTTCCCCACACCATATACAGGGACAACTTATAAAATCCAATTCCGACCTCAGAAAGAGAAGAGCCCAGAGCTGTAAAAAAAAAAAAAAAAAAAAAAAAGACCGAGCTCCCAGCTCGGATAGACTTATCCTCTCAAAACTCAAGGTACGAAGGAAGAGGCCGAACTTCCAGCTCGGATAGTCAGGCCTAATAGCTAAAAAAGCGCCGATCTCGAATTAAGATGCTAACAATAAAAGTTTAGCTACAAAGCAAGAGACCGAGCTCCCAGCACGGATAGACTTACATCCTCAAAAGCTGAAAGTATAAAAGGCCAAGGAAAGAGGCCGAGCTCTCTCCAAAAGGACTCATAAATGAAGAAATCCTTAGGAGGATAAAAAGGCTATAATCAAAGCCTAAATCAGTTTATCTGGCACAAATATACAAAGTCACAACCAAGAAAGAAGGACTAAAAGCACAAAACAGACATGATAGTCGCCATTAAAAAGGTACGAGATTTGATCTCTCAGACTATCAGCTACGAGCTGAGCTCGCACCTTAAGATTAATTCAGAGCTTATGAATGAAAATATGTAGTTTACATCACAAATACGAAGAGTAGAGATAAATTTCAAGAAATATGAAAAACAAGAATAAAAAAGAAGGAAACTGATATTTCATTAATGACTATTACAATTTATCTCTCCGGCGAGGCAGGAGGATAAATAGTCCTTAAAGGACTTACATCAGTAAGAACACCCTCGCCTGCATTATCTCTATTTACAGCCACCTCTGAAGGAAGCTCGGTGTCCCTTGGGCCAGAGCTCTCAACATTAATAGTAGGGGCAACTTCTGACCCAGGGTGGAGGCTTTCTTTCTCAGAATCAGGGTCATCTTCCTCCGACCCTAGCTCGGATTCCCCTGAAGAAGACTCAGCTGGCCGGTCCATGTTCCTCCGGGAATCTCCTCGGGGCAAAGGGAAATCATCCTCCCCGTATAGCACTGACTCGCCATCTGAGTCCACTTCGCGCCTACGAAGCTTGGCCAAAGGAATATCAGGAGCCTATCTAGCTTCTCTTAAACCGCGATTGTAGCCAGTTACATTCACGCGGAAAGGCCTTATCAATGATTGCCTGTTTCATTTCACCAGAAGCTTTATACTCATCAAGATGTTCTTCACAAGCCTCAGCTACAAATTCCTTAAACTCAGAAGAGTCTTTGTAGTCCTGAAGATGAGCTTCACAGGCCTGTTCAATTTTAACCTTCAGCTCATCAGACTCCTGATACTCCGCTATACACTGTTCACGCTTTAGCTGAGCCTTCCCTTCGGCATGCTTTACCACCTCGAGCAGGGCTAAACATTTACGTTCCAAAGCCTTGACTTCATTTTTTAGCTGTTGTTGGCGAAGGTTGAACTCTTCAGCCGATGAAGACAGATCTTTGATACGTTCAGAACTTGTGCCCAATTCCTGCTCCAGGACCTCCACCCGGGCTAGGGCACTTTCCCTCTGAGCCCTCACCTCATTTAGGTGAGCTTGAAGCCCTTCAAAATCGGCCTTTAAGGCCTCATATTGGCGCTGGACCTCAGCTTTTTGGCTTACAGCCTCATCCCTCTCCTGAAGGGTCGCTGTCATAGAGGACAGCTGCTTTACAACCTCTACACAACGAGCTTCCACCTCAGCTGCCCTCTCATCGGACTCCTGGAGAACCCTGCGAGTACGAGACAGCTCTGATTCCAGGGATTTGCTATGTTCTGCCGCCTCAGCCGCTCTGTCCTCAGCTCTTTTAGAGGCCTCCAGCGCAGAATGCAACTCCACTTGGAGAGACTGGATCTGCTCCCGGGCGGCTGCCAGGTGGCCCCTCGCGTCGCTGGTGGCAGTCAGGTTTTCATCGCGACGCGCTTCCTCGATCCGGCGGTCCACGGACTCCCGGAGAGAGAGGTCACGGGCATCCACCTCCATAAACAGGCCCGACACCTAGTACGGAAGAACAATTGTCAAGAAAAGAAACAAAGCAAACTCAAAGAGAAGTGAAAAAATAACTTACCATCAGAAGCATTTCTCTAATCGTGGATCCGACCTCCTCACGAGAGCGAGATTGGAAGGACACCTGTTCCTTGGTAGAACTGGCCAAGTGACCAGTCAGGGCCAGAAGACGAGGATCCGAAGCCTCTGTTATCCCGCCGAACATCCGCTCCCGGAGAAGTGCGGCAACAGCAGAGGCCGGAGACTCAGAGGAAATGCCTGACAGGTCCAGAATGTTGTCAGTAGGGGACGACGAAGGAACAGCAGAAACACCCTTCCCCTTCCCCTTCCCAATGGGAGGAAGAGGTGGGGAAGGACCCGCAGCAGTCCTGGATTTCTTCCGAGCAGGAGATGGGGTAGCCGTTCCAGAAGGGGTTGGACGCTTGCTCCCGGTCTTTGATGGGACGCCCTCAGATCCCTCAGGCTCAGTCCCCACAGGGGCAGGGGCACCTTCAGCAGAAACCTCTGGGCTTTGACCCTCTAGAACGATGATCTCCATCCCTATCCCAGAGGTCTCCTTGTCTTCAACAGGGGACTCAGACTTTCCCCCTGACACCCCCTCAGTAGAATGGGCAGCACCCCGCTCCACTTGTTCAGAAACTTGGGTCTGCTCCACAATAGCTAGGGAAGTTTCCCTCACGACCTCTGAGGAGGCTGGAGCAGCTCTAGACCCTTCAGCAAGCGACAAAGTTGAGCTCGACCTACCGCGGCTAGATGGCCGAGCTGACTTGGTGCTGCGAGAGCTCGGCTTGGAAGCTCGAGAAGAAGCTTTGACGGGAGGTCGGCTGACCTTCTTGAAGGAAGCAGTTTGAGCCAGCTCTGCAGCAATCTCAGTTACCGAACGCCCATCCCCAAAGGCGTCAAAAATTGCATGCATATTCTCCCGAGACAGGTCAAAGTTCTTGGGGAAATTGATGCCATCCATTTTCACCTCAGAAGCTGCAAAAAACAAGAAGTTACAAAGAGTCAGCATATTTTCTGATATTACGAGCAAAGAGGAAACAGAATAACTGGACAAAGCGCTATACCCGTGTCACGGATATCCCTAAGGTTGGAAGCAAACATACACTTTTCGACGTCATACTTCCTCTCAACGGAAGTCAGTCGAAGCAGCCCCACCTGCTCAATAAAACTCAATTGGGGCAAATCGTTACAGCCCGGTAAAATCTCTCCCCACGTTAGATCTACTTCCCATGATTGGCAGGACCCTAATTTCAGCTCCGCCACAAGGAAATTCTCTACCCAGCCCTTTATAGAATCCTTATAACCCGTGAGAAGAGATAACCCATTACGGGGGGAAAAGTAATAGAAGTTTTGCTTCGCCCTAACCAGGCGGAAAAAGGTGACAAACAGACAGGCCGTGGGTGTAAAACCCCAACCCAGACAGATACACTCAAAACAAGACATGAACAAAATAGAGTTTGGGGATAACATCCGAGGAGTTACCCCGAAGTATTCGAAGACCTCAGTAAAGAAAGGGGAAAAAGGAAATGGCAGACCGAATTCCCTTTGCTTTAGAAAGAACACTATACGGCGATTCTCTTGGGGATCGATCAAACCAAGAGGGGGAGGGTAAGGAAGAACTATCCTCTCATTGGGAAGAGGCGCTCGAATAAGATACAGTGGAGTATCTAAGAGCCTCCGGGAAATATGCTTAGTTATGTTGGAAGGTGTAATATGCGACTCAAGGTCAAAAACATCAGGAAGCTTTGAACTTGCCATGGAAGAACAAGGAAGCGTACCTGAGAACACGATGGGATGAAAAACTGTAGAAGGAGTTGCAGGAAGACAGAGAGCAGACAAGAGCTAGTTCTTCAAAAGACCGAAGGAATTCGAACAGAAAGGCAATTATGAGGCAAAGCGTTGATCTGAACAGTTTTGTCTTGGAGCGGCGCGATCATTAATTGTTCTCGAAGTTTACCCTCTCAACGGTTAGGTAATACCCGGCGAGACGGTAAAGGGGCAAAAGGATGATCGCTGGGCTTATCTACATCTATCAAGGGCCAAGTACACGATGACAGCCCATCATTTAAAAGCCCATTCGCCATCCACATAATACAAGCCCAACTCATCAGTCAGAGCAACTTAGCCTACTACTTTACCATCCCTATGGTAAATGCCGAGGAAACAGAGGGGCAAGTCATGAAAAGACTCAAAAGTACAAGCAAATGGGAGCATGATAAAGGTCAGACTTGCTCATCACTTAAAAAGTTATAAGATTTGATTTATCGTTAAACAAAGGCTGTGAGATCGGAACGAGGCGCCAAGAGCACCTCGGGATCATACAGAGCTGAGAGCTCAGAAATTAACTCAAGGATTAAAAGGCCGAGCTCACAGGTCGGATTAGTCCAGCTCGGAAAACATAACTTGAGAGCTCGGTCGGCTAAAGGAGGCTCAAAGCTCAATCCATCAAGAAAAGACCGAGCTCACGGGTCGGTTAGTCAAGCTCGGAAGAGTAAACCGCCCGTCAAATTGGTTAAGTAGGCCTGAGGCTCGGCTCATCGACCAAAAGAAGAAGTTCGCGAAATACGGTCGATTCAGCTCGGAAAAAACGGAACAAAAGTTAGTTGGCTAAAGCTACGAAGAAGAGCAGTATCAGTACTTCATCCATGATAGAGAAAAGAACAAGCTCAAGTATGAAAAACAAGCATTTCATTAAAGGAAAAGTACATTACAGCACGTTACAAAGGCCTACATTACAGAATGGAAGACCACCCTTAAAGGATTTACATATCCGGATACTTCATCATCTACGATTATCACCTACCCTACTATTCTAGTCTTCAGTTCGGAGGACTTCTCGCAGCTCGGAATGTGAGTTTTTCAGAAAAGGCCAAGATCTGTCCCGCTATTATAGGGGAACTGAACAAGTTGATTCCCATAAGCATTTCTCACTGTCCCCCTGGGCAAACGTTCGGTTACCCGAATGTGATGCACGGTACATTCGAACAAGCTCAGATATTGTATGCCGGCCGTGCACCACACATGAAAAACATAAGTCTTCGGGCTATGGCCCCGAAGAGATCGCGAAGTACACATTCGAAGAAATCGCTGGAGACTTGACTGAGTGCAGCAGATCTCAGTCTCACATAATACTGGTACTTCGCATCGAAGGGAGCAATAATACTGGTACTTCACATCAAAAGGAACAATAAGCTGAGCATTTGCGCCACTTCCATTTATATCAAAAGAAGATAACAGGGGGGGAGGTCGACCAGAAGTCCTGGACGAAGTAGTTTCAGCAACTTGCCGAATGGTCCCACCCATCGACCGCCCTACCAGAAGGATCTCCGAAACAACGTTCAAACTCCTTAGAGGTAACCTTCAATCCTCAAAAATTTTGAATTGACTCATCTTCATCTCAGGTACTGCAAAAGGGTCCCAAAACAGAGATAAGTTAGGA
The DNA here is from genome assembly GCF_001659605.2 of Manihot esculenta. NCBI lineage: Eukaryota > Viridiplantae > Streptophyta > Magnoliopsida > Malpighiales > Euphorbiaceae > Manihot > Manihot esculenta. The sequence goes on along the minus strand of NC_035167.2, from coordinate 3,291,071 downwards.
TAATCTTCCGTCGAGATGATAAAAGCGAGATTAAAGCAAATTCCTGGGGCAATACAAAAATCCCGCCGGAAGAAGGAAACAGACAGACAAATTCGAAAGAAAAATCCCTTTACTCCCACAGAATGCCTGGGACTGGTAAGGAGGTGATGTTAATATATATCCGAAAGTTTGTATTTTGCAGGACAGGGGAGCCGAATTCTCAACTAATGCCGTCAGAGTCATTAAAAGGTATTCATGGGAAAGGAAAGAAAGGACATGTCCAGATAATGATGACAAGAAAGCAAAGATAGCAGAGAATGCGGAAAGTAAAGAAAAGCCCGAAAGAGGAAAGAGCATATAGGATTCAGAAACTGCGCAACGATAAAAAGAGGAAAGGGTATTATAAAGACACCTAGACACGAACAGACGCGGCCATAATGGTTCTTGATATTCACCCCCTCGGCAGTTGGAGCAATAACTCCCGAGAAGGTGAAGGGGCAATTGATGACCGCTGGATTTTCTCACCCCGGACCAGGGGCTTAACCACAGCTAAAGGCCCATAACATAGAGGCCCACGTATCTGATATACCCAACAAGCCTGGCTCATTCAACCTTCAAGACCGGGCTCGGCCCAGCTTCTTCACTCATAACGACCCAGCCCACACGAAGCATGCTCTCTCCTCTCAGGCCTAGCATTCGGCCCGACTCTCGGCCCAACCCAGGATCCAGAATAATATTCACCAGACAGCCTGGCAGATCCGCTTAAACGTACGCACGAGGAGAATCAGAGACCGTTACGCATGGAGCAGGCGGCTGATACCCTAGTACCTCCGAATCCGCATGGCAGAGACGCGTGGCCCAATCCTGGAGAGGCCTTTATACGTCACCAGCAAGCAAGACAATGTATAAAAGAGGAGTCCCCTCCTCAGGAAACTTAGGCCTTATTCCGTAATACATAAACCCTTGTAAAACCCTATTCTATTGGATCTCAGATCATCAATTGGTGATTTTTTTTTTCTTTTCCTTTTTACTTAAATTTAAAAATAAAAATTCTTAATGATTTAATTTTTCTTGCACGTTTTTTAAAATGACAAGTAAACATAACTCAATTCTGTGGGTTCAAAAGGGACAAGGCACAGAGATGGTGAGTTTAAGTGGCGTCTGAATAGTGTAGGGAATTTCACTTTCTTTCCTCAAGTCACTTTCTCTTACAAAATTTTGGATTTAGCATTTGTTGCAAGAATTGAAGTGCATAATTAATGACAACAACCACATTGGCCTTGAAATTAAAGGTTTTTTTTAACAAAAAGGCAAAAGGGTCGAGTTTTATAAAATATAAAAATAATTTAATTATGTAATTTTAAAATAAAAATAAATTAATGAATTTATTAAAATTTAGAAACTCGATAATAATTACTCCTTGTAATAATTTGGAGGGCACAAATTGTTTATAGCCCTTAAACGTTGGAGAAATCTTTCTTTTAGTTACAGTTGCGTGAGTGATTTGTCATTTGAGGAGTGGGTTTATTCAAAATAAGAAGATTTATAATTTAGTCACTGATATTATTATTATTAATAAATCAATTTTTATATTTTTAAAAATTTATTAAAATATTTTTATTTTTTTTATTAATAAAATAATCATTCCGTCTAATAAAATAATCATTTTATCTATTTATGCCATTAAAAATATAGTAAAAGACCAAATTATCTCCTTCTTCTTCTTTATTGATTCTTTCTCCTCCTATTCTTTTTTTTTGTTTTTCTTCTTTGATTATTCTTCAATTTTTCTTTTTATTCTTCTTTTTTAAAGAGGAGGAGGAGATTCTTATTCTTCTTTTTCTCTTCTTCTCCTTTTTCTTCTTCTTTTTTATTCTTTTTTTTTATCTTATCCTTCGTCATTATCATCTCCTTCTTCTCTATCTTCTTTTTTAAGGTGGAGGAGAATGGACTATTTCGTTGATGGAAATAAACAATAAAGATGTTTTAATAAATATAAAAAAAAATAATGACATTTTAATAGATATGAGAAAAAATAAAAACGTTTTAATAATTTTTTAAAAATGTAAGAACTGATTTGTTAATAATAGTAATATCTAAGGATTAAATAAGAAGTTTTATTTTAGGGCAAAATTGAATTTTAAAAATTCTCTCTCTCATCCTTTATCTATTTTTAATGGAAAAAATAATGGAAGGACTATTTTGTTGACGAAGAGAAAAGATAAGTACGTTTTAATAGGTTTTTGAAAATACAGAGACTGATTTGTTAATAATGGCAATATCCAAAGATTAAATTATAAATCTCCCTTCAAAATACAGTGATAAGCCTTAACTATTTAAGAATAAAGGAAATTAACACTCCATTTCAAAAAAAAAAAAAAGGAAATTAACACTGTTGAAGTAAAGCTATGAGGTTGCAATTGCAGAGGCAGCCAACTAAACGGCTCTTACTATGGAAATTCAGTAAGCAATGATAGCAACTGAAAATCTTATTCTGCAAAATGATTAAGAACCCTTTCAGTTTCTTCATTGTTCTTCACTTTTATGTTGTAATTAGACCTGACCATACTCCAATTTGAACCGTGATGAGAATCAAAATCAGCTCGACTTAAATTCAAGATCAAACGATTTTGATTTATGAACCAAATCGGTCAAAACTATTTTGGTTTATGAACTGGACCGTAACCACTTAATAGAGGGCAGTTTACAAGCCTCTCCCTACGAAACCTGGACGAGCCAATATTCTAGTTCTAAAAATTCAAACCGGAACCGAGTCTAAATCAATATCAAACCGAAACTATTTCAGATTGAAATCAGTTCATATTGTAAACCATTCTTTGAATTTACAAGCATAACATCTTTGTAGGTAAAAGGAGTATGGGAGTCTGTGATTTACCAATTGACATTGATAAATTCTTCATCATACTTGAAAGATCAAGTCCAATTTAGGACATGAAAGAAAAAAATAATAATTAATGCTTAAAGCCATTTTATTCTCAAGCCATTCAAATGACTGACATTGACACAAGGGTTTTTGTCAAACTTGTTAAAAAGAGATCACCACCTTAATTACATAACCACTCAAAACCTGTTAGCCCTTGCAATCATATCATCAAAAGCAAAGTCAGCATAATTACATCTTTCACTACCCAGTAGCCACTGAAAGTTGAGAGCTTTCAGTTTAGTCAAAATTAGGGATTAGATTTTGAGAGACTAAAAATCCATCACCACTGAGAGGAAAGCGCCACTATAATCAGCTTTTTCTTTTTTAAACATCTCTTGAAGCTTTCTGTCTATTCTTGTACTCCATCATCTCATCATTCTTTATTCATGCACTAACAAATTTCTTGCTTGCTAACTGTTCTGCACTCACTGTGGCATGGATACCTCTACAGCCTCACATTTCTATGTCAAAAGATAATCATGCTAGATGAAAAGAAATTCTCTGGTTTTACATTTAGTATAAGTACTTGAAATTGGGGGGATTGGATGAAAAATGAGAATCCTAACTTAAAGATCTAACCCCAATGCACACAAGGATGTAAACTTAGACAGACCACCAAGGAGGCAAAAGAGGGAAACATCACTTGGAAACAGAACTCCTCCCCAGCCAGTAAAGATGGTTCTAAGGCGAATGAAGTGACCAGAGATTGTAGTGGTGAAGTTTTGCTATTTAGGCACAGCCGTTCATGGGATGTTTACTTCTTAATTGAGAAATTAAAGACATGAGAAGACCAAAAGAAATGGTTCAGTACCATAAAGTGTGGATTTTCAACAACAAAGCACCTCAAATTTCTCTACTTTCCCCACCTCTCTATTCTTCTTCACCTTCCTTCATTGCAAAAGGTACAAGCATAATTTGACACAACTAAGCTCAAGCTATGATGAGGACTCAAAAGGGGGAAATCACTAAACTATAGAATCCAATCAAAGAAGTGCCAGAGAGAATTATTAGGAAATAAATAGTTGGCATCAGTTGTAAAACACCATAAGAGCAGAAGCCAATTTGAAGGTGCAACCCAAGCATATCCAGCTAAAGAAAACTAGAGTCCCAAGAACCACCAAACAGAAAATCACATAGGATTAATCAACATTTACCAGCAAAAACTAGCCCTTTCAAATTGTAATTAAAGAAACGAAAACATATACGCTACACACATTTATATAAACACATTGGATCGAAGAATACCATCTGGCGACATTGGTGGGTGCAGAGTGTGTGATCAGACGGGTGAGGTTCGTGAGAGGACTCCCGTAATTGAAACATAGGACCTTCATAAATGACAATCCGGCCAGAACCAACCGGCGGGTGCTGGATGGTGTCTATGGATTCGTCTCTAGTGTTCCACCCCGGGGGAGTTCCCAGAATCGTCCAGTCACACTTGAAACTTTCTCTCAAATAAGGAAAGAAATGGGACGTTGGTATCAAAAACGGTGTCGTGGTGTAGTTGGTTATCACGTCAGTCTAACACACTGAAGGTCTCCGGTTCGAGTCCGGGCGACGCCAATTTATTTATTTTTTTATATAAAATATGAATTAAAATGGTATAATTTCACTTTCTTTTTGTCAAATTTTTAACAAGAAAGTTTGCGATCTACTAGAATAACATGCTCTGTACCTTTGGAAATTTTGATTTTTCGAAAAAATCAATTTCAGAAGAGCTTCTAAATGGAGTTATTTTTTAGCTTGTGACTTGTGCATAGTGTTTTTGCCTCATAGGAATTACATTCAATTCTCTTCAATTTGATATAATTTATTTTACTAAAAAAATTAAATAAATTTTTATAAAAACATAAAAAATAAAAATTTTATAAATTAAAAAAAATATTTTAAATAAAAAAATTAATTTAATTAAATTCTTATAAAATTTTTTATTCTAGATAAAGACGTATATATCAATATTATATGATTTTTGTTCAGTTTTTTGATACTGTTGGTGGTTTATTCTAATCATGTTAAAAAATTTTTATCAAAGATAATTCATTAATAAATGGGTTTAAAATATTCAAATCAATACATGTCTTGGCATTTAAAAAAAAAGAAAAACTTTTAGCCTGAAAAGACAAGCAAAAGAAAAAACTCTAGCCAAAACCCATAGCCTATAGGAAAGCTCAGAGTCCATTCAGAGAAACCCTAGCTTGTTAAAAGGAAGCCTTATGCCTCGATGCTCCAGGGAGAAAATGAGTTCAGAGGAGGCACTGCAAACAAACTCAAGCAGCAGGAAATTATGTGAAGCACAACCTGAAAATGATCCTTGGAAACAAGGACTACATAAGCCAAAACCAAAAAAGCACAGCCAAAAATTCGCCTAAACTAAAGAAAAAGGATAGCAAAGGAATTAGTTGGCCATCTACATAGCCTTCTAAGTATCAATTGCCCAAAAGAGATGGAATCATAGAAGGATCCTAAAAGAACTCGGTATTAGAGAAAGGATTAAACTCTTCACATGGCTGAAAAATGACATATTACCCACTGAAACCCACGGACAAAGGGGTGAGGATACATGCAACTCAAACACACATATGAAACAGTGCGTACCTACTGAAGCCCACAGACAAAGGGGTGAGGATGCATGCAACTCAAACACACATATGAAAGAGCGCACCAAGAAGGCCACCTACATACAAAAAAAAACCAATACAGCCCCAATAAAAAACAAGAAAACAATAAATCTAGAAAAAAAAAACTCTCAATAAGCATAAAATTTGAGCAAAAAAGAAAATTTATTTATCCATAAAATCCTATAGACAGAATAGAGACAAAAATTCACACTTTGATAGGGAAAAAAAGCCGATTGTCCTCTCAGAAAGGGGCAAGAGACAATGACAGATGAAACGGACGGACCATAAAAAATAATAAAAGAAGAAATTTAGAGAGTTTTCTCTTTATCATTTGAGCTTGAGTATGTTTTGTAATTCTAATCAAGTTGGGTTGCATTGCAACCTTTCCATGGATAACACGAATACCCTATTATTTTTCAATGTTGTTTATGGCATTGTATAAATCACATTAAATTCATTTGTTACTATGGTTATATTTGCTACTTACTGGGTTTGATCATTTATTTTGCTTATCATTCAATACTAACATCCTTCATTTGTTATAATTTATTTTATAAAAAAAATTTAAACGAATTCTTGTAAAATTATGAAAATCTCAATCTTTTTTAAAATAAAAAATAAAAAAATTATTAAAAAAAATCATATCATTTAATTTTTATAAAATTTCCTATTCCAAATGAAAGGTATATGATTTTTACAGGGAAGAAAATGGAGAGCTTCGTGTTGGAGCAAGGAAGCTTATGAGACGACTGTTACATCTAGCCAAAGCATGTATCCCGAGAATATGGCCACAATATCTCATACCTTTGCTATTGGAACTTCTTTTCTATCTTATACTAGACAAGGTTTTGTTTTGTTTATTTGATGTCGGTCTACTCTCCTATAAATTTTAACTCTTTTATTGTCCTCCATATTTAATATATTTTAGGATTTAGACAGAGCTATTTTAACAGCGATTATAAAATTATTACCTTAATATTACTAAAATATAAGACAAGGTATCATCTTATGTTGGACAGGCATCTATCCATAGAAATCAATAATATTAGTTTGAATTGTTAGTTTACTTGCTTCAGTGACACTATTGTTGGTGTTGAAGATAATATGTCCTCTGAATGGGCTGATTCTGAGGGGAGATCCTTAAAAGTTGACAATTATGATAACCTCTTGCTTGAAATTTATGCATTAATTTAACAGCAATAGGATTAACCAATATTCCAATAACCACCAAACAGAAAATCAAATAGGATTAAGCAATATTTAACAGCAAAAACTAACCCTTCTAAATTTTAATTTAAAGCAGTAATTATTTCTACAGTATACACATTTAGTCGAAGAGTACCATTTGGCGGCATTGATGGGACGGTTGAGGGTCGTGAGAGGATTCCAGTAGTTGAACCACAGGAGCTTCATAAATGACAATCCGGTGATCAGAACCAACCGCTGGGTACTGGATGGTGGCTTGGGAGTCGTCTCTAAGTTCCTCCTCGAGGGAGGTCTCAGAATTATTTACTTAAATTCTTAGTTCAAATTGAACAAGAGGTGGTGTCGTGGTGTAGTTGGTTATCACGTCAGTCTAACACACTGAAGGTCTCCGGTTCAAGTCCGGGCGACGCCATTTATCATTTCTTTTCATGTTTTCCTATTTAAATTATTATAATAATTTATATTTATTTATTTTATATTTATAAAATAATTTATTAATAAATATTAAAATGATAATATTACCTAAAAAAAAAAAGTCTCATCAATCCTCTTTAATTATAATCAATTGTACAAAATAATTTTTCTTGCTTCCACCGGCGTTGACTAAGTCAAATAGGAAAAAGAAAAAAAAAAAAAAAAACTTGTTTGAGTTGCTTCCACCGCCATTGCTTGCATAATTTATTTCACTTTCTCCTTATTCCTCTTCCTTTATTATTTTTTTTTTCCGAGGATTTACATTATAGTAACTTTAAAAATTAAAAAATTAGAAGAATTAATATTAAAAGAATAAAAAATAAAAAAATAATTTATCGATTAAATTAAAAAAAATAGACAGTAGACAATTTATTGATAATTTAAAATATTAATTATTAAATTATTGATAGATGAAATTTTGTAGTGTAAACAGAGCATAAGGTAGGTCAAAAAGTTGGTTCATTCATGTATGTTACATAGATGGGCATTATAAGAAAACAACACAGTAATCGTTTTAAGCATTAAATCACTTGAATATGCTCCAAACGTTTTTCATAAAAAAACTACATACATACCTAATAAAGCAAAAAAAATAATTATTAAGACGATAATGATGAAGATAATGACGAAGATAATGATGCTAATAGATGATCTGAGATCCAGAGAAATAGGGTTTTTTATAATGCGCTCTGTAAAACTAGAAAAAACTTAAAACATAGGGGAGGACCTTTTATATGTTTCCTTTTGTCTGCTAGTGACGTGCTAACAGAACGTATATCATTGCACCACATGTCCCTGCTACATTGATATGGACGTACGAGGGAATCAGATCTCTGCCCCATGCGTAACGGCCTCTGATCCTCTCTGCGCGCGTGTAGATGGGTCCATAAGGCAGATGGGTGAGTCTTCCTTCTGGCTCTGGGCTGGGCCGGAAGATAGGAGCAAAGCTGGGACCAAGAGAGATCAGCCCGAGGCGCAGTGAAAGCGAGGCCAGCCTGGCTGAGAAATTCTGAGAGGTCCGATATCAAGGCTCGAGTGGGCCTAACCTGTTAGTGCAAAGAATGTGTGGGCTTTCAAGCGATGGGCCGCGATTGAAGGCATGGCCCCTGACCAGAGTGGAAAAATCCAGCGGTCATCACTAATATTAATAATAGTAATAATACGAGAGAATTACTATTTAATTCGTATAATATAAAAAAAATTTTAATTTATTTTTTAATTTTAAAAAATATATTAAAATATTTTTAATATTTTAAAATATATATTAACTAACATCTTTATTAATTTTAATATTTAACTTTTGATATGAAAAAAGTAATTAGTAAATTTTTTTTAAAATTGAAATACCAACTAATAAATTTTTTAAAATTATAAAAATTAAATAATAAAATATTTAATGAAAAAATTAATAATTAATAAATTTTTTAAAACATTAAAAATGCTTTAAAATATTTTTTAAAATTAAAAAATTAATTAGTAACGTTTTTTATATTATAAATATTAAATAATATTTTTTAAATAATAATAATATCAAGAGAATAATAATATCATCATTGGTCTCCTGGTTGAAGATTAAAATATTTTACTGTTTTAAGAGTGAGATAATAAAATGAAAATAAATGCGCATGACTAATTTTTGCGTTTTAATAAATTAAGAATAATAATAGCAAAAAATACTTATTTCACCAAAAATGAAATAAACAAATAAATAATAATGCCAATTTTCTGAGTCATAAAGCTAAAAGATATATATACATTACGTGTCAAACTAAAAATGAATAAATAATTCAGCAATTGCGTATATTAATTAATAAATTTTTTTGCTGTAATGCATGAAGTGCATAAATTTTTTAAATATCTGATAAATTTTTCATATCTTTGCAACTTAATCTGCTCTTGTCTCCAGCCATGAAAATGATGAAAGCATTCAAGAAGCTGTGGCCAAAAAAGAAGAAAAAGAAGAAGCATCAAGAACACCACTGCGTTGCTCCGTCACCATGTTACGGTTGCTGCTGCCCTTACTCGAATCCAGTTCAGCCGTCAGCTCCGCCACTTCCGCCGTGGGTAGGGCAAGAGCAGTCCCAAGATACGATTACTGCTGCTGAACTGGAGTACCAGTACCAGCAATATGCAGATGCAAATGCAGTTTATGGTGTGCCTCTTCTGCAGTCTCACAAAAAAGAAAGGCCAGCTCAGTTCATTGGATATGTCACTAGCTTTGGTGCCAATCTAATTAATTGCTTCACTCCTTGTTTTGGTATTCGAGAAGTTCAATACTGATAATTCCAGAAATTCTAAAGAAATTTTATATTATAACTGTTTTGTATTATAAATATTAATTATAGTAAATTTTATATAGATTTTACCAGTGCAACTATTATATTTATTATTATTATAGAAAAATAATTATTTAAATTTAATTAATTTGCATTTAGGTATTGATTTGTTCTTACTATGATGAGTAAGGGTAAATATTCTACTGATTTAATTTAAAATAAAATTTAATAAAAAAATAAAATATCGAATTTCTATAAATATAAATCGAACGTTGAATCGAATTGAAATAATTTAATATGGTTCGATTTAATAATTTGATTTAGAATGTAACTCAGTTGTAGAAGGCTTTCCACTTTTATATCTTAATCACTAATAATCACTTAACTAAACCTTCCAAATAACAAATATTCTAATGAAACAAATTAACTTACAAATATTAGAAAAACGACAATCTGTTTCCAATTTTTAATTTCAAGCTAAATCTCATCAACATAACAAATTCAATTAAAAAAAACAATATAAAGAAAATCAAAGAAATTAGAAGGATTTTGGCTTGTTCTAGATCCTAAAACAAACTCTGATAATCTTCGTCCGTCGCGCCTTCTGTCATCATCAACGAAATCAAAGCAAACTGCATAATCAAACAAGAGCAAATAAGGGAAGATTGAAAGAGAGAACAATGGTTCAACGAGGAAGATAAAATGGCTTAAATAGTGAGAGAAGCAGCGGCAGGAAAAAATTGCATGCATGAGAAGAATCTGTATTAAAAGGAAAAATTGCAGGCATGAGAAAAATTGCAGATGCTTGGAAAATTATAGAGAAAGAATATGAACAACCAAAAGATAAGACCACTTTGAATTAACTACAGAAAGAGGCATTGCAAAGAGCAAGAAAGAAATATCAATAGGCTCTTACTCTTATTCACATGTGTTTGGATGAGGATATGTTCGAAAAGGTTGCTGCTGTTGTCACTTCAAAGTAGGAATGGGGGATCCTTTAGAATTCATTAAAGGGAATGGACAAGATTGTGAAAGTATGTCTTCAAGTCTTGAGACGAGAATTTGAATCCTTGAACATGAAAGAGTATGAAACAATATCAGACTCTGAAACAATATCAGACTACCTCACTAGAGTTTTGGCAATTGTAAACCAGATGAAGAGGTATGAAGAAAATGTGGAGGATGTCCGTGTTGTAGAAAAAATTCTTCAATCACTGAATTCAAAGTTCGATTATGTGGTAGTAGCAATAGAAGAGTCAAAGGATTTGGATTCAATGACTGTTGATCAACTCATGGATTCATTACAAGCTGTGAGGAGAGAATGAAGAAGAAGGAAAAATCCATAGCCCAAATTCTTCAAGCAAAATTGACTTTACATGAGAAAGGTGATTCAAGTTCATCCCAGTGGAGAGGAAAAAGTGGATTTCGTGGCCAAACTCGAGGTAGAAAAGTAAATTTCTATGGACGAGGAAGAGGTAGAGGAAGAAGAAGTTTCTTTAATAAGGAGGAAGAAGTTCATTTAATAATGAGGAAGAAATTCCTTAATAATAAGGAATTAAAATCGCAACTGCAAAACACAAGAGGATGAGGAAAAAGTACCTAATCAAGAAGAAGTGGTGGAAGAAAATCTGAAATTCGTTGCTATAATTGTCAAAGATTTGGCCATTGTACATCTGAATGCAGAAATAATTCAAGCAAAAAAAAAAAAGGCCAATTATGCTTGTGTTGAAGAGGAAGAGGATTCGTTGTTGCTATTAACTCACCCCAAAAGATAACGATCAAAATTTTTTGTATCTTGATTCAGGCGCAAGTAATCACATGACTGGTAATAAAAATTTATTTTCTAATCTTGATAAATCTGAAAGAGGTAGTATTTCTTTTAGTGATAAAACTAAAGTTTAATTATGGGGAAAGGAGATGTTCTTATTAAGTTGAGAAATTGAGGTTATGATTTTAGTTCTCATGTTTATTATGTTCCAGTTTTAAAATCAAATAATATGAGTTTGGAAAAGCTTTTAGAGAAGGGCAATGAAGTTAATATGAAAAATCAGTGATGGGTTTAAGAGGAGAAGAAAGGAAGTTGATAGGAAGAGTTCCAATGTCAAAGAACAGGATGTTCAGAGTTCAACTCAATACCGATCTCACAAAGTATTTGAAAGAAATTACAGCAGATACTTCTTGGCTATGGCTTTTGCAGATGGGTCATCTGAATTTTAGTAACTTGAAGACTTTGTCTAAGGAGAAAACGGTAGCCAGTTTGCCCTTCATCAATCCTTAGCATTAGATTTGTGAAGATTGTATCTATGAAAAAAATTTAGAAAGAGTTTTCCAAGAGTCATTTTCAAGAGTCACAAAACCTCTCGAGTGGTGTATGCAGACACTTATGGACCTATTTCTCCAACTTCTTTTAGCAAGAATAGGTATTTTTTGTTATTTATTGATGATTTCAACGGCAAAACTTGGGTTTATTTGTTGAAGGAAAACTCAGAAGCCTTTGAAGTTTTCAAGAAATTCAAGGCACTGGTGGAAAATGAAAGCAGCTACAAGATCAAAGCCATGCAAACTGATCGAGAAGGGGAGTTTACCTCAAATCAGTTTAATAATTTTTGTGAATATCAAGGAATTTGACATCCATTAGCAATCCCAATGTCTCCTCGACAAAATGGCATGGTGAAAAGAAAGAATAGGAAGTATGAACATGGTTCGTAGTATGCTGAACAGCAAGTTGATGTCGAAGGAATTTTGGACTGAAGCAATAGCATGTGCCGTGTATTTGTCCAATCGAAGTCCCACAAAAAGTTTGTTAAAAGTTACTCCTCAAGAGGTGTGGAGTGGTAGAAAGCAAAGTATTACTCATTTGCGAGTATTTGGTAATCTTGTTTATACTTATGTTGCTAATGAAATGAGAACCAAAATGGATGATAAAAGCAAGATGCTTGTGCTTATAGAATATGGTGCGAGTTTCAAAGGCTAAAAGCTTTATGATTTAAGCAGCGGAAAGAAAGTGATCAGTAGAGATGTTTAATTTGATGAAAATATTTCTTTGGATTGGAATGTCAAAGATGAAGACTATCATTTCCTTCCTTACTATGATAAGTTTGACCAAGAAGGAGTCTAAAAAACAACAGATATGCAAACTTCACCAGCAACAGCTTCAAATATTGTTTCCTTAAAGTTCAGCTGAAAGGGCATCTCGTATGAGAAGCCTAGATGATATTTATGTTGAAACTAAATAAATTGATATAAATCAAAATAATTTAATGTGTTTGTATGCATATTCAAAACCAATAAACTTTGAGGGAGCATTAAAAGACCAAAACCAATAAACTTTGAGGGAGCATTAAAAGACCAAAAGTAGATAATACCCATAGATGAAGAAATGAAAGCAATCCAAAAGAACGATACTTGAGAGTTGTTATCACTTCCAAAAGACAAAAAGGCTATTGGCATGAAATGAATTTGGTTAAAAAGATTATTGGAAATGCTGAGTTTTACTCGAAAAGAAGCTACTGATATTTTTATTGACAATAAGTCAGCGATTACTTTAAGCAAAAATTCAATTTTTCATGATAGGAGTAAACGTATAGACACAAGATATCATTTTATAAGAGAAAGTAACAACAAAAAGGAAGTAAAAAAAGGATTGGTGGATTGGTGGAAGAGGCATAATGAAGGAAGAGGAAAGAAGGGATTGGTGGATGAAAATTGTTGACTTAAAAAAAAAGCTCAAAAGGCAAAGTATTGAAATACGTTTTAGGGAAAATAAAATTTTTAGATGGATATCCACCATAGATCAAGAGAAATTGAAATAAATACCATCTATTTTCTTATAGAGAACTACTTGTTTGTATAATTCCCATTAATATTTGATACTTTTAGTTCAATTTAGTTCAACCGAAAATTTTAAGAAAAATCAAACCCAACCCATTAATTATTTAATAAGCAAACCGAAATTATATTGATTTAATCCGTTAGTTCAATTTGAACTAAATAAAATTAACTTGTATAAAAAAAATAAAAATAAAAATAAAAAAAGAAAGAAATCGATCTCATGGTTCATAGTTTTTCATCAAACAAGTGGCATACGTAAAATTTTCAAGTAATTGATCTTTTGAAAATATAAAATAATGACAAACTTCAATCTAATTGTAATAAAACTGATTTTACATTTGGTATAATACACACATACTAGCTACTGCATGAACCAAATCCTGAACCAAATCCTTAACCAACCGGCCTTTCAACTCCCTCTAAAATAAGAATTCCTAGAAAAAAGGGCCAAAAAATAATTAAAAAAAAAAAAAAAGGTGAAGCACACATTTTGTGCTTCATCCAACAAATAATAAGAATACGGGGGGTTGACAGGAAGGGCATAAAGAACAGTTGCAGAGTTGAGTTCCACTTCTTACTGCTATAAATGTAATTTGGACCTCTAAGATCATCCTTCCTTTCCCTGAAAGACACTCCTTTTACCAGAGAGTTAGAGCAACTATGACTTGAAGAAGCTCATCGTCTCCATCTTGACCCTTTTCCTACTTGCATTCACACATGTAATTTGCAATTATATCAACCCAAATCGTATTCTATCAGGATGCCGAATCTGCTTTCAGCAACGTAAAGAAATCTAACATTGCAGACGAAAAGGATCATTTAATCCAGAACAAAAACCTCCAGGTAACTATAAGTATAAAGATGCTGCAAACACTATGTCTCTCTTGATTTTTGAAACAGCCTCTTCAAACTTTGCCTCTAGCTCTGTTTCGCCGATGGATTTTGCTGCTTGTATAAGCTGCTGAAGAACTTCTTCCAACCTCCTAATAGCCCTGATCAAGCTCCCCTCAAAGACCTGTGTAAATTCCATGATCTCATAGAATTTGGACCCTTTTGCCCAAGCATATACAGCTTCCATAATATCAGGACGAAATGAACTCACAAAATTCTCCACATCAATTTGGACCTGCCATAATAATATATAATAACAACAACAATTAGCAAAAGAAAAACACTTGATCAATGACAAACAGACTGCAAATCCATAAAGTTGTTTGACTGATGAATAAGTGGGATGTCATATGGTGTACCAAACTGATAGAACTGCCATAATTGAGACATTGACACTTGTGCAAAGCCATACCATCTTTCAAAAAGTTCAACAATCCACATTCCAGATACAAAGGTTAGGAATCATAGACTACTTTGTCAGTATTATTTTTGCTTACAATAAAAATTATTTGAAGACAGTTTTCATAACAAACTGGGGGCTACTGCTCTCGTGGCCAAAGTCACTTTGCCCATGGAAATGTGGATTCACCATACCATAAGAAAGATAGCAATTCATGTTCATATGGCTGCTTAAACAATCCAAGATTCCAGTCATATGTCACAGTGAGCTGCAACTCCAATCAAGTATTATGGCCTTCAGTAAGAAATTTTCAAGATCACTAATTCTTGTTCCCATCACATAAACAAGTTGAAAGTTCTAGTTATAGAACCTTTTTGTTATCAACTTTAAATGATTTTAGCCAATAATATCTCCAGATTTGTCCTGTCTAATTTGAGTTCTAGAATCCTTTCTTGGAAAATGAACTTGACCTTATCCATAATTCTCAATAAACATAGGTTCCAAAATGAGCAAAAACGAAAAGACAAAAAAAAAAAAAAAAAAAAGTAGTTGTATATATACCTTGCATTCAAGCTGAAGTTTGGCAACTCTTCGAGCTGTATCTTGTAATTGTGTAAAGAGCAAGTCAAGTTCTTCCCTAGGTTTGGCAGCATCCTGGAGCTTCTCTTGCCACACAAAACATGAAAGAAGAGATACCATCTCCTCCACCTTTATGTCCTTTAAAACACCATTGAACATGAGCTCCGTCAGGGTCAACTCATCTGCGCTGCTAATTTCACAAGCAACTTTTCCTTTCAACTCCACTACATCATCGCTTGTAACATATCTACAATTGAATCAGAATAAGAATTACATTTTCTGAACAGTAGATTGCATGGTCATAGAGGAAAAGAATTGATCGAGTCATAATAATCTGTTAGCAGCATGATGAAACTAGAAAGCAACAACACAACCATGATCATAATCAGAGACAAGTAACTCATAGAAAATTGTGAATTTGTGATTTTCAATACAGGCTAGTGTGATGCCACATTCAATAAATGCAAAGCAATTATTTTCATTCCATAGCAAATTGAAATTTCAGAACCCAAAAGAGGAGGTGTTTCAGGCAATGCATAAACCTCAAAGCATTGTGAATTGTGATTAATTACTAGAATTTCTTTTCTCTCCAAAATCAAAATTCTAAAATAAAATGAGAAGTAAAAGAGATGCGATGCGTGCCACATGAAGGAAGAAAGAGGTTAGGCATATAGATAAATTATTTCTCCTTTTTTTTTTTTTTTTTTTTGGGGGGGGGGGGAGAGAGGGTGTGGAGTTTGAGGTTTTATCAGCCAATTAGAACAAACATATCACCAATCCGTTTTATCAACTGAAAAATACATATTCCTTTGGAAAATATCATCTTCACCAAACCGTTTAAGTAAAAAAACTGAATCAACCTGTTCTGTTCCGTTTTTCAGTTTAAACTGAAAATTGCACACCCCAGTTAATCTTCGCTTTTTTTTTTCCTTTAAAATGATTTTTTAAGCTAAAAGAATTAAATTCTTTCATCCATAAGGTTTCCAAACATGAAAACTGACAAACAAGAAATCAATTGAAATGAATTCTTTCAAAATTCTAGTCTCTAAACAGATCAATACAATAAGGTAAAATCATATATCAAGTTTTGACGCACTTCAAACTCAGCAAATTATATCATGTGATACTTAATTCTTTATAAAAGATGGACATTAGGATATTTTGAAACAACTGTACAACATGTGAGACATGCCAATATATTTCTTTATAAAGGTAAGACTATCAGGCCACTTAACACCATCAAGGTATAGGTGAGGTGTTCTACTCTGGAATAGATGAAGTTCCAACACTAACAATGTGTATCTTCATTGAACTTGGAGTTTATTTGTAATATTCATTCATTTGATTGTATATATTAACCCCCCCTGGACCCTTCCCAATGGGTTGACAATCTCACCACACCAAGAATTATTTTTTTTTAAGTGCTTATGTAATACATCATTTGCAGAATACACAACCTTTTTGCTAGTACAACAAAGATGAAGAATTGTCACTAGTTCATATTAACATGCATACGAGTTGTTTTAACATCTATACAAGCTATCCTACAAAAAAAAAGTCCAGAAGAGGAAGAGAATCAATGATTGACAGTCAAAAGCAGGAAAAAGAGAAAGTTTGATTACCCTAGCCTCCGGAGAACTCTTTTTCTAGCTTTAAGTTCGTCTTTGAAAGCCAAAGATGTAGAAGAACGCATTGTTTTCTTGATTGACTTAACTTTGGCTGTTAATTCTTGCTTCTTGTGTAGAACTTTGAGTTTTTGCTCAATAAGGGGAGATTTTGCAATTTCATGCTTCTCAAAGAGGTGCTCTAAAGCCTCTATCCGCCGGACTGCCTTTTTGTACGAGTTACTTTGGATCTAAAGAAAGACAAAATATCAGAAAAATCACTTTGGGGAATGTGAAAAATCGAAGAAAGTAAATGGCATGCATAAATGAAGCTGTAAATACCTTCATATCTCCTTCAGGATCCAGTGGCAGTCCAGTAGGATTTCTAGAAAGAACTTCTAAAACCTTCTTTAGGGTGTTCTCTCGAACTTCTAGAGGCAAAAGGTCCTTTGGCAAGTACAAGCGAGCACTACTGAGACTAATAATCTGTTCCAGACAGAAAAAGAAAATTAAGAAATTCCTCTTTGGCATGACGTCATCAATAACAAAACAAGTAACTTGAAATAAAATAAAAATTTTCTCAGCAAAAGCTTCTTGCAAAGCAAAATACTAAAATTTGCTGGATCCTAAAGAAAAGGAAGTCCAGTTCAAAGATCCTATAAATATAGGAAAAGAATTCTAGTTTAGTTTACAATTGGTTTGGAATTGGAATAGATGTTCTGAATGCAAAATCACCTATCCTTCGTAAGATTACCAAGTAAAATTCCAGTGATGATACAACTTTTTCATATTTGAAAAATAAATCAGGCATACACACATCCTTACTATTAATAACTAAGAAAGACAAACAAACAGACTAGGTAGCCAAAGTAAAAGCTACTGCAAATTCCAACAGAGAATATAAAAGAACAAGACTGCACATAACTAACAGAACAACATAAGAAACTGTGCTTGAAGCATTAATCTCTGTGATCATCAAAAAACTAGTCTGTGGAATAATATAATAGGTAAAGCAAAAAATTTCTTCCTTTGTTGAAGTATCATAGAAGACATGTATACAAATAAGGAAGTCCAGCAGTCAGAACAATAATTCAGGAGACAGACTAGGGTATGCTTTTGCTCAAATAACAATCTGACAATCCTAATTACTAGACTCCATTAAAATTTTAATATAATAAAACTAGAATATTAGACCATAGAAATTAAGCATTATTCATGCATCTAAGAATAATACAAGTTTGTACAACCACTGAAATCACTGACCTAATTTTCAGCCACATAAAAGAAGAAATATCAATTTCAGCTTGCTAAGTTTCTCCCTTAGTCATCAAAGCATCCTCAAGGAATTTCAACACAACTTTTAAAGAATGAGAAACAATAAACAAAGAAGAGAGAGGAGCTTACCTCAGAGATAGAAACAGAAACAACAAGAGGTTCTCCAGGGTCTTTCAATGGGACAATCTTGATATTCTTTTTAGCAACTCCATCTCTGTTCACAATACATCTTGCAAGAACATCTATGGTGTACTTTGAATCTTCAGGCTTCCTACTTGCACCATCTGGTTCATGCACTGACTATTTAATAAATACAAATGCTGAAAACAATGTAGAACCAAAAACCATTTAAAAGGATCTCACCTTCAGAAAATTCTTTGACTCTCTCAAAATTAATTATCACACCCCATGTTACTTGGTCTTCAATGGAGAAAGATGGAGAGTTTTCATCGGTTCCAGTGCATTGGAGACACACAATTCTGCCAGCCTGAAGGAAGGGTAGGCAATGCTTTGGAGAAAATACAATATCACGAGCGTCCTTCTTCAAACTTTTGTATTGTTGAATAAGATCATAATAGTTCTTCAGACTCTCTTCTTCTTCAATTATCATCGAGTCCCTCTCTTCTTCAAGGACTTTTACTTGTTTCTGCAAGCAAAATCACCAATGACTTATTAGTTCAACATTTTGTTCCGAAAGTAGCACAAGGACAACCCAGATACACAGATATGAGATAACAAGTGGCCAAAAAATCAGCAGACAGGAAAGGGATGCTGCTCAAAATCATATTTGCATAAGTAGATTAACATCCACCATCTTCTTCTCTCTTCTTAAAGAAACTCCCTACATCTATTAGAAGTGAAACCCACGCTCTATTACTAGTCACCTTTTGCCCTTCACAAAACTTCTTATAACTCCTATCCATATATTTTTGTCTAAGAAATTTCTACAATATTTTTTCTCTTTAATCTAAGTACCATTTATGTGGTCCCATGGTAAGTCTCTGGTATGTCCTAGACTTCCAGGTCCCTTTAAATCCAGAAATAAGAGCTGTACTACGAGCTACTCATGTGTTTGTTTTGTCAGGTTACTTCAATGTGCACATGAGCACAAAAGTCTACAAAATAGTTCAAATGTTTTTTAAAATAATCAAATTCACCTAAGACTATATGCTAATTGCTGCTGAGATGTTAGTCAATTGCACAGAGGTTTATGCTGCATTATTAGTCATCAGGTAACCAATCAGAACCACCCAAAAATCCACCAACACCAATAAATTATACACTAACATGCTAACCAACCATAACTGATAAACAAGAAGGAAAAAAATTATACGACCAAGTGATTTGTAGCTCTTGCAAAATAAGTTGACCTCAAGATCAAGAGTGGTATAGCACATTAATTAATTTGTAAAAAGTATGCTAGTATCATTTTAACATGCTAACAGAAAAAGAAATAAAAAAGAAACTATAAACCAAAAACATTTTAGCGGTAAGTTTGCCACTCAAACATTCAAGAAGGGCATTCTCAATGCATAAGTCTTCCCATTTTGCAGGGATTGAGGGAGGAACCAAATGCATAAGCCCTCAACTATGAAACAAATGTGAATATATTTATTCTGAAAAAAAATGTAACCAAAGATTGACTCTGAAGTTTCATAACATACAGCATTTACAAAAATCAACTGACCTCAAGATCAGGAATGGCACGATCAGCTTGGAATTGATAGAATGAATTGCGGAGCAAATTTTCAGGATCCCCATCTTCACAGCGCATTTGATTTAAAAGCATGTTGTAGCTTAAATGGAAGGCACTGAATGAAATGAAAATACAAGTCAGTAAAGCCATTTCCAGGACAATAAAGGAACATGTCTCAATACCATTATCATATTACCATGAGTGGACCTAAGAAAAATTTTATCTTTCCATTCATCTATACATATATGTACATAAAAATTTACATTTCTATATACATTATTGACCAAGTTCAGGTTATAGAGTTAACATTATTTAGACAATCTTGATCAGCTCAATTAACAGTATTGAGGGTAATTTTTCTACATGAATGAATTCTCTGACTGTGAAAACGAAACACAACTGCTGGGGTCAGACTTTTTGAAAGCCTATATTATCATTGCTACCTCCACAGTGAGTATAATCTAGAAGTCAACATATGAATGCAAAAGAAACAGAGATTGATAATAGAGAACTAACCAAATGTAAGTCAACAGGAAGCAAATAACACCAGATGATGTGCAAAGTCAAGCTTACCTGTTCAAACTGTCAGCACTTCCTTTAAGCATCATTTTAGCAGTAGGAGGCTCAAGTTTCTCGTCCACCATAAGGATGCATATTCCACGGTCATCAATTCCTCGACGACCAGCTCGGCCACTCATCTGGATGTACTCTCCACTAGATATCCATCTGAACTTGTCTCCATCAAATTTACGGACATTGGTGAATACCACAGTTTTTGCAGGCATGTTCAAACCTATACTGAAGGTCTCTGTAGCAAACAGACACTAAAGGGAAATGTTTCAATCATCATAGTACTGTAAATTAAAAAGGAAAAAAAGGAAGATAGAAAAAAATTAATAGATAAAATATTTCCTGAAAAAAAAAAGTGAAGGCATGCCTTAATAATTAGCATTAATCAAACTTCAAAAATATTTATCTAATTATCCAAATGAATTTCAGTAACTAAATAACAAAAGGAGAAGAGAGAGACAGAGAAAGGGAGAGAGAGGGGCAGGGGGCAGGGGGAAGGGGAAAGGAGAAAACTGTGTGATGACCTTAGAACTAAGCATGACTTAGCAACTCAAGACAAAGTAAAAACAAGCACTGGAAACGAGAGCAGTCTATGATGCATCAGCTATGAGCTAACTGAGTTGAAGTAGCTGACAACCTTATGTTACAGACTTACAGTGCAAAACCAAAAAATTTTCATGTGAAACATAAATTACAAAAAGTCTGACTGCTCAGTTAGACAATACAAGATGGTATGCCCACACTACAAAGATCTTAGAAGATGTGCATGAGCATCACCTCCAAAAAAGAAAAAAAGAAAAAAAGATGAAAATGAAAAAACAACCTTGATCAGCCCTTCTTGAAATAAAATCTCGATCACTTCTTTCAGGATGGGAAGCAAGCCAGAATGATGCACACCTATTCCCCGCTTTAATAGGGGTAACATATTTGAAACCTGCAAATAGGAACATAAAAAGGAGGGTAAGTTAACACAGAAACAAGCTCTAGCATCTCAAACTACTTGACACTGGTGAAATAAACAGAGTTGGTAGAATGAAGACCTATGATTTTTTGCCAAGCATACAAAACATGACCATAAACACCTGGCCAAGGCCCATGAAGATGTAGGAGGCTCAAGGACTATCGTGTGTCACAACTAATGAAAGAAATATTCTAACTGAACATAATAATTACTTCCTTTATTAACCATAATCATAAAAAAAAAAAAAGTTATTCAAGAGTTGGTATTACAGAACTGTAAAATAAGCTTTGCTACTATCTTCATAATACTGGTTAATAAGATCTTACACAGCTTAATGTAATAGGACTTCTGTTATGTTATGGCCACAGAATTTGCAAGGAAAAGAGCAAATAAAAAACAACAAAATTATATACATCGGAAAATCCATAATCCATAAGAAGTAGGTTGAGTAGTGTTCTAATTTGTTGGATTCAGACTGGTCAATTTCTAAATTGTTTGCATGAGAAGTGGAACACAAACTACTTCCTACATTTGAGAAATGAAATGTGATAAGTGGCCAATTCAGAGCAAACAGATGGACTAAAAAAAAAAAGCACCATGCAACAGAAAAGAATAAATCAATAAAAAAAGGGAAAGTCATACAATGGTTCCTCTGGAAAAATATTCAGCAAATGGACCTTAGTTATGAGTTAAAACATGCCAAGTCTGATATCTCAACACATGGGCAATCACTAACACACTGAAGTAAAGGAAGCAACTTGCCTGAGGTAGTTTTTTGTCATCATCTGAAAGAATGTCCATGGCACTCCAAAAAATGGTCTCTATATTCACCTTCTCATCATCTTCATTTAGATCCATTTTTGCCATCTACAAAATCAAACGGAAGCCAAAATCCATGGTTTATTCAGGAAAGCAAATAAATGAAATGTCTACTTTCTGTTTTTCTTTAAAGATATGGTGATCAATGTAAAATGACAGCCACTTGAGTCATATTTACATTTCCAACACCATTTAGCTTTATGCTATTTAGAATTTAGAACTATGAATACATAATAATCTAACATATAGGTATAAAGAATTCAAAAGGTTCATTAATATCACTTCAATCACTTAAATCATGGACTAAGCTAACCATTGTAATGCCTAAATTTAAACAGTAAAAAACTATAGTAAGGAGAAGCATTCAAATACACTACAGAGAAACAAAGAAAAAAGGTTGGTGAAACTTACCTGCATGGCAAGAAATTCACATTCTCGTTTGCTAAAGCTGAAAAGAATGACTGGGTCATATTGCCGCTGTATGATCATTTTTACCATCTTGAAGATGTCACTTTCTTCTCCAAGCTTCCCCACCACTAAACCCTTTTGCCACTTTCCATTTTCCCTTTTTTTCTCACCTTCACTCTTAGGAACCAGAGCATTCAATGCTTTCTGAAAGCTATCCTCTCGAAACTTTCCCTTTTCATCTACCACTAAGTATAAACCATTAGCGCCAGCAGGAAAAATATAATGCTGAAGGGGCGTCGGTCGATAGTCGGTATAAACGATATGGCATGGTTGTTGGTGAACCTGAATTAAAATCACACGGTTAAGCAAGCACATTTCTCCAGCAAATTAAATGGTTTGTGCCACATAAAATATATCCAATGATAACACAGTCAAAATGGGCCCAAGAGCTGCACAAGGATTATGTATACAAATATACGAGAATCAAGCAGGCAATACATAATGTGTACCATAGAGAGATATTAACACGTCATAAGAAAAGGGAAAGAGAGGGGGAGAGACCAGAAGAAGTTCCTGAATGCGATTCTGCCTGCACTGATCCCAAACAACAGCCAGATATGGAATAATAGCATTAAATCCAAAAAAGAGAAGTTGGCAAAAAGGACAAAGGAAAATACTTTCCCTGAATACAAGTCATGGTGCTTGGCCCTCAAATTCAATTATCAGATTATTAACCCAATTTCTGGCAGAAGGCCAAAGAAATTTGAAGAGTGCACCAAAAAATATTCAAATAGCATATGCTATATAAAAGTAACCATTAAACATTTAAACGTTACAGCTTATGCACATGCTCTTAAATAACATTAGACATTGGTGCCTTATTCTCGCTGTATAAAAATTGAGCACAATAAATGGGGAAGAAGGAAAATAATAATTAATGCCATTCCTCTCAAATATACTTTTAACTGACTAAAAATAACTGACGGGCCACTAGAGACTTGCTTAGCTGGAAGAAATAACCACGTATCCCCCATACCACTAGAACTGCAAGCTCCTACTCTATGGCGATATATGATCCTCAATCATTCATCATTCTTTAAATTTATTCTAGTAGTTGTTTCATCCTAAATCTTACAAAAGAATAACTTTGTTATGTCCTTATGTCTGATGATATTTCTATCCATGACCAATGCACTGACAACTGAGACTAAATGGGCAGAGCATAATGCCAAGAGTCTTGGATAAAAACTTTAATTGCCTTCAATATGAGGCTGGAAATCAATTTGAAGTGAAAAACTAAATCACCTTTGCCACCCAATCAGCAAATTCTTTTGCATTAGGCACAGTTGCAGAAAGGAACACAAAACGGGAATTCTTTGGGGCCATAACAATGCTTTCTTCCCATACAACACCTCTTTCTCGATCACGCATATAATGCACTTCATCAAAAATGACCCAAGCTACCTCACGAGTAATTTCAGACCCTCTATATTGCATGCTCCGCCAGATTTCAGTGGTCATCACCTAAAAATGAAACTGGCTTTAGATACTCAAGTGCAAGTCATATATACCAATATTTAAAAGAAAAAATGAAAAAACGACATCAAGCAACACCCACCAAGCAAGAAGAATTAGGCTCAATTGTGACATCTCCAGTCATCAAACCTACATCTGCAAATTCTTCTTTGAACTCCCTGTATTTTTGATTGCTGAGTGCCTTAATGGGTGAAGTGTATATGACACGTTGCTGATTTCTCAGAGACATAGCA
This sequence comes from Manihot esculenta, assembly GCF_001659605.2. Lineage (NCBI taxonomy): Eukaryota > Viridiplantae > Streptophyta > Magnoliopsida > Malpighiales > Euphorbiaceae > Manihot > Manihot esculenta. Next base: position 3,266,771 of record NC_035167.2, on the reverse strand, counting down.
ATCGCATATAATGCTACTACAGTTTTCCCAGCTGACGTATGTGCTGAAACCTGTATAAATGAAATGGTTAAGCATTAAAAATATCATCGCTGCAATAGAAAATAGTCATCCAAGTGAGAAAAATCAACATTCTCTGGATATATTTAATAATAGCCAAAAAAAACCCCATTTTTTAGATTAGGCATTTTATGTCCAAGAGTAATCATAAAACTAAAAAGGTGAGTCATTCAAGAATAATGCCAGAAATAAATGTTCACATAACTCAACATGACTGAGTCCAAAAGCGCAAATAAAAAAATCCATCGATCACTATAATTTCACAGTTAAATTTCCATATATTATTAACTAGTTTCCGATCTGAGATTATCAACATTAACACACTGGTCAAATGCCCAACTGATTGTTACTTTCAAGTAGATATTCAGAAATGGTCATTGAAACTAGTAACATATCAACCATCTATATAAGGCTTTAATTTGAAGTTAATTTACAGAGTATGGCCCCATATATTAGACTTGGCACATTTTCATTGGGGAAGGGTGGGTACAAGCTCCCACAAAAACATCCTTGCATCTGGACAACACAAAGAGAGACCAAAAGAAAAAAGACTTGAAGGCAGAATCCACAAACCAGGTGCAATAGGGGAGAAATACATCCTGATCCTTCATAGCCCATTGTTTGCACCTCTCTATGAGATCCCTCAGGCCCTCATATTAATCCTAAGACCTCCAGAAGTCCAGGTCAATTGCAAAGAATGATTTTACTATTTAAAAATTCCATAATTTTCCAAATTGGAGCATAGTATTTTCTACCCTTCTGATACTCCAACTCTTCATTTTACCATGCTGTACCCATATCGACATTACAAGGCATGGAACATGACATGGAATATGTGTCTCAAACATATTCATGTAGTCGGACACTCAAGTGAGAAAGATCTTCTAGATATGAAAAGAAGAGGTTATAGAGCACTCTTTTCTGTCAAGATAAAATCCTATTTAACAAAGCATTGTCTTTCTTCTTAGATAGAAAATAGTTATTTGGTTGTATTTTGGATGATACATTTGGTTGCTTTTGATGATCTATTTAGTATAATTATTTTTACATAGATATATTTTTTATTCCATTTTAATTTATATAATATAATGTATCCAAGCATCTGAATTAAAATTTAGATTCATATCCTCACATTTTCTATTAACAAAGTTGACAAGTCAGATACTGGAATACGTATCCATTTTCTTACACTTGTACCCTAGTCCGAGAAACACAGTTCTACCCAAACATTTTTTTTTAACTTACTAGTTCTGTGCAGACATGTTCAATGCAATCTCAACCCTAGATTTGATGCCAATTGGTCCTCAGGAATGATGCCTAAGAAATTCTATGAGTGAGATTTGACTATTTTGGACTCTCAATTATTTGGGTTTGAACCTACGAAATTTCCCTTTCAAACACTTAATATGTACTTCATCAAATAGCTTTAGAAAACACAAGAAAAAAGGCACAAGCACGGTTTGAAATCACTGACTATAATATTCTTTTAATTCATCTCCTGGAACTTGATTTCCTTTTTAATTCATCTCATTAATATTCTTTTAACAGGATATAACCTAATCCGCAAAGCACATATATGTTACCTCAGTTCTTACAAGTTATAATGATGAGAGAGTACAAATTTTCACTAGTTATCGAATTTCAAAACTTTGCCTTCAAGTAAGCAGAAGGCCCCCTTTTTCTTAGATTCACATAACCAGATGAAAAAGAAAATTCTGAATTGTGTAAGCCATAAGGTTATCACCTAAATTATGCTCAGTTGACTTACCATAACAGACTCGCCATTGTCAAGGCATTTAATAGCTTCAGACTGAAAAGGGTCAAGGGAGAATGGAAATTCCTTCGCAGGCTTCAAGTTCTTAAGAACTGAAAAGTCTGGTCGAGGTGGTGGAACATAGCCCTCAGGATACGAGACATCATGAACACAAGCCACCGGCTCGTTGGCAGTAACTGAACCATTCTCTCTCCGCTGTTTCTGCACAGAGACAGGCTCTCCAGATGGGTCTTCAACCGACTTTCTCTTAACTGAGGCCATTACCCTCTAATTCCTACTAAAAGACAACAATAAACAAACAAAAGGAGATTCAGAAAAAGAGATAACCTTCAATGTAGCACTAAAAAAGAGAAAGGCTTTTTGCTGATGACTTGCAGAAGGGCAGAGGCACAATGAGAAAAACAGAGAAAAATAAGTTCAACTCATAAATGAATTTGGCTAACAGTTCTTAAAAAAACAAAAATTGTAAAAACAGCCTCCAATGCCAACTTGATAAAGCTTCCATTGACGGTTTTCAATTTAAGAAACAAGAAGAAGAAGGAAACTAAAGCAACTTTTTACACCTATGGCCTTAAAACTTAACACTTTCCTTATTGATTTCAGCTTTTTAGCTCCTAAAAGAAGCATAAAAATTTAGTATTAGGGTTAACAGAAAGATAAAAGTTGCAAAATCAAGCTCAAAACTTGAAGCAGAAACTTTAACTTACCTGGGCTTCTAGTTTCGCTATTCAAATTAAAAAGAAAAAAGAATTTCAGGCCTAGAAGACAAAGCTTGAAAGAGAGGGAACCAGAGGAGTACTCGTCCAGCGCCGGTGCATTGGCCTGGCGGCATGCTGGGATGGAATAGAAAGAGAGGAAGGGAAATTAACAGGGATGATTACGGAATAAAGTACCGCGAAATTTTAGGCACCCTAACTCGAACCCGTTATGGCAAGGAACCCAAATCGGAACCCAAACCCGAACGCAAACCCGAGCCCAAACCTGAGCCCATAGTTTCTTAATATTATTATTATTGATAAATCATGTATTTTTAAATTTTTTTTATTAATATTTTTTTCTCTCTCAATAAAATAATTTTTTATTTTTTTATTAAAAATAAATAAAAATAAAAAATATTAATTTTATTTTTAATAAATTTTCTTATTTAATTTCTCTATATTACTATTATTAATAACTTAATTTTTATATTTTTAAAAATTTATTAAAATATTTTTATTTTTTAATAAAATAATTTTTTTTTTAAAAAAAATAAAAATAAATTTCTCAAAAATTAATTTATTATAATAATAATATTTAAAAATTAAATAATAAATTTCTCAAATAATATTATTTTTAAATCAGTTTAAAAATCATATTTGTTATCCGTACCCGTCCTGAACTCCTCTACCATTATCCACGTGCTATCCCAACCCGAACTCCTCTACCTTTATTTTTTGTTATTTAATTTTAATTTAAAAATAAAAATATATTAATAAAATTTATATATAAAAATCTTAGTATATAAAAAATAATTTTTTTCTAAAAATAATTTTTTTTAATAAAAAATATTCTCTATTAATTAAAATTTATTAGTGTATTAAACCTTAAAAAATGTAAAAAAATATTAATTTTTATTAATATATCCATAATTTTCATTGTTATTGTATATTTTATATATTATTAGTAATAATTATTTATATTATTGTTATTTAATAATTATTACAAAAATTATTATTTAATCTTATAGAAAAATTCATTAATTAGTCTTTTTATTTTAAAAAATATATTAAAATATTTAAAATGTTTTAAAAGGTCTATTAATTTATCTCTTCATTAATTTTAATTATTAAATATTATAAAAAAAGTTTAAAATATTTTTGATATAAAAGGACTAATTAATAAATTTTTTAAAAATTTGATAAATTAATTAATAAATTTTTTTAAACTATAAAAATTAAATAATAAAATATTTAACAACAAAATTAATGAAGGGAAGGGACTAATTAGTAGACTTTATAAAATATTACGACATTTTAATATATTTTTCAAGATTAAGAGATTAACTAATGAGTTTTTTTATATTATATAAATTAAATTTTTTATTAATTTTTTAATTATAAATATATTAAAAATATTAAATTTTAATAAATACTAAAATAATTTTTAAAAAATTTCTTAGAAATAATATAAAATTAAATAGTATTAATAGTGAATTTATATGTTATGTGTAAAAAAAGAAAGTATGATAATAATTTTGAGACAACCGAAAAATGAAAGATAAATAATAATTATAAAATAAATAGAGTATTTTTAGTTCATTTGATATTGAAAATCTTTTTAATTAGTCTCTCAATTTTAAAAATATATTAAAAAATCTACTAATTATTATTTTTTATAGTTTTAACTTTTAAATATTGCAAACAAGTCTAAAATATTTTTACTATAAAGGGACTAATTAATAAACTTTTACAAAGTTAAATGATCAACTCATGAGTTTTTTCAAATTATAAAGACTAAATAGTAAGACATTTAACGGTTAAAACTAATAAAAGAACTAATTAATAAATTTTTTTTTAAATTTCAGACATATTTTAATATATTTTTCAAAATTGAAAGATTAACTAATAAATTTTTTATAATATGTAAGAGCGTAAGCTACAAATTTTTTAATATATTAGATATTATTTGAACATATTTAATATTTTAATAACAATTAAGAAGTAAATTTAAATAAAAATAAAATTTAATATTTTTAATCTGATATATAGGTAATGGGCAAATTTAGCATTGTTGAACACACAAGAACAGAGATCACCGTGCATTATGTAAAAAAGTGCAAAATCAGGACAAGATCGTTGGAAAAGGAATACAAGCTACAAAGCTAGCTATTTTTGTTCCCGTTGCATAATCAACCATGTGTACCAGGGGAACTTATACCAGGGGCGGAGGGAAGGTACGACAAAGAGGTACGTGCCGTACCGGCGACCGGAAAATACTTTGAAGGGGATGAAGGTGCCGCAGCGGCACAGCCGGTGTCCTACCAAAGGAAAGCTCCTGGCTCCGCCATTGACTTATACTACCATGGGAACCAGTGGGAGGCCCAGGTACCATTTGTAGTAGCCTTCGCATTCTAAATTCATTGTGGCATCTGAAATTGCAATCAATATTTAGCTTGGTGTCTGCGGCAGGTTGCAGATTTTCAACATATTCCCTCAGCTTTACGATCATATTCTCATGGTTTTTCTTCACATCTTCACTGGGATTTGCTGCTTTTCCTGAAAGTTGACGACCAGTTTTCTCTATTCCTCCCTTTTGTGAAGCCAAGATTTCAAGTGGTTCAACTCCAAGAGAACATGGGATTGATCCACAAATACCCAAGATCAACAATAGCAGCTTCATCATCAAACTGGACAATATATGCAATTAATACTTCCAATTTAATTAATATATTATATATATGAAAAAAATTAATATATCAAATTTGGTGTTAGGGTACAAGAATAATTAATACATTTTTAAGAAAAATATAAAAAAATATATTATAATTTTATTGTTTTTCATTTCAAGATTTGTAATTTAATTCTGATTTAATTTTATGTTTCAATAGTATCTTATGGTATCATATCATTTGTAAACAATGATAATTTTTAGACCCTATGCTAACGTACAACTCATATCACAAAATATTATTTTAACACAAAATTAAATCACACATCTCAAAATGAAAAACTGATGAAATCATAAGGTAGTTTTTTATATTTTTTTAATTTTTTTTAAATCTTAAAAATATTTTAATGTATTTTTCAAAATTTAGAAACTAATTAATAAATTTTTCTATAATATAGGAACCAAATAATAATTTTTTTAATTATTTACCAGATACCCCTATGTCTGTTTTATGATTTATAGAAAATGAATTCATTAGAAGTTTATGGCTACCTAATAACGCTGTCTAAATCTTATCACTACATTTAATACTTACTAATGGATGGGCAGATTTTAATTTAAAGATTTGTATATTCTTGCCTAAAGTCTTTTTGGCATAAAAAAAAAATTGGTCTAAGTCAAGCCTACCCAATAAATTCATGCACATCAACTTTATTTGGAAAAAAATTTATGTTTCCATATGGATATGACCTACACTTTAAAAAAATCAATACAAAATATGAAATATGTAATACTATAAACTTCATAGGTTACAAAAATACTAAACTAAATAATATAGGGACCAAATAATAAATTTTTCTTTTTAAATTATGGGAGATTTACATTTTAATTTTTGGATATTGCCATTATTAATAAGTCAGTTCCTACATTTTCAGAAACCTATTAAAACGTCCTTAATTTTTCTCTCCATCAATAAAATAGTTTTTCTGTCATTTTTTTCGTTAAAAATAGATAAAAGATGAGTGAAAAAATTTTTAAAATTCAATTTTGCCATCAAATAAAACTTCTTATTTAGTTATTGAATATTACTATTATTAACTAGTTAATTTTTATATTTTTAAAAATCTATTAAAAAATCTTAATATTTCCTCCGTCTATCCACTTTTATATATAATATAAATAGTCATTTAAATTAAAAAATTTAATCGATCTAAATTAATTTAGACATTTAATTCAATTTGGTCTCTAGTTTCTAAAATTTCAATAATTTCATTTTGATATAATTTTAATTAAAAAAATTAAAAAATTAAATCAAATTAGTTAGTGATAATAATATATTATTTTTAATAATACTAAGAGATTAATTATAATTAAAATTGAAATATTTTAATTTAATTTTAAAATATTAAAAATAAATTATAAAAAATAAAAAATTTATTAAAAATGCAATCGATTAAATTAAACTGAATTAAATTAATTCAATTTAATTTAATTTTTATTTAAAATTAATTTTATTTAATTTATATAAATACTAAAATTTAATTTTTAATTTATTTAATTTGATTCGATTTTAAACCAAATCTACCTCTTTGTCATTAAATTCATGAGACCTGACTAAAGTCGTTGTATTTGTCCGAGTCAATTCCACCCACTCCATTCATATACACCAGCTTTTTTTTGAAAAAAATGTTATATGTTCACATGGATAACACATCAAGTCTTTCTTACGTTTAATTAATTTAGTACAAAATATGTATTTTTTGACCAAGTCTATATTCAATTTAAATTAAAAAATTAATTGAATTAAATTAATTTAAAATTTTAATTTAATTTTTAATTTTAAAAATTTCAGTTATTTCAGTTGGATTTAATTTTGATATGAAAAAATTAAATTAAGAGATTAAACTATAATTAAGGTTGAAACATTTCAATTAAATTTTAAAATATTAAAAATAAAATATAAAAAATAAAAAATCTATGAAAAAGTTTAATCGAATAAATCAAATCGAACCGAATTAAATTGAATCAAATCGATTCAATTCAATTTGATTTTTGCTCAACTCAATTTGATTTTTATAAGTATTAAAATTTTAATTTTTAAATTATTTAATTTATTTTAAATTTTAATCGAATCAACCGAATGATTAGTTCGATGACGTGAATACCTTCAAATTTGAATCCCCTTTAAAACTTAAGAACTGCACTAACCATTTATATAAACATTTATGTAAGATTTAAAGGCTAAATTACATATTAGATATTTTTATTATTATTATTTTTTCTAAATTGAGTAAAATATTTTTTTTTGTGGGTTCCACTGACTCAATTTTCTATCTCCACCCTGTTTGTCTTGTATAAGTATATGAGATTTCATATGCTGAAGGCGACTCACAAATTCATTAGGTCAAGGTTCTTAGGAAGTTGGAACTTTGGCGAAGAGGCAACACATCCGGAACAAGATTATGGCCAGGTAATTTTTTTTTTCTTTTTCTTTCTTAACATCAAAATCATTTTATTTGATCAACACATGAAATTCCAAGTGTTATTTAAATTTTGTTCTGCAGTTTGATGATGAAGTTGCTAGTGATCTTAAGCTTAATTGCTGTTGGATCAATCTCATTTTCTTTTGGAGCTGAGTTTGAAAAATTGACTTCAAAAGAAGAAAAGAAAGGAAAATTTGGTTATTTGCACAGCAAAAATCATCCAAGGAGGACTAGAAACTCAGATGAAATGGATTCAGAATCCATTGAAATTGATAATCTTGAAGCCATCTCACCCCAATTTGTTGATGGAAACTTCAGAAACATTCACTCTCCAAGAATATTGACAGAGGCTGAGACCTCTGACTCTCGTCGCGCTGGTCAACCCGGTCATTGATTTAGGTTAATATATATGTGACCGTAGAGAATAAGTTTTTCAAAAGTTGATCCATCTGTTTTTAGGTGGAAATAAATGTAAGAATTATGAAAAATTCTCTACATGTTTATTATTTAATAAAAAATTTATTTTAATTCAATTGATTTTTTTCCTTAATTTTTATAACTAAAATAAAATTTTAATTATTTTTAGTTTAAAATTTTTATTTTTGAAAAACAAAATTATATGAAAAATCATTTTTTTTATTGTGAATGATGTTTTCAAAACGATGCTTTAAGATATATTTCTTATAATGAATGAAGTATGTAATTACTAACAACAATAAGTACTGTTGTTAAATTTCATGACCTGTATAATCTCAAGTCATCAATTTCATGACTTGTATAATCTCTAACTCAGATGTCAACATTCTGATTTTAGTCAAGTTTTTATCGGCTCGTTTCATTACGAGTATTAAATGCATTTACGATAAACAGGGTTGAAGTAACAATAGCTAAAATATGGATTAGCCGATTCAATATTTATTAGTTTACGCGTCACAGATATACTCTATCCAACCAGAATCTGGATCATCTGCATGACTTCACTGAAACCACCATTTTGCATCGTTAAGAAAACTTTATCTCTCTAAACATAACATTCGGCTCAATTACTTTTAATTACTACCAACATTTATTCCCTTTTGAACCAATTTCGGCTCATTACTGAATCAAATCATCTCTAGGTGTCCAAATCATATTATCCCCCATCTCAAGTTCATAATCTCCAAACCAAAAATATCCATCCAACCAACTGTACTGATCATGAACAAGTTGAAGCAAATCTTTACATGCATGCCTGCAGAAATTATTGATGGAAACTTTGTAAGAAAATTGATAGATGCTAAGCAGTCTGTTTCTCCCCCCTCTGGTCCTTCAGGTCATGATTGATCTTTGTTACAAGGCCCAAAATATTGCTGATTGTTCATCAAAACTTGGCAGACATACATGAAGATTCTGTTTCATTCTGGGTCCGTTCGTAGCTATTGTTAATGCTGATTATTGGTGGATCAAGATCTTGTTCTCATGGAGTTGAACCACTTGAGTACTTGGCTTCACAATAGGGAAGGAAAGAGAAAACTGGTTGTCAAGTTGCAAGAAAAGCAGAAAATGCTAAGTGAAGATGTGAAGAGAAACCATAATAGAACCCAGACCAACTGATTTTTTTTTAAAAAAAAAAGTTAAAAGATTAATATTAAATAGGACCAATTGAATTTTTTTAATTAAAAGATTAAATAATATTAACTCATTAATCATTGATTATAACTTTGGAATATTGAACAAAATTTTGTATTTAAATTAGCACATATTTTGCTAAATTATTTAATTTCTTTCAGGAAATACAATATTTAATTTATTACATTATTTCGATCTTACACTGTTCCTCCGCACTGTAAGATCAATGAGCATCACCATGAGCACCAGGCTTAGAACTGCTACCATCGGCTCCAATCCTTCGATATATGTGTGGTTTGGATATTAATCTTGGCATTGGATTATGTCTGAAATTGGCATCGTCAGTTTGGTCGGAGCCTGCAGGTAGCAGATGTTCATATTCGGTATGGATTCTTCTCTTGACATCTTCACAAGCCAAGTAGCTACTCCTCCTTGGATTTGATTTTCTTACAAGTTGACAACCAATTTTCTCTTTGTTTCCCTTTCCCCAAGCGTATGTTTCATATTCAACTCCAACAGTACTTGAGATTGATCCACCAATAGTAATTAAGATTAATAATAACACTACCTCCTTCTTCTTCTTCATCAAACTGCATCCACAACAATATATAATTACCTAGATTTCATATAAATAATCTAGTGTTAAAAAACAATTAAAAGAAGAATTACCTCCTCATAAGCAACTTTGATGGACGTCTTCGAATGCTTTTGCCTTGGTGTGGCTTTTGAGCACGTGTGTATTATAGAGAAAGTTGATAGAGTATATGTAAGAAATATGGTCTAATGTTTAGCCGTATGTAAGTCTACTTATATTATATTAGAGTTTTTATTTATTTAATAGTAATATAAACTAGTTTTCTTCCCACCATAAGAAAAACAAAATAATTCTATCAAATAACTGTTACATAAAAGAGAATTAAGGGAGATAAACTAATTTACAGGTTATTAAGATTTCTCTACAATAATGATGAATTCCGCACAAGATTAATAATTTATTATTTTCTTTTTATGTGGTTGTTGTCATATTCAAAATCTAATTAAAGACGTGATTACTTATAATTAATTTAAGGTTTATGTTGTTTTGATTGCACTTGAATAATTTTGATCGCAATCAATTATTAATAATTTTACATATGGTATTCAGAGCATAGTTTTAAATTGATAATAATCTATAAATTTATATTTGATTATGTTTTAATGAAATTTGTGATGATGATGTAAGACATAAACTAATAAAATTATGACGATGTAAACATGTTTATGATTATGTTTCTCAAGTCTCAGATATAATGTTTTCTCTTTACAATTATGAATCGATTAATATAATATATTAATGCTTTCTTTTATGATGATGTGAGCATGATATATTAATCTTTTAATTTTGTTTGGGGCTGTTACAGCAGTAGATTAAACCCAATTCAAATAATAATTATAATTATGATTATATTTAATTACCATATTGATCATTAATTTTGATTAAATAATGTATTGTCATCCTGAATTTAAATTTATATAAATATAAATTATTGACACCATGACTTTTTGAATAAAATTAATTTATTAGGCATTAAAGTAGCCGAATTAATTTTTGAATGGACAATCATATAATTTATATACTTTATGTGAATGACAATTGCCAATAACATTAAGTTTACTTTTCCCAGTACTGAAAATTAGAATGCTAAAGATTTTCTTCAACTGGTGAAAGAAAAGTTTCATTCTGCTGATAAGACACTTACAGGGACACTTATGGCTGAATTCACGACCATAAAGTTTGACGAGTCAAAGAGTATGCAGCAACATGTCATTGACATGACAAATACTGAAGCAAGACTTAAGTCACTGGATATGATAGTGGAGGACTCCTTCTTAATACAGTTTATCATGAACTCACCTTCTACTGAATATGGGGTATTTTACATCAATTATAACACACTGAAGGATAAGTGGAATATTGATGAATTGTCCAGTAAGCTTATTCAAGAGGAAGCGAGATTAAAGAAATAAGGAGTTCATCCAATTAATCAGGTGGAACAAGGAGCTGAAAAGAAAGTCAAACCAAAGGCCAAAAGTTTCAAGAAGAAACAACAACCTACTAAAGCCCTATAGGTTGCTGATGATGAAAAGAAAGGACATAAGTCAGTTAGATGTTATTTCTACAAGAAAGAAGGGCATCTCCAAAAGGATTGCCTGAAGCGTGAGGCTTGGTTAAAAAAGAAAGGTACATATTATGTTTCTGTATGCTTTGAATCAAATTTATTTGAAGTTCCTTCTAATACTTGGTGGTTTGATTCCGGCGCCACTGCTCGTGTTTCTAATATTATGTAGGGATTCCTTACGATCCAAATCATAAAGTCAACTAGCAACTTTGTATTTGTGGAGAACTGAATGAAGGCCCCAATTGAAGGTGTAAGGTCTTACAGACTGACATTAGATACTGGACATCACTTAGATCTAATGAACACTCTTTATGTACTTTCAACTTTAGGAATTTAATTTTTATTTCTAGACTTGATGCTAGTGGATATACTTCTAATGGTGGAAATGGTTGTTTCAATTTATATAACAATAGTTCCTTTATTAGTAATGCAATTCTTATGGATGGTGTTGTCCCTTGAAATAATCCAAGAGGGGGGATGAATTGGGTTTATAAAAAATTAAAGGGTAAAAATATAAATTAAAAAGGAATAAAGAAGGAAGAGAATAATGAATACAAGGATTTATGGAGGTTCAACTATCCCAAGCCTACATCCTCTCCTCAAGACTCTCCTTGATAGTTCAACTCCACTATCAAATTTTTTTTTGATGAAGATTAAAACCTCTTACAATTGTAGAGCAAAACCATTACTCTTTACAATTCTCTTTTTCTCACAAGAGCAATCCTGTGCTCAAAATCACATCACTACAATACATTCACTCAACAACCTTCACTCAATCTTAAAATATAAACTAATTACAATTCAAAGCAAACTTTCAAGAAATTAATGCTATGGAAGGTTTAGAGAGAGAAAGTGTAAAAAACTTGAATCTCAATAAATGTGTGCTTAGATAGTTGTTGTAACTTTTTTAGATCATAAACACATTATATTTATAGTTCTAATATAAATATGGCCATTGGATATGCATTAAATGCAAATAGAATCATTTGTGTACTGAAATAACAATTATTTCGTACTTAGAAAAACTCAAATTTGGCGGCTTAAAGTTAAAGTTCGGCGACCGAACGTTTAGAGGTGAAAAATAACTTCTTGAAAATAGATTTTTGGAGGGCTAAAGTCAATGTTCGACGGCCGAATATTTAGAAGTTTTGCGTATGTTCCTCCACTTTTGGAATCCGAACATTTGGCTTTAGGGTATAAATATTTCATTAAACCTTTGAAAAATCATAATTTAAGCTATAAAACTCCGAATTTCAATCCGTTTGAATCTTTATAACCTATATTTTAAGATTTTTTATTTTGATAAAAAATAATTTCAAAAGCACTCCATTTGAAAATTTTCATTTTGGTCCCTCAAATATGGAGCAAAAACTTAAGTTACAAACTTCTAATTTTATTTTATTTGAATTTTTATAACCTATAATTTGAAATCTCTTATTTGATGGAAAAGTATCTCCACAAAGGCTCCATACTTCAAATTTTATTTTAGTCCCCAGAAATAATTACTTAAAAATTGGCCATATTTGTAAGTTTTTAGGATTAAAAAAAAAAAATTTGAGCCAACACAATTAATTAATTGAAATTCACAATGCATAAAATAAGTTGGTCCCTTTCTTGTAGTATACTTCCAATCTTGGTACTTTTCATTCTTTAAAATGAAGCAATTTCATTTATTTAAATTAGGGACCTACAAGCTCACACAAACACTCCTAAAGATAATTAGTAGCACATCAATTATTTATTAGTCACCAAAACAAGGAATAGAACACTTAGGTCCAACAGATGGTTTATATAAATTGAAGCTTGATGATAATTTTTCTCAATCTCTGTTTAATGTTAATAATAATATTGGAATAAAATGTAGTTTGGCGAATGAACATTCTGCTTACTTGTGGCATAAACGTCTGGGTCATATATCCAAAGAAAGGTTAGAAAGATTAGTAAAGAATGAGATTCTATCAAATCTAGATTTTACTGATCTTGGCTTTTGTGTGGAATGTATTAAGCGCAAGCAAACCAAACATAACAAGAAAGGAGCCACAAGAAGCAGTCAACTTCTTGAAATAATACACACTGATATTTGTGGACCTTTTGACACTTCGTCTTTTAATGGAGAAAAATACTTTATCACCTTTATAGAATATTTTTCAAGTTATGGATACATCTATTTGTTGTAAGAAAAATCTCAATCTATAAATGCCCTTGAAGTTTTTGTAAAGAAGATTGAAAGGCGATTAGATAAAAAGATAAAAATTGTAAGATCTGATAGAGGTGGTGAGTATTATCGAAAGTATGATGAATCTGGATAGTGTCCTGGTTCGTTTGCCAAGTTCCTTAAAAGTCATGGCATATGTGCACAGTATACCATGCCAAACACACCACAATAAAATGGTGTGGCAGAAAGGCAGAATAGAACATTAATGGATATGGTTAGGGTTCCTAGTAAGTCAATTTCTAAAACTCCTTTTGAGTTATGGATCGGAAGGAAACCTAGTTTAAGACACCTACATATTTGGGGTTGTCCAGCAAAAGAACGAATTTATAATCTATATGAAAGAAAATTGGATTCTCGAACAGTTAATGGTTACTTTATAGATTACCCAGAGAAATCCAAAGGGTACAAGTTTTACTATCCAAACCATAGTTCTAGAGTTTTTGAAACAACAAATGCCAAATTTTTACAGAATGGTGAAGTTAGTGGGAGCGCTGAAAATTAAGCTGTGGATGTTAATAAAATAAGAGTTAATGTTCCATTAACCATAAATATTCCTAACCTAACAGTTACAACAAATGTTCTCCCTATTTCGGAAGAATAAAATAATCAAGAACAACATTTGCACAATGAAATAGCACCCCATGAAGAACCTAACTTACCACCAACTCGTGTAAATGAACTAGGTGGTATAGACTTAAACAAACCTGTAAGGGTTAGAAGGTCAGCTATTCCTGATGATTATTTGGTTTATTTGCAAGAGTCAGATTTTGATTGTGGCATTGATAATAATCCTATTTCATTTTCATAAGTCATGGATAGTGATAAGTCTGAAAGATGGGTTGATGCTATGAAAGAAGAGTTAAAATCAATGGCTTAGAATAATGTCTGGGATCTTGTAGACTTGCTAGAAGGATGCAAAAGAGTTGGTTGTAAATGGATGTTTAAGACCAAACGCGACTCAAATGTCAATGTTGAAAGACATAAAGCTAGACTTGTTGCCAAAATTATACTCAGAAAGATGACATTGATTATAAAGAGACTTTTTTACCTGTTTTAAAAAAGGATTCTTTGAGAATAGTTTTGGCATTAGTAGCTAATTTTGTTTTAGAGCTCCATCAGATGGATGTCAAAACAACATTTCTGAATGGAGACCTTGAAGAGGAAGTTTATATAGATCAATATGAAGGTTTTTCCATTAAAAACAAAGAATATATGGTGTGTCAATTAAAGAAATCAATATATGGACTTAAAAAAGCATACAGACAATGATATATTAAGTTCAACAATACCATTACTTCTTTCGATTTTGGGGAGATCACTATTGACCTGTATATTTACCGAAAAATTAATGGAAGTAAGTTTCTATTTTTGATTTTTTATGTTGATGACATTCTGCTTGCTGCAAATGATTTAGGGTTATAGCATAAGACTAAAGAATTTCTTTTTAAGAATTTTGAAATAAAAGATATAGGAGATGCATCCTATGTGATAGGAATTTCAATATTTCGTAAGAGATCAGAATGTTTATTGGAATTGTCTCAGAAAGCCTATATTGAAAGAATTCTTGAGAAATTTAACATGAGCAAATGCTCTGCATGTTTAGTTTCTAGTCAAAAGGGAGACAAATGTAGTCTTATGCAATGTCCAAAGCATGATGTGGAACGTAAAGAAATGGAAACAATTCCATATACTTCAATTGTGGGCAGTTTGATGTATTTTCAAACTTGTACCAGACCCGACATCAGTTTTGCAATAGGAATGCTGGGTAGATATAAAAGTAATCCTGGTATCGATCATTGAAAAGCTGCAAAGAAAGTGTTAAGATATCTTCAAAGAATGAAGGATATACATGCTCACTCATAAGAAGTCTGATCACTAAGAAGTGATTGGATATTCAGATTCAGATTTTGCTGGGTGTGTTGATAGTAGAAAGTCAATGTTTGGTTATTTGTTCCTATTAGTTGATGGAGCAATCTCATGGAAAATTGCCAAACGGTCTATCATCACATCATCCACTATGGAAGCAGAATTTATGGCTTCTTATGAGACTACAATTCATGCATTATGGCTGTGAAACTATATTTTAGGGCTTGAAATTGTCAACACAGTAAGCAGGCCACTAAAAATTTATTGTGATAATTCTGCAGCAGTTTTCTTCTCTAAAAATAACAAATACTCCCGAGGAGCAAAACACATAGAGTTAAAGTATTTTTATTGTGAAAGAGAAGATTTAAAAACAAAGAGTGTGTATAGAACATATCAAAACAGATCTTATGATTGCAGATCCACTGACTAAAGATTAATGACCTAAGACCTTCAAAGAACACGTGCTTAGAATGTGTCTTGATTGTATTGATGATTGCTGATGGTGTTTATGTTTTGCTTTAACACTCTTGAGCTCAATTACGATATGTTTCTGGATTTTATATTTCTTATTCACAATGTTTATGTATACATGATTGATTGAATAAGAAATTTATTTATATTTTCATAACTAGAATGTGAACTTTATGTTATTTATATACAACTTATGAACTTGAAAGTTCTTAATGTAATAGTATATGAAAGGGAGTATCAGATTATATTGTGTATGATTGCCGTAACCCACATTATGTAATTTATTGTGTTGGACTGCTTCGATGACTAACGATTTATAAGATTTAATTTTACTAGCATTATGATTATATTATTAAACCTAACATTGAAAACATCCGGCCAAGTGGGAGAATGTAAGAAATATGGCATGATGTTGAGACGTATTTTAAGTCCACTTATATTAGGTTAAGGTTTTTATTTATTTAACAGTATATTAAATCTAGACCGTTAAAATCAGTACTTGATGGACGTACAAGATCTAAAGTTTACAGGATATATAAACTAGTTCTCTCTCCACCCTAAGAAAAACACAGCCATTCCATTAAATTACTGTTATATAAAAGAGAGTTAAATGAGAGAAATTAGTTTATAGGTTATCAAGATTTCTCTACAATAATAACGAACACACAAGATTAGTAATTAATTATGTTTTTTTTTTCTATATGGTTATTGTCATATTCAAAATTCAATTAAAGGCATGATCCAAATTCAACTAAATGGTCTATTTTTATAAAGAAAATTGAAAGCTCAACTAAATTGAAAAAGAAAGAATTAATTTAATTGACTTTCATGGGCCTCTTTGACTCTTAATTTGGCCAGACATAATTTTTTTTAATCCATTACATTAACAATATGTATAATCATTTTTGTTATACGAGATATTAGGAAAGAATTCTGCAATTGTATTCAAAATCGATTCGAATTGATTTAACATTAAGTCTCTCATTTATTTATAGAAAATAATTTATATTTAAAAAATATTTTCTGTAAAAAATATTTTAAGTTTCTCATTTATTTATAAAAAATAATTTGTTTTTAAAAAAAATTTCAGTAAAAACTATTTTTTATAAAAAATATTTTCCAACGAGATATTTTTTTAATGTTTAATTTAATTTAAAAAATAAAATTTATAAATAAAAATAAATTTATTTTTTTTAAAATAACTTTTGACTAAACTTTTTTAGTGAATACACAAAAAAATATAGAAAATAAACAGAGCCCAAGATCAATTAACAATTCAAGTTTTGAATTGAATCCATTTCTAGATTTTAGAGAAATAATTTGATCTTTTGCTTTACCTCTGAATTAAAACGGTAAAAAAAATTTTAAAAATTCAATTGGATTTTTTTAAGTAAAAAATTTGAATAAAAAAGTTTATTAATGAATTTATGATTGGTGATGAACTGAAATCATATATTCCAATTGAAATTTCTTAGTAATGTATGTACACCCAGTTAATAGGAATTTTTAATTTAAATTCAAACGGAGACTTGCTCATATTTTAAAGTGTCATTTACTTGTCAACTAAGACTAAATAAAAAATATAAAAAGCTCAATAAATTTATAAAAAGAATTAAGTATAAATAATATATTATCAATAAATTTATAGTTAAATATTAAATCAAAATTAATTACATCGATAATAAAAAATTAAAAAAATAAATTAACTAAAAAAGCAAAACTAAAAAATGTAATAACAAAATAATTAAATTTCATATGTTGAGTGACTATATATAAAAACATTAAAAAAAAATTATAAGATTTTTATTCAATAAAATATGAAAAAATTTATAAATTTTTGAAATGGGGAATAGAAAAATTAAAAGATTAATTAATAAAAATTTTATTGTATTGGTGGCAGATTGACTGGGACGATATGACCCATTAAAATAATGTTTTAATTATTAAAAATTTTAAAATATTATTATTATTTAATAAATATATTTTTCTCTTTCTATATTATATTTACAATACAACTCGCAATTTCTTCTTCTCTTCTTTAAATTATTTTTTTCTCATTCTGTATTTTTTATTAATAAATCTGTGGAGAATTTTAAATTCTTACAGA
The DNA here is from genome assembly GCF_001659605.2 of Manihot esculenta. Classification (NCBI taxonomy): domain Eukaryota; kingdom Viridiplantae; phylum Streptophyta; class Magnoliopsida; order Malpighiales; family Euphorbiaceae; genus Manihot; species Manihot esculenta. The sequence goes on along the minus strand of NC_035167.2, from coordinate 3,248,665 downwards.
AAAATTTTATTATATATATATACAGTAGTAGATAAGGAAAAAATCAACAAGGAGATTCTTAGAGCCAAGATCATTATGGCAAGGTAAATTTAACTTCTTTCTCAAGAAAATAAAATTATTTTGTTCAACATGCAATTTCAAATATTATTTAATTTAATTTCTTCTGCAGTTTGATGATGAAGTTGCTATTCTTATGCTTAATTTTTGCTGGATCAATCTCACATTCTCTTGAAGCTGAAGCTGAAGAACTGACTTCAGAAGAGAGAAGCAAAGAGAAAAATATCCATCCGATCCTTCACATGCCTGCAGAAATTGATAATCTTCAATCACCATTAATCTTCAGACAAGGTGATGGAAAGTTTAGAAAGATTGTCAGAAAATTGACAGACGTTAAGCTCCCTTCTTCTCCTCCCTCTGGTCCTTCTGGTCCTTCTCCTTCAAATCATCATTAATCTTCTGAAATTTTCCTAACAAGGAATTTCGCTCACTTAGAACTGTTGTTATGTAAGAACATTAAAAGGGGAAAACAATTTGCCTTGCCTGCTTTTTTTTTTTTTTTTTCCTTTCATTTTCTGTTTTATTTTAGAGTCATTGTTACCATTTCCAAGAGTTGATGTTGTTGATTTTTTATCTTTTTGTTCTCTTTATTTTTTATAAAAGATCTCTAAATATATTAATCTATTTGATAAAAATTAGGAGATATTTTCACTCAAACTCTAAATGGGACTCAAGTTGATTATATATGTAACAAATTGGGTATGATTAACATTTATGATCCAACTTGAAGAGGAGTGTTATAAGTTATAGGAAGTAAATATATTAATATAGGAAATAAATATTGATAGATGGATCAGTTGCTTAATCTTAAGGATTGTATAATCATAGGCTTGATTTTCCTTCCTATTTAGATATCGTCTCTCATGTATAAATAGGTTGTAATTTCTATTGTGAAATACAATAAATATTATCCTTCTATCTACAGTACTATACAACTCGAGAATTAATGTTCTCTTTATTTTTTATCTTGTGATTTAGTAATATCTCTTTTCTTTTCAAGAAAGTTATTATTGCTTATATAAAAATGTATATATCTATTCGATTTATAAGTGATATATTGTTTAAAATATATTATATAATAGATAAACGATTCTGAAAATCTATAGTTTGTATATATTTATATTTTAATTTTAATTTAATTGAATCAATTTATTTTTAATATAATTTAAGTTAATTTGTAAATTTCTAAATTTGATATTCCAAATTGATTATCTAGCTGATATGATAAATGTATTATTATTATTATTATTTTAATTGGTAAAAAAATATAATGTTTAACATTTTGCATTTTAATTTAAATATTTAAATTTTAAATAAATTGATTCAACGTTTATATTTAAATACAATTATAATAAATTTTTAAATTTTAAAAATAAAATTAAATATGTAGCTCACCTCTCAATAGTGATAAATTTTATTTTACAATAATAGTTATAAATATTTTATAACAGATATATTATTTAATTTAAAATAATAATTTCTATAAAATAATTAAAATTAATATATTACTTATATTATTTTTTTTTTTGAAATTGCCAACTAAACTATGAAATTGGCATATGTATTAAAATATAAAAATTGAGTCAATTAAATTAAAATTAAAAAATTTAGATTAAACTGCCAGTACACACTGATAATCGTTGGACCTCGTACCCACCTAGACCGAGTCGCAGATCAGGTTCCTAGACAGACCTGCCCAGCAGCTTGGACCTGGGTTCCGGCATGCATGACAGGCCAGGTCGCCCACGAGCCCAAACCCTGTAAGAAGGAAACCGGCCCGGTGATGAGACGTAGTGAGGAGCAAGTAGGCCCCGTTCCTTTGCAACCTTACTCGCATGCATACTGGAGAAAATTAAATGGCCGCCTGACATAGATAAGGAGACTAACGCTACTGTACGTATGAGCCTGCTCGATAAAGACGGGTGTCATTATAGTAGAGAGGCCGTTAAGTGTCATTAGCAAGTAAGAAGAAAAGAGTAAAAGAAAAGGAGGAACATTTCTCATGAATCAAGCTTACACATACATATTGTAAACCCTATTTTATGAATCTCAGAACATCACACACCAACATCAAATCTTTTTAGATCAAGTTTTTTTAGATCAATTAACCTATGTAATAAGATTCATTATGGAAAATGATTTTCTTAGCTTTAAAAATTTTCTTTGTTATGATTGTTTTAAAGTCTCTTGAACATCTAATTTATTGATGATGGCAACGATTTATTGCTAACACTTAGAAAATTAAATTTATTTGGAAGACATGAAATAAGATTTGTAGCTTACAATTGTTACTGATTTAAAAAATAATTATATTAATATAATTTTTTTTTAAAATGAAAATTAGAAAATACCTCTCAAATTTATTCAGATATACTTACCATCAGATTAAATTTGTGAGTGCATATTAATATAAATTTAAAACAATTTAAACAAAATAATCCCATTTATGAAACATTAATATTTTTCATACTTTTATATATACTAGTTTCATCATGGGCACTTGCATGTACATTTTTTTTTATATTTATTATTTTAATATTAAAATTTTAATTTTTTTAATTTAATTATACGATTAATAAATTTATAAAGATTTATAAACTAAAAATTTTATTAGATAAAATTTCAAAGTAACATCATAAAATACAGTCATAATATTTGACAGTGTTGTTGTTAATTTTCTTTTACCTATTTATTAAGTAAAAATTTTTAAAAAATTATCATTATTACTCTCTTTATAAAATTTTATTAATTTATATTGAAAAATAAAATTTATTAAAATAATAAAATAATAGTAACCATAAATTAATATTATATTTAATAAAATAATATGCATATTATATTCACTTTACATATATGTAATTCTGATATTTTTTTATACTTTTACGGAATATTTTTTTATCTAACCATAAATATTTCAAATTTTACGGAATGAATTTATTAGAATAACTTGAAATGATTATAATGATTGATATATTAATATAAAATAAAAAAATATAAATAACAAATTAATTTAAATATTATAAAGAAAAATCATTATTTTAAAACAAGATCAATTAAAAATTAATATTTTATTGCATAAAAATTTACACATTTTCGTATAAAATAGGATAATTTATATAAATTTAATTTGCTTTTTAATTTTTAAATAACAAATAATGTGTACAATTAATCTAGTTTAACTTTTATGAGAAATTGAAAAATCTATTATATGGAAGAAATAAATAAAATTATTGGACTTTATTACCCTCCTAATGTGAGTTAATGGGCATTCATCATTCTTATTAAGACACACTAATTAAATTAAAAAAATAAAATAAAATAAATATTATTTATGGCAAAAAAAAATCTATTAATTATATTCAGTCATTTTATAAACGTTTTTTATTTAAAAATTTTCTTTAGTATTTTCTTTAATTAGCTTAATATTATTAGGAATCTTATTTATAAAAAATTATATTCACATTAGAATTATATTAAATACATATAAAATAATTTTTTTTGAAATGAGGATTGGAAGGTAGAGAACAGATTTACTCGAATACATTTACGATCAGATTAAGTATCATGCACATATAAAATAATTTTAAATTTTATTATAATAATTTTAAATTATCATGAGTAATTTTAATAACTTAATTATTTCATCTTTGTTAACTTTTATATATATAATTTTGTTAATTTGATTCTAATAGATAAAATAATTTAAATTAGTTAGTATTACATAATATTTTAAGATTAATAAGTTTTAAATTATAAATTATAATAAAACTTTTAGTATAATTAGAATTATTATTAAAATAATATTAATTTTTATTTAATATTAATTATAATAATATTTACAATTGAATTTACTTACGAATGTAAGATTTTTGAATAAAGTTATTATTAACATAATGATTATCACTAAATTTTATTAATAGTAATTTAATTTGCATTAGTAATAAATTTATTGTCACTAAATTATATCTTTTAGTGAAGTATGAAATAATATTTTTTTAGAAAAATATATAATAATTTTAGTTTTTTTATAAATTTTATTTTAAATTATATAATAAAATTTTTTAAAGTTGAATTTAAATATAAATAGGACAAAATACTTTAAATTTATATAAATTTTAAAATTATATAACTAACTAAAATTAAATTATAGATAAAAATATTATTTATTAACCAATGAAATTAGAGGATAATCAGTACCATGTATCACTAAGGTGAGGAGTGTTGAGTTGCCATAACTTTCTATTGGCCAGTTAAACACAAAAGGCCAAATCTTTCTGCTAATGGTTATCAAAGACCAAATATTTTCACTAATTGATAATTATATCCAAATCAAAAGTACCATGTATCACTAAGGTGAGGAGTGTTGAGTTGAAATCCAAAAAAAATCGATTCAACCGAATTAATTTAAAATTTTAATTTAATTTTTTATTTATTTTATTAAAAAATAAATTAGAATATACCACTTTTATCATACTCAAACTTAAAATCAATTTAAATAAATTAAAATTAAAATTAATTAACAATTCAAATTTTGTATTGAATTGAAAGTTTAGATTTTTGAAAACTAAATTTGATATTTTGCTTGACCTTTCATCAAACAGGTGATTCAACCACTTCTTTAAAAGAATTTTTTTTTAAGTCTCAATTTACATTAATTTTATATTAATTTAAATCGAATTGAATTAAAATTAATTTTAAATTGTTTTTTAATTAAATCCGAATGGTCCGATTTAGAGCTATCACGGTTCTGGATATGAACTAGCTTGTGGCTGAAACTATAAACAAAATTATTAAAATTTAAACTCTTTTCAATTTATTAAAAATTAACCCAAAAAACATTAAATTAAATAGAACAATAACAATATATAAATTACATCAAACATGCACCCATAGACTTAATCTGGTGGTAAGTACATTTGTGTAAATCTAAAAGATTTCAGGTTCTACTCTCTCAATCTTCAATATCCCCATTTCAAAAAAAAAAAAAAATTACATCAAACATGTGCCAAAATCTTCTAGTAGAGATAAAGACACGAGATTACAACATATAATGTAATAGAACAATTCTTATTTAAAACTAATTTACTATGAACTTAAAACATAAATAAATAGATCACAGGGAGAGTTTGAAAATGGAATACGAAAGTACTAGGCTACCTTTGTTCCTGTTGCATAATCAATTGCATAATCAACCATGTGTACCAGTATTACTGACACTACCAGGGGAAGGCCTAAGTGCCGTTTGTAGGAGCCTCCGCATTCTAAATTTATTGTTGCATCTGAAATTGCCATCAATATTTAGCTTGCAGTCTGCGGCAGGTTGCAGATTTTCACCATATTCCTTCAGCTTTCCGATCATATTCTCATGGTTTTTCTTCACATGTTCACTGGGATTTGCTGCTTTTCCAGCAAGTTGACAGCCGGTTTTCTTTTTTCCTCCCTTTTGTGAAGCCAAGATTTGAAGTGGTTCAACTCCAAGAGAACATGAGATTGATCCACAAATAACCAACATCAACAATACCAGCTTCATCATCAAACTGGACAATATATGCAATTAATACTTCCAATTTAATTAATATTTATATATATATATATAAAATTTGGTGTTAGGGTAGAAGAATAATTACCTTCCCATGTGAGCAATTTTTTGGATGGAGTTTGCTGAATGCTTTGCCTTACTAGTGAAGCTCTCAAACTATATATAAACATTCATGAGCGAAAAGGGAGAATAGTCTTTTTTTTTTTTTTTTAAGTTATTATGTAATTTCTATATTACAACTACTTTAAAAAATACATTAAAATATTTTTTGATTTTAAAAAATTTATTAATTAATCCTTTTTCATTAATTATAATAATTAATTGATCATTTCCTTAATTATAATAATTAAGTGTTTATAAAAAATTAAAATATTTTCAATATAGAAGAATTTAAATAATAGATATTTTTACAAAATTGAGAAAGCAACTAATATGAGTTTTCTCCTATCATATAAAGTAAATAATAAAATATTTAACTGTTAAAATTAACGAAAAGATTAATTAATAAATTTTTGAGAAAAATATAAAATATTATTTTTAGACCTTATGCTAACGTGCAACTCATATCACAAAATATTATTTTAACACAAAATTAAACTACATATTTCGAAATAAACTACATACCTTGAAAAGAAAAACTGATAAAATCATATGGTACTTTTTTGTATTTTTTTTTAAATTTTTTTAAAATATCAAAGATATTTTAATGTGTTTTTCAAAATTCAGATACTAATTTATGAATTTTTCTATAATATAGGAACCAAATAATATTTTTTTTTGAATTATTTACTAGAATACCTCTCATGTCTGTTTTATGATTGAAAGATTTACAATTTAATCCCTGAATATTGCTATTATTAACAAGTCAATTTCTACATTTGTAGAAACTTATTAAAACGTTTTTAACTTTTTTCTTCGTTAATGAAATAGTCCTTCTGTCATATTTTCCGTTAAAAATAGATAAAGGATAAGAGAGAAAATTTTTAAAATCCAATTTTACCATCAAATAAAACCTCTTATTTAGTTTTTAGATATTGTTATTATTAATAAGTCAGTCCCTACATTTTCAAAGATCTATTAAAACGTTCTTATCTTTTCTCATATCTATTAAAACGTTCTTATTGTTTCTTTCTGTCAACGAAACAATCCCTCCTCCTCCTCCTTAAAAAAGATGTAAAAAAAAAAGAAGAAGAAGAAGAAGAAGATGACGATGATGATGGAGGAGAAGAAGAAGAAAAAAGAATAAGAAGAAAGACAAGAAAAAAGAGAAGAAAAAGATGATAATGATGAAGAAGAAAAAGATGATGATGATGAAGAAAAAAAAATCTCCTCTTCCTCCTCCTTAAAGAAAAAGAATAAGAAGAAAAATCGAAGAAGAATCAAACAAGAAGAATCAAAGAAGAAGAAGAATAAGAGGAAGAATCAATGAAGAAGAAAAATGAGGAGGAGAAAAAGGAGGAAGTAATTTGGTCTTTTGCTATATTTTTAATGGCAGAAATAGACGGAATGACTATTTTGTTGATGGAGCAAAAAGATAAGGAAATTTTAATAGGTTTCTGAAAATGTAGGGACTGACTTGTTAATAATGGCAATATCGAGAAACTAATGGCAATATCCAGAAACTAAATTGTAAATCTCTATTTATGATTTATAGAAAATGAATCCATTAGAAATTTATGGCTACCTCTCACAACGCATTCTAAATCTTATCACTACATTTAATACTTACTAATAGATGGGAAGTATTTAATTTAAAGATTTGTATATTCTTGCCTAAAGTCTTTTTTGGCATAAAAAAAAAAGGTTGATCTAAGTCAAGTCTACCCATTAAATTCATGCACTTCAACTTTATTTGAAAAATGACCAAATTTATTCATAAACAATATAACATGGGTTAAAACTGATAAATTTTATTTTTTATTCAAATTTACTCCTAATTAATTTTAAAAAATTAAATAAACTCAAATAGACCGAATGAAGTATAATTTACATACTCTTAAATTCTTACGAGCGATAGTCTTATTTAACTTTTTAATAATAATTTAAAAATAATTTAAATAAAAATAAAATTTATATATAAAAATTTTAATAAAATTTTTAAAGTTTGAAAACTATTTATTTTTAAATAATTTAATTTTTTTAACTAAAAATTATTTTTCATTAATTTATATAAATATATCTTATGAGTATTTATCTGAATTTTTCATCATGATCAAGAGTTTTTCAAAACATAAATAGTTGAATCTCACTATAAAAAAATCCACCATATTATCTCTTAAATCCATAATGAACCGGATTCATTTAAAAATTTCTTACAACTCTAAGCATCTTTCCTGCTCGCATTACCATGAAACTTCTCATCAAATCTCTGAAAGACTTTATAGTCTATTATCATCATGTTCCCATCTTCATTCTGTTGGGAAAGGAAGAAAAAAAAAAGTTCCTAATTACATTAACTCGAGAAAATTTACGTTGTCAAACATTTCAATTAATTAATTTTTTCTGGTTAATAGATTGAAAATATTGAACGTTTATATTATTTTATATTTTAATTTAAAATTTTAAATTTTATATAAATTAGTTTAATATTTATATTTAAGTATAATTTTAACTAATTTTTAAAATTAAAATATGAAAATTTAGAGGCCAAATGTAATGTTTTATTATTTTTTAAATATAAATTAATTTCACATTAGCTCATATTTAATTATAGTTAATTGATATATTTAATATTAAAAATATTAATAATATAACTATTAAATATACAGTTTATAATTTTTATAATAAATAAATTTTATTTTACCATAATAATTATGAAAAATTTATAATAAATATTTTAATTTTGAAAATTGATTAAAATTATATTTAATTGAATTTTTCTTTTGCTAATATCGATTTTTTAGCCCAGTTGATTGTGATACAACTCAAATCAAATTATACAATTTTTTTAAAAAAAATAATTTTAGTATTATTAAATTAAAACTCATTATCTTCATTCACTATAATATCAGTAGGTCTGTTTTATAGTTTTCAACTTTCCACTACCCTCATTCCCTTCCAAAACACTCTTATGAAAGCTTAGAAAGCCCATCTCGATTTTTCCCCCTATTAATACGAGTCATTTTATTAGAAGAAAATATAAATAAATTTTATAAAATTATACAAAAGAACAATAAAATTTTATAACTTAAAAATAAGTAAATTCTTTTCTTTTAAATAAAAAAATTAATAAAAATAATTTTATTAAATTGAATTTGTGTAAAATGGTTGAGCCTGCTTCGGGTGTTAGATTTTTAAAAAGTGTGTTGGATTTTTAAAACACTTGCTTTGAATTAAATGCTTTGATTTTTGTTGTGAAATCTAGACTGTTTTATTACTTAATCACATTTTTTATTATCGTTGAAATTTTTAGATTATCCTTCTATGCATTTAATAGTTGAAGAAATTTTCTATTTTTTGAATTTTAGATGGCTTTACTTCAATAACACAATTTCATATGTGCTTTTTAGAAAAGACTAATTTCGCTACTGATGCACTGCCATTGTTTTTCTAGTCTATGGAAAATCTATAGACTTAATTTACATAAAATTAAGATATAATAACTATTACTTTCATTATATTTCACTTTCAAAATTTTCAATATTATAATAACTATTAATTTTTCCAATATTTTCTAAAGGATAGTCATTTTTTAAAGAATTTAATTTCAACTGCTGCGTTCTTCCATTTTCAAAGATGTTGAAAGCTGTTGGAATCTATATACATATTAATAAAAGTCGGATTCAAATTCGAAACGGTAATCAATTTTAACAATTAAATTACAATTTTATTGTTTATTTATATCACATCTTTCTGGTAACACAAGGACTGCATCAACTTTTGGTTATTTTTGTAGGCTCCTCTCTGAATTCTTCTTATTGTTGTGGGTCCGAAGGACATCTATCGACACTTGCAACTTGTTAAGATATAAAATCCATTAGAAATTAATATAGTTATGAAAACATCTTTTATTATGATGAAAAAGAAATGTGTTTATAAAATTTTTAGTGCCGATAGACAAGTCTTAATTATGATAATCGAGTCTTTCCTTGAATCTATGTATACATCACACTCAAGATGTGATTATAAAATCTTTTACTTGACCATTGGATCAAATAGGAGATACAGCGACTTTTCTGTTGATAAAAATTCTAAAAAGTAAATCGGTAATCAATTTGCATTAAATTTAAATCATGTCTAAATAAAATTGAAATATTTTAATTTTGTATTTCAATATTATTATTATTATTATTATTATTATTATTATTATTATTATTATTATGTTAATAAATATTACTTTAGAGATATTGTGATTTATTATTATTATTATTATTAAATGCGATTATTTTTTTTATGAAAATTAGAAATTAAGAAAATAAAACTTGAAATCTACCATATTTATTCAGATACACTTATTACCAAACTAAATTTGTTATTATCAATATTTAAAAATATCTAAAATTTAAATTAAATTAATAAATTAGCAAAATAAATGTTTGGTATAACACTCATATGGGATATTTCTTGTCTTATCATTAATAAAAGGTATATTCTTTCACTTATATTTTCAACTTTTAACTGCTATCATTAAATCGCGGAAGTTTTTCTTTTCATACAATTAATTTGAATTGAAATTTAAACTTAAAATTTATCAACGATTTTAATATCAATAAATTAAAAATGATTGACAAATCTTGAAAAGACCTATACTTCATTATCATCCCTTTTCCATATTAGTACAAAATACGTTTAATTAATTTAGTACAAAATACGTATTTTTTGACCAAGTGTATGAACGCCTAACGGAAGTAAGAATTTTTAGATTTTTTTAATAATAAAAATATGCCTAACATTGGAAAACTACAATACAAATATTTTTCAGTGTATAAATAAAATTTAAAATATTAAATTAAATAAAATATTTATATAAATTTAATACAAGATTACAATAAAAATATTTTAAAAAAATGTCTTATAATTTAAACTATATTTGAAAAAAAAGTTTTAAAGTAAGGTATAGAATTTTAAATTAAGCATTAAATTTATTGGTAGTTATTTAACTTGAATTTTAGATACATATTTTCATGGACCGAATTGTGACCTGATTAGGAAATTTTACTGTGATTAGGAAATTGTGACCAATTTCGGCTCATTGCTGGATCAAACCACTGTCCAGATGTCCAAATCATATTATCCCCCATCTCAAGTTCATCATCTCCAAACCAAAAATATCCATCCAACCAACTGTACTGATCATGAACAAGTTGAAGCAAATCTTTACATGCATGCCTGCAGAAATTGTTGATGGAAACTTTGTAAGAAAATTGATGGATGCTAAGCAGTCTGTTTCTTCCCCCTCTGGTCCTTCAGGTCATGATTGATCTTTCTTACAAGGCCCAAAATATTGCTGATTGTTCATCAAAACTTGGCAGACATACATGAAGATTCTGTTTCATTCTGAGTCCGTTCGTAGCTATTGTTAATGCTGATTATTGGTGGATCAAGATCTTGTTCTCATGGAGTTGAACCACTTGAGTACTTGGCTTCACAATAGGGAAGGAAAGAGAAAACTGGTTGTCAAGTTGCAAGAAAAGCAGAAAATGCTAAGTGAAGATGTGAAAGAGAAACCATAATAGGACCCAGACCAACTGATTTTCTTTTTTTTTTAAAAAAAAGATTAACATTAAATAGGACCAATTGAATTTTTTTAATTAAAAGATTAAATAATATTAACTCATTAATAATTTGATTATAACTTTGGAATATTGAATAAAATTTTGTATTTAAATTAGCACATATTTTGCTAAATTATTTAATTTCTTTCAGGAAATACAATCTTTAATTTATTACATTATTTCGTTCCTCCATACTGTAAAATCAATGAGCATCACTATGACCACCAGGCTTAGAACTGCTACCATCGGCTCATTTTCATTTTAAAATTTATAATTTAATTTGTTTGAGCAAAATAATATTTCTTTGACCTTAGCAAATGAATTTCCTACCTGGGCTTCTAGTTATGGTTATAAGTAGGCAGTAGATAAGGAAAAATCAAGAGGGAGATTCTAAGAGCCAAGATCATTATGGCAAGGTAAATTTAACTTCTTTCTCAAGAAAATAAATAAAATTATTTTGTTCAACATGCAATTTCAAATATTATTTAATTTAATTTCTTCTGCAGTTTGATGATGAAGTTGCTATTCTTATGCTTAATTGTTGTTGCATCAATCTCACTTTCTCTTGGAGCTGAGGCTGAACAACTGACTTCAGAAGGGAGAAGCAAAGAGAAAAATATCCATTCGATCCTTCACATGCCTGCAGAAATTGTTTACTATTTTTTAAAAATATTAATAATATTACTATTAAATATATAGTTTATAGTTTTTACAATAAATAAATTTTATTTTATCATAATAATTATGAAAAATTTATAATAAATATTTTAATTTTGAAAATTGATTAAAATTATATTTAATTGAATTTTTTTTTTGCTAATATCAATTTTTTAGCCCAGTTGATTGTGATACAACTCAAAATTATACAATTTTTTTTTAAAAAATAATTTTAGTATTATTAAATTAAAACTCATTATCTTCATTCACTATAATATCAGTAGGTCTGTTTGATGTTGCCCTGGACAAACAAGTCTTTAAATACGTACCCCACAAGTCTTTATACGAGAATTTTCCATGCAAGAATCAATGCATGTCTGTTTTATAGTTTTCAACTTTCCACTGCCCTCATTCCCTTCCAAAACACTCTTATCAAAGCTTAGAAAGCCCATCTCGATTTTTCCCCCTATTAATGCGAGTCATTTTATTAGAAGAAAATATAAATAAATTTTATAAAATTATACAAAAGAACAATAAACTTTTATAACTTAAAAATAAGTAAATTCTTTTCTTTCAAATAAAAAAATTAATAAAAATAATTTTATTAAATTGAATTTGTGTAAAATGGTTGAGTATATGCTTTGGGCGTTAAATTTTTAAAAAGTGTGATGGATTTTTTACACCTCCTTAATAAAAATATTTATGGGTAAAGATTTATGTGGAGTGATTCTCTTTCTTATCTGATCGAGTTTCGGTTTCTTAGTTTTGGATTTTCATTCTATTCTTCAATCTTTTTGAAATAAGATTGGCTTACATAATATAGCAAAACAGTTTGTTGCTGTGAAAGTTAAACGCCTTGGGTAGATTTTGAAAGCTTAATCTTTAATGTTTTTTGCACAAGTTATTTTTTAAAAAAAAACTTGCTTTGAATTAAATGATTTGCTTTTTGTTGTGAAATCTAGACTTTTTTTTATTACTGAATTACATTTTTTATTATCGATGAAATTTTTAGATTATCCTTATGGCTGATTTTCTATGCATTTAATAGTTGAAGGAATTTTCTATTCTTTGAATTTTAGATGGCTTTACTTCAATAACACAATTTCATATGTGCTTCTTAGAAAAGACTAATTTCGCTACTGATGCACTGCCATCCAAGTTGGACTCGAATTGATCGTAAGTGGTATGTTTTTCTAGTCTATGGAAAATCTATAGAGACTTAATTTACATAAAATTAAGATATAATAACTATGACTTTCATTATATTTCACTTTCAAAATTTTCAATATTATAATAACTATTAATTTTTCCAATATTTTCTAACATTTTTTAAAGAATTTAATTTCAACTGCTGCATTCTTCCATTTTCAAAGATGTTGAAAGCCGTTGGAATCTATATACATATTAATAAAAGTCGGATTCAAATTCGGAACAGTAATTAATTTTAACTATTAAATTACAATTTTATTCTTTATTTATATCACATTTTTCTGATAACACAAGGGCTGCATCGACTTTTGGTTATTTTTGTAGGCTCCTAAGGATATCTATCAGACACTTGCAACTTATTAAGATTTAAAATCCATTAGAAATTAATATAATTATGAAATTCTAAATATCTTTTATTATGGTGAAAAAGAAATGTGTTTATAAAGTTTTTGGTGCTGATAGACAAGTCTTAATTATGATGACTAAGTCATGCCTTGAATCTATATATACATCACACCCAAGGGCAAAAGTATTCGTCCATTATTTAAAATTAGAAATCGAGGAAGTAAAATTTGAGACTTCCCATATTTATTCAGATAAACTTATCACCAAATTAAACTTGCGATTGTCAATATTTAGAAATATCTAAAATTTAAATTAAATAAATAAATTAGCAAAATAAATGTTTGGTATAACACTCATATTTTAGCGATGGGATATTTCTTGTCTTATCATTAATAAAAGGTATATTCTTTCACTTATATTTTCAACTTTTAACTGCTATCATTAAATCTCGCAAGTTTTTCTTTTTATACAATTAATTTGAATTGAAATTTAAACTTAAAATTTATCAACGATTTTAATATCAATAAATTAAAAACGATTGAGAAATCTTGAAAAGACTTATAGTCCATTATCATCCCTTTTCTATATTTTTTTCCACTTAAAAAAAAATATTAATTAATTACTCTTTTAACTTTAAACATCATTAAGTTGTAAAACACTTGGATTGATTAGTTTTCTCTACACCAATTATTTCTTAGCAAAATTTGATTCTTATTGATATTGAAACAAAAAAATCTTACTTTTTTAGAAATAATTTTAATATTATTTTAAATTAAACATTTGATATAATACAATAATCGCCCAAAATAAGTTATAAGCTGTCACTCGAAAACAGAATCACTTGACAAGAGTCTGATTTGATGATACGCGATCCCATATATGGAAAAAGAAGACTCGGATGTTATAGGTTTCGGCTCTTTATCAAGACTCGCCCTCTCAATTTTAGGGTGAGACCTCACGGAAAATTACTGTTAGAAAACACAATCCAGCAGATTACCTATAATTGCGGGATTCCCTATCTACTAGCTGGTGCTAGTTAGATTTCCAGGAAATTTAATTACTAATTTCACTTTCTTACGGTATAAAAACTGGTGAACACAGAAATCAAGATACACATTGTACACATTCTTACACAATTACTCTTCAGTTCAAAACAGTTCAATATACTTGCCTTTTTTTCAGTTTACTGACTTGAGTGTTGGAGTGACTGCCATAGGTGCCAATCACCCCACTTTCTTTTTTTTTTTTTAAATTGACCAATCGCAGCACAGTTCTGTTTCAGCCACATTATTTAGTTCCATTGCTGGGATATTCTATTTGATTCTTTCTGTTCAATTGGATTAGAAACCGGTCTTTCATTCATTTTCTTCTAAAAATAAATTTTCTTTCTTCTCTAAAGTGGCTGACAATTCACGATCTATTGCTAAGGTTGCTGCCAATAAGGGCATAATCATTTCTTCCACTCTGGGTAGTGGACAAAATATACCCTCAATGGTCAATGAGGTTGATCTGAGCAATCTAAATAATGAATAGATGCTCCAATACATAAAAAGGCTACAAGCCACTCTTGAACAGTATAAAACTCAGGAGAAGGCCTCCTTCATGGCTCTTAGGATAAGGGAGGAAGCTTCCATCGACACTCCAAGGACTCGGACAGAGGCAATCCAACGCAGTCTAAGGGGAAGGCCAAGCTGGAGGAAGAGGATTTGTCAGACGAGGTTCCAAAGGTTTTTGATTGGAAGCTGATACGGGCCGTGCAAAGGTACTAGAAGGAGCAGGAGGAAGACTATGGGCTACATGATGCCTTGCCCCCTATCAGAATATATCTTAGCGGAGACTTTTCTGCCAAGTTCAAACTCCCAAGTTTGGACAAATACGATGAAACAACATATCCTAGGTGTAATACCCGGCTCGAGTCCGGCATCGGCATTCCTGTAGTCCGGTGGAATCTCGGGTGTCGGAACCCTCGAGAAGGGTAAGACATATGTTTTCCAAGGTCTTTTCACTTGTTTTCATGTTTTGAAGTGTGATAAGCATTGAGTTTTGAAAGAAAAGCAACAAGGGAGAAATGCAAAGGTTCGGCCGCCGAAGGTCACTTTCGGCCGCCGAACATTGCATGGTTGCGGCTTCACGTTCGGCTGCCGAAGGTGGTCTGGCCAGCCACCTATAAAAGGGCCAAGGGTCGGTGGAAGGAGGTTATTTCTCCTCCACTTGCAGCCAGAGGTGAGTTCCAGCCTCTCCTACGTTGACTTTCATGTTTTCCATGATTTTCCTCAAATCTTTCAAGAGTTTTAAGAGTTTTGGTGACTTATGAAGGTTTTGAGCAAAAGAACCAAGGTTTGAAGCTTGGAGCTTTGGAAGAGCTTTTCTTCATATCTCCACGTTAGGATCCTTCAGCCTCAAGTTGTGTAAGAGGTAAGTGAAGATCCTGAGCTTCTTTGATGATTTTGAAAGGTTTTATGAAGTTTGTATGGGTAGTAGGCATGTTTAGGTTTAGGTGAGGTTTTTGGTGCTTTGTGGTGTTCAAACATGTTTAAGTGTTATGTGCTATGTTTGTTTGGGGTTTTAGGGTAGTTTTAGACCCCTTTGTGCATATATATATGTATATGCTAGTTGGGAGTAGTTGATATGCATGTTTGTAGGTTTTTGGGCAAAGTTTGCATGAAACAGAGCAAGGTTCTGTCCTTCGGGCAAAACCAGGTTCGGCCGCCGAAGGAAGGTTCGGCCGCCGAAGGAAGGTTCGGCCGCCGAACCCCTTGTGGAGGCAGTTCGGCTGCCAAAGGTTGCCCCCGAAAGCTAGGCTTTCGGTTTAGAAAGAGACTTTCGGCCGCCGAAAGAGGGAGTTCGGTCGCCGAAAGTGTGTGAGTTTCGTCTCTGGAAGAGACCTTCGGCCGCCGAAGGTGCCGCCGAACATGCATGAGTTTCGTCTCTGGAGAGGGGTTTCGGCCGCCGAACTTGCCGCCGAAAGTGCCCTGTCCAGCTTTCTTTTGCATGGTTTATGTGATTGTTTAGAGGGGTTTTGGGGAGTTTCGTAGAGATGTTCTTGAGTGAGTTTAGTCCCTCATTTGAGTCCACCTGTGTAGGTACGGACCAGAGGAATCAGGGAGGTCAGCAGTGAGTCCAGTGTCAGAACCTGCAGAGTCAGTGCAGAGCTAACCAGGTGAGTGGAATTTAACTTAATGTTTTAATATGAGCACTAAATATTTTCTCATGCTTCATGCATCATGAATATGCTATAGGGTGAGTGCATTAGTGTACACAAAGATGATACATTGCATTTATTTATCCTTGTACTTGGCACTGCTCCTTGTACATTGCTTATGTGAGACGGCACGGACTTCGTGAGGATTCATTAGCCCTCAGAGGAAAGACCTGGAACAGCCCTACGGGGACCAGGCACACAAAGACCTGGAACAGCCCTACGGGGACCAGGCACATGGTACTTAGGTACCCCAGATGAGATAGAGGGAGTTTTGATCCGTCCGGCCGAGGTGATGTGCTTATGTGTTGCATTTCATGAGAGCATGTTTTATCACCTGTTATTTTATTACTATTCTACTCACTGGGCTATAGTAGCTCATCCCTCTCCCCTAACTCCAGTTGTGCAGGTTCAGAGGTCAGAGAGAACTCAGCAGGGTACAGGAAGAGTACAGAGTATTGTAATAGTTAGTGTGGACATGTAAATGTAAACAGATAAGGTTATGTATAGTGTATAGAATGGTGCTTGACTATAAGAGTTGTAATCCCTTGTTCTTTTCACATGATCAGTTTATGTTTACATATATTGTTGTATGTTTATGAGCAAAACCAGGCTTAACATTATGAGTTTGATCCGCCTAGAGCCATGAGGAGCTCTAGTAGGGATTAGGAGAGCACAGAGAGAGTGCATGCACAGGTTAAGCCTTGGAATGAAGAAAAGTTTTATGTTTTTACAGCAAATGTATGATCATGTATGGGATTTCACAGGTATACAGACAGGATAGCAGGCTTACTACGGGTCCCGGCGACCTTAAGTCGATCTGGATCCTAGTGCCGGTGGCAGTTCGGTTTCCGGGCTGTTACAGATTGGTATCAGAGCCCTAGGTTCATATGGTCGGACCTATGAGAGAGTTGGGCTCATAGAGAGGTTTAGCAGGTCAAGCATCATAGGCAAACATGTCCACGAGGATAGGATGTTCGTCCTGTCTATATGCTGATGTGCCATGCCATGAGTTATGCATGTGCATGTTTTTGCTGTGTTGCTTATGTATTATGTGATTTGTTGTTTTTCTAGAGAGTGACGATGCGAGGAACTCATCGATCCGCGAGATTGACTGGAGTCCCACCTGTAAGTGAGGGTACAGCTGCTCGTCCACCTGCCTTGCCAAGGGCAAGATCTCATAGGTCAAGCAGGGAAGGAACGTCACGAGACCCTAGAAGGTCTTCTGACGAGAGCAGGAGAGGAGTAAGCAGAGGGGGAAGGTCAGTAGACGAAAGAGGTGTGATGGAAGAGGATCAGAGTAGAGAAGTAAGCATGGGTGTAGGAAGGTCAGAAGAAGGTATGGGGGAGTCCCAGGGAGGCATGCAGGCCTCGGGGTTTGGCTATCCACCCTTTCCACAGGGCCCAGAGTATCCGATGGGAGGCACGTCGGATTACTCCAGTTTTGCCCCATATCCACCCTACATGCCCTATATGCCCTATCCTTCCTTTTATCCACCATATCATATGTATCCACCCCCACCTGTTCATCCAAGTCCATTACAGCCTGAAGTGAGGGAACCAGTTCCTCCACCACCACCTCCTGAACCAGTAGTCCCTGTTGTGGAAGCACATCAACCCAGTTCTTCAGGGGGAAGTAAGGTGAAGATGACCGAGTACTTAAAGTTGGATGCTCCTAAATTCAATACAGGAGATGATCGCTTTGAGTATCTCAGTGCAGTTAGAATGATAACAAGTGAGTTGGGAGCTGATGATGGTAGAGCTATTGAGATGGCAGGGTTCACTTTAAAGTGCAAGAAAGCTAGAGAATGGTTCAAGAACTATGTGGACCCGAGACTGGAGAGTATGACATGGGAAGAGTTCGCCAACGAATTTGCTGGATGGGCTTTTCCTGACAGTTCCAGGGAACTAAAGGTTGTGGAGTTTGAGCAGTTGCGACAGACGGAGGAGATGACTGTTGATGAATATACAGATAAGTTCCTGGAATTGTTGCCATATGTCGGTCAGGCATATGATACAGATCAGAAGAAGGCAAAGAGATATGCCACAAGGCTTCATCCCAGGTATTTCTCTTTGATTCTTCATGCGGAGAAGGAAAGTTTCCACTCTATTGTGGATGCTGCTAGAAAGATGGAGGCCAGTGCCATAAGTCAAGGTGTAGTCAAGGCACAGTCTTCTGGTGTTAAACCAGGTTCCTCCTCACAGGGTACATCAAGTGCAAGTAAGAAAAGATGGGAGAAATTCAGAGGAAAGAGAGGCAAGTTTTGGAACAGGCTTAAGTCGGGTCTGGGAATGAGTAGTGGCTCCAGTTCTGGCGCAGATTTTCCAGTGTGCAAGAGGTGTGGCAAGCAGCATAGAGGAGCTTGTCAGTTGGGATCCACAGCCTGCTATAGATGTGGGCAGGAGGGACATTATGCACGAGAATGTCCGCAGGCGACTTTGGTTGCACCATCCCAGCAGATGAGTGCGGGCAGTGTAGTACAGCCCGTAGCTTCAGCCATACCACCAAGCAGTGGCAGAGGAAGAGGGAGAGGGGCAGCCTCTTCATCAGGGATGGGTTCCCGAGGTGTAGGTCCGTCAGCCCCAGCACGGATTTTCACCCTGACTCAGCAGGAGGCAGACACGTCGAACACGGTGGTGTCAGGTAATCTCATCATTGGGTGTTCAGAGGTGTATGCTTTAATGGACCCCGGTGCTTCTCACTCTTTCATTTCTTCTAGAGCTGCAGAGAGGTTGGGTCTGATAGTGTCTGAGTTAGAGTGTCCTCTATGGGTCAGTGGACCCAAATGTGATCCATCTTTGGCAGAGTCAGTCTGTCGGTTCAGTCCAGTGTGCATAGAGGATAGATACCTTCCAGCTGACCTGGTGGTTCTAGAGTTGACAGATTTTGATGTCATTCTAGGGATGGATTGGTTATCTACGTATGATGCTACCCTGAACTGTAGAGACAAGGTAGTCAGTGTCAGAGACCAGGATGGGTCAGAGTGTGTCTTCAGAGGAGACAGGAGAGGGACACCTAGGGGTTTGATATCAGCCCTCCAGGCTCGTAGGATGTTAAGGAAGGGGTGTCAGGGGTTCCTAGCTTATGTGAGAGAGCTAGACAGTCAGGTTAGGGAACCATCCTCAGTACCAGTTGTTAGCGACTTCCCAGATTTGTTTCCTGAAGAGCTTCCAGGACTACCACCGGATAGGGAAATAGAGTTCGAGATTGAGTTGATGCCCAATGCCAGACCGATCTCTATTCCTCCCTACAGGATGGCACCAGCAGAGTTGCGAGAGTTGAAAGAGCAGTTACAGGATTTGGTAGCTAAGGGTTTCATCCGCCCGAGTACCTCACCCTGGGGTGCTCCAGTATTATTTGTCAGAAAGAAGGATGGACCTCTTAGACTTTGTGTCGACTACAGACAGTTGAACAAAGTCACTATCAAAAATAAGTATCCATTACCCGGGATCGATGATCTATTCGACCAGCTGGCAGGAGCAGGTTGTTTTTCTAAAATAGATCTGAGATCCGGATACCACCAGTTGAAGATCAGGGAAGAAGATGTATCCAAGACTGCTTTCAGAACCAGATATGGGCATTATGAGTTCCTTGTGATGCCGTTCGGGTTGACTAACGCCCCTGCAGCATTCATGGATCTCATGAACAGGGTTTTCAGGGAGTACTTGGATCGTTTTGTAATCGTCTTTATTGATGATATCTTGGTGTACTCCAGGAATGCAGAGGACCATGCTCAGCATCTGCGGATAGTGCTGCAAACCTTGAGAGAGCATGGCTTAGATGCCAAGTTCTCCAAGTGTGAGTTCTGGCTAAGGAGCATTTCCTTTTTGGGACATGTTGTATCAGAGGAAGGTATAGCAGTAGATCCCAAAAAGGTAGAGGCAGTAGCCAACTGGCCTACACCCACTACAGTGACAGAGATCAAGAGTTTTCTGGGTTTGGCAGGCTACTATCGGAGGTTTGTTCAGGACTTCTCGAAGATAGCTGCTCCTATGACCAGACTGACCAGAAAGAATCAAAAGTTTGTATGGTCAGAGGAATGTGAGGAGAGTTTTGCAGAGTTGAAGAGACGGTTAACTTCAGCACCGGTGTTAGCGCTGCCGATCAGTGATGAAGATTTCACAGTGTTCTGTGATGCATCCCGAGTGGGATTAGGTTGTGTGTTGATGCAAAATGACCGAGTGATAGCTTATGCTTCTAGACAGCTGAAGAAGCACGAGCTGAATTACCCGACACACGATCTTGAGATGGCAGCTGTTATCTTTGCACTTAAGATGTGGAGGCATTACCTCTATGGGGTAAAGTGTGAGATCTATACGGATCATAAGAGCCTGCAGCACATCTTAAGTCAGAGAGAGTTAAACTTGAGGCAGAGACGGTGGGTAGAATTGCTCAGTGATTATGATTGTAAGATCCAGTATCATCCGGGCAAGGCTAATGTTGTAGCTGATGCCTTAAGCCGAAAGTCACTTGGCAGTTTATCCCACATTGCAGTAGAGAGAAGACCGGTGGTGAAGGATTTCTACAAGCTCGTGGAAGAAGGGTTACAGTTGCAGTTATCTGGTACAGGTGCTTTGATCGCACAGATGAGAGTGACACCAGTGTTTCTAGAGCAAGTGGCTCTGAAACAGCACGAAGACCCCGAGTTAGTGAAGATTGCCAGGACTGTTCAGTCGGGCAACAGTTCAGAGTTCAGATTTGACGGTGAGGGGATTCTTCGACACGGTAAGAGGTTATGTGTACCAGATGATAGCAGTTTGAAGGCAGACATTATGAGGGAAGCTCATAATACGCGGTATAGCATTCACCCGGGAGCCACCAAGATGTATCAAGATCTGAGAAGGGTGTATTGGTGGCCAGCAATGAAGAGAGAAGTGGCACAGTTCGTGTCAGCCTGCGAGACATGTCAAAGGGTGAAGCTAGAGCACCAGAAGCCGGCTGGAATGCTTAACCCACTGCCGATTCCAGAGTGGAAATGGGAGCATATCGCTATGGATTTTGTAGTGGGGTTACCGGCGACGTCTAACAGACTAGACTCCATCTGGGTGATTGTGGATAGACTCACGAAATCTGCTCACTTCATTCCAGTCAGGAGTAACTACTCTGTGGACAAGTTGGCGCAGGTGTATGTAGACGAGATAGTAAGGTTGCATGGAGTTCCAGTGTCGATCGTATCAGATCGAGGACCTCAGTTCACCTCCAGGTTTTGGCGGAGTCTGCAAAATGAAATGGGCACAAGGTTGGATTTCAGCACTGCTTTCCATCCACAGACAGACGGTCAGTCAGAGAGAACCATCCAGACCATTGAAGATATGCTGAGAATGTGTGTGTTAGACTTTGGCGGTTCTTGGAGGCAGCATCTACCTCTGGTGGAGTTTGCCTACAACAACAGCCATCATGCTAGCATAGGGATGGCTCCTTATGAAGCTCTGTATGGGAGGAAGTGCCGAACACCTGTTTGCTGGGAAGAGGTAGGAGAGAAAACTCTTGCAGGGCCAGAGTTAGTTGAGATAACCAGCAAGTTAGTGCCTATCATCAGAGAAAGGATCAGAACAGTTGTAA
Source organism: Manihot esculenta (assembly GCF_001659605.2). Taxonomy (NCBI): domain Eukaryota; kingdom Viridiplantae; phylum Streptophyta; class Magnoliopsida; order Malpighiales; family Euphorbiaceae; genus Manihot; species Manihot esculenta. Next base: position 3,226,382 of record NC_035167.2, on the reverse strand, counting down.
GCAGACAGAAAAGTTATGCAGATATCCGTAGGAAGCAGATAGAGTTCCAAGAGGGGGATATGGTATTGCTCAAGGTGTCTCCGATGAAGGGAGTGGTTCGGTTTGGAAAGAAGGGTAAACTAGCCCCACGGTACATTGGTCCCTTTGAGATCTTGCAGAAGATCGGGCCTGTGTCGTATAAGCTAGATTTACCGGCTTCTATGGAAAGAATTCACCCTGTATTCCATGTTTCTATGTTGAGAAAGTTTGTGTCAGATCCAGAGAAGGTTCTTAGTGAACCTGAGGTGGAAATCTTAAGTGATCTCACCTATGTAGAGCAGCCAGTGCGGATCCTTGACACCCAGATCAGAAAGCTGAGAAACAAGGAGATACCCATGGTGAAAGTTCTGTGGAACCACCACAACCTAGAAGAGTGCACTTGGGAGACTCGGGAGTCCATGCTCCAGCAATACCCATATCTGTTTTAAGGTTAGTTTTCCCCTTTTCTATGTGTTTATGTTGTGTTAGGGACATTCGGGGACGAATGTTCTTAAGGGGGGGAGAATGTAATACCTGGCTCGAGTCCGGCATCGGCATTCCTGTAGTCCGGTGGAATCTCGGGTGTCGGAACCCTCGAGAAGGGTAAGACATATGTTTTCCAAGGTCTTTTCACTTGTTTTCATGTTTTGAAGTGTGATAAGCATTGAGTTTTGAAAGAAAAGCAACAAGGGAGAAATGCAAAGGTTCGGCCGCCGAAGGTCACTTTCGGCCGCCGAACATTGCATGGTTGCGGCTTCACGTTCGGCTGCCGAAGGTGGTCTGGCCAGCCACCTATAAAAGGGCCAAGGGTCGGTGGAAGGAGGTTATTTCTCCTCCACTTGCAGCCAGAGGTGAGTTCCAGCCTCTCCTACGTTGACTTTCATGTTTTCCATGATTTTCCTCAAATCTTTCAAGAGTTTTAAGAGTTTTGGTGACTTATGAAGGTTTTGAGCAAAAGAACCAAGGTTTGAAGCTTGGAGCTTTGGAAGAGCTTTTCTTCATATCTCCACGTTAGGATCCTTCAGCCTCAAGTTGTGTAAGAGGTAAGTGAAGATCCTGAGCTTCTTTGATGATTTTGAAAGGTTTTATGAAGTTTGTATGGGTAGTAGGCATGTTTAGGTTTAGGTGAGGTTTTTGGTGCTTTGTGGTGTTCAAACATGTTTAAGTGTTATGTGCTATGTTTGTTTGGGGTTTTAGGGTAGTTTTAGACCCCTTTGTGCATATATATATGTATATGCTAGTTGGGAGTAGTTGATATGCATGTTTGTAGGTTTTTGGGCAAAGTTTGCATGAAACAGAGCAGGGTTCTGTCCTTCAGGCAAAACCAGGTTCGGCCGCCGAAGGAAGGTTTGGCCGCCGAACCCCTTGTGGAGGCAGTTCGGCTGCCAAAGGTTGCCCCCGAAAGCTAGGCTTTCGGTTTAGAAAGAGACTTTCGGCCGCCGAAAGAGGGAGTTCGGTCGCCGAAAGTGTGTGAGTTTCGTCTCTGGACGAGACCTTCGGCCGCCGAAGGTGCCGCCGAACATGCATGAGTTTCGTCTCTGGAGAGGGGTTTCGGCCGCCGAACTTGCCGCCGAAAGTGCCCTGTCCAGCTTTCTTTTGCATGGTTTATGTGATTGTTTAGAGGGGTTTTGGGGAGTTTCGTAGAGATGTTCTTGAGTGAGTTTAGTCCCTCATTTGAGTCCACCTGTGTAGGTACGGACCAGAGGAATCAGGGAGGTCAGCAGTGAGTCCAGTGTCAGAACCTGCAGAGTCAGTGCAGAGCTAACCAGGTGAGTGGAATTTAACTTAATGTTTTAATATGAGCACTAAATATTTTCTCATGCTTCATGCATCATGAATATGCTATAGGGTGAGTGCATTAGTGTACACAAAGATGATGCATTGCATTTATTTATCCTTGTACTTGGCACTGCTCCTTGTACATTGCTTATGTGAGACGGCACGGACTTCGTGAGGATTCATTAGCCCTCAGAGGAAAGACCTGGAACAGCCCTACGGGGACCAGGCACATGGTACTTAGGTACCCCAGATGAGATAGAGGGAGTTTTGATCCGTCCGGCCGAGGTGATGTGCTTATGTGTTGCATTTCATGAGAGCATGTTTTATCACCTGTTATTTTATTACTATTCTACTCACTGGGCTATAGTAGCTCATCCCTCTCCCCTAACTCCAGTTGTGCAGGTTCAGAGGTCAGAGAGAACTCAGCAGGGTACAGGAAGAGTACAGAGTATTGTAATAGTTAGTGTGGACATGTAAATGTAAAGAGATAAGGTTATGTATAGTGTATAGAATGGTGCTTGACTATAAGAGTTGTAATCCCTTGTTCTTTTCACATGATCAGTTTATGTTTACATATATTGTTGTATGTTTATGAGCAAAACCAGGCTTAACATTATGAGTTTGATCCGCCTAGAGCCATGAGGAGCTCTAGTAGGGATTAGGAGAGCACAGAGAGAGTGCATGCACAGGTTAAGCCTTGGAATGAAGAAAAGTTTTATGTTTTTACAGCAAATGTATGATCATGTATGGGATTTCACAGGTATACAGACAGGATAGCAGGCTTACTACGGGTCCCGGCGACCTTAAGTCGATCTGGATCCTAGTGCCGGTGGCAGTTCGGTTTCCGGGCTGTTACACTAGGAATCACCTAACTATCTTTAGAACAACAATGCAGCTTTAAGATGTCAACGATTTTGTGTTGTGCCGAATATTTTCATCGACACTTAAAGGCTTAGCTTAGAAATGGTACCAACATCTGAGTCTATGTTTAATTCAGAACTTTACACAATTTGCTATGTTATTTTAGTCTAAATTTATTACTTGTATACCTCCCAAAAAGCTCTCCTTTGACTTGTGGAAGATCCACCAAGGAGCAAGTTTTTAAGAAACTTTATCTCATATTTCAATGTAGAAGCAATACAGGTGGAAGAATTAAATCATGAGATAGCATGTGAAGCGTTGAAGAAAGGAACACCCAACATGAAGTTCATGGATTCTCTAATAAAAAACCCAGCCTCTATGTACCAACAGATAATGGACAAAGTCCAGAACTACATCAAACTGGATGATGAAGTCCAAGCATTGAGAGAGAACAAAAGGACAAGTCAAAAGCAAAACTAAAAGCTAGAAAAGCTATTAGTTTCGATTATTTCTGCCAAACCCATTGAAAAACTGATTTATTTGATGTTTGACATAAATTATTACTCTTTGGTTTGTTTCGATTATGATAATCTATAAGGTTGGTTTTAAAAAGTAGGTAAATAAGGGAACTTTAATTGTGGGTTGTGGTGCCTTGCTTTATTTATAGAAAGTGGAAACTATGAATTGTGAGATACAAAACTTTTGTTTGCTTTTCAGTTTTAATTTTATCCTCAAGAACCAGATGCAAGTTGGCTAGATGTTGCAGTTATATTTGTTTGGATTGTAGCTAATTTATATTTCAAGTACTCATTGTAGTTCTACAATTTCTTATTTTGTGGTGAATTGCTTAAGGGCAATGAGTTTTTCTGTAAGATAAACAATTTTAACTTTGTGTTAGTTTAGAAAAGTTGTATGTCTATGAGATCATAAGTTTACCGATATAGAATTGCATGTATGTATATGAGGATTGAGAAAGATACGAAGAGAAGAGGGATGGAAGAGAGAGAGCTTTATAAGGTATTTAAGTTACTTTTTAAGAATATTTTTTTTTATTATTATGTTGTAATCAAAAAACTTATTGTTATAGATCATAAGGATTTTAATGTTAATTATACTATTATTTAAAGGGTTTTATGCTACAAAATAAAGTTTAGGGATTATATTAATATAACACTCTAAATTTAAAGATAAAGATAATATGTGAAATTTATCGGAAAAAAAATTCCTTAAAGACATTTGTTTTCTAATTAAGTTCTGAATCTTATTTAAATTACAAAGGACTTTAATTAATTAATCTATGTACCTTTTTTCTATGATTCTCTCTCTTTTTTCTTGTTCTTTTTAATTTTATACCAATTAAATATGTCTGATTAAATCCTGTTAAGATAGCAATTTAAAAAATTTTCTAACTTATTTAAGCATTTCAACAAACATAGAGTGAGCATAAATTCAAACACGCAACATCACAAATATTATGAAGCAACAGTTGCTATTATCCCAATTTAGTATAAAACTATTAAAACTTAAAACTCAAATGCTCATAATATAAAAATGATTTTAATATCGTTATCTATCCTGGGCAAGACTGAATCCAAGAGAATAGCGCTGACCCAAAACCCATGAACCCTCTTTAGCTGATTCATTCAGCATCTCAAGTCTCGACTCAAACACACAGGGCAGACCGAGTCGACCACGAGTCCAGATCTAGCGGAAAGAAATCCAGCACAGTGATGTGACGTAAGGAAGAGCAGAAGGCCCAGTCACTTTGCAGTCATGACCGCATGATCGCCAGGAAGAACTAAATGGCCATCTGGCGTGGAGAGGAGCTCTGACACGTCTGTATATACGAGCCCGAGTGACAGAGACAGGTATCATTGTAGCAGAAAAACCGTTAGACGTCACTAGTAGACAAAAGAAAAAGAATAAAATGGGAGGAATGTCTTGCTCTCCATCTAACCTTACATTCATATTATAAATCCTATTCTCTGGATATCAGAATATCAAAACTAAACTTCATTAATGTCTTTTCACAATTTTCATTTAGAATAATATGCACTTTGTGGGTATTCGCAATCCTAACTTGTATCAAAAAAGTCTTTCAAACACCCTCCACCCACCCAGCTACCCACCCAAATGAAAGTCTTTATACAACAAATAATGCATACACAACCAATAGATTTTAACTCATTGAATTGAAATCGTTTTGAAAATTAAAGTCTCGAGTTTGAATAATAATGCATGAATGTACAAATTTTTTTTATTTATATATTCAAAACATACATTTAAAAAAACCACACCAAAACAAAAACATTCAAAGACATTCATCCAAAATTGCTCATGGAAAGGTAACTCTTTTTTACTTTCTTTACACCATGTTTGTGCACATGTGAGCGCATACATGTAACCGCATACCCATGTTAATCTAACTAATTATTATTGTGTATGCACGTCGATGAAAAAGAAAATATTATTATTATACTTAACTATTGTTGGTGGATCAATCTCATGCGCTGTTGGAGTTGAATATCAAAGATACCCTTGGGAAGAGGGAAGGAAAGAGAAAATTGCTTGTCAACTTGTAAGAAAAGCACATCCTAGGAGGAGTAGCTACTTGGCTTGTGAAGATGTCAAGAGAAACCATATGACCATCTCCTCTACCAAACATGAAAATCTGCTACAAACAAAGATGCCAACTAATCCTCTTCCTAGTGTCAGTCCTCCTGATAAAATTGTTTGATGATTCAGTGTACGGGGAGGAACATGTAAGTTCGAAATAATGGCCTAGAATCTGTATGTTGTACTTCAAACTCTTTTATTATAATTTAATAATGAATTTTAACATAAAAACTATTTTATTAACGCAATAAAATTTTAGGGCTAATATGGAGTTTCAGGAAGCTCTTATGAGGCTAATCATACACAAGCCTATACAGAAAGGAGTTCTGGTTCAAACCCACAAAGAAAGTGAAAAGAAGGAATGGAAAGTCTTCTCCTTTCGCAGATTACAAAAGCAAGAAATCCCCAGAGAGTTTCTTTGTCCCATTTTTCTGAAAATCTCATGAATTAATGACCCTGTTTGTGTCTCCTCTGTCATTCCTTTGAGCGTTCTTGTGTTTGCCTGTAATTCCCTTGATTTTACTCCTCTAATGGATGGTTTCATTTCTGATTTCTCTACTGTTATTCCCAATCTTGCTCTCAAATCTGCCATTCTCAAGTGATGCAACAAGAACTCCGTACAGTGGTCGAAAGCTCTTGATTTCTTCTCTGCAGAGAAGCTCGTTCGTGCAAAAATGGATGCCCAATAAGAAGAGAGGTTTTATTTTGACTAGGATTACAATTAGAGGTGGGTAGTAAAATTTACGGGTTAGGGGCTAGGATCCTAACATGGCTTAGGTGTTAGATTTTTTTTTTGAAACGAGGAGACTGTAAATTAAGAAAATAAATATGAAATTTTTTAAATTTATTTAAATATAATTTATCATTAGATTAAATTTATATATGCTTAGATATTATATTTAACCGTTAAATACACTTTATACTATGCTAAATCTGTGAGTACTTAGGTGTTAGATTTAACAGTTAAATTTAATTATAGATTAAAATTAAATTTAAGTGTAAAGTTTGAAATATATTTATTAATTTTTAAAATTCAGATATATCTATTAAAATTTAAATAATTTAAAATTTTTTTATCATTGTCTCTAAATAAAATTAAATTTTATGGGTGTAAAAAAATATTAGATTTTACGGGACAAGTACATGTACATATCTTAATTCTTTTGATTTTTCATTCAAGTAGGATATTTTATGTGAAATCTCCATTGTATAAAATTATTTGGAAATAAATATATTATTTAGTTTATATAATATTAAAAATTTTATTAGTTAATTTTTTAGTTTTAAAAATATATTAAAATATTTTTAATATTTTAAAAGATTTGTTGATAAATTTTACTGTTAATTTTAATCATTAAATTTTAATAAAAATTTTAAATATTCAAATTAATTAATAAATTAATATTTAATTTTTATAATATGAAAAAATTTATTAATAAATCTCTCAATCTTAAAAAATATATTAAAATATTTTTAATATTTTAAAAAATTTAAGGATTAATATTTTTATTAATTCTAATAGTTAAATGTTTAAAAAAATATAAAATATCTTTGAAGAATTAATTAGTTAATTTTTAAAAATTTTTAAAATATTTTAATATATTTTATAAAATCGAGGACGAATCAGCTATTATCATGTTTTTCCATGTATAAAAACTAAATTCTAAACACTTAATAACTAAAACTAAAATGAACTTACTAATAAATTTTTATTTTAACTTAAAAGGCTTATTTGTATTTTTAAATTAAAAAGTAAATTAATAAATTTTTGAATAAATTATATTTTAGTCATTAAATTTTAGTAACGGATCAATTTTTATATTTTTAAAATTAAACACTTAAATCTTTCTGTAATTAGTGTATTCAAATTAGAGGTCTATCAATTTATTTTTTTCTGTTAAAATATAAAAATGTATTTATTCTTTTTTAAATAAATAAACTATATTAGAGTTCTTAAATTTTAGCATAATTAATATATCAATTTCTATATTTTTAAAAGCATATATTTAAATCTCTTTATAATCAGGCCGACCTCATCTATTATAATTTAAATATTTTGATCCTTCATTTTTTATTTAAAATAACACTTAAATCTCCATTAATTTTTTTTCTATAATATCTCATTTAACTAATTTTTAACACTTTTTTGTTCTTCAATTTCTATTTATTATTTTTTATTTAAAATAACACTTAAGTCTTCATTAATTTTTTTCTATAATATCTCATTTAATTAATTTTTAACACTTTTTGTTCTTCAATTTCTATTTATTAAAATATTTCAATGCTTATAATTTCAAAATTTTAATAAAATACTTACAATTTCAACTATTTTAAGTGATACCAAATAATCTTTAAATAGGTTGTAAATTTTTATAAAGAGCATTTTAAAAAGAAATTATACTTTTAGAAGAAATTTGACCATTCATTAGTTTTGAACTAATATTTATAGTAGATGGAAGAACTAAATTATAGATGAATTAAATATAGAGATAATAAGGATTTAGTTTTAAATATACAAAGATTGATCGGTTAATTACGCTAAAGATTAGGGACCAAAATGTAATTTATGTAATATAAAATTATTCACCTATATTGAAAAGATTTAAGTGTTCATGAGAATATTTTAAATATTTAAAATATTTATTCTTAATTTGATCGGTTGATTAATGGAATTATGGATGAAAGGACCTCCAATTTAAACGAGATTATATATGGATTTAAGTGTTCAATTTTAGAAATATAAAGATCAATTTATTAATTAAGGAATTAAAATATAATGTATCTTAAAATTTTACATATTATAGAAACTAAATAATAGTTATTTTCAATTCAATTTTCATAAATATCAAAATTTTAATTTTTAATTTATTCAGTTAAATTCGATTTTGAATCGCATCATAATAATTTTAATTTTGGTTTGCCTTAAAAGCCAGATAACCACTAGGTTTCAATTGCATTTCTCTCTATCATCAACTGTTGCATCTATCTGCCTCTGCCAAACTTGGATTAATTTCTTCACTATAATTAAGATTAAATTGTGAGTAATTAATTAAAATCTTGATTATTAATCTCAAATTATGATTGCTTGTGCTTGTGGTTAAGACAACCAGTCACACAATTTGTAATAATCAATTTAGTGATTATTAGATTGGGAGAATCAGCGCTCGAAAATAGGTCTGTCTATTAAATGATTTTTATAGAATTGAAATTTTAACTAACCGAAATTTTATTAACTCTTAAAATATTAACCGAATTATATTAAAATTAAAAAAATAAAATTTAATTAAAATAAATGATTTTTACAAAATTATACCACCTAAACTTGATACATGTACAAATTAATTATTAAATACTTAAATTCAAGTTAATTTTTTAGTTAAAAAAATGTTACTTTCATTTTAAGTGTAATAATTTTATTTTTTGCATAATATCATTTTATTTTTTATATTATGCTTGCAGGCTCTAAGCTAAATATTTATAGCAATAAATTGAAAAGAGTTTAAATTTTGATTTGTAGTCTCGGACACAAGCTAGTTCGTAGTTGAAATAGATGATTTTAGATCATGGCGGCCGATAAAAGCTCAAAATCGGACCATATGGTTTGGATTCAAAATCAACTTAAAACCAATTTTGATTCCGATTCAATTTAAATTAATGTAAATTTGGTCTTTTTTTTAATTTTTTTTTAAAGAAGTGGCTCAAACGCCTGTTTAATAAAAAGTCAAGCAAAATATCAAATTTAGTCCTCTAAAATCTCAATTTCATTTCAAGTCAAAATCTGAATCGCTAATTGATTTTAATTTCGACCAATGGGAGCAGTCTATCCTAATCATTATTTATTTGTGGCCAAATAAGATTCAAATGGGTCGATGAGAGTCAATTAAATTGATTCTTCATTTTCAATTTGGTTGAGCTTTCAAATTTTTTTTTTTTAAAAAAAAGAAATAGACCATTTAAGTTGAATTTTAATCATAAGAAAAAAAAAAACTAATTAATATCCTATTGTATAAGCCTTTTCCATTGGTGTAGGAAGCTGGAGTAGATCACCCTTTATCATGTTATTTTAAGAGTTAAATTAACTTAAATTCTTGTTTGATTGAGATAATTTAATTAAAAAATTTGAAATTTTCAGGAAATATCAAAATTTTATTTGTTTGGTTAAATTAAAAAATTATTATATGTTGATTTTTTTTTAAATTGTTTTAAATTTATATTGATAATAAATTTATTTATTTATTTATTTACTGAGTTACAATTGTAAGCTACAAATCTTATTTCATGTCTACTAGATAAATTTAATTTCCCAAGTGTTAGCAATATATCATCAGCATCTTCAATGAATTAGATGTCCAAGAGAAACTTTAAAACAATCAATAACAAAAAATTCTTAAAGCTCAGAAAATCATTTTCCATAATAAACCTTATCATATAATATATTTTAAATGAACAACATCAACTCTTGGAAATGGTAACAATGACTCTAAATTAAAACAGCAAATGAAGGGAAAACAGAAATAGAAAAAAAAAAAAAAAATCCTTCCCTTTTCATGTTCTTACATAACAGCAATAGTTCTAAGCGACCGAAATTTTTTATCTGGTAAATTTCAACGGAGATTAGGAGGAGGACCAAAAGCAGGACCAGGACGACGAGAAGGAGGGAGCTCAACGTCTATCAATTTTCTTACCATTTTTCTAAACTTTCCATCAACAGTTGATTGAAGATTATCAATTTCTGCAGGCATGTGAAGGATCGGATGGATATTTTTCTCTTTGCTTCTCCCTTCTGAAGTCAGTTGTTCAGCCTCAGCTCCAAGAGAAAGTGAGATTGATGCAACAACAATTAAGCATAATAATAGCAACTTCATCATCAAACTGCAGAAGAAATTAAATTAAATAATATTTGAAATTGCATGTTGAACAAAAATAATTTTATTTATTTTCTTGAGAAAGAAGTTAAATTTACCTTGCCATAATGATCTTGGCTCTAAGAATCTCCCTGTTGGTTTTTCCTTATCTACTGCCTATTTATAACGATAACTAGAAGCCCATGTAGGAAATTCATTTGCTAAGGTCAAAGAAATATTATTTTGCTCAATATATATAATTGTATAGGATAATAAATTAATTTTTCAGTAAAAAAACAAATAATTCTTTTTATAATCATAAATATACTATTATTGTATCAAAATAATTTGGATTTATCGATTTTTTTTTCATAATCTATAGTTTAATTTATCGATTTTTCACTTTATGGTTTATAGTTTAATTTGTATCAAAATAATACTCACATAAACTCTTAAATTTTTACAAGTCATAATCTTATTTGACTTTTTAATAATAATTTAAGAATAATTTTAGATAAAAATAAAATAAAATTTCATTTCATTTCATTGATTTACAAAAAATAAATTATAGTTGAAAAATATATTAGCAAATTTATATATAGAAATTTTAATGAAAATTTTAAAGTTGAAAACTATTTTTTTAAATAATTTAATTTTTTAACTAAAAAATATTTTTATTCCACTAATTTTTTAAATTTCTCAAACATAAAAAAAAAAAAACTATTTTTTCATAAATCAAGCAGAAATTTAATATTTTTCATTCTCACTGTATATTCAGTCAAAACCTTATGATCTCACGGAAACATCTGATCTGTACTTTATTTTTTCACAAATGAACTTAAAAATGAAAAAACAACTCTCTGACATTTAAATTCACCTTCAGAGAAAAAAAAAGGTAAATTTTTTTTTAGATAAATGTAAGAATAATAAATTAGTATTCATAAGTATAGTCTCGTGGTAAGTGCATCTGTATAAATTTGAGAAATTTCTTATTCTACTCCTTCAATTCCATTTTTTTATTTGGATATATTATTTTTATATAAATTAAAGTATGACTCAATCTAAAATGTCTGGTGCTGCACTCTTTGGTCTGAATTGATAAAAAATTAAAAATATGAATTGAGGGCGGATGCCAAAGTCATATTGGGGTGAAGTCTCAAATGATATGGAGGAATATAAATAATTATATTTTTTTTCATATTCTATATTATATGAAATTTTCATGAAATACCTAAGGTTTAGAGTTTAAGAGTTATGAAAAATATACAGTGAGAATGAAAAATATACATTCTACAATCTTTATTCTGTTGGGAAAGGAAGAAAAAAAAAAGTTCCTAATTACATTAACTTGAGAAAATTTAAGTTGTCAAACATTTCAATTAATTAATTTTTACTGGTTAATAAATTAAAAATACTGAAGGTTTATATTACTTTATATTTTAATTTAAAAATTTTAATTTTATATAAATTAGTTTAATATTTATATTTAAGTATAATTTTAATTAATAAAATTTAGAGGTCCAATGCAATATTTTATTATTTTTTAAATATAAATTAATTTTACATACAAAAATAATGTTAATTCATATTTAATTATAGTTAACGGATATATTTAATTTTAAAAATATTAATAATAAAACTATTAAATATACAGTTTATAGTTTTTACAATAAATAAATTTTATTTTATCATAATAATTATGAAAAATTTATAATAAATATTTTAATTTTGAAAATTGATTAAAATTATATTTAATTGAATTTTTCTTTTGCTAATATCGATTTTTTAGCCCGTTTGATTGTGATACAAGTCAAATCAAATTATACAATTTTTTTTTTTAAAAAAATAATTTTAGTATTATTAAATTAAACCTCATTATCTTCATTCACTATAATATCAGTAGGTCTGTTTGATGTTGACCTGGACAAACAAGTCTTTAAATACGTACCCCACAAGTCTTTATACGAGAATTTTCCATGCAAGCATCTGTTTTATAGTTTTCAACTTTCCACTACCCTCATTCCCTTCCAAAACACTCTTATCAAAGCTTAGAAAGCCCATCTCGATTTTTTCCCCTTATTAATACGAGTCATTTTATTAGAAGAAAATATAAATAAATTTTATAAAATTATAATAAAATTTTATAACTTTAAGTAAATTCTTTTCTTTTAAATAAAAAAATTAATAAAAATAATTTTATTAAATTGAATTTGTGTAAAATGGTTTGATTTTTATTGCAAAATCTAGACATTTTTATTATTGAATCACATTTTTTATTATCGTTGAAATTTTTAGATTTTCTTTACGATTGATTTTCTATGCATTTAATAGTTGAAGGAATTTTCTATTCTTTGAATTTTAGATGGCTTTACTTTAATAACACAATTTTATATGTGCTTCTTAAAAAAGACTAATGTTCAGACATCCAATCAAGTCCTTACAACTTTTTACATAAAATTTTTAGATTGTTCTGTGGCTGCTAGTTAATAGCATAGTTTTTTTTCCTGTTCTTTTAGGTTGCTGGTTAGATAGATCTTAATTTTATAGGTCTTTTTGTTAGGCTGTTTGTAACAGCTCTTTAAACAGTAGCTTTACTTGCAAAGAAAGGTACTCGTCCTGCCTCAAGAGATGCTTGGAAGATTTTTTTTTTTTGGATTGTCCATGTGGCTGCTCAAGTGGATTTCGATGCGCTGGAAATTTTTAGATTGTCTCTGTGGCTGCTAGTGAATACCATGGTTTTTTTTTTCTGTTCTTTTAAATTGTCTTGTTTTTGCTGGTTAGATGGATCTTAATAAAAATCCTAATTTCGCTACTGATGCACTGCCGTCCAAGTTGGACTCGAATTGGTTGTAGGTGGCATGTTTTTCTAGTCTATGGAAAATCTATAGAGACTTAATTTACATAAAATCAAGATATAATAACTATTACTTTTATTATATTTCACTTTCAAAATTTTCAATATTATAATAACTATTAATTTTTCCAATATTTTCTAAAGGAAAGTAATTTTTTAAAGAATTTAATTGCAATTGCTGCGCTCTTCCAATTTTTACTGATTTTATTATTAATAAAAATAAAAAATATACATAATTTAATGGTAAGTGTATAAAGTGAATATTTTTAGGTTCAATTTTCTCCAATCCAAGCTGCATCGACTTTTGGTTATTTTTGTGAGCTTCTCTCAGAGTTTTTATTGTTGTGGATCCGAAGGACAACGATCGATACTTACAACTTATTAAGACATAAAATTTTATTAGAAATTAATATAGTTATAAAATTCTAAGCATTTTTTATTATGGTAAGTGTATTAAAGCGAATATGAAAAGTTTGAGGTTGGATTTGGCCGAATCCCTATCCTTTGTAATTTTAGGGAAAAAAAAAGATTCATAATATAAATTTAAATTGTGGTCCCTTAATATTTAATACTATATTTCCTCGTATATACGTATACAGGTCTTGACTTGGAATGACAAGTCTTTCAATGGTCCAACTCCTTAAATAGGCCATTTTCAAAGATGTTGAAAGCTGTTGGAATCTATATAAATATTAATAAAAGTTGGATTCAAATTCGGAATAATAATCAATTTTAACCATTCAATTATATTTTTATTCTTTATTTATGTCACATTTTCTCGGTAATATAAGGGTTATATTGACTTTTGGTTCTTTTTGTGGGCTCCTCTCGAAAGTTTTTCTTTTTATACAATTAATTTGAATTGAAATTTAAACTTAAAATTTATCAACCATTTTAATATCAATAAATTAAAAACGATTGCCAAATCTTGAAAAGACCTGTAGTCCATTATCATCCCTTTTCCATATTTTTTTCCTTTTAAAAAAATATTAATTAATTACTCTTTTAACTTTAAACATCGTTAAGTTGTAAAACACTTTGATTGATTAGTTTTTCTACACCAATTATTTCTTAGTACAGTTTCATTCTTATTGATATTGAAATAAAAAATCTTACTATTTTAGAAATAATTTTAATATTATTTTAAATTAAACATTTGATATAAAATAATAATCGCCCAAAATAAATCATGAGCTATCACTCGAAAATAAAGTAACATTATAAGAGTCTAATTAGATAATACGCAGTTTTATATGTGGAAAAAGAAGACTCGGATGTTGTAGGTTTCGGCTCTTTATCAAAACTCGCCCTCTCTAGGGCGAGGTCTCATGGAAAATTATCATTAAAAAACACAATCCAGTAGATTACCTATAATTGCGGGATTCCCTATCTACTAGCTGGTACTAGTTGGATTTCCAAGGAATTTGATTACCAATTTCACCTTCTTACAGTATAAAAACTGGTTCAATATACTTGCCTTTTTTCAGTTTACTAACTTGAGTGCTAGAGTGGTTGTCATAAGCGCCAATCACCCCACTTTCTTTTTTCTTGCAAATTGACCAATCGCAATACAGTTCCGTTTCAGCCACATCATTTGATTCCATTGTCGGGATATTCCATTGGATTCTTTCTGTTCAATTAGATTAGAAACCGGTCTTTCATTCATTTTTTTCTAAAAATAAATCTTTTTTCTTCTCTAAAATGGCTAATAATTCACGATCTGTTGCTAAGGTTGCTGCCAATAAGGGTATAATCGTTTCTTTTACTCCTGGTAGTGGACAAAATATACCCTCAATGGTCAATGAGATTAATCTCAGCAATCTAAATAATGAGTAGATGTTCCAGTACATAAAAAGATTACAGGCCACTATTGAACAGTATAAAACTCGGGAGAATGCCTCCTTCTATTGAGATTATAGGAAGAAAATTGCTTCTATTTTCTTACCTCTTGTGTAGTAAGTTATAGAGTTTATATAGTACATAATATGAACAATTAGACCTTTGATTGTGCCCTCAATTATGTCCTAGAATCGTGCTATGCTAAACATGGTAAGATTTGATCACTGATTGATTTACAATCATGGCAGAAGATCACTGATTGATTTACAATCATGGCAGAGGATTCTTTCCAACACTGATTGATTTACAATCATGGCAGAGGATTCTTTCCAACACTCCCCCTCAAGTTGGTTCATGTGGATCTAGCATACCCAACTTGCCCAAAACCTCATGGAATATTCGTCCAGCTACTGCTTTGGTTAGGATGTCCGCCCATTGATCCTTTGATTGAACAAACGGTAAAGATATCAGACCACTGTCCAACTTTTCTTTGATGAAATGTTGGTCTATTTCAACATGTTTTGTTCGATCATGTTGAACTGGATTTTCAGAAATGCTTATTGCCGCCTTGTTGTCACAACGGAGTTCAGCTGCATCCTTTTGTATCCATTCTGAGCAAATGTTTTTCTGTAGGTTGACCAACTGAGGTGATAGTCTTTCTCCTCTGGTAACGTTTGCCACAGGGTATCTGGACCTGGCTACCTCAAATTCTGGATCATATCTCCTGGGTGGAATTCCTCTATTATTTCGAGGGGGTAGGACATATTGGCCTGTTTCAGGAACCTCAAAGGAAATGGGTTCAGTGGTAAGGTTATTAGAACTAGGGAAAAGTTCAGATTCACATACCTCAGTTGTGTGTTCCTCAGGATATTCTACGGTGTCAGGTTCTGGTTGTGACGTTGAGACCGAGGACTGTACTAGATGGTCAGTGTCTCCCAGTTCTGGTGTAGACTCAGGAAGAGAAGAATGATCAAGTTCTGGCCCCCCCTGACTAAGCCAATTTGGCAGTGGTGGTGATTGTGCCGTTGTCTCCCCCTCACTGCTAGTTGGCGAAGGAAAAAAAAATATTCCTCTTCCAGAAAAGTGCAGTCCATGGTAGTGAAGAGCCGTTTAGAGATTGGGTCAAAACACCGATAGCCCTTTTTATGGACACCATAACCAAAGAAAACACACTTAAGAGCACATGGATCAAGTTTAGTGCGGTGTGTTTTAGGAATGTGAACATAAACTGTGCTGTAACGACCCGAAAGTCGGACCGCTACCGGCGCTAGGATCCGGGTCGACTTAAGGCCGCCGGGACCCGTAGCAAGCCAAACATACAACCTGTAAACCTGTTTAATCCCATACATGATCAACAATCATACATAAAAATTTAAACTTTTCTTTCATCATCCAACTCAACTTGAACATACATGTACATAGTCATGGACATAATCATGATCCCTCTGTGGGATCTCATAAATGCCCCAACGGGCGATACAACGTGAGATGAGTTGGCTAACGTTCTGTATCATTAAATATCTAAGATCATGCATCAACAAGGGATTTCAATACTCATAGGGTCAAGCACATCTATAACCTCAATATACCTCATTACATAACATACTGTAATCTCTTACATTACATCATAATACAAATGTCATGTCCACCATCTAACTATTACATAGACATACTTCAAAACTCTGGCTAACCTTCTGATCTACCCTGTACCTGCACATCTGGGGTTAGGGGAGAGGGGTGAGCTACAAAGCCCAGTGAGCAGAATAGTAGAAAAACATATATTAAAATTTCATGCTCTCATGGAATGCAACACATCACAACAAATCACATCTCGGATGGTATTGTCACCTATAGTCCTCTACATAGGTCCAACTGTGCCGGGACGTAGAATGGGTCAACCGGTCTTTCTCTTATCATAACATATCATATGGACCAACTGTGCCAGGGACGTAGAATGGGTACAACCTGGACTTTCTCTTACATCGTGCCAGGGACGTAGAATGGGTACAACCTGGACTTCCATACCATATCATGCCATAACATCATCATATCATATGAGGACTAAAGGATCATCCAATAACCAATCCACATCAACATCAACATCATAAATGCAATGCAACATATTCGTGAATACTAATGCAACATCCTACTATATCTCATGGCATTCATGATGCATGGATCATGCTCAAATTTTCATATTTCATTCAATTTAAAACTTAAGATTTATTCCACTCACCTCTGGCTAGCTCTGACAAACTCTGTAGCAGCTGGCTCACTGCTGGGGTCCTCGGTTCCTCGGGTCCGAACCTACACAGGTGGACTCCAATGAGGGACCAAACATACATAAACATGACTCTAATATACTCCCCAAAAAAACCCCCTAAAATATCATGAAACAATCACATAAAAACATGCAAGAAATGGCTGAACAGGACACTTTCAACGGTAGGTTCGGCGGCCGAAAGTCCCTCCAGAGCCGAAAGTCAGGCAGGTTCGGCCGCCGAAACCCAAGTTCGGCCGCCGAACATGGCATGCATGCGGAGGCACATTCGGCCCCCGAACGTGGCCTGGCCAGCCACCTATAAAAGGGTCACTTAGCCGAAATGGGCGAGCTTTCTCCCATTTTTGGCCACAGCTAACTTCCGACCTCCCTCTCCCCAGATCTAGTATTTTTCCTTCAAATCCCCACCATTTTTCTTGAGTTTTAAGCTTGCATTGAAGATTTTGAACTTTTGAAACAAGTTTTGGAGCTTTGGGAACTCAGGAGCTCATTTTCGTGGATCTCCAAGTTTAGGTCGTCTTCCTCTCGATCTTCAAGAGGTAAGGGCTGATCTTAAGCTCCTTATATGTTTAAATAAGTTTTATGAAGTTTTATGGGGTAGAAATGCATGTTTAAGTTAGTTGAGCTATGTTAGGTTTTATGGGATTTTTGAGCAATGTGGCATGTTTGAGTATGTTTGAAGTGTTGTAGTTGGGGTATATGCTTGTTTGAGGCCCCTAGGAGCTTGTATGCATGTTTTGGTTGAGTGGTTTGCATGATTTGAGCTTGGGAGGCGAAATGTGCATAAGAGAGCAGAGTTTCTGCCATTCTGGGAGAAACCAGGTTCGGCCGCCGAAAGGCTGTGCAGCCAAAGATTTTAGGTGGAAGGTTGAGATGGGAAGGGATGGTGTGATGAGAGGACAAGGTATGCAAGGGAGATTAGAAATTAAGGACGCGAGACGGAAGTCGATTGATGAAGTAAATGGATGTGGCAACTGCTTCAAACCAAAACTTAGGAGGAACTTGGGCTTCATACAATAAGGCTCGGGCAGTCTCAAGGATATGTCGATTTTTCCTTTTAGCAACCCCATTTTGCTGTGGTGTATAAGGACAAGTAGTTTGGTGAAGGATCCCATTATCCCGGAAAAAGGTTCGGAGATGGTTATTTACAAATTCCCCCCCATTGTCAGATCGGAGGACTTGAATGGTCCTGTGAAATTGGGTTTTAATCATGCGGAAAAAATCACAGAATTTCTCAGCCACTTCACTTTTTTGTTTTAACATGTAAACCCAAGTAACACGAGTGCAATCATCAATAAAAGTCACAAAGTATCTATAATAAGGGGAGACAGATTCCGGGGCAGGCCCCCATACATCAGAGTGTATTATTGAGAAGGGAGTATCAGATTTATTTGTGGATATATGATAAGTACTCTTATGACTCTTAGCAAGCATGCATGAAGTACAAACTGGAATGTCAATGGATTTAAACTCAGGAAACAAAGTACGAAGATAATCACTTGAGGGATGGCCGTAGCGCCGGTGCCAGAGCCATAACTGTCGGGTTGAGGACCCTTGAGCTAAATGAGCTGACCCAGTACTTGAGACCTCCTCCACATAGTACAGTCCATCTTTCTCAGTACCACGGCCCAGTACCGTGCCCGTATGAATATATATCCTGCAAAACACAAAAATGAGGATACATGAGTACTCTGCAATTTAACTGTTTGGTGATCTGACTGACAGAGAGTAATTTGCAAGATAAGGAAGGTATATAGAGGCTATTAGAGACATTTAAAGTGGGGTTTATAGAAACGGTACCACCACCGATGACCGGGAAGGAGCCACCGGTAGCGTTTAGAATATTGGATTTTGAGGGTGGGGCTGACACAACAAAATCTGAAGAATCATTAGTCATAGTGTCTGTGGCTCCTGAATCAAATACCCACCCACTAGCATTTTGTACCTTGTGAGCATGACCGATAGAGTAAAGGGCTAACGATTCAGACTTATCTAAAACATCCGGGACCAGTGATTTAATTTTACAAGAATTAAAACAAGCAGGGGCACATTTAGATTTATTTAAAGAGACAGGGGTAGAAAGGTCATTGTCCCTCCTTTCTAACCCTAAAATACCTCCTTCCCGATCATAAGGGACACCCGTGCCTCCTCCTTTCTTGGCTCCTTGTAGCGCCGCTGCAACCCCTGAGCCCTGTCCGTTGCCCGAGTTTTCCTCCGTTTGTCCGATCAGGTTATTGTCGCAGGCAGCCTTTTGGGTGCCGCTGGTAGTGACCGTGGCCGTATTCCCTGCGCCTTGTCCCTTTCCTTTCTTCTTACGGATATTGTTTTCCTCCCACCACTCCGGATACCCTATGATCTTAAAGCATCCGTCCTAGGTATGTCGAGATCCGCCGCAATGGGTGCATTTTAAGCCTGATTTATCATCCCGGAGTGATGACTTGTCTGTGTCTGACTGGTTTTTAGCCAATAGACCGGCCCCCACGAGGTCGGAACCTGCTGTCGCTGGTGATGGAAGAGGAAGATGGATGGCACGGCGCAACTTCTCACCTCGGAGCCGAGAGTAGGCGTTGTCCAAGGTCGGCAATGGCTTCTCGTTGAGAATCTCTCGACGGACTGGATCGAGGTCCGACTGTACTCCGGCCAAAAATAGGTACAGACGTTCCTCCTGGATTTCCCGGTTCCGGATAATGATATTGTTGTCTCCTTCGATTCTGGTCGGTTGTCTTTCATCGATCTCGGCCCAGATGGCCTGAAGATCGTTGTATAAATCTTCCAGATTGCTTCCTTGTTGTGTTAATTTGTATGCTTTAGACTGTAACTCGTAAATGATAAGTTTGTTGCTACCTGTATTGAATCTGATCTTGAGGGCATCCCATAGTCCTTTGCTTGTCTTGTGCTGCAATAAATTTGGACGAAGCTTCTGCTCTACCGTCTGGATTAACCATCCTCGGACAATGCTGTCATTAGTTTGCCACAGGTAAATTGCGGGGTCTGTTTCTGTCGGAGGGGAGGGAGTCCCAATCAGATGGTTTGATTTCCCTCGCCCTGTGATAAACATCTCCATCATCTTTGCCCAGACAACATAATTGGAATCATTCAATTTTATGTCGGACGGTGGCTATGCTGAATCAAGATTGAATTGGTTTGCTGATTTCTAATTTCCATTTTGGCTATTCTGAATTAACTGGAATAGTTTTTGTGACAAGTCTGCTATTGGATCAATTATTGCCTGGGATTGGTCAGTCGGGCTGGGGTGGTCGGCCATTGTTGTTTCTGTGAGAGAAAGAAGTTGGGAAAGGTATCTGGTAGGTTGGTTTAGTGAGAGAAGGTCGGGAAAAATATCTGGTAACGGATGGTTGCAGGACGGCTATAATTCCAGGATCGGAACCTGCTCTGATACCATATTGAGATTATAGGAAGAAAACTGCTTCTATTTTCTTATCTCTTGTGTAGTAAGTTACAGAGTTTATATAGTACATAATATGAACAATTAGACCTTTGATTGTGCCCTCAATTATGTCCTAGAATCGTGCTATGCTAAACATGGTAAGATTTGATCACTGATTGATTTACAATCATGACAGAAGATCACTGATTGATTTACAATCATTGCAGAGGATTCTTTCCAACACTGATTGATTTACAATCATGGCAGAGGATTCTTTCCAACACCTTCATGGCTCTTAGGATAAGGGAGAAAGCTTCCATCGACAATGACTCAGACAGAGGCCATCCAAACGCAGTTTAAGGGGAAGGCCAAGCTGGAGGAAGAGGCTTCATCGGATGAGGTTCCAAAGGTTTTCAATTGGAATCTGATACGGGCCATGCGAAGGTATCAAAAGGAGCAGGAGGAAGACTATGGCCTGCACGATGCCTCACCCTTATCAGAATAGATCTTAGCAGAGACTTTTTCTGCCAAGTTCAAACTCCCAAGTTTGGACAAATACGATGAAACAACAGATCCTGGGAATCACCTAGCTATCTTTAAAACAACAATGCAGTTTCAAGATGTCAACGATTTTGTGTTGTGCCGAATGTTTCCGTCGACACTCACAGGCTTGGCTTAGAAATGGTACCAACATCTGAGCTCATGTTCAATTTAGAACTTTACACAATTTGCTATGTCATGTTTCAATTTAGAAGCAATACAGGTGGAAGAATTAAATCATGAAATAGCAAGTAAAGGGTTAAAGAAAGGAACACCCAACATCAAGTTCATGGATTCTCTAATCAAGAAACCAGCCACTATATACCAACAGATAATGGACAAAGTCTAGAACTAATGAAGTTCAAGTGTTGAGAGAGGACAAAACAATGAGTCAAAACCAAAACTAAAAGCTATAGAAACTATTAGTTTCGATTATTTCTGCCAAACCCATTGAAAAACTGATTTATTTGATGTTTGGCAGAAATTATTACTCTTGGGTTTGTTTCGATTATGATAATCTATAAGGCTGGTTTTAAAAAGTATTTAAATAATGGAACTTTAGTTGTGAGTTGTGGTACCTTGCTTTATTTATGGAAAGTGGAAACTATGAATTGTGAGATATAAAACTTTTGTTTGCTTTTCAGTTTTAATTTTATCCTCAAGAACCAGATGCTGGCTAGATGTTGCAGTTATATTTGTTTGGATTGTAACTAATTTATATTTCAAGTACTCATTGTAGTTCTACAATTTCTTATTTTGTGGTGAATTGCTTAAGGGCAATGAATTTTTATGTAATATAAACAATTTTAACTTTGTATTAGTTTAGAAAAGTTGTATGTCTATGAGATCATAAGTTTACCGATATAGAATTGCATGTATGTATATGAGGATTGAGAAAGATATGAAGAGAAGAGGGATGGAAGAGAGAGAGCTTTATAAGGTATTTAAGAATATTTTTGTTTTTTTATTATGTTGTAATCGAAAAACTTATTATTATATATCATAAGGATTTTAATGTTAATTATACTATTATTTAAAGGGTTTTATGCTACAAAATAAAGTTTAGTGATTATATTAATATAACACTCTAAATTTAAAGATAAAGATAATATGTGAAATTTATCGGAAAAAAAAATCCTTAAAAGGCATTTGTTTTCTAATTAAGTTCTGAATCTTATTTAAATTACAAAGGACTTTAATTAATTAATCTGTGTACCTTTTTTCTATGATTTTCTCTCTTTTTTTTTCTTTTTAATTTTATACCAATTAAATATGTCTGATTAAATCCTGTTAAGATAGCAATTTAAAAAATTTTAAAACTTATTTAAGCATTTCAACAAACATAGAGTGATCATAAATTCAAACACGCAACGATCACAAATATTATGAAGCAACAGTTGCTATTATCCCAATTTAGTATAAAACTATTAAAACTTAAAACTCAAATGCTCATAATATAAAAATGATTTTAATATCATTAGTTAAACTTGATGACCGCCGAGCCTTACCTACTTTGAATAAGACTGGACTCAAGAGAATAACGTTGTCCCAAAATCTATGAAACCCCTTTTAGTTGACTCATTCAGCATTTCAAGTCTCGATCCAGACACACAGGACAGGCCGGATCGACCGCGAGCTCAGATCCAGCGAAAAGAAATCAAGTTCGATGATATGACGTGAGGAAAAGCAGCAGGGCAGCAGGCCCAATCATTTCGCTGCCCTACCCGCATGCGCGCCAAGGAGAATTAAATGGCCTCCTAGCGTGGAGAGGGGCTCTGACACGTCCATATATACGGGCCGAATTACAGAAAGACAGGTACTACTGTAGTAGAGAGGACGTTAGACGTCACTAGCAGACAAAAGGAAAAAAAATAAAAGGGGGAATATCTTTCTCTCTATCTAAACTTACATTCATACTATAAACATATTCTCTCTCTAGATCTCAAAACATAAACTAAACCTCATTAATCTCTTTTCACAAATTTCACGACTTGTATCAAAAAGTCTTTCAACCACCCTCCACCCACCCACCCACCCAAATGAAAGTCTTTATACAATAAATAATGCATACACAACCAATAGAGTTTAGTTCATTAAATTGAAATCGTTTTGAAAATTAAAAAGTCTCGGATTTGAATAATAATGCATGAATGTACATTTTTTTTTATTTATATATTCAAAACATACATTCAAAAAAATCACACCAAAATAAAAACATTCAGAGATATTTTCAAAATTGCTCATGGAGAGGTAACTCTTCTTTACTTTCTTTACACCATGTGTGTGCGTTTAACTAATTATTGTTGTGTATGCAGATTGATGAAAAAGAAAATGTTATTATTAATCTTAATTATTATTGGTGGATCAATCTCCTGCGTTGTTGGAGTTGAATATCAAAGATACCCTTGGGAAGAGGGAAAGAAAGAGAAAATTGCTTGTCAACTTGTAAGAAAAGCACATACTAGGAGGAGTAGCTACTTGGCTTGTGAAGATGTCAAGAGAAACCATATGACCATCTCCTCTACCAAACATGAAAATCTGCTACACATAAAGATGTTAACTAATCCTCGTCCTAGTGTCAGTCCTCCTGCTAAAATTGGTTGATGATTCAGTGTACGGGGAGGAACATGTAAGTTCGAAATAATGGCCTAGAATCTGTATGTTGTACTTCAAACTCTTAATCATCTGATCTATATTCCCTAAAGAAATTAAATAATTTTGTAAAATATGTGCTCATTTAAATACATGAAGTTTTATAAATTATTAAAATTAAAAAAGTAAAATATTATAAAAATAAAATTCAAACGATAAAATTTTTATAATTTAATAATGAATTTTAACATAAAAACTATTTTATGCACGCAATAAAATTTTAGGGCTAATATGGAGTTTCAGGAAGCTCTTATGAGGCTAATTATACACAAGCCTATACAGAAAGGAGTTCTGGTTCAAACCCACAAAGAAAGTGAAAAGAAGGAATGGAAAGTCTTCTCCTTTCGCAGATTACAAAAGCAAGAAATCCTCAGAGAGTTTCTTTGTCCCATTTTTCTGAAAATCTCATGAATTAATGACCCTGTTTGTGTCTACTCTGTCATTCCTTTGAGCGTTCTTGTGTTTGCCTGTAATTCCCTTGATTTTACTCCTCTAATGGATGGTTTCATTTCTGATTTCTCTACTGTTATTCCCAATCTTGCTCTCAAATCTGCCATTCTCAAGTGATGCAACAAGAACTCTGTACAGCGGTCGAAAGCTCTTGATTTCTTCTCTGCAGAGAAGCTCGTTCGTGCAAAAATGGATGCCCAATAAGAAGAGAAAGGTTTTATTTTGACCAGGATTAGAATTAGGGGTGGGTTAGTAAAATTTACCGATTAGGGGTTAGGATCCTCACGTCGGTTATGTGTTAGATTTTTTTTTTTAAATGAAAATGGAAAATTATGGGACAGAATCTGAAATTTATCAAATTTATTTAAATATATTTTATAATATTTAGATGTTAAATTTAACAGCTAAATTTAATAATAGGTTAAAATTAAATTTAAGTGTAAAGTTTGAAATATATTTATTAAGTTTTAAAATTCAGATATATCTATTAAAATTTAAATAATTTAAAAATTTTTTTATCATTATCTCTAAATAAAATTAAATTTTATGGGTGTAAAAAAAAATGTTAGATTTTACGGGACAAGTACATGTACATATCTGAATTCTTTTGATTTTTCATTCAAGTAGGATATTTTATGTGAAATCTCCATTGTATAATATAATTTGGAAATAAAGATATTATTTAGTTTATATAATATAAAAAAATTTATTAGATAATTTTTTAGTTTTAAAAATATATTAAAATATTTTTAATGTTTAAAAGATTTGTTGATAAATTTTTCTGTTAATTTAACTATTAAATATTAATAAAAATTTTAAATATTTGAATTAATAAATAGATTAATATTTAATTTTTATAATATGATAAAATTCGATAATAAATCTCTCATTTTCTAAAAATACGTTTTTAATATTTTAAAAAGTTTTAAAATTAATTTCTTAATTTTAGTGGTTAAATGTTTGAAAAAAATATAAAATATTTTTATTATGAAAAATTAATTAATAAATTTTTAAAAATTTTAAAAATATTTTAATATATTTTATAAAATCGAGGACCAATTAGCTATTATCATGTTTCTCCATGCACAAAAACTAAATACTAAACACCTAATAACTAAAACTAATAAAAGAATTGAGTAATAAATTTTTATAGGTTTATTTATATTTTTTAAAATTAAAAAATAAATTAATAAATTTTTAAATAAATTATACTTTAGTTATTGAGTTTTAGTATAATTAACACATCGATCTCTATATTTTTAAAATTGAACACTTAAATTTCTCTATAATTAGTTTATCAAAATTAGATATCCCTCCATTCATTTTTTTTCGGTTAAAAGTGTGAAAATATCTTTATTTCTTTTTAAATGAATAAACTATATTAGAGTCTTTGAGTTTTAGCATAATCAATAGATCGATCCTTATATTTTTAAAAGTATATACTTAGATTTCTCTATAATCAGCCCGATCTCATTTATTATAATTTAAACATTTTGATCATTTATTTTTTATTTGAAAAAATAATTAAATCTCTATTTATTTTTTTCTATAATATCTCATTTAACTTAAATCTCCATTAATTTTTTTTTCTATAATATCTCATTTAACTAATTTTTAACACTTTTTTGTTCTTCAATTTCCATTCATTAAAATATTTCAATGCTTATAACTTCAGAATTTTAAGAAAATACTTACAATTTTAGTTATTTTAAGTGATACCAAGTAACCTTTAGGTAAGTTATAAATTTTTATAAAGAGCATTTTAGAAAAAAATTATATTTTTAGAAAAAATTTGATCATTCACTAGATTTGAACTAATATCTATAGTAAATGAAAGAACTATCATTTTAGATGAATTAAATATAGAGATATTAAGGATTTAGTTTTAAAAATATAAAAATTGATCTATCAATTACGCTAAAACTGAGGAATCAAACTGTAATTTACTTAATATAAAATTATTTCCCTGTATTGAAAGGATTTAAATATTTATGAAAATATTTTAGGTATTTAAAATATTTATTGTCCATTTAATCGGTTGATTAATGAAATTATGGAGGAAAATACCTTCAATTTGAATTCAATTTTAAAAATATAGCAATCAATTAATTAATCGTTAAGACTCAAAAATTAAAGTATAATATAGAAACTAAATAATAGTTATTTTTTAGAAACAAGGCGATTCAACCCATAAAGGACATAATCAAAGAGTGTAGATCATATACATATGTGTCTTGATTGTTTTGTTTTTTTTTGGTCTAAAGATAGGTGATTTCATTAAAAACAAAACCAAGAATTACAAGCCCAAAAGAAAAGGCTTTGTGGCCCAAGCTCAACAAAGAAAACAAGGCCCATAGCCGAACAAAAAAACCCTAGAGCTAATAGGAAAAGCAAAGTGACATTGTCACTGCCGCTAACTCATCATCGCTGCCACCAAAAGGTACCGTTGTCCCCTGTTGCTACTATCGAAGAAAGGAATTAGATGAAGAATAAGGCCAGCTAGAGGAAAGATAGGCGACAATTTCAGCACAAATTTATAAACTTCCTATAGAAAGCCACAACGCTCAAAAGAAGATTTCACGTCCATCTTCCATCACAACCAAGATACACATGAAGCATAGAAAGAAGAGGATCCGCTTAATATCATATAGATCTAACAGAACCAGTGGGATGGGTGCATACAAAATCAGATTTTGCCAAGAAAAGAAAGATCGCAACAACCAAAGGATAAGAAATCTAAGAACCACAGCTTGAGAGGGTGGTAAACAGCGCTCCTACCACTGATTTTGTGTTGAAGGTCACCAAGGCAAGAACGTCGGTCTCAACCCTAGGAGATAACTACCACTAAAATCGAGCCCTCTCAACAATCTCTTCGCCTTTCCGTCAAGAAAGAACATGTAGAAAAAACTCAAAAAACCTCCCATGAAGAAAACCTACAAAAATAGAACTAAAAACAAATGAAAAAACAACCGAAACACCAATATATACACTCCACTCAGAGTGGGAGAGAAACCCACAAAATCCGGGAGAGGAGAGAAGTGCACCCCCTACCTGGAAGAGGCGGGGGGAGTGGCATGCTGGCAGGGGAAGAGGAATTGTTCCTTAGAAAAAACAAAAAGAAGGATAAATAAGAGGAAAATCTCTCTCTAGTTCAAACTAGAGAGGACATCGGTGGCTTATGTTATATGTCGGGACTTCCATTAATTTTTGAATCTAATCGGATTAATTTAATTCAATTTAAATTCAGATTAAAATAAATTTAATTTAATTTATATAAATATTAAAATTTTTAATTTTTAATTTTTTTAATTAAATTCAATTTTAAATTAAATCAATCAAAACTTTATATATGACTACTTTAATAATTAGATGGAAACTGTAATTAAATTTTTTAAAGTATTAAAAATATAATTTAATTCATTTTATTATTTACAATTAAATGTATTTGACTATAATTTTTTTTTCAATTAATCTCCAAATCAAGTTAATGTGATTAAAATTAGAACCTTCCAATATAATTATTGATTAGTGAAAAAGTTTTTTTTTTCTATTTGTTTAATTTTTTTATCTTATTAGTTAATATCTTTACTTTGATAAACTGATTAAAGTTATCATGAAGTAACTGAACTATAATTTAGATTTTCGAGAATTAAATTTGATATTTTGCTTGAATTTTATCAAACAGGTGATGAACCACTTCTTTAAAAGAATTTTTTTTTCATTTAAAAAAGTCTCAATTTACATTAATTTAAATCGAATTAAATTAAATTTGATTTTAAATTGTTTTTGAATCAAATCCGAATGGTCCGATTTAGAGCTATCACCGGCGGCCATGATCTGAAACCATATATTCTGGATATGAACTAGCTTATGGCTGAGACTATAAACAAAATTATCAAAATTTGAACTCTTCTCAATTTATTAAAGATTGACCCACAAAAAACATTAAATTAAATAAAACAATAACCATATATAAATTACATCAAACGAGATTACAATCTATAATGTAATATAGTAATTTTTAATTATTTAAATTTAATTTATTATAAACTGAAAATATAAATAAATTGATCACAACGAGAGTTTGAAAATGGAATACGAAACCTTTGTTCCTGTTGCATAATCAACCATGATTATCATGACAACTGATACTACCAAGGGAATCAGTGGGCTGCGTTCCAAATTGATTGTTGCATCTGAAATTGCCATCAATATTTAGCTTGGAGTCTGCGGCATGTTGCAGATTTTCACCATATTCCCTCAGCTTTCCGATCATATTCTCATGGTTTTTCTTCACATCTTCACTGGGATTTGCTGCTTTTCCTGAAAGTTGACGACCAGTTTTCTCTATTCCTCCCTTTTGTGAAGCCAAGATTTCAAGTGGTTCAAATCCAAGAGAACATGGGATTGATCCACAAATAACCAACATCAACAATAGCAGCTTCATCATCAAACTGGACAATATATGCAATTAAATTAATATTATATATATATATATATATGAAAAAAAAATTAATATATAAAATTTGGTGTTAGGGTAGAAGAATAATTACCTTCCCATGTGAGCAATTTTTTGGATGGATTTTGCTGAATGCTTTGCTTTACTAGTGAAGCTCTCAAACTACATATAAACATTCATGAGCGAAAAGGAAGAATATATATATTTTTTTAAAATTACTAAGTAATTCTTATATTATAAAAAAATTTATTAATTAATTTTTTAATTTTAAAAAATATATTAAAATATTTCTAAAATTTTAAAAAATCTACTAATTACTACTCTAGTTACTTTTAATAATTAAGTGTTGTACAAAAATTTAAAATATTCTCATTATAGAAACACTTAAATAATAGACGTTTTTATAAAACGGAGATATTAATTAATAATTTTTTTTATATTATATGAACTAAATATTTAATAGAAAAATTAATTAATAAATTTAAAAAAAATAAGAAAAGTCACCTTTTATTTTTATTGATTTTTCATTTCAGAATCCGTGGTTTAATTCAGAGTGTGTAGTTTAATTTTGTATCTAAATAATACTTTATAGTATCATAACATTTGCAAACATGATAATTTTTATATCTTATACTAACGTGTAACTTATATTATAATATATTATTTTGATATAAAATTAAATTAAATATTTTAAAATAAACTATATATTTCGAAATGAATAACCGATGAAATCACTATATTTTTTTATTTTTTTTAAAATTTTAATAATATTTTGATATATTTTTTAAAATTTAAAGGTTAATTTTATAATATAGAGATTAAATAATAATTTTTTTAAAATTATTTACCAAAATACCGCTCATGTCTATTTTATAATTTATAAAAAATGAATCTATTAGAAGTTTATGGCTACCTCTTAACAGCGCTTTCTAATTCTTATCACTACATTTAATACTTACCGATGAATGGACAGTCTTTAATTTAAAGATTTATATATTCTTGCCTAAAGTCTTTTTTGACATTAAAAAAACAAATTTGGTCTAAGTCAAGTCTACCCAGCAAATTCATGCACATTAACTTTATTTGAAAAAAAATTTTACGTTCCCATATGGATATGACCCACACTTAAAAAAATTTTATGTTCCCATATGGATACACATCATTCTTATTATTTTTAAATTAAATATAAATATTTATTTTTATAAATAACAATTATTTTTATCACGATTTTTATTTTTATAACATTTAAAATCTGAAACTTATATAATTTTTTAACATTAAAACTATAAAAATTATTCTTTTAATTAAAAAAATAATATAATAAATTATTAATATTAATTATAAAAAAATTAAGTATTAATAATCAATATTAAATTAAAATAATTTTTATAAAGAGTAGTTATTAATTAAAAGTCAAAAATAAGTTTAAATTTAAATTAAAAAAGTTTTGAAAAAGTAATTAAGTCATTTTAATGTAAATACCCTCCAGTAAAGTCATTTCTTATAAAATTCTAATAATTTTGATAAAATTTACTTTTACTATCCACAATTTTCACTGTTGTTATATTTTTTTATATATATATCATGCCAATAATATTTTACATTAATTTTATCTTAGAAAAATTAATTTCTTTATAAAATTTTTTAATCTTAATTTGGTCAGAAATAAATAATGATGTTAATCCACTACAGTATACGTGATCATTTTGGTAAAGAATAGATTAGGATATTGCTCCATTGGAGTTGAAAATTAAATCAATTTAAATAAATTAAAATTAAAATTATTTAACGATTTATATATTACAAATTTAAATAAATTAAGTCTTTTTTGGCATGAAAAAAACTTTGGTCTAAGTCAAGTCTACCCAGTAAATTCATGCACATTAATTTTATTTGGAAAAAAATTTTATGTTTCCATATGGATATGATCCACACTTTGAAAAAAAATAAATACGTGTGATAAAATCTCTACTTAATTTTTGCAAAAATCAACTTTCAATATGAAAAACAGCTATTTGAGATTGAAATTCAATTTTCCAATGCAACCGCCTCATTCAATCGGGCGAGTATTCAGTTGATTCGATTTAAAACTGAATTAAACTGAGTAAATTGAAAATTAAAATTTTAATATTTATAAAAATCGAATCGAATCGATTTTAATTAAAAATCACATCGAATTGATCTGATCTAATTCATTTCGATTTTAATCGGTCTGAATTTTTAATAAATTTTTATCTTTTATACTTTATTTTTAATATTTTAAAATTTAATTAAAATATTTTAACTTTAATATAATATAATCTCTATATTATTGAAAATAATATACTATTATCACTGATCGATTTGATTTAATTTTTATGATTTTTTCTAATTAAAATCGAATCGAATCGAAATAATGAAAATTTTTTAAAATTAAAAATTAAACCGAATCGAAATGAATAAAAATCAAATTAAAATTTTAAATTAATTCGATTCAATATATTTTTTTGATTTGAATCGAATGCTACTCATCCCTAATCTTAAAGGATACTAGTGTTATATTACACTTTTTTTAACTCGTTATAATATTTATAAATTTTATTTATTTATATATATTATAAATTTAAATTATAACAAAAAATTACTGGTAATAATTTAAGTATAAATAATAATAAGAATTTTAAAATATAAAATTATTATGTGATATTTTAATATTATCGTATTAATTTAATATTTAATATATTTTTATAAATTAAATAATTTTATTATTTAAATTATTTAACATTTTATTATTCTCTTTTAATAAATCCATTTATTGCGTTAAGTATCTTTAATAAATATTAGATTTTTTTTAATATTATAACATTAAATTTTAAAATTAATATAATGAATTTTTATATTTTTCTTTAAAAGTATAGAATGAATTTTATTGCACTTACAATACAATTTTATTAGTTATTAATTAAAATTATTAATAATTTTAAGTTGGTTTTTGATATTATGATTTATCACTTTAAAATTAAATATATTATTAATAATTAAAACAACACTATATTATTTAAAAATTTTATATTATCAAATTATTTATATTTTATTTTTTTAATTATCAAATTATTTATAACATTATCTAATAATTTTATATTATCAAATTATCACTTTAATAATTTATAATTTTTATTTTATAAGTTTGGTTGAATTATCATCCACTTTAAAATTTAAATATCATTTTTAATAATTTTGAAAGTAATATCTATATATATTATATAATTTTAATCTCATAAATTTAAATATTTTATTAAATAATTAAATTTATAATAATATTTTATTATTTTTATTAAAAATTAAATTATCATTATATTATCATTTATTATCCTACAATATTTTTTTAATTTAATATTATCAAAAATAAATTCATTTCAATAATATTATCTTAATTTTGATATTTTTGTTTATTAATGTATATAACCAAAATTTAAATATTTATTTATAATAAATATTAATTTTTCACTTTAATATTTAAATATAATACCTGATAATTAAAAAAACAACATATTATCTAATAATTTTATATTATCAAATTATTTATATTTTTCATAATGATTTAATCTTTAATTTAAAATTAAAATATTTATTAAAAATTATATTTTTATAAAAATTAATAATACATAAATAATTTAAATTGAGATGTAGTATAGGTTAGCAATAAAGAGCTCATCAGATTATTGGAAATAAGAGTCTAAACTACTACTAAACACTTACTTACAGTCAATGAGCATCACCATGAGCACCAGGCTTAGAACTGCTACCATCGGCTCCAATCCTTCGATATATGTGTGGTTTGGATATTAATCTTGGCATTGTATTATGTCTGAAATTGGCATCGTCAGTTTGCTCGGAGCCCACAGGTAGAGGATTTTCATATTTGATGGTGTACGTATTCATACACTTTGTACTCAAAGATAATGATGACCGCTGGATTTCTTCGTCTTTCCACAAGATTGGACTCACAATGACGATCCCCTTTTAAGGGTCTCTAAGTCTCCTGAATGGGCCAATTCAGTCCGTTCGGCCCTAATACCAAGACCTCCCTTGGGCCTCACTCTCAATCTCTCATTCTAGTCCGGTCATGAGGGGAAGAGATGATCAGCCCATTCGCCTAATGGATCCGTTTACAAGCGTGCCAATGGAATTAAATAGTCATTCAGCGTGGATCAAACATCTGACACCTTGATATGTACGCATCCGTGTAGCAGAGACAGGTGGTCCAATAAGGAAAAAGCCGTTGCACATCACTAGCAAGTAAAGAAAAAAAAATAAAAGAAGGAGAGCTCTTTCCCCTCAGAGCAAACTTAACAAATCTCTTATAAAATCCTATTTTCTAGATCTCGGATCATCAGATAAAATTATATTATATTTTTTTTTCGTATTATAATTTTATATTTATTTTATCCATTAACATAGATTTTATAGTAAAAAATATTGAAATTATATTTGTAGAAATTTTATTTCGTATGGTCTCCACTCAAAATATGTTATTATACGAAACATATGGTAAATTCTACTTATAAAAATGATTTGATGGTTTACTATTGACCGAGTATTTATATTTCTTAATACAAAATTTTCCGAAATTTGTATATGTTTGCATTAGTTCTTGCATAGACTTTTTGGGAGAATTGAATTAAAGACTTTTTGATCTAAGTCAAGACCGCAAATACCAACTATATTCATATTATTGTAAATGAAAATTGCGTAAAGACATTAATGAAATTTAGTTTAATAGTAAGATATTTAAAATGGTCCATTTTTATAAAGAAAATTGAAAATTCAACCAAATTAAAAAAGACAGAATTAATTTAATTTTAGAGAAAAGTATAAAAACATATTATGTGATTTCATTTATTTTCACTTATAATTTAATTTGTGTAAAAGTAATATCTATTATATTATGGTGTTAATAAATAATGATAATTTTGTAACGCTGATAAAAAATATTGACGTGTCAATATTTTATTAATTAAAAAGTGAAAATTTAAAAAAATGTCTTCTGATTCCATTTATTTTTATTTTAAAATTTATAATTTAATTTATATTAAATTAATAATTCATAATATGATTTTATATTAATATTCATGAGGCGTTTAAAACTTACGGCTATTTTTTAATGGTATAATATTATAATTAGTATTTTGATACAAATCAAACTCCAGACCATTAAAGTGAAAAATCGATAAATTTACAATCGTATTTTTTTATTTTTTTTTTAAAATATAATACAATAGATATAACGTATAAATTCTAACCACATAATCAACACTAGTCAGTTTACCCATGCATACCAATATTGACCAGAGGGAGGAGAAGAAGGGAGCTCAACACCTATCAATTTCCTTACAATCTTTCTAAACTTTCCATCACCTTGTCTGAAGATTAATGGTGATTGAAGATTATCAATTTCTGCAGGCATGTGAAGGATCGGATGGATATTTTTCTCTTTACTTCTCCCTTCTGAAGTCAGTTGTTCAGCCTCAGCTCCAAGAGAAAATGAGATTGATCCAGCAGCAATTAAGCATAAGAATAGCAACTTCATCATCAAACTGCAGAAGAAATTAAATTAAATAATATTTGAAATTGCATGTTGAACAAATTTTCTTGAGAAAGAAGTTAAATTTACCTTGCCATAATGATCTTGGCTCTAAGAATCTCCCTGTTGGTTTTTCCCTATCTACTGCGTACTTATAACGATAACTAGAAGCCCAGGTAGGAAATTCATTTGCTAAGGTCAAAGAAATATTATTTTGTTCAATATATATAATTGTATAGGATAATAAATTATTTTTTTTAAATATAAAAAATTATATTTTTTGATATTTGATGCACATAGAAAAATTAATTTAAAAAAAAAAAATTTAATCAATTATATATATATATATATATATATATATATGGAAACGCGATGAACTTAGACCGGACTTTTTTTTTCTTTTAGGTCATCGATGCCAAAAAAGTCTATTGATGCCAAAAATTCTTTATCAAGAATACTATATTTCTTAGGCTATATTTATTTCACGAAAAAAAAATAGTTAATGAAAAATATTTTTTTATTAAAAAATAATTTATTTTAAAAATGACTTTTTAAAAAGAAAATTATTTACCACATTTTCAATTTTTATTAAGATTTATATATATAATTTATTAATAAATTTTATTTTTAGATTAAAAATAAAAATAAAAATAAAAATAAAAAATAAATTATTTTGTTAAAAAATATTTTTTAAATATTTTTTTATGAAAAATATTTTTCACGTAAATTTAATCTTTCCACCGGCAAATATTATGTGTGTGATCATAAGGCTTTATTAATAAATTTAATCTTTTATATTTTTTTTTTTTGAATCAAAATCGGATTACCTGTTTCGAATTCAAACTTAATAAAAACTAAAACCGTTTTCGAGCAGTCAAAAATCAGAACTGTTCTTTTTGAATTCCAAATGAAATCAAACCGCCGGTTTCAAACCAAATACGGCTCTTAGCTTGGCCTACCTAAATATTATGAATTTAGTATAAATATCAATAAAGGTTTTATCGGAACAGAAATGACCTTGAACTATAACTATTTCAAACTGTATTTGTTTTTGAACCAAAACAAGTCTGAACTATAAAGGCTATCGAGCCGGTTTTGGCCCAAAACTGGACCGGATCAGCCCGCGCAAGGACTAGCGACTACAATTCAAAACATTGAAGCAGTTGATTTTAATTTCCAAATATTGTAAATTGGTTACCCTGAGATAATCCTCCTTGCATTAGTTTGAAAATCAGAATAGCATTAGTTCCTTAAACCATTGACAATGGTGGATGGAAGTCAGAATCTGAATCCTCCAAATGAAATTCACTTCCTCATGCTTGTCACCTAAGTCATGAGAGCATTGCAAAATTTTGGCATGCTGAAACAACCGGCAATGGCTTCTATAAAGCAGGAACATAACAAGAAAATACATACTCTTACACATAAAAGAGATCTCAAACCTTTGGAAACAAACCAGATGAAGCTTCTGCTGTTGATGATTACGCCGGCAGCAAGAACAACAGTGCTGTTGAAATCATCCATTTGCATTTGCACTATGCTTCTGGATTACATAACCATTGAAGATGGCCTCTTTATCATTTTGTGATTCTGGCCTTTTTCATTCCCCGGCCAGCACCAGAAAAAAAAAAAATCATCAAGCATAACATATGCATATTTCTTGTCTGTCATAAAATGATAAAGGACTAATTAGACTGCGTCAGAAGTTTTAACCAATATCATTTGACAATACGATACAAGAGAAAAGATAGGCCGAAAAAGAAACCGTCTTATTAAAATTATTCAAAAATTGAAAAGTGAGTTTCTAATAATAAGAGAGACTATTTATAATAAAAATAAAATCCTTATATGCAAAATTATGAAAATATTCAAAATATCCAAAAAAATAATTAAAATACAAAATTGACTCCCTAAACTATGAATTTCCATATCGAACTTTGTGACGAGCCCTACAGCCCTCGTCATACTTTTAAAAATCATACGTTTCGAAATTTATTTTTCGAAAAGTTATCGTAAGTCTTCATCGGACGTCGGCGATAAAAGTTAGGTCCGATCTAAATATGCCATAAAGTCTAAAACTAGTTGGACCATGTCATAAAATGCCTCGAAATTCCCTTTCCGAGAAGCTATTGTGAGTCTTCATCGGACGTCGACAGTAAAAATTAGGTCCGATCCTTAGTTGGACCATGTCATAAAATCTCATGAGTAGAGATTTCAAAATAGCTTGTGCAAGCACCTGAAGAATACAAAAACAGGGGAAGGCCCACATCAAAGCTTTTAAAGCCATGAGTTCTATTCTTCCATCTCCATGTACAATCAGAAGACCTAAGCAAGCATTACCACATGAAAAACGACCATTTTGCAAGAAGATTTCGAGAAAATCCATACTACTGGCCTACATAAATAAACCAAGTCACATATCGGGTAAATGCTATCAAAATGCTCGAGAAAAATTCATAACTAGTTTTCACTGTGCAAAAAGGAACAAGTGTCATTACAATTTTATGCTTACAATGCTTCATTTTCAGGAACTGATTCCATAAGAAGAAGCTATTCTAAAACAGCAACTATGTAAATGGTTCAGAATATTTTACCTTCATGAATTGCAAGCATGAGAAGGCAGATCTCCACAAAATGCTGAAACATTTTCAAGCTACAATCTTGATCCAGGCCAACCTACAATAGCAACAAGAAACTACAGAAACACATCATTTTTGCTGAAACTCTCTGCACTTATCTTTTATCCCTTTGTCCCAGTTGGCAATTGGACATTGATTTAAACAGAATGAATACTGGATTTTTCATAATAAAGGCCAATCCTAAACTACTCTTCTCCATTTTGTTTGCTTTATCAAAGGAGAGGAATCAATCATTTGAAGTGCCTGAAATATGAGGCAATCTCCTGCAAAAATGTCCACCTGGCATTCCATCATCCATTGATCATCAACAATAACACTTCAACCTTTAGTAATGGCAATCTAAACCAAGATTTAAAAAAAAAAAAAAAAAATACCCACAAGAACTATCATTCATTGCCATATCATTTGATGTAGTGAATCTGATCTAAAATTGAAATTACTTCCCAGTAAGCCATACACATTTGCTTAACTAGCTAAATAAAAGAAGCAAAGAATTCAAATTCAACTAAATCTCAAAAATAGTAACAAGCAGAATCCCCCATTACAATCCAAAACCCAGAAGGAAGGGGAGAAATTAAAAAAAAAAAAAAGCCAAAGGCCACCTCTGTACAACCCCATCAAAATTTTATCCTGAAAGCTTAAAAAACAAAACAAAAGAAATAAAAAAAAAGTGCTGAAATGTGGTAGTGGAAAAAAATTATTAAAAAAATTGGCTTAGCGACTAAGCATGCACAGGACCTTGAGTCACCAACGCCACATTACTAGGCGGACTGTACGACGGCGGTGGCGCCGCGGTTATATATGGCCCAATTGGCGGCGGTGGAGACGACAACAACAACGGAGCTGGCGGAGGAGGAGCATTAAGATCAGTATCAGGTGGAGGAGGAGGAGTTGGATTGGAAGTAGGAGGGCTAAATTGCGGTGGGCTTGGCTGGTTGGATCCGGAGCTAGGAGGAGTAGGCTGGGTACCGGTATAAACAGGGTCAGGATTCGGCGGAGATGGATTAACAGGAGTATTAGGATTAGGAAAAGTAATGGGTGGAGAAGAGGAGCAAGAATCACCGGAGCATTTGTGAGATTTATGGCGAAGAAACCCGAATCCCAAGGTAAGACCCAGAACCACTAGAACTGTCACAATGAAAATAAAGATCTTTGTTGCTTTCCCCACATAACACATCTTTATCTTTAGCAGGCGACGAACTCTGAGGCTGAGCTCTTTCGTACTGAAAAAAGCACGCAACTTTCAGCTCAAAAACTAAACAAAATCTGAAATGCTTCTGAATTTGGGATCCGGTACAGATGGGTTTTGGAATTTTATGGAGGAAGAAGAAGATGGAGATGAGTGATAGCAATAGTAGTAGAAATGGTACGATTTGAGGATGGGGTCTGGTTTGATCTGTCTGTATAGGAAAGAGCTAAGCCTGGTCACGTGGAGTCCATTTGGAAAAGACAGAAATAAAGGGTACTAAATGCTGTCGTTTTGCCCTTTTTTGTTTTTTTTATCAAACGTTTTGCTGTGTTAAACGACCAGGTATCGCTCTGTTTTTGCAGCCTTTGAAAGTGATTGAAATAAAGGTCCCATGTTTCAAAAAATTCCCGCTGGGTGGTGATTTTCTGAGTGTTGATGAAAGTAGGCCAGTAAATGAGTAAGTTATTTTCTGGCGATCAGAATCTCTAATGGCTAAACCAAGAAGAGCACAACCATGAGAGCTATTCAGAGCAAACGTTGTACAAAGTCCAACAATAATTTACTCGCACCTTAAGGCAACCGTCTGAACACATTGGACGAGTTAAGCCGTGGGTTGCACAATAATAGAAACATTGGAGACACCCCAAGCTAAGAGATAACAGATTGATAACATACTGAAGCGCAGATGGAGGGAGGCCTTTACAAAATTTAGATCGACCCATCTGGTAGACAAGCAAAGTAGAGCAAGAGCAACTCTCCAAGTCCAGCCTTCACAGTCCACTTGCAACTAGGGGTGAGCATTCGGTCGGTTCGGTTCAAAACCGAACCGAACCGAATAAACCGAAAACCGAATTTTTAGTGTTTATGAAAACCGAACCGAACCGATTTTGGTCAGAAACCGAACCGAACCGAACCGAACCGGTTTGATTCGGTTCGATTCGGTTCGGTTTGATCGGTTTCATTTTTAATACTTTTTTTTATTTTTTACACTTTATTTTTAATATTTTAAAATTTAATTAAAATATTTTAATTTTAATATGATTTAATTTCTCTATATTATTGAAAAAATATATTATTATCACTAATCGGTTCGGTTCAGTTTTTTTCTGATCAAAACCGAACCGAACCGAAATAACCGAAATTTCTGAAATTAAGAACCGAACCGAACTGAAATATATAAAAAATCAAATCAAATTTTCAAATCGATTCGATTCGATCAATTTTTTCGATTTGAACCGAATTATGCTCAACCCTACTTGCAACCAAACAAAAGTTTATTATTGGTCAGCTGCTTGAGCAAAGTCCACAAAGTGTCAAGAATTAGTAACCGTTGATTTGTGATCCTATTTATTTCAATCCAATTCGAATTATCCATCTCAATGTTTTAGCTGGAAATTATTTGATATATCAACACGTGATACACCAAAGTGTGTTAGTAAGTTTGACTAATTTGACAAATTTTGGAAAAATAAATTATAAATTAAAAAAAAAAAGAATTTAACTATTTAAATTCAAAAAATAAATTTTAAATTTAGATTTTTTTTAACAGGTGGAAGGTTAGAATATTCTAATTTAGAAAATAAATTTTAACTATATGGTTTTAGTGGTAACGGTTAAAATATTTAAATTAAAAAAAAGAAGTTAGTGATAGACGATCTATTGAATTATTATGTCATTTCAATAATATTATGACTTTTTATTTAAGATTTTTTTTAAAATTAAAATATATTTGTTTTCTAACAATAACTGATAATAATTTATTTTTCATTGTTTTAATTTTAATTTTATAAATAAAATATATTAATAAACTTATATATTAAAATGTTAATAAAATTATTAATTTTCTCTTAGAAAATTTATTGTTTTAATTTTTCATAAAATCTTAATCCGTACAACGGTTTAAACAGGAGTTATTTGAGATTTTAATTCAATAAAAATTTGATCAAATTTGATTTGATTTTTAAATGAATTAAATTTAAATTTAATTTTTAGGTTCAATCGATAAACAAAATAAATTTAACTTTTATAATATTTAGCTCATTAAAATTTGAGAATTCAACTCGTCTTTTAGTTTATAAATAAACTTGCAAATAAATTTCATTACATAAACTGAAATTATTATTATAAAAAAATAAATTCAAATCTTGTATATACTTTTTCGAATCAAATCTAAATTTTTTAAAATTCACTTCTATATAGTTTAGTTACGTTCTTAAATTTATATATATTTGAATCGTTAAAATTTAAAAATTTATTTTTATAAGTTTATGAGCTAATTTATAAATATATTTATTTAACTAAAAATATTTTAATTTTAAATTTATTAATTTTAAATTAAAATTTATTATATATATAAATAAATTAAATTAATTATAAATTATTCGAGACTACAGTCAATAAAAACTGAATTTCTTTAAATTATTAAACTTTAACTTTTTAATATTCAACTTGAATTTAAAATGCGTAAATTTTAAATTCAATTCAAACTTAAAAAATTTTTAACAAGTTAAACTTGAAGTCCTGATTCGATTCGATTTATTTATACAGCGATTCGGTTCATTTACACAGCTAACCCCTGCCGAGTCAGTTTGAAAAATACTTGCTTGTTCTGTCTTCTGGTTAACATAATTTTAAAAAATATATTAAAAAAAAAACGGAAGAGCCTGCCTATACTATATTTTTTCCCATTCTTCAATCTTTCCTGTAAGCAATCTTTTCTGTGGGCGAAACTTTCTTGGAGAACTGTCTCGGGCTGCTTATTTTTATTTTTCAGTCTTCTGCTGCTAATTGCGTACGTCGAATGCCAGCTTCATCTTAGCACACGTAGCCAGCTTGCATGCGTCACCTCTTACGTATAATGAGCCATTAGAAAACTTGAACATCACTACTTGTCTCTTCACAATATATATACATAGGTGGGTAGTAAGTCATCACTCATCAGATATCTTAAAAGAAGAAAGAGATATGGCAGAAGTGAAGCTCTTGAGGAGCTGGTCGAGTCCATATGGTTTGAGAGTGGTGTGGGCTCTAAAACTGAAGGGTGTTGAGTATGAAGAAATATTTGAAGATCTTTCCAACAAGAGCCCTTTGCTTCTCCAGTATAATCCTGTTTACAAGAAGATCCCAGTACTTGTTCATAACGGAAGACCCATCTGTGAATCCCTTCTCATTCTTGAATACCTGGAGGAGACTTTCAAACAATATCCACTGCTTCCACAAGATCCTCACAAGCGAGCCACGGCTCGCTTCTGGGCTAAGTTCGGTGATGAGAAGGTAAAGCTGTAGTCCAATTACTTCTCAATTTTCAAAGTTAGTCAAAATATTTAAGCAAAACTTTTTATTTTGGGGCAGATCTTGCCAACCATTAGATTTGGTGCTCTGGTAAAGCAAGGAAAAGAACAAGAAGAAGCAATTGTTTCAATCATAGAGAGCTTGAAATATTTAGAAGAAGAGCTAAGGGGAAAGAAATTCTTTGGAGGAGAGAGTATTGGACTGGTAGATCTTGCATTGGGTTGGATTGGTTATTACATGGATGTATTTGAGGAGGTAATTGGTGTAAAATTCATAGACAAAGAAAAATTCCCATCATTAGTGGCATGGATGCAAGAATTCTCAAATGTCCCAATTATTCAGCAAAATTGGCCTCCAAGAGACAAACTCATTGATAGATTTGCTGGGGTTCGTAAGGCTGCCTTTTGAGAGAAAAACACCAAAATAAGTCCATATATATATATATATATATATATTTTTTTTTTTTCTGGAAGTTCCTATAAAGTCGCATTAATTGTATGAAAAATTTTATAGAAAACTAAGCCTGGATTGTATCTAGTGAAAAAGAGGTAAATACTCTTTAAATAAATTTTCGAGTTCGAATTTGGCAAATGAAAAAATTCCACTTTGCGAGATTTTCATTTGCAAATCAAAGGTAATGGAATATAAAGAATAAATGACTAGTGATGAATAGTATTTAATTTAAATTAAAAAAATTAATCGAATCGAACCGTTGTTCCATGTGGATTCAACACTGCTCACTATATCTGCAATTTATTTATGTGATAAAGAGTATGGTTTATTTTTGATGGATTTCACACCCATCGTGATTTAATTTATCAACTGGTCTAAGAATGAAAAATACCTAATTTTAACCAATAAATTAAACTGTATAGTGAGTTTAAGTTACATTATATAATTATTTAATGAATTATTAAATAATTTAAGTAATTATGGATTAAAATATATAAAATAGTAATATATTACTTTGTAATATGAACAATAATATTGATCAATAAAAATAATAATAATAATAATAAAAATTACATAAATATTAAAAGAAATAAAATTAACAATTAAGTTTAGATTTCGTACTTTTTGAAAAAATTGAAATTTTAATTTATTTCTAACTACAATTAGAGAAATTAATCATAATGACTAAAAAAAATTAGAAAAATAAGAAAATTAGAAAAATTAGTTATCCATGACTGCAAGGAAACATAAAAACAGAAAAAAAAAAAATTGTAGTTACAAAAGAAAAAAGAAATTGCGACAAAAATAGAAGATGTGGTAATGCTAACAAAGGTATACTTAAATAGCAAGTTTTCTGAATAAAATAGAGTGTGATTCATTTCTTAATGAGAGAAAGAGTTTTACTAAATTTGCTAGAGCTGAAATAAATGTCTTTTAATAAGAAATTTCAAATCTGCCACTTGCATCTCTATTGCTATTCGGAACCTTGTCTAGAACTTGAACAAATTTTCTATCAAATTTATTCAACTATCGCATATTATTTTTTTTCTTATTAATTTTATCTTATTTTTTTATTTTTTATATTATTATAAAAAATTTATAAAAATTATCAAAATAAATAATATTTATATTTAATTAAATAATTAATTAAAATATATATTAAATGTATGCATTACAGCTGAAAAAATTGGTGAAAAGACATGTTTGGTTAACCTTCGTACCGAAAGAATTAAAAGCCGAAGTAGAAAGTTAAATTTTTTAAATTTATTCAAATACATATAAATATGCGAGGTAAATAATATTTAAATATTTATTTTAAATTAAATATATCATAAAATATTTTTAATTAAATATAATATTTTAATACAATAAAATTATATTATTAATCTTTAAAAAAATTATAATATTAAAGATAAAATTAATAAATATATTATAAAATATTTTAAATAATATAAACTATAAAAATAAAATCTTAATTGAAAGATAAAAAATAAACCTCTTATCAAAATAACCCTTAAATCCCTAACCCTAAATTTCTCTCAACTCTCACGTCTACTGCAGCCCTCCCCTCCCCCATTCGGCCTCTCCGTCACTCCTCTGGTACAGCCG
This sequence comes from Manihot esculenta, assembly GCF_001659605.2. Classification (NCBI taxonomy): domain Eukaryota; kingdom Viridiplantae; phylum Streptophyta; class Magnoliopsida; order Malpighiales; family Euphorbiaceae; genus Manihot; species Manihot esculenta. The sequence goes on along the minus strand of NC_035167.2, from coordinate 3,183,058 downwards.
TGCGCCTCCCGCCGATCGTCCCTCTGCTCCACGCTGTCAACGTCGTTTCTGCGTCCGCTGGTCTGCTTGCTTCTTTGCTCTTCTCCGCCGCTTCCTCTGCTCCAGTCTTGCCGTCCGGTGCTGCTCCTCGCCGCGTCCTCTGTCACTGCAGGTTTGGATGGTTATTTTGAAATTGTGATTTCAGATGTGTGCTTTCTGAGGTTTGTGAGATCTATTTATTTCTTAAATTTGTGAAAATATTAAGATTTATGTGAAGTTTTCGTTTGTGAGATTATTGAAAAATTTTGAAATAAACACTGCCATTCAGAGTTGTTTTCGTGATATTGAGATGTGTTTTAGAATATTGTTAATGTGGATTTTGTGTGAATTTTTGATTTTTTGTTTTTGTTTTTGTTGTGATTATGACTTAATCGGGTTCGGTAGTGTCTGGTATTAAGTTGTTAATGGTAAGAAAATTTAATTTTTAAAGGGGTTTGAGACGGTTTGGGATAGTGTATCTATAAATGTATTCGGGTTTGGGTATTTAAAATTTGGCTTTTGCGGGTACCTTACCTGGTACCAACTCCAAATTCCAACTTCTCCTAAATCAGGTTTTTATTGACAAAATTTAGATCTACCTTCTCTATTCTTTTACCATTTCTTTGTTTCTTTTGTCTTATTCTCCTTGCAATATCTTGTCTTTGTTAGCTTTTATTTGTGTAGTTTAAGTAAACCCATTTGATAGTTTTAATCATCTTCATATCTGGGTTCTCATTAGCTTGAAGAAATGATGTGGGCAAGTGTAAGGCGAAAAGCTCTCTCTGGCAGCTCTACTACTTATTTGGTTAGTAGTGAAGGAACTTTCTTTTGTTGAATGAATTTACTGTTTCCATTTGTATAGGCTTCAAAGCATGTTATTCTATTTAAAATTTGATTTTTGGTGTCATTGAACTTTAGTTTAATTGACTAAAGCTGAATTTTCGTTTTCTTTACATTAGGTTTTAGAGCAATCATTGCCAGGTACTTGTTTTATGGCACCATTATCGCGAACTTACTCCAACCCCTTGAAGGTGGTAACCATGCTTGGCTCTCTATGTATTTAATGTTTGGTTTGTTTACTTCGTTTTTGTATTATGGCTTGTATTATGTGTAATGTTAATTCTTGCTAGGTTTATTTTACCTGTTTAGATACTGCCATTTGAAAGACAATCAAACAACCTACGAAATGTCAGTTTCCATGGTTACCTTGGTAAGTCCATTGTGAATGGCATTATGGGATTTGCCTATTTGATTTAGGCTTGTGCAGACACTTATCTTTGTGGGTTTCTTTGAATTTCACGGGTTTACAGGACTTCCAATTGGTTCAAGGCCTGTAAGGTCAGCTATGTCTTGCTATTTATTTTTCTCTGTTTCTTTTCCATGGCATATGCACAAAATTGCTTATTTTTTCTCTTAGCCCTTTCATGTTCATTAAGAAATTTCCTATTCAAAATATTTCTTTCTTTATTAGGAAATCCCCCTGTTCTTCAACAAACTTAAAGGAACAGAAAAGTGGAAAAAGAAGTGTGATGCCTTTATTTTGAAAAGATAAAGGGCCTGCAATCTTCAAAGAATTGTGCTTGCTTTGTTTGTCAAATTTCAATGTTGCCTATCGTGTTCCATTAACAATTTCTGTTCTACAACAGGGAAGATATTTCATTTCACCGGGTGGCTCCCTCTGTTCCTATGCTGAGCAGGTTCTTTTCTTCGTCTTCACCGGCAGAAGGTCAAACAAGAGTAAGTGCAAACGACTTCAGATTACTTTTTCTAATCTCTTCAAGTAGTTTCTTTGAAGGTTTTGTTGCGCTCTGCATTTGAAGTTGTTATTGTTCTTATTTTCCTTTGACCTTCTTATCTAGAAGGAATCCTGCTAATGCTGCTTTGAAATTTGCCACCCATGTTATTGCAGGTAAGAAAGCATGTTGCAACAAGACTTCCTTTTGTTGATGCATTCCTGTTGAAAATAAAGAAGAATAAAGATCTACTTGCTAACAAGAAAATTTGGTCACGTAGATCTGTTATTTTACCAGAATTTGTTGGTCATACAGTACGGATTTACAACGGAAGAACATTCGTTCGCTGTAAGATAACAGAAGCAAAGGTTGGTCATAAATTTGGAGAATTTGCTTACACACGAAAACGAAGACTTCTGAGAGCAACTACTGCAGCAGCAGCAAAAAAGAAGGGAGCCAAGGGGAAAAAGTAGGCGGAGTGCATACATAGAACAAAAGAATCTGAGTTTGCAAGGACTTCTCGAGAATTCACGAAACTTTTGTTGTTATCTTCATAGTCTCTTCAGAATTAACTCTTCGAAAGGTGATTTGACTAACTTTGCCTTTCATTATCTTGAAAATTGTTGAACTGGTTTTTTGTGATTGTAACTGATAATAAAGATGTAATTCTTTTTTGTAGTTGGACCTACAAGGTGTAAATCATTGTGATTGGAAATTGTGGGCACTTGCTAGCCATAGTTGGGAATTGATGTATTGGTTTATGATCAGCAATATCAATTTATATTATATGGTTGATGTTCTGCTTCTGCTGCTTAATATGTCTGATGCTATACTGAATTCATTTGACATCCTTTGAGAAAATTACTATAACGTATAATTTTTAAAGTTAATTAAAATGTTTTTTTATTTGGTTCTTATGGGAGGAATTTTATAGTCAATTAGTTAAAAGAGAGAACAATTTCAAATTTTAAAAATATGCTTCTCCTTCAAAATCTTCACTTGTTTATCCTCATTTAATAAAACCACCAATCCAAAACTAGCTGACCTCTACCTCCTCCTATCTCTTGATTCTTCTCTTTGATTTGAGATTCCTAAATGGTAGTCTTAATGGGTCATAGCCAACTTTTTGCCCAGATTTCTTAAATTTACAGGTTTTATAATTTGCTTGCTCGCTCAATATTTAAGAAATCAAACTCTGAATTTTATAAATAAGTTAAATCCATGAAATCCTACAAATATCAAATATAATCCAATCTTATTGAAGTAATAATTCATCAATGCGAAAAATTCCTAGAAACAACAAACCTTTAAATTCATTGTACACCTAAACATTCAGACTAAAAAAATCCTAGATTTCTTAACTCTTACAAATAAAAAACATTGTGATTTGGAATAGTAAAGAGGGCAACCATCATTCATCAATATGAGACCGTCGATCAAACAATAAAGATATTTGAAATTTGAAAAATTCAAAAACAACGAAGAGGAAGAGATTTCAGATGCATGATGACTGAAAATTGAGGGATAAGCCAGAGCTGAGAAGAAATTGAAGGGCGAGAGAGACGAGAGCAAAGGTGGGAAGCAGAATATATATGATTTCTTCAAGATTGTATATATATGCAGATTTGATTCCATCGGTTTAATTTATTATTTTTTAAATAAATTTGTTTTTCACAATAAATCATATTAGATAAATTATATTATATTAACGAAAATAATAAAAACTCAAAAGAATATATAAAAATAATATTTTTGTAATCTTTTAAAAATTAAAATTTATTTTTATAACTAACAAAGTAACATTACTTTACTTTATATCAACTAACTATAAAAACTCTCTTGTTTTATATATTGTTATCTGTAAATATTTCTCATATCGTAGCTGAACTTAAATATTATAATAATATCGTCTTCAAATTTTAATTTAGTTAATATAAAAATATCTTAAAAATTAAGAGTCTATAATTTTAATTTCAGGACGGTTTTTAACAAGAAGCGGAATCAACATCAAAAGTCAATTTTTTAAATTTTTAAGGATTAAAATTAAAATTGAATTCAGTACAGTTTGAAATATGATTTTATGTGTTTCGATTTTGATTCGGTTAAATATGATTTTATGTGTTTTTTATTTTAATTTAATTTTAATATCGGTTTTTATTTCAATTTTGATATAATTTTTAATTTTTATAATAAAATTTAAATTTAAACTAAATAATTAAATACTTTTAACAATACTAATATTATTTATATTAAGCTAATAATTTTTTTTTTCAATGTTAAAAATAATATCAAATATTCATAATATAATATAATATTTTTATTTAAAATATATTAAAACACTAAATAATCAAATATAATATAATTTTTCTATCAGAATTTTTAAACTTTTAAATGAAGATAAAAAAACTCTCAATAAGATTTATAAAAATTTTGTTGAAATATTTTTATAAAAAATGAATTTCATCTAAATAAATTTTTATTATTTTTTCAATATATTATAAATTTATTTAATTTATTTATTTTTTACTTTTTACAGTAAAATTATATAATTTTATCTAAAATTATTTATTTTTTAAAATAGTTATAATTAATTTAATTTAATTTAATTTATTTTTAATTTTAACGGTTATAATTTAAAAAAATGATCCATATGCCTTAAAAAACAACCTTAAATAATCCTCTATCTCTAACCGTTCTTTAATTTTCTCTTCACTTTTTATTTTTGTCTCACTCTCTCTCTCTAGATAAGAATGCCTTTCTCTATCTCTTCCCAGTTTGTAATGTGGATGTCATTTTCATTTTCAAAATATAAAAGAAATTATTAAAATTAAGTAATATTAATTATTATATTTTAAGAATAAAATCCAAGAAACAGCCTTGAATGAAAATTGCATCATATGCTATTTGTTTAATGTACGCATAGTGACCCTCGCCATATATAGTTTTAATTATAATTTTTAACTATTGTTTTCAACGAAAGGCATTGATTTGTTCAATATGATATTAAAAAATCTAACATATTAGACATGCAAGTCCAAATTTTTACATTTATTCACAATTACAATTTAATTTTTTAATTTTTAATATTAACAATTAGCTGTTTGTTTTCTCTAAAATCTGTTAACGTAAGAGTCAATATTAGGAGTGTGCATCGGTAGATTTGGTTTGGTATCGAATCAATAAAACCTATTTAATTGAATTTATTCAAATTATAAATTAAACTGAACCGAATAAGATAAAAAATTGAATCGAATCGAATTGAATTGATTCAGTTCGATTCGATTTAAAATCGATTTTTTGACTTTCCTGTAATTTCATTGAATTATACTATAATTGTAGTACCCTATTGAAGTATCAATTTATGACATTGATACTCATGAAACTTACAAGCTAAATTTGACAAAGAAAGAGTTTTTCTAGAGACTCAAAATTAGTATTAGATAGTTTTAAAAATATAAAGAAAATTAAGTTTAAATTACTGTAATTATAATTTAACATGATTGTAATGCGAGCGACGACCGTCAAGGAGAGATAAGCGATGACTGTGAGAGAGAGATGCCAGCCGCGAGCGACAAGAGAGATGCAAGCTGCGAGCGATGACCGTGAGAGAGACGTGAGGGATGGAAAGAAAACTCTTGCTTTAGCGATTGGATGAGTGGGTGGTTGCGGAATTGGCGACTGGATGGGTGGATGGGTGGCTGCGGGACTGAAAGACGAGAACGGAGAAAGGAGAATGACAGCTGCTGATTAGTGAGAGTCGTCTTGCGGCCGTCAGAGTAAGAGATAGGTGGCTGTATGTGGAAAGTATCAAAGTAATATAATCTTATGCAGCTTTTATTCCAAAATTCAGTTGGTTCGGTTTGATCAAACTATTTTATTTTTAAACTCGAATCGAATCGATCAATTCAAAATTTTTAAAAATTAAAATTAAATCTAAATCGAACTGATTTTATTTTAAAATCAAACTAAATTATTAAATCCGATTATTTCGATTCTAATCGAATGGTGTCCACCTCTAATTAACATTTGATTGGTTTGATTTAAAATTAAACTGAATTGAATGAATTGAAAATTGAAATTTTAGTATTTATAAAAATTAAATTAAATCAATTTTGATTTTGACCATGGATCAAGATGTGCATGAAAGAATTGCCCACACACATAAACAATTTCTGAAACTTAATAGTAAACAGTACTCACTGAAGGCCTTTTTTATCATTCTTGTTGGTTTTGCCGATAATTCTTAGTCAATCGGATGAAAGATCTCAGGCAAAGGATTAATTAAAAAAACAAAAGAAATCAACTTAAATTTGAATTACTCTAATTTGTTTTCTATTTTCTTTGAGTCTCTGCAGGTGTCAACTATAAATTTGGGTTGCATACGAGCCACAGTGATCTAGAGCTGATGGCGAATAGTGAATCCAATTCCTTTCATTTATTTGTTAGAATGCCGAAACGTAAACCTATAAAAATTCTTGTGAAGTCCAATTTTCAAGTACAATTTATCCAGCAGAAAATCCTGGTGATCTCCAAAATTCCAGTTACGCAACAGAAATTATATTACAAAGGTGAGAAGCTAGAGTGGGATAAGACGCTTGAAGACTGCTCAATTCAAAACAAAGCTTGGCTCAAATTGGTGGTTGAACTCGACGGCGAATCCGAACTTTTTCAAATGATCCACCAAATCAGTTCGACCGTTTGTCGAATGTACCGAGAGAAATCTGTCTCGCGGAGAGAATACTGTCCACTAGCGCATGAGATGTTTGCACTGTTGGCACCTGAAAGAAACGAGCAATCAGAGCTTCTTCTGATTGCATATTCTGTCCCTGCGACTTTGGTTATGTTTTACAGGTCAAGAATTAAACAACAGAAAGACTATGCTAGAGCTTTGATATTGTCTTCCATGCATTATTTATTGAATCGTCCAGATGATTTTCTTCCACAATGTAGACTATTAGCTTTAGAATTCTGTAAATTACTTCGAGATCAAGTAACTAATGAAGATCCTGTGTATCAGTCATGTCGGACTTCTCTCAAACAGTTGGTGGAAAGAAGTAGATTTAAGATCAAACTCTTTGAGGAGCCAGAAACAGTGCTGACAATTTGTATGTTCCTTGATGAGATGACAAGAGCATTATGCAAGGGATTGGTTCAGATCCACGTATCAAATCCAAGCTCACACATTGATTCATTGAAATTTCCTTTTGGTGAATTCCAGGCATTTTCATGTGTATTGCGCAATGCAATTGGCTATATAGACGGTGACGATGAAGGAATATTGAAATGGTTTTCAGCCCCAATTAAAGAAGCATTCAATCACCTGTCTACAGACATGGAGGGTCATCTTCATGATTTACTATTAACTGCAGAAATATTCGAAACAAGTGGTTGTTTGTGTTCCGTTTCGCATTTATATCTGGACATTTTGAAAGAATTGAATAGCATTTCTCAACTATGGGAGAGTGAAAGGGAGCAATTTCGGCTTTTATTGAAGAGGCAGCAGAGTTCATTACGACTGATACTTGAAACAACTACTAGAGAAGATGATTATCACTGGCTGCTTGAGCACAATGATGTGATTGATTCTGAATCCAGGATGCACTTAGTCACCATGATGATGATCCCCGAGGAAAAATTACTTGATACAGAGTTCTACAAGCCACTCATTCACTGGTCTAGATTTCTGGACGAAGAGATGTTTGAAGCATTGAAAAATAAGAAGCTCACCAGTCCTAAAAAATTGCAGGATTGGTTATACAAGTTATGCTTAGCTATATTCAAACCGCAAAATCTGCTTTTCTTGGCGTGCCCAAATGATCCTACGAAGTTCTTTCCTAATCCTGGTAAGATCCTATGAATAGCATCCGTAATTATTGCTTCTCCTGCTTTTTTTTTCCCTTGATAAATGATTGATATAACCCTTATGTCACAACTTCATCGTATAATTAATTTACGACATGTTGCATACAATATTGGACTCGGCATAAGATTTTTAAAATTTTCTTCTCATTCCTTTCGGCTAGCTATGTACATGTGAGACAATACGATTAGGTATTAAAATAATAAGATATGAAATTATTTAAAGTATGACTGATAGTTAATAGATGATGGCATAAATTGATCGTACACATTCGACGCAAAATGCATAATGAAAAAATTATTTATATTTATTAATATGTACAACAAAAAGTTTCATTAATAAGTTGCCATCTCTCATAATTTTCTAAATAATTTCAATAGATTTTTATTTAAATTATATATAAATTTACGAACCATCAAAGCAAATTTTTTAAATTTAATCATAATTTAGACCAATAAAAATACATTTAATACGAGAAATATTGCTATAAAAATCCTTTTTTTCTTAAATTTATTAATATCCCGTTCTAAGTATAGTTTTTCTTTTTCCGTTTTTGGTCATATGTTATATATGCAGAACTGAAGCTGGAACCATTGCACTTCGACTGTTTTGAATTTTCTGGCAAGGTGATTGCATTGGCAGTTATGCATGAACTACAAATAGGTGTTGCCTTTCACCGTATGTTTCTTTTTCAACTGGCGGAAAAGGATATTTCTATAGGAGATGTAAAAGATGCATATCCTTCTTTTTACAATAAGAAGGCCAAGGAATGTTTTCCTGATGATGATCAAATTCGGAATGACTTCGTCAACTCTATCTCTGAACAAATATCCTTTTTTAGAAAAGGCTTTGATAGTGTTTTTGGAAAATCAATCGTCCAACTGCTATCTTTCAAGGGCATAGAACTTGAAGATCTTAACCTGGTGCTAAAGGGAAGCTTAAATCTTGAATTTATTTCTGGAGAGATAACACATGCGAGTGATCCTCTGATGTCTCAGTTCCTGAAGGTACGCGCTTACAAAAATTTCATTGTGTTGTCATAACATAACTTTTGTTTCCTATATGTTTTCAGTACTTATCCAGCTACGAAGACTAATTTCAAATACAATACATGAGTTGCTGAAATCTTCTTTGTTAATAAATTGCTTGTTTTGTCATCTTTCTAAAGCAATCAGGTAGGTTCCTGGACTTTTTTCCTATGACCTTTTAGCAATTTTACAATTTTACTGCACGTATTGCAAATATTTTAGAAGAAATCTTGTGAGATTTATTAGCATAACCAGGACCAGGAGTATTACTGCAATTCTATTAATTTTTAATGTTGAAACTATATTGAATAACTTGCAGATTAATAGACAAGGACTTAATATTAACAAGTCAGAGTGGCGAATGGACCGTAAGAAGACTCTGGGAGGAGGGATTTTTGGAAACGTGTACAAGGGATATGCAGATGGTGGTTTCTTTTTCGCCATAAAGAAAATACGAATAAAAAATAAAGAAAAATTTGACAAAATTAATCAAGAAATTGACAGAATTCAGCAAGAAGTTAATTTATTGTGTCAATTAAGTCATCCAAATATAGTCAAATACTATGGTACTGAGGAGGATAAGAAAGACGTCTATATTTTTCTTGAGCTTGTAAGTACAGGTTCCCTCCGACAAGTATATAAAAGTTTTAAATTGAAAGACTCCCAAGTCTCCTACTACACCAACCAGATACTAGAAGGTTTGAAGTATCTCCATGAGCGAAAGGTAGTTCACAGAGACATCAAATGTGCAAATATATTAGTGGATGAGAAAGGATGCGTGAAAATTACAGATTTTGGATTGGCAAAAGTGACAGAATTAGTTCCTCTTTTGAAGTCTCGCCATGGGACAATAGACTGGATAGCTCCAGAGGTTATGAAAAAGGACAAAGAGTATGGAGTTGAAGCTGATATTTGGAGCCTTGGCTGCACTGTCTTGGAGATGTTAACTGGGAATTATCCATACTCTCATGTGAATGATTGGGATGCAAATCTAGAATTGGAGGTTGAAAAAGGGACACTTCGAAATCATCTTCCTAATTATTCTCTGTCAGAGAATGCGCGAGATTTTATCATGAAGTGCTTGCAAGTTGATCCAAAAAAGCGTCCTACTGCTTCTCAGCTTTTGAATCATCCGTTTGTGAAGGATTCTGGCTGTTAACATTTCTCCAATTTCAAGTCAACTCCCTCAAATTTCTTTTGAGCTTGAATGGTGTGAACAAATGTTTAGTGTTTTATGAGCATTTGTTCATGTTTACTTCCTTCAAAAAAAAAAAAAAAAAAAGGTAGTAGATTTATTCGTGAACTTGCTGTGAATCACTCATTTTGTAACATCATGTTTTAAGGTTGGTGTATGTTGTGCTTCATTCTTCTGTGCTGTGTTTGTAAAAGATTGTTTCTGTGTTGTGTTTGTAATTTTTTTAAAATTTTTTAAGAAAGATTTATAATTTAGTCTCTGGATATTGCTATTATTAACAAATTAGTCCCTGCATTTTCAGAAATCTATTAAAACATCCTTAACTTTTCTTTCCTTCAACAAAATAGTCATTCCGTCTATTTCTGCCGTTAAAAATATAGTAAAAGACTAAATTACCCCCTTCTCTTCCTCCTCCTCCTCTTCCTCCTCCTTCTCCTCCTTCTTCTTCGATTCTATTTTGATTTTTCTTTTTATTCTTCTTCTTTAAGGAGGAGGAGATGATTTTTCTTCTTCTTCTTTTTCTTCATCATCATCTTCTTCTTCTTCTTCTCCTTCTTCTTTTTCTTCTTCTTCATTTTTTCTTCTTTTTCTTCTTCTTTTTTCTTCTTTTTCTTCATCATCATCATCTTCTTCTTCTTCTTTTTCTTTTTCTTGTTCTCCTTCATCATTATCGTCTTCTTCTTCTTCTTTTTTTTCTTCTTTTTTGAGGAGGAGGAGGAGGAAAAGAGAATATTTCATTGACAAAAAGAAATGATAAAAACATTTTAATATATGTGAGAAAAGATAGAGATTATTTCGTTGACAGAAAGAAATAATAAGGACGTTTAATAGATATAAAAAAAGATAAGAACATTTTAATAGATTTCTGAAAATATAGGGAGGGACTATTTCGTTGAGAAAAGAAAATGAGGATGGACTATTTCGTTGATGGAAAGAAACAATAAGAACGTTTTAATATATATGAGAAAAGATATGGACTATTTCATTGACGAAAAAAAACGCTAAGAATGTTTTAATAGATATGAGAAAAGATAAAAGCGTTTTAATAGATTTCTAAAAATGTAACGATTGTCTTGTTAATAACAGCAATATCTAAGGATTAAATAAGGAGTTTTACTTGAGGGCAAAATTGAATTTTAAAAATTTCCTCTTTCATACTTTATCTATTTTTAACGGAAAAACTGACAGAAGAACTATTTTATTAACGGAAAGAAAAGTTAATGACGTTTTAATAGGTTTCTGGAAATACAATGACTGACTTGTTAATAATGGCAATACCCAGAGACTAAATTATAAATCTCTCTTTTTTTAATATATATGCTGTGTTCTATCCTATTTATTACTTCTTAGGAAATCCTTTGCTTATTAAAAAACATTTGGATGGCTCATTTTCTAATGTTTTTTTAGTTGTACAAGTCATTTTCTATGCTTTAGTTTTAAAATAGCCATAGGATACTCCATTCCAAAACTCTGCAAATTAATATTGTTTTATTATTATCTTACTAAACAAATAATGTGACAAAATTGTAATAATTTTGTTCATTTAATTTGCACAACTTATCATAATTAAACTTAAACTGCAGCTAATTAGGGTGGCACAAGCTGGTTTTGACAAGCTTTTAAGAAAATTGTAGGCCTAAAGTTAGAAAATGAGTATCCTATATATGGCTATGTAAAAACTAAAATTTAGAAAATGATTTATAAAGTTTAAAAAATAAATAAACTAAATTATTCGTGAACTACTCGAAGTTTCACTCGATAAAAATTTAATCGGACTTAACTCGATTTTTAAATGGATTTTAATTTAATTTAATTTTTAAATTTATTTAGTAAATCAGCAAATTTGAACTCCATATTATTTTACTTATCAAATCTTATGAGCTCAATTCGTTTTTCAATTTATTAGTAGACTTGTAAATATACTCGTAAACAGTGCCGTTAATCGGACTGAAATTAATATCACAAGAAAACTAAAGTCAGATTCTGCATATATTTTCATCAGACAAATTTAAATTTTTTAAAATTTAACTTTAAATAGTTTAATTATACTTTTAAAATTTATAAATATTCAAATTATTAAAATTTAAGAGTTTATTTTTTATAAGTTTACATGCTAATTTATATATATTTATTTAACTAAAATTATTTAAAATTATTATACATGTAAATAAATTAAATTATTCGTAAAATTATTCGAGACTAAATTTGATAAAAACTCGACTCGTCTAAATTTATTTGCTAAACGAGTTAAATTTAAATTTATTAATACTTGAGTCGCGTTCGAAATGAGTAAAGTTCGAATTTGATTCGAACTAAAAAAGTTTTAATAAACAAATTTAATCTTTTCAAAATTTAGTTCCGTTGGATTCGATTCGTTTATACCTGAAATAAAATTAATTCAAATTAAGTAATATGGCTATTCTGGTTTATCTTACTGAAAATTTTGCTAGAAGATCATTAAATATGAAAATTATCTAAATGAATGATTAATTGTATAAAAAATATAAAGATATTCCTCATATTTTCTAATGAAATTATCAATTATGTTGCATGATGGCTGCTTTTCACATTAATTATAATTTTCAATATAAAAAAATTATCATTTAAAAAATAGCATAATTTTAAAATATAAATGTAAAAAATATTAAATTATAATATTAAAATTAAATTAATAAATAGTAAATAATCTGCTCGTTGTACAAAACAACCAAGAAAAATGGAATTGAGGGAGTAGAGGAAAGCACGGCCGGGTTATTTTAGAGACAATAAAGAATTCCTAGCAAACAAGGCAAAGTTTCTTGTTTCTTTGGGATCTGTGGTATATGAAAATTAATAGAAAAGTACATAGTACATATAAAAAAGTTAAATCTTGAGTATAAACAAGGAAGAAATTACATAATTTTTTATATTTATTTTTACTAAAATAGGATTTATGTATTTAAAGAAAAACTTTTGTTCTTTATCAATCTTGAGTGGGATAATAGGGTTTAATTATAAGTGAAAATTTGATTTTTGATTATTGAGAAAGTGAAGGAAAGGTAGATTTTAGTAAAGTAGAGATTTTAATTTATTAATAGATTCTAATTTGGGTATTTAAAATGTTTTAACTAAATATTAACTATAGTTTAATCATGACTAATTTCAAAATTGTGGTTTTTTCAGTGAAGAAACTTAGAAGGGATCGATGGACTATGAAGAAATTAAAAAATATAAAAACGATTATTTCAGGGGAGTGAATTAAAGGATAAGAACGGTTCGGTTTCAGTGATTTCACGAATTGCATCGTCAATGATGGCAACGAGGAAAAAAGAAAAGGGGAAATACGGAGAAAACAGAAGAAAATCAAGAGAGTGAATGAGGAATAAGTAGGGTTGAGCAGTATTTAGTTCAAATCGAAAAAATCGATCCAACCGAATTAATTTGAAAATTTAGTTATATTTTTTATTTATTTCGGTTCGATTTTGATAAAAAAACTAAAAAATTTAATCGAATCGATTTAGTAATAATAATATATTATTTTTAATAATATAGAGAGATTAAATCATATTAAAATTAAAATATTTTAATTAAATTTTAAAATATTAAAAATAAAGTGTAAAAAATAAAAAATTTATTAAAAATTTAAATCGATATAAAAAATTTATTAAAAATTTAAATCGATCAAACTGAATTGAATCGAACTGAATCAGACCGATTCGATTCAATTTCTAATTAAAATCAATTCGATTCAATTTTCGTAAATACTATAAATTTGATTTTTAGTTTATTCAGTTCGATTCGGTTTTAAACCGATAAAGATAAAAATATATTTCTAATTGATTGAAAATAATTTTAATTTATTATTTATGTATTACAATGTTTACTTATGTGTCAAATAAATCTTAATAAAAGCATTTGTAGTGCCACATATACTACCCTAATTGTGATTTCAAATTATGATAGTAATTGAAATGTTTGAATGAAATTATTAAAATATGTAAATAATTAATATTTTAAGGTTAAATTTTTTTTTTATCTTCAAATGTAATTTATATTTCATAATAAAAAAAATTACTTATAATACCACACCATTAAGAATACACAATTTAGATAAAATTTATATAAATTTTTTAATTTTAAATTAAATTATTTAGATAAAATCATCATACGCATAAACATTTTCTTTAAGGTCAATTGCCAAACATGTAACAGTTATAATCAAATCTGAACCAGTTTAAATCTATTTAAAAAATTATCCACATCAATTTTATTAGGATTTGGATAAAGGTGAGTCAACTACCTGAGAAAACCCATTCAAGTATTTGGAAGGGAATTAATTCTATAAAAGACAAAGAAAAAGAGGAGTTTAGATTACAAAACTAAATTAACTAGAGGAAATAGATGGTTATAGGGTTTTAGATTAAGAAACTAAATTAATTATGAAAATTAGTTATTTTTAAATTAGTTTAGAGAAGCTCATTAATTAGCCTTACATTTTAGATAATATAATAATAAAAAAATATTTCTAGAATTTAATATAATTACTGCATTACGAACTAACACTGAATTCATTTGATTTAAATAGTATTTTTTTTAAAACGGGTTTAATCATTATTTTATTTCTTATTAAATTACAGTTCTAACCAATATAAATAATAATATATTATTCTAATAATTGTATAATGAGATTTATCGTCATAATTAATAGAATAATAAGGAATAATTATAAAAAAAAAGAAAAAATATGGAAAAAAATATTTTAGATATCACAGTTAATGGAATTGAAATTTGGTTTATGTTTAACTTGTAAAAAAAGAAAAAGAGTCCTTCACAAATGAATGATTCAAAAGCTGAGAAGCAGTTGGACGCTTTTTTGGATCAACTTGCAGGCAGTCCATGATAAAACTTCGCGCTTTCTCTGATAGAGAATAATTAGGAAGATGATTTCGAAGTGTCCCATTTTGAACCTCCATTTCTAGATTTGCATTGAAATCACTCACATGAGAGTATGGATATTTCCTAGTTAACATCTCCAGGACTGTGCAGCCAAGGCTCCAAATATCAGCTTCAACTCCATATTCCTTGTCCTTTTTCATAACCTCTGGAGCTATCCAATCTATTGTCCCATGGCAAGACTTCAAAAGATGAACTAATTCTGTCACTTTTGCCAATCCAAAATCTGTAATTTTCACACAACCTTTCTCATCCACCAATATATTTGCACATTTGATGTCTCTATGAACTACCTTTCGGTCATGGAGATACTTCAAACCTTCCAGTATCTGTTTGGTGTAGCGGGACACTTGGGAATTCTTCAGTTGAAAACTTTTATATACTTGTCTGAGGGAACCTGTACTTACAAGCTCAAGAAAAATATAAATCTTTGACTGATCTTCTTCAGTGCCATAATATTTTACTATATTTGGATGACTAAACTGACACAATAAATTAACCTCTTGTTGAATTTGAATTTTGGCAAGTTGTGCTTTATTTTTAATCTGTATTTCCTTTATGGCAAAAAAGAAACCACCATCAGCATATCCCTTGTACACATTTCCAGAAATCCCTCCTCCCAGAGTCTTATTACGATCCATTTGCCACCCTGACTTCTTAATATCAAGTCCTTGTCTATTGATCTGCCAAGTATTCAACATAGTCTCGATATTAAAATTTAATAGAAATTGCAGTAACAATCATGTATATGCTAATAAAACTCACAAGATTTCTTCTAAAACATTTGCAACAATTATAATAATATCATCAAATTGCTATAAAAGGTCAAAGCTAGAAAGAGGGAAAAACAAGCCATAGACTTCCAAAGAAGATTTCACTAATAAAGCAGAACTTGAGGAACTGAGACAACGAAATCTCTGTAAGCATGTACCTTGAGGAACTGAGACATCAGAGGATCACTTTCATTGTTGCATTGGGTCACATGTGTTATTTCTCCAAATTCAAGATTTAAGTTTCCCTTTAGCACCAAGTTGACATCCTCTAGCTCTATTCCCTTGAAAGATAGCAGGTCGACAATTGATTGTGCAAAAACACTATCAAAGCCTTCCTTAAAAAAGGATATTTGTTCAGAGATAGAGTTGAGAAAGTCATTCCGAATTTGATCATCATCAGGAAACTGTTCTTTGGCCTTGTTATTGTAGAAAGAAGGATATGCATCTCTTACATCTTCTGTAGAAATATTCCTTCCAGCCACTTGCAAAAGAAACACTCTATGAAAGGCAACACCAACTTGTAGTTCGTGCATCAACGCCAACGCAATTATCTTACCAGAAAATTCGTAACAGTCCAAGTGCAATGGTTCTAGCTTCAACTCTGGTAAAAAAAATTATAATCAATACTTAAAAAAATTATCATTAATAAATTTATTTTAAAAATTATTTTGTTGTGATATTCTCATATATACGCATGTTTCCAGTGATTTGAATTATGATTTGATAAAAAAAAAAAGGGGTGGAGTATGTATCTGAAAGAGCAGGGCAAGGTACTTTTACAAAATGATGGAGATAGAATCCAACGTAATTTTGAATTGAACCCAAAAACACAATTGGATTCAACTCTATAAAGAAGATTCTATTACCAAATCTCCTTCGCACACACCTCATCTTATTATCTCACCTATACACAATCTAGGCTCTAGCATAAGAGTTTCTATGCCAACTTTGTTTCTTCATAATAGTAAATTTTACTTATCTCGGTAATTACCATTAGATGAATACTTAAAATTGCAATGTTTAATATTTACCAATGAGCTGCTGTCTTTTAGCAATTTGTTGGTTCAGTTTTGAACTGAATAAATCAAATATTGAAATTTTAGTATTTGTAAAAATTAAATTAAATTGATTTTGAGTATAATTAAATCGAATTGAACTGGTTTGATTCAGTTTAATTCGATTCAATTTAATCGATTGAATTTTTTTATTTTTTACGCCTTATTTTTAGTATTTTAAAATTTAATTGAAATATTTCAACTTTAAGCATAATTTAATCTTTTTATATTATCAAAAATAATATACTATTATCACTGATCGATTCGATTTATTTTTTTTTTATTAAAATCGAATCAAATTAAAATAATCAAAATTTTTAAAATTAAAAATTAAATCGAACCAAAATAAATAAAAAATCTAATTAAATTTTAAATTAATTCGATTGGACCACACTTAACCTATTTACATGATCAGATTTTGAATTATAACTTAGTCAGAGGCTTATAGCAATGTTTGGATATGAGGATAGTGGGGGAAGGAAAAATAAAGTGAGGAAAATAACTTTGAAATTACATTTTTCTTTGTTTGGGAAGTGAAAAAAGAATAAGAAAAGAAAAAATAGAACTTATTTTACTTTAGTTATTTTTTCTCCAAATTAAAGAAAAAATAAGGAAAACATCATTTCGATTTAAAATTGCATTCATAACCTTTAATTTTTAAATCTCATTTAGAAATAAAGAATAAATTAGTAATTTCAAGAAAAATTTATTTTCTTAATACATTAGTAATTTCAAGAAATAATTATTTTCTTTCTTTTTTTTTTAAAAAAATAAGAGAAAATAAGTTTATTTTTCTTTTTTTTTTAAATTTTTCATCAATCTAAACATGATGAAAGAAAATAAAGAATAGAAAATAAAAACTATTTTCCTCTTATTATTTTCCTTCTTCCCCTACAAACTATCCAAACAGTGTAAAGCCTGATGAACAGAGAAAAAATAATATAAAAACCTGATGCCAAGTTCAATTTTCTGTAATTATGTGATAAACTTGTGAGGTGAAGGTTATATCAAACATTTCTCTAGGAAAAAAGAGCAAGACAAGCAACAATTATATTTTAGATTGTACTGATAGCAAGGATAAGAAAGGTAAGATCTTACCAGGATTAGGATAAAACTTCGTGGGATCATTTGGGCTCGACAGAAAGAGGAGATTTTGGGGTTTGAATATAGCTTGGCATAACTTGTATAACCAATCCTGCAATTCTTTGGGACTGGTGAGATTCTTGTCTTTGAATGCCTGAAACAGCTCTTCGTCCAGAAATCTAGACCAATGAATGAGTGGCTTGTAGAACTCTGAATCCAGAAATTTTTCCTCGGGGATCATCATCATGGTGACTAAATGCATCCTGGATTCAGCATCAATCACATCATTGTGCTCAAGAAGCCAGTGATAATCATCTTTCCTTGTAGTCTTTTCAAGTATCAGTCGCAGTGAAATCTGCTGGGTCTTTAATACAAGCCGAAATTGATCATGATAATCCTCCCAAAGTTGACTATTCAATTCTTTCAAAATGTCCAGATACGCAATCTTAACAGAATGGAAAGAACCAATCGTGTGGAACATTTCTGCTAATTCTGGTAAACGGCTGAGATGTTCCTCCATTTTTGTCAACAGGTCATTCAATATATATTTAAATTCTGTTGACAAGAAATCAATTCTATGCTTATTATCCTCATTGGCGTACTCTTTTCCAAAAACTGCATTCCGTAATACGCATGAAAATGCCTGGAATTCGCTCAAATGAAATTTCAGTGACTCAGATCCGGGCATTTGATATAGTCCTTTACCTAAGCTCATCGCCAACTCATAAAGGAAGAGTAAGATTTGGGATAATATTTCAATGTTTAGCACACTAAGGTTACCTCTATCCAACAACTGTTTTACAGTAGTCCGGCATGACCGATACAAAGTATCTTCATAAGATGCTTGATCTCTAAGCGGAACACAAAATTCCAATGCTAAAGTTATACATCTATGATCAAAATCATTTGGACAATTCAATATTTGATGCATGGAACGCCTTATCAAATCATTAGCATGACTTTGGTGTTGTTTAATTTCTGACCTGTAAAGCATAACCAAAGTCGCAGGGATAGAATACGAAATCATAAGAATCGTCGATTTCTCTGCCGCTTCAGGTGCCAACAGTTTGGCAATCGTCTCTATGTCATCAGAATTAGGATCTTCGGAGACAGATTTGTCTCGGCACATGCGACAAATTTTTGAACTCAATTGGTGAATCTCTTGCAAGGGTTCCGATGTGTCATCGCATCCAATAATCAATTCGAGGCAAGCTGCGTCTTTAATCGAGTAGGCTTCAAGCTTCTTCTCCCGCTCTAGCTGTATCCCCTGATAATATAATTTCTGTTCAGTAACTGGAATCATAGACTTCATTAGAATTTTCTCATGGATGGACTTTACTAAATGACTAGAATACCATTGGATTTCTATTGTTTCTCCTTTTGGCAATTTCACGGACAGTTGGAGTGAATTCGATTCACTGTTCGCCATCTGCTCTGTGTCAGAGGAAGCAAATATTTGCTCTCTCGTATCTAACCCAAATTTAGAGTTGAAACTTATGCAGCTCAAAGAAGAAAGAAAATAAAATTGTAGTAGTTCAAGCAAAGAACAAGCTTGAAGCTACATTGTTGAAGTTCAAGGTCAATAACTTCTTCTTTTTTACCATAATTCAAGGTCAATAACTGCTCCAATTATTTATATAAGTGCCTCTGAAACAATTGAGTCCTTGGTTTTGGAAATTCAAATTTTTAATCCCTGACAAATGCTTTTGTTAAAATTAAAAGTCACTTTGTCCAATATTGCCATTAGTCTTATGGATTTTGATGGTCTGATAAGAGAAAAAACTTTTAAATACCAACTGAAGTTACCCTTTTTTTTATTATCTACATCTCTTCTTTCTCTCTCTATATATAACATTATTGCCTCTGAAACATTGTCATCTTCATACACTCACACAAGCTGTGATTCTCGTCATATTGCTTTGTCCATAAAGTGAATAGAAAGGGAGTGAAGCTGTGAAGGTGGAGAAAGAATATGATATGTGAAGATGGAACTGATGGGTGGGTGCATATATGTATAAAAAAAAAAAAAGAAAAAAGAAGATAAGGGTATTTTAGTCTTTTTATTAAGTATTTTTAACAGCAAAATGGATGGAGTGACCATCAATTTTGACGGAGTAAAATTGAGGGATTAAAAGGTTGAATTCTCAAAACTAAGGGATTCATTCATGAATATGGTCAAAGCTTAGTATTAAATTGTAAATTTCTCAAAATAAAATAATGGGTCTCACATTATATATTATACTTCACTAGTAATACTCGTAGGGGTGATATACGGTTAACCGAATTGAGAATTAACCGAAATAAAAAAAATATTTTCAAATTAATAATTAATTAAATATATGAATAAAAATATATAATAATAATTTTATTTATAAAAATAATAAATATAATTTATTTTAGTAAGATAATAATTATAAATATAATAATAGTAATAAAATTATAAAAAATACCCATTATAAATAACATTTTATTAATAAAATAATAATTAAATACATTATTTAATAAACATTCAGTTTTTTCTATTATCAAATCAAATTAAATTAAAAATTTTAAAAATTAACTAATATTAGATGCTCTATATGTTTTTCTTTTAATTGGGTAATTATTAATATTAGTCTATATGTTTCTCTCCGCTGTATATTTCTCTAAGTACTCACTTTTATATCTTTAAAATATAGAAATAAAATCAATTAAATTTATATATTTTTGTTCAAGGACTAAATAAGTCCAATTTAATTTTTTTTATTAATTAAACTCATATAATTTTATTTCAGAGCTAAATAAATTCTAATATAATATAATATTATTTTTAATAATAAAATATTATTTTTTTAATTTAAAATATTAAAATTTAATATTTCAATTAACATAAAAAATATTTGGTATATATAAGATATTTGATTTGAAAAACCTTGATTCCGTTCAAATCTTTGTAGGCAATTCAAATCGGGTGTGAGAGTTTGAAGTGAGTTTCGAATATAATTTTCAGATTTTTAATATTCGGTTCGATTTGAAAATTTTAAATGAAAGTAAGATCTGATACTAAATATATCAATTTGATTTTGATATATTTTAAAATTCTCTTATAATACAAAGTAAACTTTTTATTTTTGGTGTTATTTATAGCATTAATAATTAAAAATTTATGAAAATATAATTATATTATAAAAATGATTTGATTTAATTTTTAAATTGAATTTTAACTTCGAGCTCCATCTTTATACCGAGTTTGAGCTTAATTTTCGTGTTATAAAGATGAACTTTGGGTTGCGAAGTTTGGCTTTTATAACGAATTCATTTTTGAGTTTAAATAAGTTTTTGAGAAATAGAACTTAAAGAGTTCGAACTCAATAAAATCTAAAAGTGTAAAAGAATTAAATTATTTCTGAATTATTTAAGATTCAATTCAATAATAGTTTGATCGGATTTGGTTCGACTTAACTTTTAAATGAGTCAAACTCATATTTATTTTTAGATTTGTTTTAATAAACGAGCTGAGTTTAAACTTCACGTTATACAGTTCACTAAAATTTGACTATTTTTTAAATTTATAAGCAAATTTGTGAACAGACTTTTTAAACTTGTTAAATAGATTAAGTTGAATATCATAAGTTAACTGAGTTTAAAACCTGCACAAATTTTTATAAGGCAAACTTGAGTTTTCTAATGTAAAGTTCTACACAATTTAATTATACGTTTAGAGTTGGTAGATATTTAGATTATTAAAATAAGAGCTCATTTGTTTTTTTATAAATTTATGAGTTAATCGGTATATATATTTATTTAATTAAAATTATTTTATTTTAAATTAAAATTTATTATATTTATAAATAAATTAAATTATTTATGAACTACTCGAAATTAGACTAGATAAAAACTAAGTTAATCTAAACTCATTTACTAAATAAATTAAATTTAAATTTATTAATATTCGACTTGAGTTTAAAATAATTAAAAAGTTAAATATAAAAAAATTTTAACGAATCAAACTTAAAAGTTTTCAAAATTATATTCGCTTCCAGTCATTTACACCCTTTATAAAATCTAATGGAATGGACCTCAAGCGTAATATTGGAATTCAACATGCATAATAATTTTATGAATCAAGTTTAAATTTTTTGTCAAAAATTTATCTTAGCTCTATTATACTCATTATTATAACAAGGAAAAATTACTATTTATTTTATATTATGAAAAAATTAATTAATTGATTTTTTAATTTTAAAATCTAAATTCAAATATTCATAATATTTTAAAAAGTTTCTTAATTAATTTTTTATTAATTTTAATTATTAAATATTTTATTATTTAATTTTTATAATTGAAAAAAATTTATTAATTTTTTTTAATTTTATAAAAAATCTATTAATTAATTTCTCATAATATTTTAAATATAATAAAATATTTAATAATTAAAATTAATAAAATAATTAATTATATTTAATTTTTGAAAATATTAAAAATATTTTAATATATTTTTTAAAATTAAATGATCAATTAATTAATTTTGCCGCAACATAAACATTAAAGAGTAATTTTTTCTATAACAAAATAATGCAAACCCACGCTGCTAGTTAGAAAAGGCATCATTCCTAATCCTGCTGGAGTCCAGCTAATATCGAATCAAAAGTGGGACCCTTACTTTTTTTTTTTTTTTAATAAAAAAGAACAAATCAAGCTCAAAAGAATATACAATACCCTAAAAACACCGACCAAGTGGAAGTAGATGCTTTTTTTATTTATTTTTTCTGGATTTTGGGACCAATTTAATTCATCAGCCTTATCCTACTCATACTAACTAGTCTTATCCAGGTTAGAAGTTTCTGTAACAACATAAAAAATACAGGCCTTCCTAGGTCAACTATAAGTCCAGCCATTTGCATCTTTGTTCAACTACAGCAACGCATGGGTCTGCTTCTGGTTTCAATACCAGAAGCCATAAACGTTATATATTTAAGAACTTAATTTTGAAACTATTAAAATGTATGGTAGATAAGAGTTGACTCATTTATCATAGAAATTTCCTTGAGCTGCTGGAAATCCATCCTCCAATGGGAGAAACGTAGTCCTTTTCAAGCACTTAGATAAATAATTGGAGCAGTTATCGACCTTGAACTTCAACCCTGTAGCTTGTTCTATTCTTGAATTATTTTCATTTGTCAACTCTAAATTTGGGTGACATACGAGAGAGCAAGTATTTGCAAATTAACTTTGTTTTCTGCCATTCTCTGATACAGAACAGATGGCGAACAGTGAATCCAATTCACTCCAATTATTCGTGAAATTGCCAGAAGGAGAAACAATAGAAATCCAGTCGTATTCTAGTCATTTAGTAGTGTCAATCCAAGAGAAAATTCTAATGAAGTCTATGATTCCAGTTACTGAACAGAAATTATATTATCAGGGGATACAGCTAGAGCGGGAGAAGAAGCTTGAAGCCTACTCGATTAAAGACAAAGCTTGCCTCGAATTGATTATTGGATGCGATGACACATCGGAACCCTTGCAAGAGATTCACCAATTGAGTTCAAACATTTGTCGCATGTGCCGAGACAAATCTGTCTCCGAAGATCCTAATTCTGATGACGCCCTGACGATTGCCGCGCTGTTGGCTCCTGAAAGACGAGTAAAATCGGAGATTTTTATGATTTGGTATTCTGTCCCTGAGACTTTACTTATGCTTCACAGGTCAGAAATTGAAGATAAAAAAGCCCATGCTAAAGCTTTGATACTTTTGTGCATGGTTCTAATATTGAATCGTCCACAAGATGTTATTGATGGATGCATACATTTAGCATTACAATTTTGTAATTTACTTAGAGATGAGGTATCTGATAATGATCCTCTGTTTAAATCATGCCGGAATACTCTAAAACAGTTGTTGGAAAAAAAAGACTACAAGATCGGTTCCTTAGGTAAGCTAAGCGCATTAAACGACATTTCACGCATCTTTCTTGAGATGGCAAGAACCTTATACAACGGATTGGATCAAATTCAGGCATCAAATTCAATGCTCCACGTTGAGTCATTGAAAGTTAATTTTCGTGAATTCCAGGCATTTTCACGCGTATTGCGTTGTGCAGTTTGCAGTGAAGACTGTGCCCATGAGGATGACAAGTCTTTAGTTGATTCCTTATCAGAAGATATTAAACATGTATTTAATTTCCTGTTGCCAGTAATGGAGGAACATCTTCTTCAATTACCAAGAATGGCACAAGTATTCGAAACAAGTGGTTGTTTGCGTCCCATTTTGTTTATGTATCTGGACATTTTGGAAGAATTGAATAGCATTTCTCAGCTTTCGGTGGTGAGTGAAGGAGAGCAATTTCGGTCTGTATTAAAGAGCCAGCAGATTTCACTACGACTGATACTTGAAAAGGTTACGAGGGAAGATGATTATCTCTGGCTTCTTAAGCACATTGATGTGATTGATGCTGAATCCAGGATGCATTTAGTCACCATGATGATGATCCCCGAGGAAAAATTACTGGATTCAGAGTTTTACAAGCCACTCATTCACTGGTCTAGATTTCTGGACGAAGAGCTGTTTGAGGCATTGAAAAATAAGAAACTCACCAGTCCTCAACAATTGCAAGATTGGTTATACAAGTTATGCCAAGCCATATTCAAACCCCAAAATCTCCTCTTCTTGGCTTGCCCAAATGATCCTACAAAGTTTTATCCCAATCCTGGTAAGATCTTACCCCTTTTTTCTTTTTTTTATTTTTTTTATTTTTATTTTTATTTTTATTTTTATCCTTGCTAGCAATACAAATCCAGAATTTAATTGTTGCTTGTCCTACCCCTCTTTCCATAAAGAATAATTATTATCATATTTCTATAATTTGATTTAATTAATTTATTTATTTTTATAATTTTAAAGATACATTAAAATATTCTCGTAATTTAATTCTATTAATCAAAATAGACGATTGTCTATTTCTCTTCATTTTTTTGATGTTGAAAAAATTTAAATGACCTTACTTAATCTGTCACTAACTTAGATAGTGCTACACCAGCATTATCTTGCAAAATACAAAATACAGATCATGGTGACCTTTCTAATTCTATTCAATTCTTTAACTTTGATCCTATGTCCTTCAAGTGGGCCTCTCTTCCTCCACCATCGGACCTGCCGCTCCATCTCCTCCTCCATCACCCGGCTTTTATTTCTCGCTACATATCAGTACAATTCGTCTCTGCTTCCGGCCAACTAATCCGCCTTGCTACCACTCATAATTTTTTCCCTGCCCTTTCTAGTCCTCTCATTTTTAATCCACTCACTTATACATGGGTTTTTGGCCCCCCACTCGCCACACCTCACTGCTGGTGCACTGTCGGCGCTATTAATGGCACCATCTATGTGGCAAGTGGGATTGGGGCTTACCTCCCTTTTGATGTGGCCAAGTCGGTGGAGAAATAGGATTTCTTGCATGATAAAAAAAAAACAACAGTTGAGAAGGTTAAAGGGTTGAAAGATAGAAGATTTAGTAGAGACGCCATTGATACAATAGGCTGGAGAGGGAAGTTACGTATGGCGAATGTAAAAGGGGATGCAGCAAAAAAAGCGTTAGTTTATGACACTGAGAAGGACACTTGGGAGGACATGTCAGAGGGTATGCTTGCTGGGTGGAAAGGTCCGGTGGCAGCCATGGATGAGAAGGTGTTGTATGTGGTGGAAGAACTCAAAGGTGCGCTTAAGGGATATGATCCGGCACGTCAACAGTTGGATTCTTGTGCAGAATAATTGGTTGTCACATCAACGGTTTGTCCTCAGTGCTGTGTTGCTTATAGTATTCACGCTCTTTCCTACAGTACAGGGTCATGGAGGAGGCTCAGCAGTGCAAGGTTTGAAGAGGAAGAATAGCAAACTGCTCTTAACTATGGTGGAGATTTTGTATAGCAGATTGATGAGGCCGTTAAGTTATAAGTCTTGAGTGAGTTCATAGATGAGCATATGGAGAAATGAAGTGAGAGAGAAAAGGTGTGTTGTATTTGTAAAAGGAGCGTAACTTTGTCACTGAAATATTAATTCTAACTTTTGATTCGGAGAAAAAACTACAGACTAATGGTAAAAAGGTTTAAAATTGATGAATGTCCTTTTGCATTGACGGAATTAAATTATGAGGCCATTTTAATGTATTTTTAAAATTATAAAGACAAATTTATTAGTTAGGCTAAATTATAATTATCCCTTTTTATTAGAATAAATTTATTAAATATTGATTTCTTTTTAAGTATAAATAATATATTTTGCAGAATTGAAGCTGGAACCATTACACTTCGACTGTTTTGAATTTTCTGGTAAGGTGATTGCATTGGCATTGATGCATGAAGTACAAGTAGGTGTTGCCTTTCATCCTGTATTTCTTTTGCAACTTGCTGAAAGGCATATTTCTATAGAAGATCTAAGAGATGCATATCCATCTTTTTACAATAATAAGGCCAAGCATCGTTTTCATGATGATGATGAAATTCGAGATGACTTCCTCAACTCTGTCTCTGAACAAATATCCTTTTTCAGAAAAGGTTTTGACAATGTTTTTGGAAAATCAATTGTCGAACTGCTATCTTATGAGGGAATAGAATTTGAAGATCTTAACTTGGCACTGAAAGGAAAATTAAATCTTGGTGAGAGAACTCATGTGAATCAAGGCAACAATGTAAGTGATCCTCTAATGTCCCAATTCCTAAAGGTACGTAATTATAGAGCTTTCATGTTGTGTTAATATAACATAACTGTTGTTTCCTACATGTTTTCAATGCTTATCACATCTATGATGATTGATTTTATTAGAAATCTCAAACTCTAACTTGTGCTTGAAGAACAATAGACAAATAGAGATGGAAAGTAAAAATATTTATGATGATTGATTTTATTAGAAATCTCAAATTCTAATTTGTGCTTGAAGAACGATAGACAAATAGAGATGAAGAACGATAGACAAATAGAGATGGAAAGTAAGAACAGTAAAAATAAATCCGTGTTGAAAAGTCAGTTAATGTATTAGAAAATTAAGCAACATAATGGAGCATGTTTACATATTTAACAAATTCCTAAAAATCAGACACTGACAACATAAAACCATAATCAGCTAAAAAACTAAAACATAAAAAAATAATTCCAGCAGAGATATTTGACCAGGTCCTATTTCAGCAACTTAAGTAATTTTTCAACACTCCTTGCTTAATTGCTGCAAACTCCAAACTTTTCTCTAAAAAACTCAAACTTGCTTCTTGGTAAACATTTTGTGAAAATGTCTGCCATTGAAGATCAGTTTTGCAATATTTCAGTTCAACATAACCTTCTTTTTGCAGATATCTGAGAAAGAACAACTTGATATTAAAGTGTTTTATCTTTCTGCAAAAAATATGATTATTTGAGATGGCAATAGCTACTTGATTATCCATAAACATTTCTGTGCACTCTTCTTGTTTCAACTTCAGACCAATTAATATTTTTCTACTCCATAAGGTTTAATTTGCAGCAGTTGTTGTTGCAATGCATTCAGCTTTAGCTGATGATTGTACAACTATTTCTTGTTATTTGGAACACCAAGAGAATGTTCCTGAATCCAGATTAAAACAATAACTTGAAGTACTTTTCATATTATCAGGAGAACCAGCATGATCACTGTCAGAGTATCCCTGCAAAGCACAATTTTGGCTTGCACAGAATTTAACTCTAAATTTCATTGTTCCTTTTATATATCTCAGTACTCTTTTAGCAGCCTTAAAATGTGTTTCAGTTGCACAATCAGTAAACCTGGATAATAAGCTTACTGCATATAAAATATCGGGCTTTGTAGTTATAACATTCTACCAGGCTTCTATAGATAGTTTCAACTACTCTTTCAGTTTCGTCCTTCTTGCTTAGCTTCTCTTTCTGATACATAGGAATAGCCATGGCCTTGCATTCATCTATTCTAAATTTCTTTAGAATTTTTTTTGCATATTTCTTCTAGCATATAAAGATTTCTCCTTTTTTTACTTGATTTCCAAACCAAGAAAATATGTCATCTCTCCTAAGTCGTCATTTCAAAAGTTTGCATCATGTCTTTTTTAGACTTCTGAACTAGATCAGAATTGCTCCCTATAACCAGCAGATCGTCAACATATAGAGATATTATAACAGAATTGATTTTATCACCCTTGATGTAAAGAGGAGAGCTTCACTAAGACTTTTC
Source organism: Manihot esculenta (assembly GCF_001659605.2). Classification (NCBI taxonomy): domain Eukaryota; kingdom Viridiplantae; phylum Streptophyta; class Magnoliopsida; order Malpighiales; family Euphorbiaceae; genus Manihot; species Manihot esculenta. Next base: position 3,155,194 of record NC_035167.2, on the reverse strand, counting down.
TTGAAATCTAGCTGCATCAGATGTTCATCAATTCTGCTATATCAGGCTCTTGGTACCTGCTTTAGACCATACAATGCTTTCTTTAATAGATATACTCCATCTTCATGCTGCAAATCCTTCAGGCTGCTCAACGTAGATCTCCTCCTTAAGAAGACCATTTAGGAAGGCAGATTTAACATCTACTTGATGTATTTTTTAGCCCTTTTGTGCAGCAATTGCCAACAACATTCTATTAGTTTTTAACCTAGTATTAGGAGCAAACGTATCAGAAAAGTCAACACCAGGAATTTGAGCATACCCTTTTACAACAAGTCTAGATTTATGCTTGTTGATACAACCATTTGCATTTTGCTTTGTTCTGAAAACCTATTTTACTCCAATCACCTTTCTGCCTTCAGGTCTGTTCACTAGCTGCTAAATTTGATTTTTCTCAATCATGCTTAACTCTTCCTTCATTGCAGCCATCCATTTTGGATCTTTATCAACTTCTCAAAAATCTGCTAATTCTAGAACAACAACATTACACTTTTGATAAATATCAGAAAGTGATCTTGTGCCTCTAATAGGTGCATCATCAACCATATTATCTTCTGTTAGCTCCTTTTGCTGTAATTTTAAAGCTTGATTTAGAAACGAAACTGATTGTTCTCCTTTTCAATTCCATTTGTCATTCTCCATAAAGTACACGTCCCTGCTTATTACAATTTTCCCTGAATCTGGTTGAAAAACTCTATAAGCTTTTGAAACTAAGTTGTATCCTACAAATATTCTAGTTTCAGCTCGTCTGTCTAGCTTGTATCTTTTGATCAATGGTACATAAGTGAAACATAAATAACCAAATACTTTAAGTTTTTTAGCGAAGGTTTGTATCCATTCCAATATTCAAAAAGATTCTTTCTATCAATTGCTTCGGTGGAAAGTATGTTAAGCAAAAACATTGATATGTTTGCAACCTCTGCCTAATACTCTTTTGGCAAGTCTTTTTCGTGGAGCAAACATCTAGCCATCTCCATTACAGTACGATTCTTTCTTTCACTAAGTCCAATTTGTTGATTAGTGTATGGAGCAGTGAGTTGATGTTCAATTTCAGCTACTTCACAGAACTGGTTGAATGCTTCTGATGTATATTCCTTCCCATTGTTAGACTATTTGCGGCCACTTTGTGTTTCAATCCATTTCTTAAACTTCCAAAATACACCAGCCACTTTTGACTTGAACCTGAGAAAATAAATCCAACATATTATGTTGTAATCATCAACGAAGAGCAAATAATACTTACTCCTATTTAGAGATGGAGTTCTATGAGGTCTAGCCAAGTCTGTGTGGATTAGTTTCAGCTTCTCAATTGCTCTCCAAGTTGCTTGAAGGGAAGTCTAGTTCGTTTTTCATATTAACAATTTTTGCAATTTGGTAGATCAGCTTCAAGGCCAGGAAAGCCTTGAATTAACTCTTTCTTCTGCATATTCAACACAGCTTTATGGTGGAAGTGACCAAGCCTTTTGTACCAGATTTCTGTATTGAATTTGTTACAGGAAAAGTTGTTTACTCCTCCTCTAAAGGATCCAGTGCAAAGCTCTTTTCCTTCATCTTCACTCTGAATACATCTTCATCTTTTAATACTTTGATCAAGCATTGATTACCCTTAAAAATCACTTTGAATCCATTTTCAAGCAACTAGCCAAAAACTCAATAGATTTTGACTGATATTAGGTACAAATAACATTTCTCGAATTAAGTTTTGTACTTGAGAAGCTTTCAACTGCAATTGTGCTTTTTCTATTCACAGCAATGTACTCTCCATTACCAATCTTTACTTTAGAAGTCACTGTTGTATCCAGCTCTTTGAAGAGATCATGATCAAATGTCATGTGATTAGTGCAACCACTATCAATAAGCCACTTGTCACTTGAGCTACTAGTTGCAAAACATGTTGCTACAAAGAGTTACTCCTCCTCTTGGTCAGCTACCTATGTAACATTTTTCTGTTAATTGCTATTTTTGCAAATCTTTTAATGATGTCCCGTCTTTTGACATTTCTCACGCCGTTGATCTGGCCTTTTCCAGCAGTTGAACGGTGGATGGCCTTTCTTTCCACAATGCTTACAAGGAGGAAAATCATGTTTTGATTCCCCATTGATCCTAGGAGAATCAGAACATGAGTTGTCCTTCTTGTTCTTCTTGTTCTTTTTTCCTTTTGTCTCTCTGATTTTATTGAAATTTTGCAAGTCGTGCACCCTTAACAGATCCTTCAGACCTCATAAGCCTTCTCCTTTCTAGTGCTTGCAAAGCATGTATCAATTCTGTCAAGCTGATTTTTGACAGATCTTTAGCATCCTCTAAGGAGGAAATGGTAGCCTCAAACCTTTCAGGTATAGTAACAAGAATTTTTTAAACTATTCTTGTATCAGTAAACTCAGTACCAAGCAATCGTACCTTGTTTACAATATTGAGAAGTCTATCTGAATACTCTTTGATAGTTTCATTCTGCATTTCAAATTCCCTGACTAGGTTCATCACTTGCATTCCTTTGATTTTCTCATTTCCTTCATACTCCTCTTTAAGAAAATTCTAAATTTCAAAGGCTGTTTTCAAGGTCATGATTCTATGATTCTAGGAAAGATTGTAGGTACAACTGCAGCAAATAAACAGGCCTTTGCCTTGCACTTTCTTGCCTTTTGCTCCTTGTGACTTTTCACCTGAGTTACTTTAGGATTGTTGGTGATCGAAGAATTTTGTAAACTTCCTCAATAGCCTCCCAAAGATCATTTGCATCCAGGTAAGCCTCCATTCTTATAGCCCAAACGTGATAATTTTCACCATCGAACACATGTGGTGCAATGGTAGTAAAAGAGATTTCTAAACTTGGTAATCCAGTTTCCATCTCTTTTAATGGATTCTCACAAATTTCTCACAAGTCCCTCAAAAAGAAAGCTCTAACCAAATTGTTAGAAATCTCAAACGCTAGTCTGTTCTTAAAGAATAATAAACAAATAGAGATGGAAAGTAAGAACGGCGAAAATAAATCTATGCTGGAAACTCATTTTTTTTATTAAATTGAATGCTGCTTATATATAGAAAAAATTCAATTAATGCATCAGGAAATTAAGCAACATAATGAAGTATGTTTACATATTTAACAAATTCCTGAAACCATAATCAGTTAAAAAAAACTGAAATAAAAAAAATAAATTTCAGCAGAGAGATATTTGACGAGGTCCTATTTTAGCAACTTAAATAATTTTTCAACAGATTTCAAAATATTATAACATGAGTTGTTTTATTAGCGGAATCTTCTTCTAAAATAAATGGCTCGTTCTCTCATATTTCTCAAGCAATTATATAGTTTCTGGTCTTTTTTTCATGAGCTTTTAACAATTTCATGATTGGGATATCTAGTTTTATTCGTACAACCATGATTATCATTGTTATCTATTAAATTTTGATATTGAAACTATGTTGAATACTTGGCAGATTAATAGACAAAGAGTTAATATTAACAAGTTAAGGTGGCGAATGGATCGCAGGAAGACTTTGGGAGGAGGGATTACAGGAAACGTGTACAGGGGATATGCAGATGATGGTTTCTTTTTTGCGGTAAAGGAAGTACAAGTTGAAAATAAAGAAGAAATTGACGAAAGTAAACAAGAAACTGACAGAATTCATCAAGATGTAAAGGAAATTGAACATGATAATAAAGAAGAAGTTGACAAAATTAAACTAGAACATGACCATGTGCAGCAAGAGGTTAATTTACTGTGTCAGTTAAGTCATCCAAACATAGTCAAATATTATGGCACTAAGGAGTATAAGTCGAAGATCCATATTTTCCTTCAGCTTGTAAGTACAGGTTCTCTCAGACAAGTATATAAAAAGTTTGAACTGAGAGATTCTCAAGTCTCTCATTACACCAAACAGATACTGGAAGGTTTGAAGTATCTCCATGAGCGAAAGGTACCTCACAAAGACATTAAATGTGCAAATATACTGGTGGATGAGAAAGGATGTGTGAAAATTACAGATTTTGGATTGGCAAGAGTGACAGACTTAATTCCTTTCTTGAATTCTCGCCATGGGAAAATACACTGGATAGCTCCAGAGGTTATAAAAAAGAATAAAGAATATGGAGTTGAATCTGATATTTGGAGCCTTGGCTGCACTGTCTTGGAGATGTTAATCAGGGATTTTCCATACTCTCATGTGAATGAGAATGAGAATCTGCAATCGGAGGTTGAAAATGGAATGCTTCTAGATCATCTTCCTAATTATCCTCTATCAGAGAATGCACGAGATTTTATCATGAAATGCCTGCAAGTTGATCCAAAAAAGCGTCCAACTGCTTCTCAGCTTTTGAATCATCTATTTGTGAAGGATTCTGGCTTTTAGCATTTCTCAAATTTCACGTCAACCCTCTAAAATTTTTTCTTCAGCTTGAATGGTGTGAGAAAACGTTTAGCGTTTTATGAGAATTTGCTCATGTTACTTTTTTTTAAAAAAAGGACATGGGTTGCAGATTTGTTCATGAACTTGCAGTGAGTCAAATCATTTTGTAACATCATGTTCTAAGGTTGGTGTATGTTGTGTTTCGGGTTGTAGCCGTTGGTTCTTCTGTGCTGTGTTTGTGAAAGATTACTCTTTCTTTATTGCATTTGCAAGGGATTCTTTTTATCAACTGATGGGTTCTAGCTACAATGGTTTTCCCTTTCCCTATTTCTACTTCTTAAAGAACCTTTTGCTTATAAAAAATTTTCTCACTCGAATGTATTTGGACATTGGACCTTCCTCAAAATTATTGATGCCTGTATGAATGGACAATACTTTTCACAACTTAAGTATAACAAGGTTATAATATTATTTGAGTATGAAAACTAGACAAGTAAGAAATGATGAGAAATTAAGAAGAAGTTGAATTATTCATCTCTATTTATATTATCAAAATTATATATTTTAGACTATTTAAATATTGAAAATAAATTTTAAATAAATACTTTTATGAGGAATAGTTTTATGTACTATTACATTTAAAAATAAATAAATAAATTTAATAGGTAATGTATTAAATTATTTAAAATTTAAAGAATCTTCAATGTAGATAAAAGCAAATAGTATTTTTGTGTAATAGTTTAAACTACTCGTACTTAGAAAAAAAAAAAAAAAAACTTAGTAAAAATTTGATATAAGTAAATTTTTTTCAGTTATTTTATTTGAACTTAATAACTTTATTTTTTATATGTATATACACAATAATTTTTTTGAAATGATTAAAATTTGAAATTTTACTAAGAAAATAAAATTAAAAAAAATAATTATATAAAATTATAAATGAGAAAATAAACTGATAAGTTAATTAAAATATCTTGTATATTTTTAGTATTTAATAAATATTCATAAATTAAAGAAAACACCTATTATAAGCAAACAAAACAAAACTTAATTAGAAAGAACAATTTCTTAAAAATGGCAATAAAACAAAATAATTTTTTTTATATAAATAAGAAGATATATTATCAAGTTAGAAATAGAATTAAACTGCGATTAGACAATCTGAAAAAGAGTATATGAGGTGTTAAGTGTTTATGGGAGGTCAATTGGCACTCAAATGAACAAATTAATAGGATGTGCGAATATAATAAATTGTTTTGAATTTAAAATAATTGTATAAAAATGCGTGTATTAAATTTTAAATTTTGTACACGTTTACTTTTATACCGTAGAAAGATAGAGTTTGGTTATTAAATCTCTTATAAATCCAACTGGTATCAGTTAAAGAATAGAAAAATTTACGATTATAAATATAATAAGGATCTATTAGATTATATCTATTAACGGTAATTTTTTATAAACACTCAATTTTTTTAAAATTTTAAAAGAGAGTTCTGGTGAAATATCGAGTGTTACGGTGCCGTGAACATTTTTTTAAAGGTGAAATCTCTATGATCTCATATCATATTATTAAACTCTTATCATATAATTTTATTCTACGCTAACAGGTTATAATTATTATATCGTATCAATATCACTCCAGACAACCAAATTGAAGATAAAAAGTTTAAAATAAAAGGTGAGAAAATTCTTTATCTAGTGTTTTTAAATTAGACATTAAAAGTTGATAATTAACTTTCACTTTTATTTCGTTTGTAAAGTTTAATTTTTATTAATTTATATTTAATTTTTAATTAGAGTTTAAATATCAATAAAATATTAAAAATTAATAATTTGTCAATAAATTCTATTAATTTATTTTATTTTATAATAGTGATTAACAAGTGATGACTTAAAAATAAAGATTTATTCATTTTATCCAATTAATATTAAGTGTAAATTGTTCATAAAAATATTATTTCAGTAAAAAAGTACAATAATTTTCTTTATCTCCTATAAAAATTAGAAAATTATTTTGGTATAGTTATTTATAGTATTAGTATTGAAATATATATCAATTTTAATTAAATAATTAAAATTTTAATATTATATGATTATTTGGTTTTATATAATGTAAAATTTATTTTTTTACAAAAAATAAAATGATTTAACTATAATTTATTTCTTGAGAGTTTTGGTATGTGGTTCTTTTCTCATATTCAGAAAATTTATCAATTTAATGAACATAGTATAAATTTTTTTTACAGACATATAATAGTTTTTAAAAAATTTAATAAATAAATTATATGTGGCAAATTTATTAAAAATTATAAAAAAACATTAATATCCAATACTAATAGGTTCTTATTTTAAAAAAGATATTACACCTTATTTTATCTTTTTATCAATATTTTTTAATATTATTAAAAATTATAACTTGTTTTTTCTTTGTGAAAAGTTTTTTTTTTCTAATTTTGCATCTTTTTATTACTAATAATCTTATAAAAAAGAATATTATTTTTCAAAAATTCTCAGTAAGATTTTTTTTGTTATCAGCAAAATACTTGCATTGTAAAACTGCAAATACAGCAGATTATTACACTAAAGATCACAGGGAACATAAGTGATATAAAATTCAATTCTGCAGTAATAGTCTAATTAAATAAAATTTTATTATAATATTTTTATTTAAATATTATGAAAATTACAAAATAAATTTTTAAAAATATTGTCCAATACGATTCAAATTTTATTATTTTATTATATTTTTTTCAAAAAAAAAAAAATAACAACAAGAAAACAAGTTCTTTCAAAATTAACTATTTGTCCATCTGTTAGAAGTGTTTCAGAAATGTCTGCGATCGAATAAATAGCTCTACGAATAAATAAATCAAATCAAATTAAAAAATAAAAAGATTTATATAAATATGTGAAAATCATTAAATATAAATACATTAAATACATATAACTCGATTGGTGAAATAGTATCTCTCTCCAAAAATTTTTTTTTTCATTATTGTACAAAGAAAATATTGTGTTGCGAATGAATAAAATATTGAAAAATTGTAATCTATTTTATAAAAAAATATTCATCTATAACGATGTAAGAGATAACAATAAAGAACGGATTAATAAATTAATTATTATATTTTTTAAATATTTTAAAAGTAAAATTAATAAATTTTGAATATGAAATATTACATAACTATAACTTATTAATAATTTATAATATTAAAAACATTATATATTTTTTTCATAAAAAACTTTGTTTTTACCTTATATTAATAATTTCTTTTAATTAACTAATTTATAAAGTATAGTTTAATCCTAAAAAAAATCCGGATATGCATTTTGAAATTTTGTTCTCATTTTATTTTTAGCTATAAAGTAATTTTTTTTATTTGAAAAATCAGATAATTACAGAAGAAGACACGTGTATATTTCCGTTTTCACAATTACAAAAAGCAAGTACGTCAGTGCAGCTAAAATCTGCCGCACAATATATAAACCAGAAAGACCCAGAGAGCGGCGAAACAAATCCCTAACAATTGCAATTCAAAATACGCAGCCTGCGAGTAATTTCATTTACTTTCACCGTCCAGCTCCGGCTGTAGATGACAATGAAAACGCCGTCGTTAGGGGTGGTTAACAGAGCCGCAGCTGGAGCTGGTGGAGCGAGCTCTGTGGGTAAGACGGTAATGATTACGGGAGTGAGCAGAGGACTAGGCAGAGCCTTAGCTCTAGAACTAGCCAAGAGAGGTCACACTATTATTGGCTGCTCTCGTGCTCAGGATAAGCTCAATTCCCTCCAATCTGAACTCTCCTCCGACCAAAACAACCAACATGTCCTCCTCAACGCCGATGTGGTATTTCCCCTTTGAAGATATTTTCTTGGTCAATTTTTGGTGTTCCTTTGATTGTTGTTGGTTTTAATTGTTTAATTTCGATGGCGGAGGATTTTTAGAGTTCTAATACTAGTGTGGAGGAGCTGGCGAGAGCTGTAATGGAAAAGAAGGGCGTTCCGGATATCATAGGTGAATTTTTATTTACAACATTTCCCCTTCTCTTTTTAAAAAATTTTAAATTTTTAAGATTTTTTTTTATAATTTGTTGATTTCTTGTACAGTGAACAATGCGGGTACCATTAACAGAAACAACAAGATATGGGAGGTTCCAGTTGAAGAGTTTGACGCTGTAATTGATACGAATGTCAAAGGAATAGCAAATGTTTTGCGTCATTTCATCCCTCTAATGTTACCCAACAAGCAAGGAATTATTGTTAATTTCTCTTCTGGATGGGGAAGATCCGGTGCCGCCCTGGTAAAATGAATTTCCCAAAATTTGATTTTTTTGTTGCTGTGCTCTAATATTTCCTTTTAGCTAATTGTAAATTCGGTATTAAAATGTGGGATTTAGCTCATTCAACAAATGATTGGTTTTATTTCTGATGTCTGCTGCTTGAATGTCAAAATTATGATTGTAGGATTTGCGGTAATGAATATTCTCTGCTTTACATTGGTTCTTCCTTTCAAGTGCGGTGCATACTTTCTGGATTTTCATCTGATCGTATTTTTTACAGGTTGCGCCTTATTGTGCATCTAAGTGGGCTGTTGAGGGTTTGACCAGATCAGTTGCAAAGGAGTTGCCTGATGGGATGGCAGTTGTTGCACTTAATCCAGGAGTTATACACACTGAAATGCTCCAGTCATGCTTTGGCACTTCAGCTTCACTTTACCAGGCACCCGATGCATGGTAATTGGTTTTCATTTAATTAGATTGTCTATGCGCTTATAAATGTTTTTAAAAAATTATGTATGCATTTTTGTGCATATAATTATGTTAATCTTATGGAAGAAGAACTTGCAGTTGATTATTGAATTGAACAACATTGTCATGAGCTCTAGTGAAAGCACATGAGAAAAGCTTTTAAGCTTATACTTCTTGGTCTCTTGCTGTTGTCGGTCCAGTCATGTGACATGGCTTCCATGTGCAGACAGCTCTCTGTCAGTTGTGACACTTGTATATCATGTTTGGTAGCAAAGTTGTGCTACCAGCGTAGGTTTATCTGTAAATGTATGTTTCACAGATTGTGTTGATCTTGCTTGTTAATAGCTATGAAAGAACTTCTATCCATTTCCTATTTGTGAAAATCCTAGAAGCCTTTCTAATTCTCACTTAACCTGCTCATGAATCATCAGGGCCACAAAGGCAGCTACAATGATACTCAATCTAACTGGAGCTGATAATGGTGCATCTCTTACTGTGTGATGAAAGTTTCTGAGGTTGCAATGATGCTTTAAACAGAAGCAGTTGGAGCACCTTTCTCACTGTGACCATCTGGACATTTATTCATTACGATGGTATCATGCCTTCAAACGAAAAAATTCTTCACAAACCAATGCTAATATTGTACTACAATGAATTCCATTCTTTTACTGATAATAGTCTTTACGTAGAGGGGTAACTTGCTATGTAGTAGTTAACCTGTTAGGTCTTGATTATTGTGATTTATGAATTGAAGGAAGTTTTCCCATGAGGTTTTGATCATGAAATTACATATAATTGATGAGCAGTTGGGGTATTTCATTGATATTTAATCGTGAAATTAACTATAATTGACGAGCAGTTAGGGTATTTCATCAAGTGAATATGTAACGCCATCCAACCATTTTACTTTTCATGAGTATGCTACACCTGAATTGGATTTCGCTTGCTGGTTAAATTTTTCTCTGTTAAGTTCTTTGCAGGTTTAGACTTTGTCAATTCCAAACACAATAAATCTTTGCATTATTCAGCTGAAGTAATGGGTTGTTCTTATGATAAATTATAATGATGCAAATGGTCTCCAAGCTTATTGCCACCATTATTTTTGCACAGAATCAGATGCTGATGAGATAAATATACTTTTTGAAAGATTGTATAGAAGCAAAACTTCCTGATAAAGATCTCTCACTCTTGCATGCTCCTTGTTTCTAATTTCAATGTACAAGGATGAGTATTCCGATGGAAGCAGGTGCAGAGTCGTGAAGAAACCTTTACCTTGGCATCTTGAGTTGTAGTGCGAGTCGGGTTATCTTGATTAAACCCTCCATTCTTCCCAATGCTGTGAGGACAGTTGGGCCGGAACTAAATGATAGGAGGTAGCTTTCTTCTTCTAACCCTTATCCCACATCAAGTCAATTGGCAATTCACACATAGGATTAACTATTTCTTGTAAGTTATACATGTAAGCTTATGATAATTTGTTAGTATCCTAGTACTGTTAGTGTTATATTCTTCACCATCGCTATTTAAATTCTTTTTTTTCCTTTCAATTGATTAGAATTGAAAAATACAATTAAAATTTCCATATAATTTTCTTCTGTTTTATCATGTATAAGCTTGGGAAGTCATCGAAATAATATGTACTATATAGTTATTAAAATTGCAAAGGTTACTATCAACATTATGAATTCATTGATGAAATAGAGTTAGATTATTACGGATTTCTTTTGCGGATAAACTTGATGAGAAAGACCATGGTTTCATTTTCTCGGTGTAATTAGAGATTCATGGACAGACAATTTTGCAATTATTTGAAGAGTACTCTCCCAAAGCTATTTAGAAATGTATTTTTGCCTCTAGTCTGCATCATGAAAGGAAGAAAGAACATTTTTGGATAGCTTTGTAAGGGTACTCTTCAGATAATTGTAATATTATATCTCGGGGACAATGGTTAGCAACTTTAGGATTCTAAATCAAGGGTAAAATCCTCAATTACAGCTTAGGGAATTAAAATCTGCTGCTGATAATATGCATCTTCTTTTCTGGTCCACATCACCTGTATACTCAAACGCAACATTGCTGCAAAGGTATATGAATTCCAGTGGCAAATTGTTTAATTCCTGTATGCGAATTTCACTTGCCTAAACTCAAACCCTCTTCTCTTAAATAGGTCGGTTCTAGTTTGGTTCTGATTCCATCAGGTTGTGGAATGCAGTTAAGATTCCTTAGAATCACATATGTTTCACTTATAATATTATGTGAAGATACACATGCATTAACACATTGATGGCAGAAGGAAAGCGTTAAGCTTTCTATGGAACTATATAATAAGGTCTATGATTGAGTTTGATTATTGGGTGACAAGCAAGTGCTTGGCTAATTATTCTGAGCAACAATCTCTGTATTCTCTCACAAGCATCTAAAGTGATGAAAGAAAAATATGGATTTGATTTATGAGATTAAAATTCGAGATGCTAGATCTGCAAAAACAGTTCAGCAATATCACTGTGTACATGAAGGAGACCCCCTATGTTGAGCTTTCTTTTCTACTGCTTGCTTGAGCCTCCTCCCAAGAGCAAATGCCAAAGGAGGAGGAACAGTCTTTCCTATCTGCCTATGCTTGTGATGATATTTCCTGCAAACTTGTAGCTATCTGGAAATCCCTACATGCCAACTATGGGACCTCTACCAGTGATGGAGTTCGACGGCAAAATGGTTCTCCTTTTCGTCCAGAGAAGAAAATGATCAAGTTTGACGGCAAAAATGGGCTGATTTAGACTTTTACCAATAAAAACTTGAGGGAAAAAGGACAAAGACAGAAGAAAAGTAGGTCTGACTAAGATACATTCAGCTGAGAAATACTTTCAAAAAGCCACAGTTTGCAGCGATAAAAAATTAAGGAAAATTCTTCTACACTCTCATCCAATCTAAAATTATAATAAATTTATCCAAAATGTGGTAAGACTCATATATATATATATAATATTTTAATTTTTCTTGATTGAGTCTATAAATCAAGTTGCATGCCCAAATGTGTGCAAAAAATTTTACCAGAAAAATATTAGGAAAAGACAAATAAAATCAAAATCCAAAATTCAATTACTTTTTTTTTTCATTTAACTTAAAGCATATACGTTGGTGCCGAAAAAGTGAGGGGGGTTTGCTATTGAACTTGTGCCTAGGATATTAAGTTGCAGATTTATGGGTTAAACTAAATTATGGTGATTATTAAGGTGCTGGAATCTCACCGGGTTGATGTCGTTAATGAGTTTTTTCACCTCTTAGGCCAGTAGTACTGTTCAGCTATGTTGATGTCAACTTCAGCAAGGAGGTAACCTTTGGATTTTGGCTGGACATGTGAACCATTGAAGGACCCAAGTGTCGCAGACCTTTTCATCGTTGTACTTCACTAGGTTGATCAGCATCTTCTAGTGGCTGGTTCTTAGTTCGACAAGGCAGCGATTGTCTTTCTGCCTCGCCGATTCTCAGTCCATTCAAGTCGAAGACCCACGGCCCAGCTGCTAGGTTTTTCGCTTATCATGGGCTTCAGCTTTTTCTTATTTCTAAATATAGATTTCAAACCTATGAATGGGGATATTCAAAGCTTTTCCTTATTTATAGATATGGATTCTAAACCTATGAATGGGGATATTTCCAAACCTATGCATGAAAATATTTCTGAAACTCATAAATAAAAAAGGAAGCGAGAAACTTAAAACTTCCACACCTAATTTATGATCTCTCGATTCGAGAAAAAAAAAATGAGGACCCAACAATTTCTTCACTCTTTCTGTTTCAAATTGGATGCTTGGATAATGAAGTTATATGAGTTGTTCCTTCGGCCTAATTTGGTGTTTTACCCTGAACCTTCAGCTGTTCACTCTAGCACAAAAAGAAATAATTTTTTTTGCATTAATTGATGGGGTTTACCATGTTTCATTTTTCCTATATCTGGTGTGAAGACGAGGGAAAGAGGAAAAGAAAAAGGATTGAGGGAATTGGAGAGAAGAGAAAAGAAGTTCAATTTCTACCCTTTTCTCTTTGTTTGGACAAAAATTAGAAGAGAAAATAGAGAAAGGAGGAGATATTCGATGTCTCAATTAGCTCAAAATATTTCTCTCCAATTTGAAGAGATGTAGAGAAATAGAAATCATTATATACCTCATGCAGAAAGAAAACCAACACTTGTGGCAATAAAGTAATTTTATTGGAATGAGAATGGAAAAGAAATTTGATTGCTTTTCTTTTCTCTTCATCTCTCCTCTTTAATTTCTCCTCAATTCCATTGCACAATTAAGGATACAAACAAAGTGAATTATCATGACTAAACTTATTCCACTAAAACATTCAAATCAAACCAAACTATCAAGTGAATTTCACGTTGTGCAAAAACAATGGGACATTGTAAATCGTAGTACTTCAATTTGTACGCAAAACCCATTCAATTTTAATTTTCTGAACACCAAACTCTCTCCTACATAGCAGCAAGCTTTCAAGCTGGCAGCCTCCCAGACTGTCCTATCATGCATAAGAACGATGCTTGACAACAAGTTTAGTATTAGGAAGAAGAGATGAATCCAAGATTTACGAAGGCAAAGTTATGAACATTATTGATTTGAATGGCTCAAATCATCAAAGCTTAAACAATTGGTGTTAAGTAGACAAAAATGTGGACTCTAATAGACAAACGGAGTAATTTCAACAAAGGTTCCAAACAGAAATCCACAAAACTTAAACACAACAAAATTCCCACTAATTACCAAAATTAAGCTATCAAACCATATAGAGATTAGAAGCACAAATCAGGACACATATGAAAAAGAAAGCTTAACATTTAGCATTTAGCAACAATATATCGAAAAACATTCAACACATTCCCATATAAGGAGTCAAATAAACTAACTATGAAAGATTAAATTATCCTGATAACAAAATTAAGTACTTGATCTATGAAGAGATATCCCTTCAAAAACCCCAAATTGCGCAACCTCAAAAAGTCGTTGGAAATAACAGAAGCATGAAAAACAAATCAAATTTTTAACGGTAACTCTTCTGGAACCTGGCACGAGCACCACGACCACCGAACTTCTTGGGCTCACAGCGTCTAGGATCAGCCACAAGCAAAGTCCTATCATACCTGACCAAAATGTCCTTGATCTCCTTTTTACTCTGCTCGTCCACGTACTTCTGGTAGAAGGCTACAAGAGCTTTAGCTATGCTCTGGCGGATAGCATAGATTTGGGAGGTGTGCCCACCACCTTTGACGCGAATACGCATGTCGACGCCGGCGAAACGATGTCTCCCGAGAAGGAGGATGGGCTCGTAAGCCTTGAAACGGAGGATCTCAGGCTCCACCAGTTCGATTGGGCAGCCGTTGATCTTAATTAGTCCTCTCCCACGCTTGCAATAAGTGACGGCTACGGCGGTCTTCTTCCGCCCGAAGCACTGAACGGACTCCATTCGTGTTGCTGAGGCTTCCATTGCTAGGGATTGCAGGAAGATGAAGAAACTGAGCGACACGAAAGAAAATCGAACAGACGGACGCAGGTTTATATACTGCGGTGCTAGGGCTTTTCGCTTATGATGAGATAACCATTGGAGTTCTCAAATATTACAAAGCTGCCACAGCTTGAAACGTTGCGTTTGGTAAGCACCATAGAGCCACAGTTTTTTTAAATAAGAAAAAGCACATTCTTAAAACAATTAGTATTTAAAAAATATTAAAAAAATTATTTAAAATTACTTTTTACTTAGTTATAATAGGACAAATTAATAAAATAATTTTTTGTACATTATTTTTTAATGTTATTTAAAATAATATTTTTTTAACTTTTAAAATTAAACTCAAATGACTGAAAATTGTAATTGAATGATGGAAAAATATGGATTAAATGTTTAAATTTACTGAAAATTTGGGTAAGTTGTAAGAATTAAAATTAATTTACTTTTCGATTATACTAAAAAATAAATTTCTGGCACCATTTCTTGCCACGTCGCATGACTTTAAGTCTGTAATGTTGTTTTTGGATTGATTTTTTTTCTTTAAAAAAAAAAAAAATCAGTTTTGATGATCCTTTCTGTCTGGAATTGATCGAGAGAGCAATCGAATCAGTCGCAGGCGACAGTGTGTGGCTATGGCAGCAGTACTGAGCTACTGCAAGCCTTCGCCATTTCTCCGCAAATTTCCATCTCTCTCCGTAAGTCGTCTCTCTTGCATTTAGTTGAGATATGACTGATATTAGCATATGTGAAGTGGGTAATTTCAGTAATTTTGAGGCGATTTTGGTTCTCCTTTTTCTTAAAATATTATGCCAAAAGATTGAATTTTTAGTTCTGGGTATTTGTTATATGTGCCAGTTCTGAATTGTTTTGTACAGATTTCAAGTCATTTGGACTTAGAAAATGATGCGAGTTAACTGTTCATTAATTGGAGTATATGAGCAAGCTCAGCTCATAATTTTTTATGATTATATATAGTGATTAAGTTATGTGATTATTTTGCTTCATTTGGATGTTCAATCAAAGGAATAGTTTTCTACTGCATTTTCCTGAATATTTGACAATTATACCTGCAATACTAGTATGATTCTACTGCCTTGATCCATTCAGGCCTTGCACCTTAATATTATCCAGTTGCTTCAGGCTGTACCTCTGCAAGAATCACCTACCGAGATTGAAATTAATCTGATCATTGATGTGTACCTTATAAATTATCACCCTCTTTCTTTTGAGTAGCAATGAATAACAGTCAGCTCTAGTACATGAAGTACTTTCTTGGATTCCCATTTGTACATGATTAGTGTCATGATGGTTCATTGCTTCTTTAAATTTGATGAGCACTTGTTAATGCTGATGTGAAGAAAATACTTGAATAAACTAGCTTGGAGTGCTTCTGACCTGAACATCCTTTCCTGTTAAATTCTTCTCTTGAAGATATGGTTACCTGTGTCATCTATTCATACAATAAAGATGTGATTCCCGTCTTACAATTCACACATATGTCCATGGTAGACATGAAGACATAATTGTATAATTTTTTGACTTGGAGACTTAAGAGGTTCTTATTCTTTCTGCGACAGCACCAATGGCTTGCTTCTCTTATTTTGGTACAGACACTCTCCAATTGATTGATTGCCACAATTTGGTCCCAAAATGGACAGTAACCTTGATTTAATTTCCATCCTCAATTTGAATCCTTTACTAAGAACTGTAGGGAAGGTGTGATGGACTGAGATTGTTTACACTTTAATTAAAAAAAAAGGATGATTCCGATGTGCCTGGTTAAGCCTGAATTTGTTCTGTATTTAATATAAGAAATTGTTAGTCCAGTTGATCAGAAGATTGTCGCTATTGTTTCATGCTCTCTCTCCCTCCCTCTGGCCTTTGTGTTCTGGCTCTATGTTCACACATGCACTTCTGTTTGGTTAAAATTTGTAGGGAAAACCATCAACCCAACAAAGAGTCGGCAGTTCAGTTCATGTGTGCAAAATCAGTGCACTATTTTGGGGATCAAAGAAGTCTGTGGAGCCAAGATTATCAGATTTTTCACAACAGGATTTCATTTTAACAGGGTCAGGCTCAGAGGTGTTTGCATTTGATGGTCCCATTGTAATTATGACTATTTGGCATCTTTCTCCTTGGTGTTTAATGGCTAATCCTGTTTATTGTTTTTAAATTCAGGGAGGCTCAGCAAAGCAAGTGGTACCTAAAAAAATATCAGTTTCAGTGATTTCTTCTATCTCCGAGGTCTCACCAGTTGAATGGGATGCATGCAATCTGGATTCCACTGGCCCTGAAAAACTTAATCCATTTCTTACCCATGGTTTTCTTTCGAGCTTAGAAGAGTCAGGTTGTGCTGTGAAGGTTAAGAATTGTTGCTTTGTGCAAACTTCTCAAAGTTTATATCATTACTTGTTAGTTTACATCTCATTTGGAGCAGATGATTATCAAACCAATTCTCTGTCCTTTTGCTACTTTTCCAATTCTAGATAAGGTTTCATTTTGTGAAAAACTTTTATAATCTTAAATAAAATTTGACTGCTTCTCTTCATCAGAGAGTGCATTGACCACATGTGAGTGTATTCTTTACACTTTGGTTTTTTCAGCACTAGGCTAGATGACAGTGAGCCACTTCAAGACCTTAAAATTTTGGTTCATTATTAAAGGAATTATGTGGGTTTAGATGTTTTATTTGATATTAAGATGTATGAACCGTACAAGTGAGCTTGAAATTTCCAATTATATTCTAACTTTTCATTTAATTGATTGCAGGAAACTGGATGGATTCCTAGCCACATTGTTGCCAAGGATGAAAGTGAGAATATTTTAGGGGTTGTTCCACTTTATCTTAAAAGGTTCAGTATCCACTGTATTGTCCATAAAGCAAATTCTAATATAGCTTCTCCCACAATATTTTCAGAGAGTCCATTAAAACACTTTTCTGCTTAGTATCATCTTACCGTCTTTGTTTGGATGTGCAGCCACTCATATGGTGAATTTGTTTTTGATCATTCATGGGCTGATGCCTACTATGGTTTCGGGTCACGATATTATCCAAAGTTCCAATGCTGTGTGCCTTTCACTCCAGTTACTGGTCCAAGGATATTAGTCCGTGATACCTCAATCAGAGATCAAATTTTTGATGTTTTAGTTTCTGCCCTAAAGGACATGACGGTCAAGGTGCCAATCACATTACAGTAGCTTTCACCTTTTTTCGTGTTTCTATAACTGGAAAATTCACATGCAAATATGTTTGTTTCTGCCCTAAAGGATATGATTTAGTTTTAGGAGGAATCATGAGACAATAAATTTATAACTATTTAGATTAAACAAATATAAAACTCAAAAATTGTTAATTCAATAATTATATAATTGCATAAATAAAAACTAACTTAACAAAGTTAATAAAGGAGATAAAGAGTTAAATGGTTTAGATAGACACATTAGGAAATTTGAGAAAGCCACATATTGACAATATACACCATGGGGCAATACTCAATAGCATCCAATTGCAGAAATTTTGGGGACCAACTTTACTACATTTATATGGATGCCTTACTAAGTCTTCGCACTTTCAAAGTCATTTGATCCTGTGAACAATTGCTGATTAATAGAAGTATTTAGATGGAAACTTAATTTTTCCAACTATTATTAGCCAAAGGGTGGAGTTGCATTCGGAAAAAAAAAAAAAGAAGCACTAGGGACAGGAGGCGATCTTCCCCTGGGAAAGGAAAAGATGACTTGTAGGTGGTGAGATAGATAAGACGCTCTTTTTTTTTGTCTTTTATATTATTCAAATCCATAAACACAAGCCACAGTTTGAATGGGTAAAAAAGATGTTGAGGGTGGACGTATATGTTAATCTGTCGTGGTTGAACCTCATCATTCGATTCACTTTTTGTGTTGTCCATTCCTTCACAATTCCTTACATAAAATGCAATGCATAATTATTTGTGGATTGTGCGACTTTAATTAATTAAGTTGCTACATTGCTGGTTCTCTTAGCTGAATTCTATATTGTTAAATTTTCTCTCAATAGAAGTTGTTGGTTTGTTTGGGATCTCACACTTTATACTTTTGAAGTGTTTGTATTCCCTTTACTGTCGGAATCCAAAAATTAGTGCTATTTCTAGAATTTACAATTTTTCTTATCAACATGGCATTTTGCCATTTGACAGTCCAAGGTCTCGTCCCTGCACATTACCTTCCCCTCAGAAACAGAGTGGCAGAAACTGAAGGAAAAAGGATTTCTGCAGAGGATTGGAATGCAGTACCACTGGAAAAATCGTAATTATAAAAGGTAAATAAACCATAATTTGTCATGTGAATCATGCAAATATTAAGATAAACTATCACTTTGCTTGCTGTATCGTGTATGTTCAACTGTGATGCTGAATTTCTAACATACTCCTTAAGGCACATGAAATTTTTTTGTGTTTGCTTAAATTTTTGTCTGCAGTACATTTTTTTGTATACCCTAGGACATCTTCCCATCCATTTATGGGTTTCCAACCATTCCCTCTGCTCCCAAATCTAGCCATCTTTTAATTTTGTATCAGAAATCATGCCGTCTTTTAAAAACCCTGCATAATGAGAATGGATTTATATATGCAAGTCCCTTGAATTTGTTGTTTGATTATCCCCTGTTCATCATTTCATATTTTAATCACCGACTTGTTTTGTTACAGTCAAATATGTTAACATAAAACTGTTATTATGTCCATCATGCAATGCAGTTTTGATGACTTCTTGATGGATATGAAGCAAAGTAAAAGGAAAAATATTCGTCAGGAACGCAAGAAGGTGCATCTCATTTGCTTCTTCATGCATACCAGTACTTGTATGAGTTTCAATCGGGACTTGGAACAACTCTTTGCAAAACTTGGCCTTAGGTCTCAGGATAACCGATCTTCTTTTCCCAATATGGATTATTTGAGAAAACACAAGGACACACTTGCATATGCTATTTATAATTAATAATAATTTATTTATCTCTGCCTTTTCCCCTCATATGGATTCTCCTTCAAGCAAAATGACATCAACTGAATTCTTTGTTGTGACCTAATGAAATTAACATACACAAGTGCCAGTTAAGCCTATCTGTTCGGTCTGTATAAAGAAGAAAAGATTTTCTAAAAAAAAAAAAAGAAGAAAGGTATAGTAATCATGGAGAAGTTTAAGAATAATCAAATATGATCATTTTAATATATTGCTTAAATCTACTACATGAATGTGACAGTGTCAAGAACCACTTGACTAAGAGATTTTGCACTGCTAAAGAATGGTTGGATACATACAAACATTTCTGTAAGCATAATTGTACTTTTTTTAACCTCTTATACAAGCAAAATTCAAGCTTTGGTCAGCGTGAACTGTAAATTGTTTCCGAAAGTTGCTGTCTTCAAGTGACCTGTATTATTAGAAAATGTTTATTAAAGAAAGATGATAATTCTTGGCATTGTCCCTCCACAATCTCTGAGGATCACAGCAGCATTCATTTAATCAAATCAAGAATCATAGTCTAGATGTGTCCTTTTTTGTTACAAGCAAATTTATTCTCCTTCCTCTCTGGCTTAATTAATGTTAAGTTACGGGTGCTTCTGGACTTGGCATCTATATTAAACATGAAAACCACATCTTTCTGAGTCAACTTCTAAATGCAGATTTCAGTGCAAAACTTGACTATGAAACGGCTGCGAGGTTATGAAATAAAGGTACTTGGTTATTTGTATTTGCAAATGATGCATGCTACTTTTAATCTATTAATTTTATAATCCATTCATGATCATGCTAGTAATTTAGTTTTCTATATGATGAAACTTTTTTGACCCTTGTAAAATTGAATCCCATGGTTATAGTGGGCATTTGTCACATTACTGGCAGGTCTTGATGTCTCTTGGAATTTATAGACGTGTACACTAGTATAAAATGAATGCTAATCCTGGAAAAAGTTCATGACCGAATCTTGAAAAGCGAACATTGGGAAGTTTATTCACACTGCTAACATTATAGTTCCTATGACACAGATTTGGTACTTGCTCTGCTTCATCAATTGGTGACTAGAAATAACATTTTTTTCTCTTTTGGTGGTTGGCAGGCTCACCATTGGGATTCCTTCTATAACTTCTACAGGAACACCACTGATAACAAGTTTGATCCATACCATTAAGATCTCTTTTTTTTTTCCTTCTTTTGAACAAGATTTATGCAATTCTATATGATTGCTAGAAATCTACTTGTTTTAGATTTTGTTGAATATCATGAGATGCTTCAAAATACTGCACTTACGATGTATCATTTGGGTTTTTTTCATAGGTGGGGCAGTCCTTATCTTACAAAAGATTTCTTTCATATCATGGGATCAAAGATGGGAGATCAGGTATTACTTGTTATAGCTGAAGAAGGGGATGAACTTGTTGCAGGAGCTCTTAATATTATTGGCGGAGATACCCTGTTCGGGCGGCTGTGGGGATGTCACCCAAGAGCCTATTATCCTAGTTTGCACTTTGAAGCATGCTATTACCAGGTTCAGATCAATTACTTGAAAGTTTCTGTTTCTAATTTTCTTATATTTTAGATGGAAAAAAGGGGTAAACAAGTTTCTTTGCATTGTTGTCCTAGAGTGATCTCTAACCCTTTGTTTGGCATGATTCATTTTGTAAGAAAAGAATTCAAATGAAATTTTACAAAATTATGCAAGAATTCACTTTCTTTTAAAATAAAAACTTTTTAAGTTAAAAAGAATTGAATTTTTTCATTTTAAACGAGAGAATTATTGAAAAATATATCAATTGAATTGAATTCTTATAAAATTCTTGATTCCAAAATGAGCTTAAAAGATGACTCCTCAGAATTGAGCCAGATCTGAGTCTCCAAGTATGATAATTTTTTACTGCAGACCACATTCTGCAACTTTATGTGTGCTATGTGACTTAGTCTATTAGCCCTATTGATCTTCTGCCTTCCATCGTTTAACTTCTGGATAGAAGTTATTTTGGGCTGTTATCCTCTCTGTCTCTCTCTCTCTCTCTGCCTTGTTGAGGGTATTCAGTGTCTCCATAAGTGAAAACTTGCAGTAATAGAAATGGTTTTCTGGAATTTCTGTGGTACTGATATTTGGCTAGCAATGTACATGTAAAAGTCTAAAGAAGATGAATAATCATTAATCCAAAACCTGTTCTTCATAAATAGGCTATAGAAGCAGCCATTGAACTTAATCTGAGCACAGTTGAAGCAGGAGCTCAGGGTGAACATAAAATTCAGCGAGGTTATCTTCCCGTGACAACTTACAGCTGCCATTACCTTGTTGATGAAGCTTTCAGACAAGCTATAGGGGAATTTCTAGTGCGAGAATCATCTCAGGTACTCTCATTTTCCTGGAATTTTTCAGTGATGTCAACTTGCTTTATTAATGAAATTGAGTTAGCACTCTTGCATTAGGACAGGGAAATCATGCATCAGGCTATCCATTATGGAATTATTTTTTATTCTGTTGCTTCTCGCACAAAATTACATTAAACGATACCCCTTGTATTTGTATTGGAGATGGAAATCTCTTTTCCTCAAGTCTTAGGATGGTGCTGTCAAGGTAGGTCTGGCCAGTGCCCGTTTGCAACCGGCCAGAATCAACAGTTCATCAGCCTGGACCAGCCCTGAACTGGCACCTAGGACTGGTTAAGGTCGTCCTGTTGGTCTTTTCTGTTGGTCTTTGAACTGAACCAGAATCAGTGATTCAAACAGCCAATTTTGGCTAGTTAAAATCAGAACTTTTTTTGGTAAAGAAAAAAAGTACTGCAGCTTTAGAGAACACCAGATGGACAAACAGTTTTTGAAAAAGAATTAAAATCATAAAAACTTGAATCTAAACCAAAATCGAATCAGAACTGAAACTGGTTTGGAGCCGTGGACTGGTCCGATGATGACTCATTCCTGGCCAAGCTCTTGAACACCTGCCGAACTGGACCGGACCAGCCAGACCTATATTGGAGGAATTACTTAGAATTTATGTTTATAAAATCTAAGGCCACCATATGAGGCTTTATTTTATCTAAAAGGTGCAGTTTTCTTATTCAAAACAATAAAATATATTTTATTTGTCTTTGCCTAACCAATTATTTTCTCATGCAGGTTAATCTTGTAATGCAACTAATTCGTGATTCGGGTCCCTTTAAGGAGGGTATACAATAGACAAGCAAGGTCTTTATATGCGTTCTATAAAATTACACTTGCAAGAATTTGTGCATATGTAGAACAACATTTTTGGAGAAAGAAAAAGATAGATAAATTATTTAAGAAAACTTTCCTCAAAACGGATCTATATTCTTTAATCTGTGGTACTGTTGGTCTAATAGCAAGCTTTAATAAGATCATTTATATAACTATTTCTTTTGAATTATGAGAATACCATGCCTGTTTGGATTACAAGTTATCTTAGTGTTCTTTTTATACTTTCTAGGCAGATTGGAAACAAATTGATTGATCCCTTTAATCCAGGGAAACTTGCTCTCTTTATAGCATAGGTAGTAGAAATTTTTATCACCTCAGCTATTTAAATTTTAAGCCCTATTCATCCGACTGAGGATGTAATTTTATTGATTTTTTAATTTGGGATTTGTAGTTTATAGTATCCTTTGATTTTTAAATCGAAATGATTTTTCAATTTGGAGTTTATATTCATTTTAAAATTTATTATTCAATTTTACACCAAAATATACAAAAATAGTATATTGTAATATAAAGTCTACATTAATATGAATTTAAAAATTATCAAATAATATTACAAGATACTAAATTAATATAAAATTGAACTACGTTCAGAACTATTCCGAATGAAATAATCAAATAAGATTTGATTTAATATTTCAAATTTCGATAATTTTAATCATTTTTAAAATATTAGCCAATTTTGACAAATTCAGTCATGAAAGGTTGAAATGAAGAATCATAAATCAAATTCTCATCGACCATATAAAATTGAACAGGTTTTGCCGTCGATTGGATAACATTATAATTAATTTAGATTTAAACTTAAAAACTTGAAATAGTTAACTTATAAATCAATAGAACAACGCCGCCGTTAGATAGTTACAAATGCATAAAACGTCAACGTCCATGGCTTACTCTGAAAGAGTAAGCAGTGAGGAAAAGATTACTTACCACTAATGTGATCAAGTACAAATACAACTGTCGCACCTGAATGAAAATTGGGTAGAGAAGGTCTCATGCCAGGCGCCTAACAACAAAATGGAAAAATCGGGGGGGGGGGGGGGGGGGGGGTGGGGAAAGAATTTAATGAACAGAACATTGATACATCTCAAAATCAACCATATGCAACTGCAATACATATCTACAAACTATAACTACAGAAGCTACTATGACATGGATTTGAGCTTGAGAAATGCTCTCCTCCTGTAGTGGGAGGAATGAGAAAAGCTCGCTCCCATCCAACAAGAATTGCATGAATAATCAAATTGGGTATCAGACTTTATCTAATATCTATAGGATGAGCCGGATGGTGGTGGTGCTGGTGGCATCCGATTGGGTGTGCGACGGCTGTTGTTTGTGCCTGAGCTTGCATCACCATTTTGAGGTGGATCACTGTTTCGTCGACTGTGAGACCTAAATGCGTCAGCACGACCATTAGCTGCGGCATCAAATGCTGTCCTCCAGTCCTCCCCTCCTGCAGGTCCGCTTGTTCTTGGACTACTTTCTGTGCAAATTCAACATTTCATAAGTAGTCCAGAAACAAAAATCACAGATTTTCAATTAAGACGAATCTCGTTAAGCAGTTCTACGGAGGCTTGTTCATTCTTTTGTTGTGAATTTTGCATTAATGAATAAGAAAGCAAAAGCAAATCCACACATGATAGACGATTGTTAGGGTGGCAGTATCGCGCAATACGCCAGATTAAAAGGTTGATTGGAATATTCAGAACTGCTATTACCTGCTCCACCACCATCGTTGGACCAGCTAGATGCAGCTGCTGCTCGATTATCATGGATGCTAAGTTGCCGTACGAGTTTGGAAAGAAGGGAGGACTGTTTCTGATAACGCTCTCTCTTATGTCTTGCATTCTGGTCCTCCTGGAGCAACTGTTCGATCCTTGCACTACTTTGTGCACTACAACCACAAAAGCAAAAGAAACAAACTATTATTAACAATTCAGAATTTTTTTTTTTTTAAAGAAAATCTAGGCATAAAAATTTTAAATTTACATGATGCTTCTATCAGGCATGTGTCACAGTGCATTGCAAAAATAGTATTTCACAGAACAAGAATCAGAAATTTTTTAAAAAAATCTAGATATAAAAATGTCAAATGTACACGATGATTCTATCAGGCATATGTCATCATGCAATGAAAAAATATTATTTCATGGATCAACAGGATCAAATGTTTGCAAATATCATTTATTAGAAGTTATTGCACACATTCACAAGTCTAAAAGGAAAAAACTACCTACCTAACAGAACTATATAGCTGGTTAAGCATGTCTTCCTTTGCTTTCTCTACTTGACAAAGAACAACTGCCTGCTCAACCATTAAAGTGATTATTAGACAACGCATACAAACAGACAGCTACATGCTGCAAAAGCCATTATTATTGGCAAAAGGAACTACTTTTGGGACATTGGCAGCAAGGCTGTTAAGAACAGCTTCGACATAACCGCGCACTTCTTGAGACATCCACCGGAGCTCTTCTTCAGGGTCTGCAGGTTTTCTAGTCATCATTGTATCCTACAAATTGACAATAGAAAACACCAAGAAACATGTTCAAGAGATTTCCTTCTTGAAAAGCTAACATTTTGTCTCTTGCAAAAGTATATCTTGGTAAATATAAATCCCACTTCCAGCAGATGCATGAAATGACCAATCTACTTCATTATATAATTAAACAAAAATATGGACAATGGACAGCAATGGGCAACATTGATTAACTTACTAGTGAACCTTCAGAATAACTTTGACGCATCGTAAGACCAGATTCACCTATAACTTGACCTCCTTTAGACTGAATGACATTTCTCAGCTTGTTTATCCACTCAATCTTGTCAGCAACACTCTCAGCTTTTAAGACAACAGCACTGTGTGCTGTGAGAAAAAAAAGGAAAGGATGATGTTGGGAGGGAGTCTTAAAAACAAGATAAGAGTGTAGAAAAGGCCAAGCCAAATATAAAACTAATACCTTTCAAGACAGTCTTATATGGAACCCTACTAGTTATCTTAAAAACAAGATTGGTTCCTTTTTCAGAACTTGGTCCATTTGCCTTTTTATCCTTGGAACTTTTTGATGAGGTTTCTTCTTCATCAGAAACTTCTTCAATATTGCATTCCTGATTTGTTCATCCAAAGAGCATTAAGACAAGAAATAGACATGAGCATAATTTCAAACTCGGTCACTGTAATGATAGGGGAAGAACAATAAAATAACCCTTTATCAAACATGCATTTACGCCACCAGGAAAAGAGTTGGCCCTAAACATGTATAATCCTACAATCATCAGGAAGTAAATCAAGCCAACTCAAAATTTAAAAAGCAGCTTCTAATAATACATAAATAAATTCAAAAATACAAATAATTTTTTGGTTACAGAATTTCTGTGGATACCATGTGCCATCCGAGTTTATAAAGACCTTCAACATAATACCGTGAAGAGGATTGCCACTCCTTGCGAAGTTTAACCATAAGTCTATCAATGCTAAAACAATCAATTGACAAGCAATTCAAGTTTCACATTCATTGATTTACAGCAACCCCAGGGATATTTTTCTTTATTTGGCTAATGAATTTTCCTTGTCTAACTGAGGTTCTTACCTCTAAAGTAATGACACCACGGAAATGTCTTTCCTCCTGCTTTTTGGTGTAACCAAGCTGCAACAGAAGTAAATAATATAAGATATCATGCCAATTAAGGGATGGGTTTGAGTACAACAGTGTCAATTATGGATACAAGCAAACGGAGAGATCTAATAAAGGGCCAGTAAATTTTGCTTATTTGATACCCCTTTTTCACATAGATCACATATTCTACTTAAGGCATTATAAAATGTAATTCACAAGATTCTGATAGCTCCACCATTTAAGACAAAATATTGAATGATAAGATGTACTGAAGCTGAGATGTCATTAACTTTCCTTTTTCAAATACTTGGGTACCATTTATAATCCAAGGAAACCACAATGATTCATAATCCTACCTTAACAAAATGCCACAGGAATATACATCAATTTCAATAACAACATTACAAGAGTGAAGAGCCAGAAAAATAAAGGCAGGATCCAGCTTAACAGAGAATCATTCAACAGTAATAGACCATAAAAGATAAACAACCATGCAATTCCATAGTTTCACTTTATGTTGACCAATTAACAAACCTTGCCACTTTTTTCATTCAGTACAAACCACCGCCTACTCCAACCATTTGTTTTTCCACTTTTCTTCAATAAAAATCCTGCAGATACAGAATAAAATCAATTAGGCAGCAGTTACATTGCAAGACTATTATGTTGTCAAAAGCACTTCCATTTAAAAAAAAAAAAAAGAAATTACATTTTCAGAGGGAAAAGAATAAGATATGAATAAAAGGCACTTCCACTAGGTCTCCAGTCATCTGGTGTCAGTCCACAGAATCATCAAAAGTTGCAGACATATACCAATTAACAAAATGCCCCCAAAAGAAAAGATCATAAAAGAAATTTAGAAAAAAGGTTCTCTCCACCTCTCCTGAAAAGGAGCAAAATAAAAGAGAGAATAGAAGTCAAAATTTTCAGCAGCTCTCACCAGATATCCCATTCACACATATTTGTGCACTTTTTTGTGCGGGGATATTTCATATCAATGATATATCCAGAACAGCCACTAAAATTCATCAACTTTGAAACTAGTGCATATGCTGACACGAGAATATAAAAAACAAAATTGAGAGAGTACTCATCAATAACAAAAGAAAAAACACAAGAAAGCAAATTACATGAACATGTGTTTGTGCACCAGTTTCTGAGCAGATGAAGCATGTCATACAACTTGAGTGTCCAAATAGGACACAGCTTTAGAGTTGTTTAGATCCTACAATTCAAAGAGTTTGAGCCCAAACCTGCAGTTATCTCACCACCAGGCCCAGCTGTTTTCAAGGCTGGGCCCTCTTGTGAATCTTTATCAGATTTTTCCTTCATCGATTTCAAGCTTCCTCCAGACTGCTGGGCTCCAGTTTGAGGACTAGTTGCCTGAAACAAGATGATGATGAATTAATAACACAAATATTATGAATTCAAGCAACCAACTTGGTTTGAGAAAGTAAGCAAGTCCACACCCTATTTAGTATGGATTGCTCTGCTTCATTTGCCTTCTTGGAGGATTTGTTCTTTATCTCTTCCTCCCGGCGCTGCCTATCCATTCTGGTGATTATTAAACATGAAAGTATCAGACAGGCTAATAACGACCATACAAACTGCTATAGAACAGTTAAGAACCAAAATAGTAAATCATTTTGTTAGAAAAGCTTGAAGATACAATTGATAGAGAACAGGAAGTTATATAGAAACCTACATTTAGCCATTTTATACACAAGGTAGAAATAAAAGCGCTGAAAGGCCTTTGAGTTCAATTCTAATATAGTCTTTTCTATATTCTTGTCGAAGAGTTATAAAGGAACAGAATCCTTTACAATCAAGAAACAATGGGGCTTACCATTTGAGGGCAGCAAAATTTATAGTGATGTGATATAAATGGTAACTTTGCATGTTATTCCTTCTTGCTAGAGATTACAAAACAAATCTCCTCCTGAAACTTTTAGTGAGTTATCTGGTTAATTAATCATAAAATAAGTTCCATCAGGCCCCATAGAGATGTTCTCAAGTTGCCACATTAGTAGCACTCGAATATAATATGGCACAGAGGTAACCTTCAATCATTCACTTGGTAAGGCAAATGCTTTAGAAACACTTACATAAAACAAACCACATCACATCAAACAGCCTGACTACAATACACAAAAATGATAGGTAATGCATGTGCCAATTGAGATCTACAGAAACTAAAAACAAAATTGGTTGGTGTATATATGCCAGACAGACAATTAGAAAGTCTAAGTCAAACTTTCAGATTAAAAGTACAAATGTATTTTGCAAACCAATTTATCTATTCTTCAATTATAAACATACCGCCTCTGCACCAATCGGATGAAGTGCTGAGGTGGAACAAAAGCACGCTCCATATCCACTAGTGCAACCACCATCTTTTTTGCTTCATTCTTAAATCCATCAAGAGCAGCAGTTGCAATTGCCACAATCTAATTGCAAAATTAACTGAGATGAATAAATACAGACTACGAAACACCCATACAAATACAAAGCACACTAGAATGCAAGGCAGTAGTACCTCTCTCTTAAAGGGAGCATATCTTCCTAGACCAGGAGTTGCATTTGCTGAAGTAGATACTATATCCACCAGAACACGATGCACCTATTTTTTAGCAGACATCCAAATTTTGGCTTAAAGAGCCATTATATAATAGCAGGAAAAACAACATGAAGGTCCATGCATTACATGGTCAGATTAGATGTACAGGAAACATACCATGCAACTGAAAGTAAAGAAAGACTCATTAGACACTCCAAAATCTTTCTTGCAAAGAAAACTTGTAGCACAGAATTTTGATATTGGTGAATAGCAACATAAGAGGGACTTCCATGAAAAAAATAGTGAAAGTGATGTGAACTGGCTGATAGACATAACAAATGTTTGTAATGTCAACGCAATAATATACAAATTTTCAGTAGGACGTGACTTTGAAAATTTGAAACAATGATTTCAACACATTAGTTCCAGTTTATTTCACAATATATGATCTTACTGCAGATTCTAGGGTGCTTTATCCATAAACTACCATAGACACATCAGATATAAGCATTTTGCCAAATGATTTGCAGCCTTTGAGTGTTTGATGAGAGCATTATAAAATCATAGCTAAATGCTACTTAGGCAAGAACACAGAATGTAATGCACATATGAAATCGAAAAAGAAGTCCTTATTCTCTTACCAATATTGTATTGAACTTGTTTGCTTGTTCAAATAACTATATATTGGTCTTTAGTCTAGAAGAGTTGAAGAAGCTAAAAAAAGAACATGTAGCATACAACCTCACAACACATAGGAAAGTACCTCGTCCACACATAGACGTGCAGGTTCCTTAGCCAGCTCTAGGACACCTTTTATTAAGGACCTTAACCCCTTCTCCGGGGATATAAGATAAGGTTGATAACCATCCGCTTCAAGAACAATCTGATGTAATGAAATGGACCAAACCAAAAGTACGTAAATATAGTAAAAATGAGAAGCAGAATCTAAAAATCAATCTAGAAGCGAAAGCATACCCTTTTAACATTGTTCATGTCAAAATGCCTATCCAAAGGGAGTTGCTTGATCCTGTTTGGAAAATTTCCCTCGAAACTTGCAACGACCTTCCAACCATTGCCCTGCAAATAAATGTTTTAAGACCCATGATGATTTTAGAACAGAATATCCAACCTAAGAACAAAACAAGCTGAAAGCAGTCAATTGTTAAATTGGCATCAAACTCCAGTTAAGTGCAAACTGTGCACTAAACCAGAAGCCAGTAAATGCATATATATGGGGTTATTCAAGGTCCATATTGAAATAAATTTTCCAAGTATTATTCTAAAATCACACTTGCATACAGGTTACATGTAAATTTTCAATTCCTGGAAATCATAATCACATCCATCATTATTCATTCACTCCTGAAAGGACCTGTTGATCTGACACACTCCCTTCATGAAATTTCTGCCATATTATGAATTTTCAAGTAAGGTGAGTTTCATCTTCATGTTAAACTAGTAGATCTATAAGACAAAAATTGCACACAAGTGAAACAGCAACAGCATGCAGATGACAAAAATCACACTATCAAACTTCAGCCTTAAGTGCGGTTAGGATTGCCTTGAGTATAGACAATTGGTGTCATGATACCAATTTCCATTTGCAAATACAAGAAAATAATGACAGACATGCTATTTTAAAATGAAACTACTCACTTCACCACCTGCAAGATGCTGGAGGAATTTTTCCTCAAACTCACGGCAGAGCTCCAAAGCTAAAGCTCTTGTACCTTCAGGACTACTAACCATTTGCTCACCAAGCCTCACTAGTTCATCCTGAACTATTTGAGACTTCCCCTGAAGGCTGCAGTTTTAATAACATAAGACAGCATTAGAATTTAAATGGGCACATAGATGATAATACAGGACAATCCCTGTCTTAATCTAGCAATTGTCCATTTATATATAACACACTAATCCTTGTCTCTATCAAAAATCATAATAATAAAAAAGTAAAGCACATATAAACAAATGCAGCAGAAAGACAGAGTAGAAGATAGATTTTCAAAGGTTTCTTCAAGAAAAGAAATAAGTTCATTTAAGCAAGGATCAAATGACAAAAGGAGAAGATCAAGTACCCAGTCAGAAGATTAGGAAGCCTGAGTTTCATGCGATTACGAATCTGACCAGCAAGAGCTTCCACCAAAGCTACTCTCCCAAGCTTGCTTTGTGGGGCTCCAGTTAATATAGATCTTAGACTTTCACTTTCAGCACGCCAAGCTGTTTCTAAAGAGTTTTCGGATGAAGCACTTCCTGATTGTGCTGAAGCAATGGAAACAGATTGGCCAATCAATGCAATCCATGGAATATCAGATGTTTTGGGAGGTCCCTTATTCAGGAGAAGTGCCTGAACAGCAGCAAGAGCTTTTGACTCTGAAGATGCTTGATCAATTTTACTAATAACACCAACTGTTCTAGTACCTAAAATAAAATAGAGAATAACATTAACAAATTATATAAAATTATATATACATACATACATATATATACAACACAAAACAAACTTACAATTTAAAAGCAAAAATATGAAGAAAATAATATCATAATCCTTTTCAAATAAAAACAAAAGAAGAAAGCTGAACTGTTAACCCACTTTCTGCATCATATTCCTTTGCAATTCTAAGGGCTCTAGATGATGAGATTTCTGGCGCCTGAACAGCAGGAACTACAACTAGCAAAATAGCGTCGTTGTGTTCAACATATTCACTGACCTGAAACAATTAAAATTTTGAAAAAAAAAAAAAAAAAAAAAAACTATTAGACAGGCTGGGTATCAAAACGAAGCAGCATCCTAAAAACTGAAGTGACTAATTACCAGACTCAAAACATTATCTTTAAATTAATGAAAACTTTCAGCTAAAACATTGTACTGAAAAGTAGATAACATTACCAGTGAATCATCCATGATTCTCTGGTCCAATCCTGGCAAGTCAATCAATTTCAAAGGTGGAGCTGAAGATTACCAGAAAAAAGATTAGTTAAAATAGATATAAACAAATAAATACACACACACACAAACTAGTGCATATATTCGTTCTGTGCATTTAAGTTTATAAATATAACATATCCACATCATGTTTACCTTTTGGTACTTTCTTAGTCAAGAAACACTTCAAAATCCTCCATAGCCCATTTTAAAAATTTATTGAATATTATTAATATTTTGGAATACATATAGAATTCCATGTTTGGAACCCAGAAGGGTGTCAATTGAATTCCATGATTTCAATTCTATAGAATTAAACATAGAGTGAAAATTGATAGCAGCAGATGAATTCCTCAATGTCAAAGAAACAGCTAATTGGACCAAACCACCCTCAAACGAACTCACATCGATACTTTCTCTCCCAAGCCTAGTTGCTCTTCTTAATCTCCATTCCTCCTTTCTGTTGGCTTCTTTTTTCATATGCTAAAATTTAATTGAATTATAGATGACGTATATTTTCAGACAAGATATGAGAATTCATCACCTTCAAACAAACAAATACTTTATTCATTTGCTTCCAAATGTTTTGTACTGGTCAATTGTAAAGCTAAATTTTAATAATCCAATTCACGTATCTTCATAAAATTTCATTTTTCAATTTAACAGTCAAATCAAGCATATAGACATAAAAACTCAATCATCACAGTGCACTATAAGAATTCGATCCAGGTTTATCCTGGGAGGCATATGTGTATGCAGGTCATCTAAACAAGAGCAGCAGGCCCTCATGTTATTGCTAAGCTCATCAGTGCTTTGAAATTGAAATTTGTGAAAATGATGAACAACAGAAAACTAACAAGCTCAGAATGCACGAGAAGCACGATTCTCATTGGAGGCTGACATGGTTTATATACAGGAGAGAATAGGTACAAGCCTGCCAATGAATTCTCAGCTAGCCTAACTGATTTTTCCTCCATAAACATATTTACAAAATTCAACCCCAAACCTTTTCCATATTATGACCAAAAAAAATAGCATTCAAACCATCATTATATCATATGCACAAATATATATAAACTTAAGAATTAATCTTGACAAAGGCTGGATTCAATTTTCATCAAACCATTTATGATATTTCTTTTCTTCAATTTTATAACAGGAGACTACTAATTTTGTAAGTATAGAATAAACTTCAAAGACATGCCAACCTGTGCTAGTTCGCAATTTCAGATTTATTTCATCACGACTCCTGCCTGAGGAACCCTTACTCAGCCTATCCTGTAGAGAATGCCGAAGAGCACCTATGATTTGCCAATTTAAAGGACCAACAACAATCAGAGACTTTAAAAGACCAATTCACAGAGACATTAGTAACACTAAAAGAATGAAAAGATGCTCTTAGCATACATTTTTATATAACATGAAGCTCAACTAAGGCAACATCATGAAATTAATTATAATCATATTACAGGTGATTAAGGTGCCTTACTTGCAGAAACCTGCTGAGATTTGTTATCAATTTGCAAAACAATTGACTTATTGCTTAATGAACTCTCTCTATTCAAGTGAATGCTTATTGGAGCCCGAGTTGCACCATTTTCTCCAGTAGGCTGCCATAAACAAGATAAAACAGAATAAGCATAAATCCATTAGGGACAATCAAATTTTCAACAGAATGCGAAAGCAAAAAAACTAATTCAACTTACCAAAACAGGGTGTCCAATAAGACTATTCAACACAGCAGATTTACCAGCACCCTGCTCAAGATGTCCAAAAAAGGGAGAACATATATTAAAATATCTCATAGCATCTTCATCAAAATAGTCATAAAATGCATCCTTCGAGAAAGAAAGCAAAAGAGAAAGCTTCACTAGTTCAACCTTAAACCATTCTCTTTCCCTTTCTATTGTTTTTGGTTTCATTTTTCCCCTGTTTACCTCTTTTAATTCATCCAAACATTTTCAAAGCAATCCACAAGAAAAGCCATTCAGAAGCATTAATTAACATCCTACTGCATATTGCAAATTACATGGTTTTACTTTGAAAGTAGGTACTCTCCTGAACATAACCCATTTCCATAACTCACATCCTTATGCTGAAGAGAAGCCATTCCAACATTCCTTCCATGTAATTTCTTCCCTTCCAAGACTATCGTATCAAAATGATGAGCAACCTACCACATCTACATAGACATTATGCACATGTACCATCAACTGAAGCAATGCGCTACTAATCTCACCTTCTCAAATATCAAATGACAGAGAGGCTTATAGAAACGCATATATTCATTACTTCACACGTCTTCCTCCACAAAAACGCTACTAAAAACTCAATGTAGGATACACACTATACCTCATGAAATATAAGCTGCATACACATTCTCCACCAATATTTCTAGCTGTTTCTGATTTTGAATCCACACACGCCCTTAAGATTCAACTATTGCTATACGCATTACCTAATAGATCCAAAGATCTAGCACCATATCCACAGATATAAATATAGATCAGTATAGACATAAATAAATTACAGAAGAGGAGGAACTTACAACATTGCCGAGAGCAACGACATTGAGGAAAGTGGAGGATCGTTTGGAGGAGGAAGACGTCGTCGTTTCATCGATATCTTCGTCGGCAAGTAATGCAGAGGCCTGCCTCATAGACTCGGATAGCTGCTGCAATTCTTCGATCGCTTCCATTTTCAATATCTAAATTTCTGTCAATCTATGTCCACGGATTTACAGATTCACAGAGCAATATACAGAAATTTTGTGTGGGAAGTTGGAGATCGAATTGAAGAAAGGGAGAAGAAGAGAAACCCTAAGATTGGATCTGGAAAAGGAAGGTTGAAATCAAAAATTGAGAAATGGAAGTAATTATGACGCACCCAAATGCATTTGAAAAGGATGCTTTCTGGTGGCTTTTCTGGTTCTGTTTGGTGTGCGATGGAATCGAACACAAGTACAGAACCTCCCTCTTATTAAAAAAAAACAAAATTGTGGAATTTCAGACTTTTAATTTTCATGAAAAAATAAAAATAAAAAGTAATAAAAACTATTACTTCCTTATAGTAATTTGTAAAATTAATTATTTAATCATAACATTCTTTTTTTTTTTGAATCATTGCATTCTTTTTTTTTTTTGAGAAAACATTAATTCATTTATTTTAATTCTAAATAATTTTATTATTTGATCCTGCAAATTTTTAGTATATAGTTTTTATAATTATAACTATATAACAAATTTATTAATTTTTTTACAAATATTAAATAAAATGATTAAAATTTTTAATTTTATAAACTATTAAAAATAATTTTTTTCAATAGGTATTTGGTATTTTAGGAGAGAGTAGAAAATCAAATTTTAATTATCGAGATATGGTTTATCAATTCATTCATGTTAAAAATAATTTAATTGAATATTAATAAAAAATTATATTGAGAGTTTTTAAAAATAAAAAATCATATTAATAAGTAAAGTATATTTTGTTGAAACTGAAAAATCAAATTAATTCAAAATTTTGATTTATTTTTTATATTTTTTATTCGATTTAATTTTTATTTTTAAAAATTTTAATTATTTTAATTTATTTTAATTTATTTTAATTTTAATTAAAAAAAATTAATAAAATTGAACTGAATTTATTAATGATAATAATATATTATTTTAATAATATAGATAAATTAAATTATAATTAAAATAAACATATTTTAATTAAATTTTAAAATATAAAAAATAAAAAAAAATTTAATCCATTAAATTGAACTATACCATTCAAATTAATTTATATTTAAAATCAATTTAATTTAATTTTTATAAATATTAAATTTAAATCTCTTGAATTTAGATTGATATTAAACTGAACTGATCATAAATGAAAAAGTGGCTACTCTATGGCTGGATAGTGAATTGGGTTTTGGGTTGGACTTAGGGCTTTATACGGGCGGGCTCAAATCGGATTGAACAATCGCATAGTGCTGTATCAAAATAGAAGAAAATTTATTTATAGTGGAATTAAATTAATATCAATTGATTTAGGTATGATTCTTCATAAAAATTTGAATCGAAATTAAACCGAGCAGCTAATTATATAGTATAAATATTCGGTTCAAATCGAAAAAGTCAATCGAACTAAATTAATTTAAAATTTTAATTTAATTTTTTATTCATTTTGATTTGATTTAATTTTTAATTTTAAAAATTTTAATTATTTCAGTTTAATTTGGTTTTATCATAAAAATTAAAAAAATTGAACTAAATCTATTAATAATAATAATATATTATTTTTAATAATATAGAGATATTATATCAAGATTAAAATTCAGACTAATTCGATTCGATTCAATTTGATTTTTGATTAAAATCGATTCGATTCAATTTTTATAAATACTAAAATTTTAATTTTTAATTTATTCGATTCAGTTTAATTTTGAATCGAATCGACCGAATGTTGACCCTACAATCGTATCTATAATAGTTTATTTTTATTTTTATTTTAGTTGCTTTTCATGGTTAAAAAAATGAATAATGTGATGCAGTTTTTAAACTTTTACAAAATTTACCGATTAAAATATTTTTATATTTTATAAAATATAAATTTTTAGTTATTTTATTTAAAAAATAATTAATTATTTTAAATTACTTATATTATTTAATTTTTTAAAATTTTAATTTTATATATTATTTAGTTTTATAATTTTAAATATTTATATAATTTAATTTATATAATCAAAATTAAAATAAATTAATTAAATGTTTTTTCACATAAAATTTAAATGTATTGATTAAGTGATTTTAAGATAGAGATAAATTAGTAAATTTTATAAAAATTAAAGGACTTAAATAGTAATTTTTTATAAACTATTTTATTATAAAAATATCAGTAAATTCATTAATGAAGTGTATACATTTATGAGAATTCCATTAACGAGAGAATATATGAATATTTAATGAATTCATTGATCAGTAGTTTTTAAACTCAGAGTATAACCTTCTTCTTAAGATAATTAGCGAACTTGCTCCAATTAAAGATGAGTTAAAAGTATAATACTTGTTCATAATTTTGTTGGAATTAATTTAAATTAAATATCTCTAATAATTTTAATATTAATTCCACCTATACCAAACATCTCATCATAATTTCTAACATTGAAATTTTGTAATTTTATTTTTTAACTCATTGTAGATGCTCTGATATTAGTTGTTGCTTAATATTTAAATTTGACCGATATTCGATTAGCGGCGTAAATAAAATAAATAAAATAAAAAAAAAATTTATGAGTTTAATTAATCTTTTAAGAATCGTTCTACGTTTTTAAAAAAAGATTATTTTATCTACAATACGTCACAGCGGCCAAGTAAACAAAACGTCGTCATTTTCTTAATACCCACTTTTATCAGACATTTCAAATTCTTTAAAGGATTAATGTATTTTGAGTTTTCGAGTAGGGCTAAATAGTATTCGGTTTAAATTAAAAAAATCGATCGAATCGAATTAAATTGTAAATTTAATTTGGTTTTTTATGTATTTCAATTCGATTTGATTTTTAATTTCAGAAATTTCGGTTATTTCAATTTGGTTCGATTTTGATAAAAAAAAATTAAAAAAATCAAACCGAATCGATTAGTGATAATAATATATTTTTTTAATATAGATAAACTAAATTATATTAAAATTAAAATATTTTAATTAAATTTTAAAATACTAAAAATAAAGTGTAAAAAATAAAAAGAAATTATTAAAAATTAAAACTGATCAAATCGAACCGAATCAGACCGGTTCGGTTCGGTTTAGTTTCTGACCAAAATCGATTCGGTTCGATTTTTATAAACACTAAAATTTCAGTTTTTAGTTTATTTAATTCGGTTTGATTTTGAACCGAACTGACCGAATAGTCACCCCTATTTCTGAGTTATCCAACCCTACTTCCATTAGATAGATTGATTCTTCCATTTAGCCGGTTGGCATTTCAGTAAATCATCCTGTTAACATGTCATCATCTCATCACAAGTTTGATTAAAGATTATGAGGTCTTTTGTCCAAAACTTTTAAATTTTTTTAAAAAATTCGAGCATCACCCTTTCACCCATACATATTCTTTAACTATTTATAAACTTTTTAATATATTTAATAAAATTAATATTTACATAAATCTTGGTTTGATATTGGAGCATCCACAAATAATTCATTCCATAAATATTATATACCATCCTAAATTTCTCATTATAGTCATACTTATTAATTCATATATTTAGATATTAAAAAACTATAATGATTTAAGGTTTAATTTAAAAATAAAAAAATCAAATAATATGAAAATTAAAATTTAGCATTTATAAAAATTAAATCCAACTGATATCGAGCATAATTCAATTTGAATGAATCAATTTAATTCGATTTGATTTAATTTACTTTGATATGTTGATTTTTTTTAATATTATTTTTAATATTTTAAAATTTAATTAAAGTATTTTAATTTTAATTACGGTCTAATTTATCTATATTGTCATTAATCAGTTGGATTCAATTTTATTAATTTTTTAATTAAAATTGAATTAAATTAAAATAATTAAAATTTTTAAAAATAAAATTTAAACTGAAATTTTAAATTAATTCAGTTTGATCAATTTTTTAGTTTGAACTGAATGCTGCTCATATTTAATTTTTATAATTAAATTAATACATGAAGTTTAAATATTATTATTTTTACTTTTAAATTAATACAATAATAAACAAATATTTATTAACAAAATAATTATAAAAATATTTTTTTAACTTCACTACCATTCTACTTTAAACAGAAACAACACAAATTTCTTTTATAATTAAGAAATTTAATAACGATGCTTTATTGGATTTTTTAGTATCATTTTTATTTTCTTATATTATAATAGATCCAAAATTAATAAAAAAAATCTTATTTTATAATAATATTTTACCTTTTTAAAGAAAAATAAATTAAAGAAATTGAAATGAGTGAATATATAAACATAGATAAATACATCGAAATTAAAAAAAATAAATCTTTATTTCATGTGAATATTCAATCGTTTGAATTTAAAATTAAATTAAATTAATTAAAAATAAATTAAATAAATTAAAAATTAAAATTAAAATTAAAGTTAGAAATTTAAATAAAATTAAATGAATTATATGAAAAATTAATATGAATTGAATTGATGTGATTGTGAATTTAAGTTAATATTAAAATAAAAAAATATTTAAAATTTTTTTCAATTCATAAATTAATTCCTAATTTATGAATTAGTTAATAAATTTTTTTAAATTTTAAATATATTTTTTAAAATTATGCGACTAATTAACTGATTTTTTTATATTATTATAAAAAAATGAGATAATATATTTTTTTTAATTTTATGTAAAAATAGTTATTAATTTATTATTTTATATATTCCATTCCATGGGGGCTATCTGGGGACAGGTGTCTTAATAGGATTATGATTCTCCTTGTCCAAATCTTTGCTTCCTCATTGGGTCCTCCGCGAGTTTTTGCTCCTTCCCTCTTTCTCCACTATCTCCCAGAAAACGCGCTGTCGTTTTCAATCAAAAATTTCCAATTACACTTCTAATTTCCCTCTCCCTTCCATTTGCATACATGTTTCTGTTTGTTTGTGGTTGGGGACGTGATTCCAAATTCTTGATCCTTTGATAGTGATATCGATACTATCTGCTGCTTGTCAAGTCTCCCTTTCTCTTTCACTCTTTGATCAAACCCCTAGCTTTCTTCCCTCTTTCTCTCTTTTCTGTTGGATTTTCAAGGTGAGGGGGGGAGGACTAAATGATCCACTGCTAAATGATCCTGGAGACCTAGATTTTATTGATTTGGATTTTTTTTCTAAGTTTTGATCTTGCTTTCTGCAATTTTTGGCCTGTTTTTTTTTATACTTGGGCACTTAAAATCTTGGATTTTGTGGACTTTCCATATCGTTTGTATTTGATTCTTGGTGTTGGGTTCCTCTCATTTCTGTTACTGGTGTCAAATCCACAGAAAAGTGTTTTTTTTTTTTTTTTTTTTTTTTTTTTTTTTTGCGTGGGTGGGTTGGTGATTACTGCATTTTTTACTGATTAATTTCGCATTAAAGCAGTCCAAATTTTGCATGAGAGGAAGTGGTTGCAGCTGTTAGACTCAAATACCACTAAGAGTTTAGGAGATTTCTTTAATTGAATGGAGTGAGAAACAAAAGGGGGAAAGAAATGGCACGGCAAATAGGAGACAAGGAAGATAGATCAGATAGGCACACGGGTTTGCTAAAACTGGTGCAAATATTATCTTTTTTAGTTGTTTTTATGGCGGGTATGATAATGGGTTTAGCAACAAGTTCTCAAATCAATCAGTACTTCACTTCACAAGCTCGCCTGTTCTTCAATAATAACATAGCAGCAACAAAATTCCCAGCTAGTAATTGCACAATTTTGAAACCTTGTAAGAAGGTCGATTGTTTTAGTATGGATACGTTTCTTCATCCAAACAACTTGACTCATGGTATGACTGATGAGGAGCTTTTTTGGAGGGCTTCTTTGATGCCAACTAAGGAAGAGTATCCCTTTGATAGATTGCCTAAAGTGGCTTTCATGTTTTTGACTAGAGGGCCTTTGCCTATGTTGCCATTGTGGGAGAGGTTCTTTAGAGGTCATGAGAAGTATTTCTCTATCTATATCCATACGCCTGAGGACTATGTGCTCAATGTTTCAAGGGATTCTCCATTCTACAGTAGGCAAATACCGAGTCAGGTATGAACTGTAGCCGGCTGTTCTTAGCTTTTGGTTTCTGATGATTCTCGCTGATGCTTATATTTTTGAGTTATTAGCATTTTGGCTTTGTGTGGATTATTATTGGGAATGACATGGTATATACATTTGGTAGATTTGATTCTTTATAGGTTGAATTATTATCCTAATAAGTAGAAAAAGTATTAAGTGGGATGGAAGGCAACTAACTTTATTTACATATTTTTATTAGAGATCTATAAATTTATTAAGGAGACAGCTGGACAGTCAAAGTTTGCTATATGAACATGATAATGAATGATGAGTTTATGGAGATTGTCTTCTGAAGGTTAGCTAATTCAATTCACAGCCAGGAAAAGCTCGTAGCAGTTTAAGACATTATGCACTTGCTAGATATAGAGAGATCCATTGACATGATTAATAGAGCTAAAATTTCTACACAACTTTGATACCATATGTATACTAAAGTTGTTTGCTATCCTTGTCTGTCAAGTTAGAGTGTCTAAAGATGCTTATGCCAAGATTTAGAAGCAATAGTGAAACTGAAAAATTTGAAAGTAGTGTATGACTTATAATTGGAAGGGTGAAAGTTCAGGCATTAATAGCCATCTTATGCAATAATATTGAAGAGTGGAATTGACTCTAGTGTTTTAGCTTCTAGATCGGTGCGTCCAGCTTTGGATGGACGATTCAGTTAAACTAAACTAGTTTGATGCTGAGGCTTAGTTGAATTAAGTAGAGGAGTGTGTTTAAATTTTTAAAGGCAATGTTCTTTATTCATTTTGTTATGCGATGATTTGTTCTGATGAGAACTTAATTAGCTTGATATATAAGCTGAAGAAATGCCGTTGATAGGATTGGCAATGGTCATAGCTATCAATCAAAGTTGTGTAAAAACTTAATTTTTACAGATTGTGTAAATGGATTGCTTGTTATTTCTCAGTCTCTCTGTTGCCCTATACAAGATGTAATGGTATATATGTATGCGCGTATGCATCGAGTGCTATATATTTCATATATGGTACTGGTTATGTTAGCAATTGCTAAAATTTAACAGCTACATCCAAATGACCTTTTATGCCCACTTTGTGCAAAAGTATTATCACCATTTCTGGCAGTTGATTCTTTAATGAGATGTTTGGAGTATAGCTCCTGGAAATAACTGCCATCTTTGGACTATTTCCATATCATATATGAAACAAAATATTTGATTCATTTCCTCATAAATGTTTTGAATAAAATACTTTTCATGTTTGTGATGGAAAATTAATTGTTATGAGCAGAAACTGCATTTTGGCTTTCTGTTGTGTACAAAAAGAGCATTGTCTTCTTTTATCATGCTAACTGCCTTCCAACTTTTTCTCGACTCTTAATTACTGTTGAATGTTGATCGCGTTCTGTGTTTTCTTATGAATCCTTTCATTTTCCCATCTTCAGCATGTTGAATGGGGAACGGTTTCACTGGTTGATGCTGAGAAGCGCCTTCTAGCCAATGCCCTGCTGGATTTCTCAAATGAGCGGTTTGTTCTTCTCTCTGAGAGCTGCATACCAGTCTACAATTTCCCAATTGTATACAAGTACCTCATTAATTCTGAATATAGCTTTGTCGAGTCATATGATGATCCCTCTCGTTATGGTCGTGGCCGCTACAACCGTAAAATGCTCCCTGATATCAAGCTCTTTCAGTGGAGAAAGGGGTCTCAATGGTTTGAGATCCATCGGGCTCTGGCTGTTCATGTAGTCTCAGACACCAAGTACTATTCTGTCTTCAAGAAATATTGCAGGCCTGCCTGCTATCCTGATGAGCATTACATTCCAACTTATCTGAACATGTTCCATGGACCGCTTAATGCGAATCGCACAGTAACTTGGGTCGATTGGTCGCTGGGGGGGCCCCATCCAGCAACCTACATGAAAGTTAATGTTACAGAAAGCCTTATACAGTCTATTAGGAATAATGGGACAGAATGTTCATACAATTCAGAGATGTCATCTATTTGTTACCTCTTTGCTCGAAAGTTTCATCCAAGCACACTGGAGTCCTTGCTTAACCTCACCTCAACAGTAATGGGATTCTGACTTTTCATTTTCTTTTCGTGGCAGAGGTATGACACCATTTCTATAGTGCTCCTATACATGATTGGCACTTTGGCAGGCTGCTTTCATAAAGTTTTGTCAGGACGCAGATGTACAGTTGATTTCTTTTTTCGGTCATTGGGGTTCTTGAGCATTAAGGGAATTGCTATTTGTTGATCAAATTTTGAGAATATTAGCTAGCTTTTCAAGTAGAAGAACAACTCAGGAAGCTTATGTCAATGATTCCTGAGATCATTTTGGTTGATAATCAGGTAGTAGGGGGTCTTAAATCTTTGTTTTGTACAAGGAAAGTTTTGCAGATGCAGTAGTTCACACTGCTTGCTAGAGTTTTTTTTTTCTTCGAGAATCGAACAAGCAACCTTCTGATATGGAGTCAGACGCTCTACCAATGCGCCTCGGATCTACAAGTTTAATGTGCCAAGAGTCGAAAATTTTGTATAGCCTGAGTTATGATTCTTGTATTCCAGTTCTGTTCTCAAAATCAGTTTTCTAAAATGAGAATATTATGGCAAACCTCAAGAAGAATTTTACCCTTGAGGAAATTTGAATGGCTTGAGACCTTAATGGTCAAGAAATATAGATTCATGGCA
This sequence comes from Manihot esculenta, assembly GCF_001659605.2. NCBI lineage: Eukaryota > Viridiplantae > Streptophyta > Magnoliopsida > Malpighiales > Euphorbiaceae > Manihot > Manihot esculenta. The sequence continues at coordinate 3,111,811 of NC_035167.2, read as the reverse complement.
TGGTAACCCAATTAACTATGGGGTATTGAGATCTGATACTTTGCCATTGAAGTGGTATAATGTGGAATGTTGTCTGGTGCTATTAGATTAACTATAGGATTCTGAAACTATGATTAACAAATACTTTGAAAATTAATGAAATTAATTTAATAATGCAAAAATTCTTGGTTTTCTTTCTTTATTGCAGAATATATAAGCTCAAAAAAACTATTTTTATAATTAAAATATTTCTAGGAAATATTTTCTTATCTTTCTAATGTTTAAAAACTTTAAAAAATTGTTAATGAGCAAGTTTTTTAATTAATAAGATAAATAATTTCTCTTAAAAAAAAGTTACTTTAAATCTTATGAGCATTATTAAACTTTTTAGATATAAGTTCATTCACATCCTTTGTTTTTTCATATTAACCATCTACCTTGAGCATCTTATGATTTCAGTTGATTTGACAAGAAAACAATCATGATTTTTACAATCTTTAGCTCACACATATATTTTTATTTAATATTTGAATTTGAGAGCACAGCGAATAAAGATTATATTAACATGGTGAAGGATATTGTAACTAAATTGTTTCATAATTAATAATATAAAAAATAACTATATTTCTCCATGACTAAATATGATTGAAGGATTAAACCAAGGAAAGTCTATTATTATATATAAGTGAATAATTTTTTTATTAAATATATAAATCTTTTATATAATAATAATAATAATAATAATAATATAATTATCACGGAAAGTAAACATCTACCATCAAATGCCTGAATACAGGCTGACAGTGGCTCACACGTCCTCACATACTTTGAGCATCAAAGTTGGCAAGACCAAATCATCTTAACTGGGGACTAATAAATAATAATTCATGATCACCACGAAAATGGACATCAACGCCATCATCTCCTATGGTATAAAGCACAGCAATATAAGATAATGGCCCACCTCTATGTTAGGTAGAATTCCGTAGACAGAATCTGTAATCTCTTGAGTTTAAATATAGTTTAAAATATTTAGACTTTTTGAAAATTTTTCTCGTCAATGTTTATTAATTTATTATCAACTGAAATACAATTAGAGTTTTAACTACCTTCTAAAGAAGCATAGTATAGACTAATCTCCTACAAACTAAAATTTGAAAATAACTAAACATGAAACTTTGCCACTACCCACTATTGCTTTAGCTGTGGATAACTACCATGGTGGTTTGCTACCACTCTACTGGAACTTAGAAAAGAGACAGAATGTTGATTCACCAACTAAGTTTTAATTTTCAATTTAATTATGTAAACTCTTTTCAACAATAGAACACCATATTCAAAAACAATATCTAAAAGTTGTAGATTCCACCCATATAAGCTTGACAAAAGATAGTCCATCTCAAATTTGGGGGAAAAAAAGGATTGCAAAAAATTAACGTCTAACATAAAACTCGGTTAATTCTCATAACAACTTATCATAAAGATTTGATGGCATTTTGTTTCATTTCACTGATTCGTAGAAACACTAAAGAGTACAGTTTCATACCTCAAATTGCAACATAATCAACTATCTAATATTGTTCCAAGGATCCTACATTTCCACAAAGCAAGAATAGTGAAATTATATAAAGAAAATCACCTATTGTTATAATATACTAAAATGTCAAAGGTCATTGGTGGCAACACAAGTATCTACAAAACACAATAGCATATTGGAGCCTCAGTATTTGGCAATGGTCGCAAAGAGAATTTTGTCATTAAAATTTATGCATCAATGACAAATAGGAAGTGTCAAAATACAAAAGTAATTGGTATCTTTGTATGGGATGGACGTATAAAATAGATATGTCATAGATGCTCATAAAATGGTAACCACAATCCTAGATATCCCTCATTGTTGCACTTCAGTGATGTGAAGCCACCTCAAGACGCAATGCACTAAATAATGATTCAGTAATTCCATTGCCAAAGAAAAAAAAAGTTAGCACCATGAGAGAGCAGAAATTTCCGTCAAATCAACTTTGCAAGGCTGCTGCTCGCTGTTGGTTATCTTGCCATTCAAGGGGTTCTGATGATTGCTGTTCCGCCATTTCTGAGGGTCCATTTGGCTGCCGTCCTCCCATGGGATCAAACTAAATCACAAGTGAAATAATATTAGTCAGGGACTACTGGTAATTCACAAGAAATTATGGTTTTGGTTCAGGATAATAAATTAAAGTAACAAACAAAAATTTTATTCATAAAATAATCATCATTCATCATATACTACCATACAAAAGACCCAAAAAGAAAATTTTCTGGCACTACTGAGTCACTGCCAAAGACTTTCAAGTTGCTGTACACCAGCAACTGGTTTTGGATTGTGGGTAACCTCTGTACCTTTTTTCTCTAAATTAAGTACGCTAATGCTATACCTTCCTCTATAAAATTTCATCCCACCAACTTATGTAGATATCTGAACTGTTGTGAGTTCTTACAAACTTCTATAATTGCTTATGGCTTCTCTCCTTGTTATCCTTTTATTCTCTTGGGGGGAAGAAGTGAAAAGACCCATATCACAAGGGTAATTGGTTAGATTCCATATACATTGACAAAGTGAGTACAAGATAGAGATTAGAGAACCTATAAGTCCACTCTGGTTGTTATCTATTTCCACTTGCAGTTCGGCGTCTCTTTTTCAGATGAAGCAAATACTTCACAATAGCATCCAACATAAAAAAAAAATAGTGAAAAAACACTCATTTGATCTTTCTCCTTGAGCTCCAGTATACAACATCGCCTTGACAGTTCATCACTCTTAAAACTTTCATGGATGCAAAGTGCAGGAGGAAAGTATGTAAGCCAGGACGAGACATAAATGAATTTCAAGCAACAGGCCAGGTTTATACTGTCTACTTTATTAACTGACACAAAAACATAATTAATTCTTGTGAAGCAAACAGTCATTAAAATTCAAACCTTGAAGGGAAGTGCAATTCTAAAGCAGTAATTTGGCTAAAATCAAATTGTAGTCTTGGGGTCTCAAACTTTACATATAAATTGGACACGCATGCTCCATTAGGACAAATGAACTTTAACTTTTTCATCTCATCTAGTATCACTTTAAAGTAGAACCACATGGGAGCTTTTAAAACCATCATCAGAACACTGGGCTTATGTGGAAATTGCAATTTATCATTGGTCAAGCTGCAGGATTATAGGTGAAGCCTTTTCGAAATTATACTAATAAAAACAAAACAAAAAAAAAAAACAGCTACTTGCTTGAGAATTATGCCATTAGTTTGTTAAAATTCTCATTTAAAAAATAAAGAGATCGAAAAATATTGCTACAATGTTATCACCAAAACAGAACAGAAAGTATCCAGTATGCCTTCTGCAACAGGTAGAGATATGGATTTACTGACATGCATGCAGCGCAAATAATGCCCTATCCAAAAATAACCATCCTTGTCAGTTGTCATTTATAAATTTGCAAATAAACTACTTTGGAGATATCTTTAATCAATTAGTCTTGTAGCTACTTTTAAAAGTATTTCTCAAGATAAACAGTGCCTAGATTTTGCAAGCTTCCAGATGATACCTGTCTTGACATTTGCATGGAGGCAGATGGCTGATGTCTGGTGTTATATGTAGTTCCCGAGGGCTGCTGTTCTCCCATTTGAAAGGACCACGATGGCTGCTGTCCTCCGATTTGAGAGGACTGTGATGGCTGCTGTCCTCCAAATTGAGAATGCCATGAAGGATGCTGTCCTCCCATTTGATGAGGTCCAGATGACTGCAGTCCTGCAATGCCATGGGACGCTAATGGCTGCTGTTCTACAGTTTGAGAGGACAATGGTGGCTGCTGTCCTAATTTAGCATTCCAACTAGGCCGCTGCCCTGCCATTTGATGAGTTCCAAATGACTGATGTCCTGAAATGCTATGGGATGCTAACGGCTGTTGTTCCCCTCTTTGAGAGGATATCGGTGGCTGCTGTCCTCCATATTGAGCATGCCAAGAAGGCTGCTGCCCTGCTATCTGATGAGGTCCAGATAACTGCTGTCCTGAAATGCCATGGGATGCTAATGGCTGCTCTTCCCCCCTTTGAGAGGATAATGGTGGCTGCTGTCCTCCAAGTTGAGCATGCCAAGAAGGCTGCTGCCCTGCCATTTGATGAGGTCCAGATGACTGCTGTCTTTCAATGTTATGGGATGCTAATGGCTGCTGTTCCCTTCTTTGGGAGGACAATGGAGGCTGCTGTCCTCCAAATTGAGCATGCCAAGAAGACTGCTGCCATGCCATTTGATGAGGTCCAGATGTCTGCTGTCCTGCAATACTATGGGATGCTAATGACTGCTGTTCCCCCCTTTGGAAGGACCACGACGGCTGTCCTCCTCTTTCAAAGGACCGTGATGGCTGCTGTCCTATTTGCGAAGACCATGATTGCTGTTGCCCTGCCATTTGACGAGGCCCTGATGGCTGTCCCACAATTTGATGAGATGATGACTGCTGTCCTGCAGTATTATGGTAACCTAATGGTTGTGTTGATGGCGCTTGATGTGATCCTGATAGCAGTTGACCTTCCGTTTGGTGGTGACCAAATGGCTGCTGTCTTGCCATCTGAGGTTGACCTGATGGTGCTTGTCCAGGCAATGAAGGTGACCGTAATGGCTGCTCTCTGGACATTTGAGAACCCCATGGCATTCGAGGTTGCCTTTGCACATGAGGGGGTCCTGACATGTTCCTCCACCTATTTTCATCAAAAACACTCTGAATTTCTTGGTTACGTCCAGCAGTAGTATATGCCTCGGTTGCAAATTCCTTTAAAGAGGGAGGAACACCAACAGCATATCTCATCATTTGCTCCAGTATATCTGTGCTCGCGTCAAATGCACCTGCTTCACAGAGTCCTCTGACCACAACATCATAAACGGAGGGGTCTGGTTTTGGATCCCGGTTTCCCATTTTAGTCAAAATTTGTGCACAATCCACTGCCTTTCCATTCTTAATCAACTCACCAAACACCCTTGTTGCATAAGTTGCCACCACCCACAAATTTGCTTGTACCATCTTATTCAACATCCTTAGAGCATCATCAATTTTCTCAACCTTCAGATAAGCATCAATCAGTGTTCTATAACTTGTGACGTCAGGGGACAACGACTTGGACAATAGTTCTGCGAAGAATTTTTCTGCCTCCAATAGCATCTCATTCTCACAAAACCTTATTATAATATTATTATACCCTGCAACATCCATTTGAAAAGGTTTTGATCCAGGCTTTGTCCCTGCCTTCCTAAACATGTCCATTGCTTGAGCAAACTCCTGTTCTTTAAAACACCCATTTACCATGATATTAAAAGTTTCTGAATTGACACCTTGGTTGGTGGGTGGGGTATGGTTATCTAACATTGACTCAAATAAAGCTGCAGCGGCCTCTTTTTTCCCATACCTAAGCAGAACCTCCAAGAGGGCATTTCCAGTTGGAGGAGGAATCTTCAATTTCCTATCCATAAAAGACTTATAATTCTCCATAGCCTCCTTATCCTTCCCTTGCTTAAACCACCAATCCATAAATGTTGCATTAACTGTGCCATCATACCACAAACACCTTTCAGTCAACTCACTGAAAAACTCATTTGCCTTATCTAAATTTCCCAAGTCTAGAAATGCTTTAATTATATTGTTAAAGACCAAAGAATCTGCCCCGTGACCTTTGTTCAACATCTCTCTCAACAAATCCACTGCTTCATCAACCCTCCCAGCATCAATCAACCCCTTAGTCAAATGCTTATAAGTTACATGTGATGGACTAAACGGAGCATTTGCAATAATATGCCTATAAATTTCAAGTGCAGTATCGACTCTCCCCTCATCACAATGTGCATTGATCAAATTATTATACGAAACAACATTAGGAACTATATCATGCTGTTCAAAGAAGTACTTAAATAGCGAAATAGCATCATTATACCGTTTGGCCCGATACATAGCCGCGATAATAGCGTTGCAGGTAAACACAGTGGGTCGAGTTCTGGTGTATACCGCGTTGCGAGCGAGAAGGGAGGCGTTATCAAGATCGAATGCGCGAATGAGAGATTGCACTCGGTTGTGGAGATTCAGTCGCGGGCCCACTAATGCATTGGTGGAGTCCGGAAGACGAGGCGCGTTGGGGTCACGAGGCGGAGGGTTGGGATTACGCTGAAGGGCGTGGAGTGGGGGTTCAATACGGAGGCGGCGCTTGCGTCTTCGGCGTTCAGCTGCAGCTTCCTCGGCGGAGGAGAAGGCAAAGGTGCGGAATTTAGGGAGGAGAGGAGTCGAGGAGATGGGGCTGGATAAGGATGATATCAGTTCATTAGAATCAGAATTCTGGAAGCTGGTACCCGTAGGGGAGATTGTAAGGTAGTGGAGAGCTCGAGCTAGAGGCTGATAGTATTTGGTGGTGGCAGCGGCGGCAGTGGAACGGCGGATAAGGCGGTAGACTGACATCTTTGGGCGGTTAGGCCTTCTTGTGAGGAGGAGAGAGAAGAGCACCAGACTACGTAGGAGATCTTTGAAGTCTTAAACCCTAGAGAGGTTTTAAATCGAAATGAAAATAAAATTAGGTGAAAAAGATAAATGATTTTTGTGCCAATGTCTGGACTTAATGTTGTGAAATTACATTTCAGTACCTGCTCTTGCCTACAATTTCAGTCAGACAAATTTTATTTTTTCAATATTTGGACAATTTCATCATTTTGTAATGTAATAACAAAACTGACCTTTCAACTTTATAATAAAATTTCTTTCCTTTTTAATTTTTTAGATTTTTAAAAAATTTATTAATTAAACTTTTCAAATATTTTAAATTTTTTTACAATATGTAATAATTAAAATTAATAAAAAAAATTATCTTTTAAATTTGTAAGAACATAAAAAAAATTTTAATTATTTTTTAAAATCAAAAAATCAATTAATGAATTTTTTCATAGGAAAAATTACTTTTTAGTCCCTAAAGTTTAACGTAATTAACACTTCTGTCTCTCTATTTTGGCGACCCAACACTTAAGTCCCTCACTTTCTCTTCCGTCCAAATTCGTAGTCTTTCCGTTCATTTAAACCGTTTGGTCAAAGAGTCAAAGGTGAGATGTGATAATTTTTTTCAAAAATACCCTTCTTTCAATGAAGAAGAAGAGGGTTAATTTTGTCAATTCACATGTCCCAAACGGCTAAGAAAAAGAGAATAGGAAGAAGAAGAAGTTGCAGAAAGGGTAGGAAGAAGAAGAAAATGGTTAATTTTGTCAATTCACGTGTCCCAAACGGCTAAAGAAGTTGCAGAAAGGGTAGAAAGAAGAAGATGGTTAATTTTGTCAATTCACGTGTCCTAAACGGCTATTTTGGACAGAAGGACTACGAATTTGAACAGAAAAGAAAGTGAGGGACTTAAGTGTTGGGTCGCCAAAATAGAGGGATAGAAGTGTTAATTACATTAAACCTTAGGAACTACAAAGTAATTTTCCCTTTTCCATATTATAAAAATTAAGTATTAATTTTTTTATAAATTAATACTAAAATTAAAAATGTAAATGTTTTGATGAATTCAAATATTTGAAGTTACTCAACATAAATAATAATAAAAATTTACAGAACTTAAAAAATTCATTTGTATTTACACAATTTAAAAAAAAAAAAAGATCAATAATTTAAAAGGGGAGAGGGGGAAAAAACCTTTCACATCAGGCATATCTGCCATTTTTCATTTGGATGAGAAGATCAAAATGAAGAATAAAATTACAAAAAGAAATCTTCCAATGGCTGTTCAACATCTCTCTGAGATCATCCATACATATTGAAATCACCATTGGCTATGGAGCAGCAGCCAGGAAATCACAGATTCAGAATCTCAATCTCCTTGGAGAATTTATATACTTGACCTCAGCTGTTTCAAGAGTTTCCCTGCAAAAAACTTGTATAGGAGGATTTGTACAAGAATTTGTTGTTTGTCATGTATGAATATGGCCATCAATCTTCATTTGATGCTCAGTTGAATTACTAGTATGATTTACTGAGTGTTGAAATGGATCTACCCAACACTCGTCGTCCTTTACTGCATTTTTCCATCTGTCACGGAAGATCTGCATTTCAATGGAGGACTGTATTCTCACCTGTATAAAGATCATTACTCAATAAACTAGTTCTAAAACATATTTTGCTGTTGCTGCAATGTGTACTGAAACAAGAACATGGCTTGCTAGAATAGAAAATAATCACCCAAGTGTACCTGTACTCTGTTATCAACTATATGGGACTTTGATGAATCCTGCAGTGGCAAAGATGAAAATTTATTATTTTTGATGCAGAAGATGTTTAGCGTCGCTATGCATTATGTCTTTGCTTGATTGAACAAACAGCAAGTTCAGCAGAGAATGATGAACCACAAATGGGAAGTAATGGATAGAATAGAATGAAGAATGGAACTAATTCCATTAAAGACTTGCCTCAGTTCCATTGAAGACACCAAGAGTTGGAAGACCCAGATGAACAATGTATTCAGAATCCACAACACCAACATTTTTTGTGCGATCACCCTGTAACACAGTAGAAATATCACATTTATAGCCCAGCAAATCACATAGAAGTTCACGAGATTGATGAAGTTACCTGTGCACAATAGCCAAGCTGGTAATCCAGGCCCCAGGCGTGGATCAAGTCATTCTGTACAAGTGAAAGATCTTTGGTGAGTGATTGTTATGAACTACAAAGACATACATGATGTAAATATAACAGTGCAACTGCAAATATGTTCTAATGGCCGAGTAAGGTGGCATATTTTGATTCATTAGCGATTCCATATCCCACCTGATAACTGAAGAGATCCGGGATCTCATGGATGTAAGACACGAGGTGTAACAAGTATTCCAGGGGTAAGAGGAAGCATAGGCGGCTGAGTGTAATTTTGTCAAATGCTAATACTTCCAATGTGATGATAAAGACTTGATGACACAGAAACTATACCTGGATCATGTACCATACGCATCGCCAAGCAGCCCTTGAGAAGACAGGTGCCATCATTTCCACCCAACTGCAGCAACGGAATTTAGTTTCATGGTCACAGCAATATACTTAGTTAACAGTTGATTAAAAGAAAGTTGTCACGCCACAAGACCTTTGCTTACTTGTGTTGGTTTTGGGGAGAACAACCTCACAAGTGCCACACATTGACAAGTTGAAAGGTCTTGTGGCGTGACAAAATGCTCTCTTCCAATTAGTAGAAAGGGCATTAACACGAAATCGTTTCATAATAAAAGCATCGAGTAATAAGAGTAGTAAGACTTGATCATCATTTACCCTACACAAGGAGGAGAAGTGCTGTTGTGGTAACACCTTCCGCTGCCTTTGAATTTATACATCCTTCTGTTAAAAGGTAAACACTAGTCAAAGTCAAACTCACAGTTCTATATCCGAATCGCTTGTTACTCAAGCAAAAGAGAATCTATGAGAATAATTAGTTACAATGATAAATAAGACAGAGTACCAATCACCAATTCTCCATACACCCCTAAATCCAAATTATATATTGAATTAAGTTTCAGCAGAATCAGCTCAAGTTTAGCAAACTAATCCACAAAATTTAGTGAAGAGATAATGAGGAAAACTAGCTAAAATAAAAAAGAACATGGTGTAGTTGAGTCTTTTATTAGATTCTTGAAAGCATGAAGGTCTTAGATGTTAACAACTCTAAATACTATCATCTAAAAGATTCAGGCAAATGAAAAGCCGAATATTTTGTAAAATTCAACTGTAACATTCTTCAACTAAAGCAAAAAAGAAAAAAAAAATTGATGGCAAATCTGATGATCTCTCCCAGTTTGTAAAAAGATATGCAGCCATTTCGGCGAGCCCAAACACTGATTTAGACTGACCTGTGCACCCTTGATTTTGGTTGATGTGCAGTAATTGGATGATACACAGCTGATTTGGCAGGATCAAGAGCTGGCTGTGATATTTCTAGTCCCTCATCCTTAACAATTGACAGATATCTGAAAAGGAATTATCGATCATATTCATTAGAATGTTTAAAATTTTTCGTTTAAAACAATTTTGAGAAGAGAAAAAACTCATATTTTGTGTTGGAAAGATAAACCAAGCTTCTACTATTTGTAGAATCCGAGCTTACAAACTAGTTACCAATGGTTTTTAGTAAAACAAATAACATTCTCAACAAAATTACCTTAAAACAATCAATACAAGTAGTTAGCATAAACTTTTTTTAAGAATTCACAGTATATGGAAATTAACGAATTCCCTAACCAATAAAAAAATGACCATAAAATTTTTTACTTCATATTTTTCATAGGTCTCAATACAGTATGATTTCTGAATCACTAAACATGCTTACCTCCTTGGATTAAAATTTTCAACTCCAAGGTCTTCATCCCAAAGAAATATGTAGTCATACTCAGCAACTATGTCTGGATGCAGAAATCGTTTTGCAAACCACCTATGCAACCAAGTAACATTCTGCTGAGAGAATAATAAATACATATAAGCTTGTATAACCCACGAGAAACGTGAGTGTGTAGGCACAAAAGGAAAAGAATAGAAGCTTGCATTCATACGCATGCCTTCATTTGTGCTCCTTCAGTACATGCAAACACAAATGCGCTGGTAGAATGAAAATAGCAGACACAAAAAATTTATTAGAATCATTTTCGTTGATCAACTTTACCATTTTGTTTGATTTACCGCCGACACATGGACGACATGATCACTCCATGGCAAATCCCTCCATTTATCAACAACACCATCATAATGAAAAAGCATCACAACAAAATCACTCAAAGGAAACTGCAAGAAGACAATAAATTTTAGGCATAATTATGGTGAGAAATTTTTGAAGCCAAATAGTGAGGATTGGCAATTACCTTCTTAACAATATGGTCCACTACTTCTTTTTGCTGAATTCCAACTGCAAGTGTTAATAAGCTCATGGAAGGCTTTGGCTGGTTCTGACACCCAAATAACACAATATAAGAAATAGAAAGAGAATTTTCATAAGAATAGTGCATGAAACTGTATACACATCACTACTTCTTCCCAGCAGAACGCTCATTAATCCAAGACTTACATCCCCTTCAAACTTCTCAGATCCTAATGCCTTATTTACTTTGAATCCATATGGACATAAAACACCATTTCCAGTCTTAAAATACACTGACCAGCCTAAAATCCGTACCGAAAATATTATACTGTGCTTTCAGTCAAATGTAAATCAAATTAGAGTTCTAGGCTCCACTAGTTTGAGGGAAATGACTTTTCAGCAAAAACTTTTCCTCACCAAATATCACTCAAGGTTAATGACATGATACAGCTAAGCATATGTTGTAACCCAACAGCAAATACCAGTATTAAGACAACCATGATTCGTATTGCATGAACAAGATGCGTGATCCTTCGGCAATATTAACCCAATAGCAAATTGTTGTAAAACTTGAAATTATCATAAACATTTGAAAGATATCTGATGCACTTCAAGTTCCTTCTACCACAGATTACGTATTGTGATGATGACTACACTCACATCTTTCACAGTATTGTTCCATAAAGGCCGAATTTCAAAGTCTGATGTTTTTCTAACAATTCCTTGGGGCAATGCCTCGCTTCCAAAAGTCCTGCAACGGTCCTAGGAAAAAGAAATTGTAAATCAGAGAGATATCTGAATGACTTTTATGCTGTGCTCCAGAACCTACATTTCATTTTAAACTTGTAAAAGGGCCAGACCTTGCATTTATTGGATGTTGTACTCTGCATTGTCTCAATGACTTGCCACCTAGTTAGTCCCTGCATAGATGATTTTCAACATAAAATTATGTCTATAATAGCTTGTTGCTCTAAAATTAGGCCCAGTCAGTACATCAGTCACTGCTAGATTTGGCACAGTATGAGTCTGGACTAGAAGCGGTCCAACTCAGGTTTGACTAGAACATCTTGAACCAAACTGAAACTGGACTGACGGACTTCGACCAGTTCAGCCAGGTTCAAAGCAAAAAATACAGGATTTTTTTCACTTTTAAAAAATTCTTGATTGTTGAATTTAATCAAACGAGAGAAGGGAAACTTTTGGTCCAGTCCTGTGTCCCTAGCTTTTTAGGACCAGAACCTCCAGTCTAGTTCCAGTTTTGACTTGGAATAGGATAACAGCCATGCCTAGTCACGGTCAAGTACCAGGGGCATGTGTTTGCTTTCTGCACATATTTAGGCAAAGTTCAAGGTTTAGGAAATTTCAATGAGACAAAGTTCTTCAAACATCTTTGGCAATGAATAAACCGCTTAAGCTAATTGACTATTGAATACATCAAGATCCTCTTAATATGAATGAAAAATTATCATGTCAATCCAAAAAATTTAAACCCGCACATCGGCATCATTCATTTCTGCAAAAGGTGAATTTCAAAAGAAGGGATAGAAAAGAGATACATACTTCTTTATATTCACTTCCAAATGATGAAGTACCAATGAAGTAAGCACTGCATATCAAAGAAGCCACAAAAAAGAGAGTCCAAAGATATGATCTGCTCTTAGGATCTGATTGTGCAGAAGCCTGAGAAGGAAGTGGGACAGGTAAGCATGAGAAATTATAATAAAATGTTATTGGCAGCATTAAGATTGTGTTGTAGAATGACCACAGAGAAAACAGCAGCAGTGGGAAAAAAAGCAGCATAAGAAACAAGCTGCAATCTGTGAATATCTTATAGAAAGCGCTGGAAATTAATGACTTTGTTCTGGAAAGGAAAATTTAGAAAATAAATATATATTATTGCTAAATTATATCAAGATACTGCAAGAGAACTGACTGTTAACGCAGCAAGCATTCAACAAGACAGCAACAGACAGACGCATACGACAGAAAAAAAAAAAAAAAGCTTAACCATCCACATGAATGAATTCCCAATTCAAAAGACAAATCATACTTCATAACTGTTATCAATTCAAATCTGTGTGGTAACTCCGATTCAGCCAAAAGTATGTAATTTTTTTTTGAGTTGAATTCCCTCATAAACAGAAAATTCAAGCAACAGGGTAGAATCCAAATCCATACTCACAGAATTACAAGCATTGTCATCATGGTCATTGAAACAAATACTTAAATAATAAAAAAAAATAGAAAATAATTTAATTTCCAACAGAATCTGAAACTGCTTTCAAGTTTGGTTCTGGTAAGAAGTTCAAGCCATAAACACTTGAGCGTTACAGATTATGGAAATTCAGTAAAGCGACTTCATAAACAACCCAGATTTAACAAAACTCAATCACACCTCTGTATAAGCATAAAGAAAGAGAGGAGGAGAATTTGAAAAATAGCAACCTCTACGGTTACTGTTCACTTTTGTGTGGCCCAGTGAAGACAAAAGACTCTACTTTTGAAGGGTCGAAAATAAAACAAAAAACAAACACTAAATCAGTAAAAAGATTCAATTTTTCCTCTGTTTTCTTAGCAACCAAACAGAAAACCAAAGAAGTAATGTTTCAATCTCAAAAGAAATGCAACCTTTTTTTCGCGTAGTTATGAAAATGTTAAACAAAATCAGTCGTCATTAATCATGACCAAAAGAAGAATAAGAAGAAAAGAACAGAGCAACAGCTAATGAAAGTTCAAAAACATTGAAGCACAATCATTTTGGGGGAAAAAAACAAAAACCCACCAACTGAACAAAAACATGAAATGAGAAAAAATGAGAGAGAGAGAGAGAGAGAGAGCTTACACAATTGAGAGAGTTCATGTTGCAGGGAGAAAGGAAAGTAGAAGAAGAAGCATCAACAACAAACAGAAAGAGAAAAGCAAGAAAGCCCAAAAGGGAGACGAAAGGGAAACTTTTGGAGTTAAGTTATCAAACTTAAAAAAGTAAAACAGAAGGCTTCTGTTCTTAGATAAAGCAAAGAATCCAAATCCATTAGAGGGGAAAGTTGATGAGAGAAAGCAAAGCTATAAAGAAAGGCAACGCCAAAAATAGAATATGAAACCTCCCTGATGTGGGTAAAACGGTGACGTTAAGTGAAAGCAATAGCCAGATAGACGAACCAAAAAGTTCAATGTTTTTTAAGAAACTCAATGAACCCACCATTAGAACAGAAACACGAGAAAATCAGAAGCAGTTCGACAGCACTTCCACAATTTATTGCTCCGAGATGGAAAGTTGAATGGCTATGCACGTAATTTTTATTTATTTTATTTTATTTTTTATATATAAATATATTTGAAAGATAATTTTTAATTAATTTTTTAATTATATTTTTTAAAAATTTAAATAAAATTTAAATTAAATAAAAGTAAGTGTTATTAATAGAAATAAAAAAGTGATAATTTAAAATTTTTAAATAATAACGACACATGTTTATGTTCCATTAAATGATTTTTTTCTTTTATATAACTTATATTTTTAAGCTTTTCATTGACAGAATTTGAATTAAGAAAAACATTATGTTTGGGAATTTTTTTTTGGGAAAAAGAAAATAAAGAGGATAATAAAAGTAAATGAGATTTTTTTTTTATTTGAATGTTTGGAAGGAAAAATAGAAAAGAAAAAAATTATTTTTTTGATAATAAATTAATTTCTTACTCTTCTATTTATTATTAAAATAAATTATTATGAAGATAAAAATATAATTCTATTGAATCACCATTCACTTTCTCTTTAATTTTGAGAGAGTTATTCATATTTTCCTTACTTATTTTTCATGAGGGTGAAAAATAATTTTATTTTCATTTTTCTTTTTTCACTTTCTATCAATTCAAATATATTTTAAAGGTTAATTGATTAAAAAAAATTATAATATTTACATTAATCTAAAAATTTAAATTTTAAATAAATTTACTTAATATTTACATATATTTTACAGTTATGTTTTTAATTTAACAAATTCTGTTAATATTATTAATAAAAAATTAAATAATTATATTTTAAAATAATGAGATATATTTTAATTAATTTTAAGAATTATAAAAATAAATTAATTAATTTTATTAAAATTGAGGGACCTATATTATTTTTTTCTTAAAATTAGAGGGGTTTTGCGGCATTTATTTGCTTCTCTTTATAGAAGAAACGACACGTCGTGGCTTTGCACGATAAATTAAATGTTTTGGACATTTGAGCTGGCGTTGGCGACTGGCGGCTGCCGAAAGTCTCTCTTTTTCTCCATCTCCACCTGCACCAGCAGCTGGCTCGTTTCTCCTTTGCAACTACAGGCAGAACCCAGGAACTGGTACGTTTTAGCATTTCACAGGCGCTGAATTAGATTCTTGGTTTCTCTCTATTCTACTCAACCATCTTCCTTGAACTGGGTCCTCTCTTTTGAATATTTCTTCAAATACCTAGTGTGCATACATGGATGTTATGAATATAGAACTTTATGTACACGGGGATAAACGTTTATATTTGGGGTCAGTGAATGATGGGTTCTCTCTATTTCTTGATGAATTCTGTTTATGCGAAGCTTTTCACATGATAGAAGTTAAAGGAATGTATTTCTTTTCAACCTGTTAATTTGAGATTTGATAAGGTGGAACTACTTCTAGATTGAGGATTTTATGAATTCCATATACAATTTTGGATTTCCATAGAACTACATGTTCTTAAATTTAATAACAATTCACCTTTTTTTTTTTTCTGATGCAGGGTTGTGGGTGTTGAATTGTTTGCTGGAAAATGCATCCTCCTTTGACATTACATAGGCATCCAATGTGTGCTGAAGTGAGTTTCCCTTTAGGCCTTTCTTTTCTTGTTATGGTTCAATTTTCCCTAGGATTTGTGATGCTAATGGGAAACTCAGATTCTTTCTTGCATATAATCTTGGATGGATCACTCATGACTTTGTGTGTTTTTTGGAGTAGGATCTGTGATTGGAACGAGGGTTGACTAAGGCTAAAATAGGTTGACTAATGGGCTTTTCCGCAGAAGGAATAAAGAGTTTGATTTTATAAAAAATAAAGGAATGCTTAATTGAGTAATTTTGAAAAAACTTGTGAATTTTCAAAAAATTCAGGGACATGATAATAATTCTTCCTTAGATTAAAGGGCCAACTCTGATGCTATTTGGGAAGCGTAAAGTTCATATATATACATTTTAATTAGTAACTTAATTTATAAGGAGAAAAATCAATATTCCATATTACTGGCAATTTGGCACCTACCGGCTCCTGCTTCTTCTGCTGTAGACTGGGTTGAGATTTTGGCTTAGTTTCCAATCTCTGGAAAAGTGGTCTAAGATACTGCCTCATCTACGCCAATTGAACGTAGATGATCTTTTGCTGCATCTGGTTGTAGACTTGTAGCTTTTAAGTCAGGGTTTAAAGATCAGTGTATAACCTTATGCACAAAACATTCAAACTTCATCTCTAGACTGTATCTCTAATGGTATTTTGTCCTCAGAATTATGATTTGTTAACAAACATATTTTTAGCAAATTATGGACTGTAACCCCCAAAATCGTGATGCTTGATGAAGGGTGAAATCGATTGTTAAGGAGTAAATCCCTAACAAGTCGAGGACAGGAATAGAAGAAAGTGGAGAGAAAGAAAGGAGAAATTTGCTGAGTAGAGAGAATTAGAGAGAGAGAGAGAGATAGAAGAATGAAAGATTGATTAATATTTGATAATTCTTGGAATGCCAGTATAAGAGATGATCTCTCAGTTATATAGCAGAGTTAGTAACTGTTCGTAACTAATTCAACTTTTTGACAACAACCTAAATGCTTCAGCCAACTACTTGATTCCTTTCCTGCATTTTAATGCCACCTCATCAATTCTTTGCCGCATAATAACTCTTCTTCTCTCTGATATGTAACTCTGATGCAACTCTTGTGCCATTTTTCTGCCTATTGCATTATATTGGGTTTTGATGATAATCTTCTGATGTTCAAAAATGTTTTGCAGATAATTGAGCAATTCCAACAGTGTCATTTGGACCATCCCTATGGAAAATTCTTTGGAAAATGTACAGACCTCAAAATAAAGCTTGATCGATGTTTTCGAGAGGAAGTAAGTGCTTATTACGTTTATCTCTCATTTATCTAGTTAAAATATAAACCTTGACTGCACATTAAAACTTTGAAATTCTCCCTCAGAAAGCTGTGAAGCGGAAGGCAAACTTTGAACAGAGTAAAAAACTTAAAGAAAGGCTTCAGACAATAAGGAAGGAAGCTGCTGAGAGAATGCCCTAAGTAAAAGAATTCTAATCAAGCTTAACAACAAAGTGGGAAGTTATCTCTGAAACTCTCATGGATTCTGAATTGAGATAATAGAAATCTATTTTGTAGCTTATAAAACATTGAGCGGCCCATACTGCACATTGCCACAAAGTGAGAGATAATCTGAATTATGTAGTTTATTGCATATTTTGGTATTATTTAGTTAATTTTTTCCGTGGGTGCAAAAATAAATTGATTCGCCCTGTAGGAAGATCATGAGCTTTGATATATCTGTTTGTGCTATTGCAAGGAGACATTAGTTATGGCAATTCAGGTTATAAATTTGATTTGCCATGGTTCCATTTGTTCAATCACACAACTGAGTTCTTGTTTCTGTTTTGGTCATCAATTTTGTAATAATGCTTCAATCTTCAAGGAGGGTGTTCTGTAACTTAGCAAGAACAGTATGGACTCCCACGCAACAAGAAATTAGACCTTTTTGTGGGGAAAGAAATCGCCACTAAACGCATAAACCGAAATTGAAATTCAACACTAGGATGTAGGGGTGATTAGGATGTAGGGGTGAGCAGTATTCGGTTCAAACCGAAAAAATTAACCGAATCGAATCGATTTGAAATTTTGGTTCGGTTTTTTATACATTTCGATTTGATTCGGTTTTTAATTTCAGAAATTTCGGTTATTTCGGTTCGATTCAGTTTTGATCAGAAAAAAATCAAAAAAATCGAACCAAACCGATTAGTGATAATAATATATATTTTTCAATAATATAGAGAAATTAAATCATATTAAGATTAAAATATTTTAATTAAATTTTAAAATATTAAAAATAAAGTGTAAAAAATAAAAAAAATTATTAAAAATCGAAATCGATCAAACCGAACCGAATCGAACCGAATCAGACCGGTTCGGTTCGATTCGGTTTCTGACCAAAATCGGTTCGGTTTGGTTTTCATAAATATTTAAATTTCAGTTTTCGATTTATTCGGTTTGGTTCGGTTTTGAACTGAACTGACCGAATGCTCACCCCTACTAGGATGTTATAAAAACTACGACGCTAAAAGTTTTAATGGCGATTTTTAATATTCGTTTAGGATTTTTTTTCATGTCTTCAGAAAAAAAGATTAGAAGCTGAACTAGGAGCTCATGCTTGATTTTTCTATTTAATTTGTGTGCTTTGAATGAGCAGTTGGAACAGTCCACAAGTTCACTCAATGAGCCGCTTTATTTTTGGGTAATTTACTATGTGGTCTAGAGATTTAGTAAAATTTACAATTTAGTCTGTTTTTTAGTGAGTCTTTAATAATTTAGAGACTAAATTATATGTTTTGCTAAATCTGTGATACTAAATTATGAATTATTACCCTTTCTTTTCTGTATAAAAAAAGAAATTTTAGGGCTGATAATGTAAACCGCTATTCAATGGCAGAAATAACTTATTAGACTACTAATAAGCAACAATCATCAAAATAATACGACTACATATAATTTTTTTCTAAACTGAATTTAAATGAATCGGTAGTATAAATGTATAGAATTTGATATAGATTTCACTATTATTTTATACTCCAGATCCATGTAAATACAATTTAAATAAATTTTTTCGTTGAAGTTGCGAGAAAAATTGCATCTTTCCCTCATTTTATATTATGATCAACTTGTTTTTGTTTCAATCAATGATGAGTTGAAGAACAATGATAAAAGTGAGTGCATTGCATTTACAAAACAATGAACTTTACACACAAAGCTTAATGCTTCATTCGCAATCTGCAAGATTACCACTATACTAATTCCCAAATTTCATTTTTCACATTTCGAGATCAATTTTATATCACATTTTTTCCAAAAAGGAAAAAAAAATGAGAAGTTAACATTTTAAATTATCTTTCGCCTCATTCTCTTATTAATTTCTCTCTTTATTTCAGAACCTAATTCTCTTATATGTAACACAATACATTAAAATTATATTAAAAAAATAATTTATAATTAAGAATTTAAGATTTTTAATTAAAATTTAATTCAAATTAATCAAGTTAGTTATATAATAAAAATAATTATAAATGTGAATTAATTTAAATATAATTAAAATTAATTTTAAAAATTATTATAATTATAATAAATTCAAAAATTAAAATTTTTAATCTAAAATTAAAAATTTAGATTATAAATATAAAAAATCATAGGGAAAATTACTTTTTAGTCCCTGAGATTTAACGTAATTAACACTTTTGTCCCTCTATTTTGACGACCCAACACTTAAGTCCCTCACTTTCTCTTCCGTCTAAATTCGTAGTCCTTCCGTCCATTTAAACCGTTTGGTCAAAGAGTCAAAGGTGAAATGTGATAATTTTTTCCAAAAATACCCTTCTCTCAATGTGAAATCCAGAAGAAGAAGAAGAAAGAAGAAAGAAGAAAGAAGAAAGAAGAAGAAAGAAGAAAGAAAAAGAAGAAGAAGTTGCAAAAAGGGTAGGAAGAAGAAGAAGAAGTAGAAGAGGGTTAATTTTGTCAATTCACGTGTCCTAAACGGTTATTTTGGACGGAAGGACTACGAATTTAGACAAAAAAGAAAGTGAGGAACTTAAGTGTTGGGTCGCCAAAATAGAGGGACAAAAATATTAATTACGTTAAATCTCAGGGACTATAAAGTAATTTTCTCAAAATCATAAATTTAAATGAGAGTGAATTTTATTAATTTTAGATTCAATCCTTTGCCGTGAAGTTGAACAATGAAAAAGGAAATGTTTGGCTTTTATAGTAAATTGTGCAGAACGTGTGGCCGCTACTTTATAAAGTTTAGGTGAGATAGGCAGGCAGAATGTTTGTCGTTTTTAATACTAGGTTTTTATTAATTATGCAAGCTTGTACTCCTTTTTGGATGTATAAATTTGGTAAAAGCTCCGCTTAAACTTTTAAATAAATATTAAAAATCTACTTAAACCCTTAAATAAATTTTAGATTCAATTATATTTTAAAATTAATTAAATAAAATAATTTAATACTAAAATAATAATAAATAAATAAATTAGTCATTACCCAAATTAGCCAATTTAATTTAAGTTCAGTTAGAAAATTTAAATAATATGGATTTTTAAAATTATAAAATTATAAAATATATATAATAAAAATTATAAAAATTAAATAATATAAATATTTTATAAATTATTTATTTTTAATAAAAAAATAAAAAATTAAATTTTATAAAATATAAAAATATTTTAATTAAGTAATCAGAAAAACAAATAAATTTCTTAAAATTCAGAAAAACAAAAAAAAAAAGTATATAAGAGAAATATGTAAATATATACTAAATATAAGTCTAATAAATACACCACAGTTATTATTAAATTCAATTATTATTTTTTTTATTAAATCAATTACTCACTTTTTTTCCCACATATATATGTATGTAAATTGAAAGAGTAATGTTGAAATTAATTCAAATAATTTTTAAATTTATTTTTTATTTAATAAAAAATATTAATTTAAATTATTTAATAATTTTATACTAACAATCATACATAATTCTAATTTATCGTAATATGGCGATGTGGTATGCTTTTACGTCTAAGTAGGGTGAGCAGCAGGGGTGAGCATTCGGTCGGTTCGGTTCAAAACCGAACCGAACTGAATAAACCGAAAACCGAAATTTTAGTTTTTATGAAAACCGAACCGAATCGATTTTGGTCAGAAACCGAATCGAACCGGTCTGATTCAGTTCGGTTCGGTTCGGTTTGATCGGTTTCGATTTTTAATATTTTTTTAATTTTTTACTCTTTATTTTTAGTATTTTAAAATTTAATTAAAATATTTTAATTTTAATATAATTTAATTTCTCTATATTATTGAAAAAATATATTATTATCCCTAATCGGTTCGGTTCGGTTTTTTCGGTTTTTTTCTGATCAAAACCGAACCGAACCGAAATAACCGGAATTTCTGAAATTTAAAATCGAACTGAACCGAAATGTATAAAAAACCGAACCAAATTTTCAAATCGGTTTGGTTCGGTCGGTTTTTTCGGTTTGAACCGGATTCTGTTCAGCCCTAGTGAGCAGTATTCGGTTTAAACTGAAAAAATCGACTGAATCGAACTGATTTGAAAATTTGGTTTGATTTTTTATATATTTCGATTCGGTTCGGTTCGGTTTTTAATTTTAAAAATTTCGGTTATTTCGGTTCGGTTCGGTTTTGATCAGAAAAAAACCGAAAAAACCGAACCGAACCAATTAGTAATAATAATATATTTTTTCAATAATATATAGAAATTAAATCATATTAAGATTAAAATATTTTAATTAAATTTTAAAATATTAAAAATAAAATGAAAAAAATAAAAAAAATTATTAAAAATCGAAACCGATCAAACCGAACCGAATCAGACCGGTTCGGTTCGATTCAATTTCTGACTAAAATCGATTTGATTTGATTTTCATAAACACTCAAATTTCGGTTTTTGATTTATTCGATTCGGTTCGATTTTGAACCGAACCGACCGAATGCTCACCCCTACGTCTAAGCAGCTAGCCATTATGCATTACAAATTATAAAATTATAGATAAAAATATTATAAATGATGTATTATAAATTATAAAATTATAAAATACTCACACATTTAATATGATAAAAAGTGTATTTGAATAATTTTAAACGGTTTCACGTTCTATCCCGATCTCCATTTTCCAGTTAAAAAAAAAAAAATTATAAATCGGGTAAGGAGAGTGTTAAAGTCAATGAAGGTATTTTTAGATATAAAAAGAGTTTTAGTGTGAGCCATGTGTATTCACTGCTTGTTAATCTGTGTTTTTTGCTATATTTTTTTAATTAAAAAAATATATTAATGAATTAACCTTATCTATTGGATTAATTCTCAAAATTTCAATTATTTTTATTCGCATTAATATAATTTTTAAAATTTTATTAAATTAAAACTTGATTTGTTTCATATAAAATATTTTTTTAAAAAATAATTTTTATTGAATTATTTATAATTTATTAAAAAATAAATAAATTAATTAATATAAATATTTAAAATTATAAAAATTAAATTTATATTGAATTATTTTCGTGCTTTTAATTAATAATATTAATTTTATGATACTAAAATTTTCAATCTTAATAATAAAATATATTAATATATTAATATTTAAAATTATAAAATAATATTATGTTGTAATTAAATGTGTATGAAATTATTAAAATTGTTTATAATTTATTAAAATAAAATAGATAAATATATAAATTAATTAATATAAATTTGTAAAATTATAGAAATTAAATTTATATTTTATTAGATTACTTTCTCGTATATATTTAATCGCATAATAATATTAATTTTATAATACTAAAATTATATAGGGTTAATAAATTTTTTTATTTAAATATTATTAATAAATAGTGGGCAAGAAGCTATGAACCCTATATGTAATTCTCTTTTAAAATATAAAAATTATCATTAAATTTCAGTTACGTTTAAAAAATTTATTAATTTATTTTTATTTTAAAATTATTAAATTAAATTATTATTATATTTTATAAAATCAAACTTTTTAATTGATTTGTTAAAGAAATTTTTACTACTTAATTTCTATCTTCTCTATTATTTTTTAATTAAAAAAATTTATTTCTATTTTCAAGATTTTAAATCTAAATTTTCATTTAATTTTTTTAAATTATTTACTCATTATTTAATTTAATTTTATATACTATTTTTATTATTAAGTAATATTTTTTTATTTATCTCACTCGCTTATTAATTTATTTATATGATTGGAATTATAAAAAATAAATTTTAATAAATTAGAATATTTTTTTAGAAAAATCAAATTTTAATAATAAATTATATATTAAAATATTATATTATTTTTTTTTATGGATTTGCATATTACAAGGGAAAAGAAATTATTATACTGTAAATATTTTTAAAAATCGACTCTATAATAAAATTATAATAAATTATAAATAATTAATTGATAATTTATATTTATAAATATTAATAATAATATCATTAAAAATATATTTTAATTAATAAAAAATATATGAGAATGATAGTAATTTAATTATAATAGTTTATTTACTTTTTTATAGGAATTTATTTTCTGAATATGTATTTATTTTGTATTCCTATTATTCTATAATTTTTATTTATTTTGATTTTTTATATATTAAAAAAGATAATTTATTTTATTAACTTTTTAATTATATTTATCTTATAAATATTAAATTTTATTAAATATTAATAAATATTTTAAATATTTATTTAAAAAAATAATAATTAATGATTGATTGATTTGAAAATAATATAAAATTAACTAGAATTATTATAGTTAATTATACATTAAAAGTGAATAATAATTTTAAAATAATAAAAAAATTAATAAAATAATGAAATGAAAAAGAATATATTTTATTTATTTATTTAAATTAAATCCCTAAATTAATTTCACCATTGACTACTGAACCAAAAAGATGAATTTTTAAAGTATATTTTTATATTATGTTTGTAATTTACATAAAATAAATAGAATCTTAATATACAATTAATATTTTATTTGAAATTGTTTAATTATTCGAGAAAAAAAAGTTGATGTAAACCTTTTTCAATAAATTTAAAGTATTTACTCTATAATTTTTGAGATTTAATTTAAGCATCAGAAAATTTCTATCAAAAGTATTTTTAATAAATTTTATTTTTTATTTTATAGACTCTCTCTTAAAATTAAATATTAAAAAATCCATATAATACTGTAAGAGGAAATTCATTATCAAAACCTTTAAACAATCACCCTCCACGTCTCCAAATCCTACCACCTCTGGAATTTTACCACGTCAATTTTATTTTTATATTTTTTAGTAATTTTCCTAATCT
The DNA here is from genome assembly GCF_001659605.2 of Manihot esculenta. Taxonomy (NCBI): domain Eukaryota; kingdom Viridiplantae; phylum Streptophyta; class Magnoliopsida; order Malpighiales; family Euphorbiaceae; genus Manihot; species Manihot esculenta. The sequence goes on along the minus strand of NC_035167.2, from coordinate 3,087,803 downwards.
TTTTGTAAGAAGGAAATGTTTCCTTATTGGAAAATGTACAACATGTCCTCACTTAATTTAGAAAATTAGGTGAGAAACTTTTGTTATTTTCAATATTGGCTTCTTATTAAACGTGCTTACAAGTTGCCGGTACTCATTTGAAATTATATATACATTTTTTTATTAAAAATTTATTATTTACTCTCTAAATATTATTAATAATAATAATTCACTCTTTATATTTTTAAAAAATTATTAAAATGTCTTTATTTTTTTCTCGGTCAACGAAATAGTCTTTTTCATTTTTTTTCCGTTAAAAATAAATAAAAAATAAGAGAGAAAATTTTTAAAATTCAATTTTGCTCTCAAATAAAACTCCTTATTTAGTCTTTAGATATTGTTATTACTAATAAGTCAATCTCTACATTTTTAGAAATTTATTAAAACGTCATTATCTTTTCTCATATCTATTAAAACATATTTATCGTTTCTTTCGGTCAACGAAATAGATTATCTTCCTCTTCCTCTTCCTCCTCAAAAAAAAAAAAAAAAAAAAAAGAAGATGATGATGATGAAGGAGAAGAAGAAGAAAAAGAAAAAGAAAAACTCCTCATCCTCCTCAAAAAAGAAGAAAAAAAGAAGAAGAAGAAGATGATGATGAAGGAGAAGGAGAAGAAGAAGAAGAAGAAGAAGAAGAAAAAGAAGTCAAACTCAAACTCACCGATAAATTAATAGTCTGTCCTAAGGGCGTGTTGGAGGATGTCCTAGTTCAAGTGGGGAAATTGATTTTTCCAGTAGACTTTTTTGTCTTGAACATGGAAGATGACAGTTTATCCAACTCTACTGATTTATTGCTAGGAAGACCATTCCTTAGCACAGCTAGAACGAAGATTAGCATACATAAAGACATGCTCACAATGGAGTTTGACGAAGAAGAGGTAAATTTTAATATATATGATGTGATGAAATATCCTGATGATAATTTTTCCTTTTCAGTATAGACATTTGTGATCCTCTTGCCCAAGAAGTATTTGAATTAAGCAAGGTAGACAAGTTGGAGGTAGTTCTAACTAAAAACTTGACAACAAACTGCTTTGACAATAGCACATCGCAATTCGATGAGGAAATCATAGAAACAGTCCGCTCATTGGACACTTTGAGCCACAAGGTAAATATCTTTAACTCGGTTCCAATACCTGATACTTACAAGAAACTTCTTCATTCTATTCTGCAGATACTAAAACTTAAATTAAAAATACTTCCAGCTCATTTGAAATATATATTTTTGAGGAGTAATAACACTCTTCCAGTCATAATCTCTTATGAGTTGAATCCTTTAGAAGCAAAGAAATTGATTTGGGTGTTAAATGAAAATGAAGATGGAAGTGGTTGTAGAAGGGAAATCAATGAAGCTTTACATGCCACTAATGTCTAGTCTAGGACAGTAAACAAGGGCGCTACTTGGGAGGCAACCCAAGGCGATAGGCTTGAGCCTGTCCGTAAGTAGGAGCTTTTATTTTCCTTTTAATTTTTTATTTTTATTGTTCTATTGTCTTCAACCTTGGAGCAGATTATATCTTATAGAGATCATATATAACCTTCCATGGTTATTTGAGATTTGAATGGTAAGTTATTTGCTTTATTTTATAACTGCTCTAAGGTAATTTTATTTTATTTTATTGTTTTAGTTATTTACTACTTATTTTTATTATAAAAATCCTAAACACTTTATTTTCTTTTCTTTTCTATTCTTTTCTTCTCTCTCGCGCCGTCAGCTCTCTCTCTCTCTTTCTCTCTCTCTCTCTCTCTCTCTTTCTCTCTCTCTCTCTTTTGTAGGAACTACAATGGTGAAGCACCAACGGATTGAGGACCAGTCTGATGTGATGACGGCCATTGCGACCTCATCCATATGATGTCGCCAAGAGTCGTCGGACCCCACGGCGACACCCTTGACACAAAAGTAGCCCTTTGAAAAAGCGACAAAGACCACTATGATGCCATCACAAACTGAAACCTCGGCACCATCGACAATTTCTTTGCCGGTCACAATGAGGAGAGCCACTCGTTCGCAGAAAAAAGGCAAAACCCCCATTTATGAAGTGCACATTGATGAAGATGATGAATAGGAAGTCAAGCTAGAGATTCTGAAATAGCTATAGGCCCAAAAAGCACAACCTAAGACCACCACATTGATCTTGGAAGCTTCCACAAAGAGTAGCAGCGAGGACATAGCCTCCAATCATAGTGGGAAAGAAACCATGGGACTAGCATAGGACGCATAGGACACCAACAGTGAGAAGATTCAGCCCGTTTCTCCTCCTAAAAAGAAACAAAAGAAAAGAATGCCCATGATAGCCGACAGTAAGGCTAGGTACTTGCCAAAGGAACATGACCTACATGGTAACTTGAACTTTGAGGGCGATGATAAAGAGAGGTACCAAGCTTTCTTCCATTCTGATATTTATTCTTGCAAAGGCATAAATAATGCTATCTTATCTCAGTTGCAATTTCTTGATGAAGTTTATACTTTAATTGATAATATTGGATGGAGAAAATTTTTTGCAATAAACTGTCCCTACTATGTTGAGGTGTGCCGTGATTTTTATATTACCTTTGAGTTCTATTTTGATGTACAGAATTTTAATTTAAATATACTCATTGCTCATTTTAAGCTACAGAACAAACTGGTACATTATTCAATTACAAGTTTTAATATGCATTTAGGTGTTTATGATAACGATTATATTATATCTGCTGAATACTTGGACTCCTTGTATGACTATCCAGTTAGTTGGGATCCAAACTTAGTATATGAAGAATTAATATGGAATCTTGCACTTGAGTTTACGAGGGGTAAATCTAAAGTAAATGATATCCAGAGCCATACCTTAGATACATTCACAGGTTCCTTTGTTATACATTTTCTTGTAAAAATAAAGATCCCACCAAGCTGACTAAATATGAACTCTTCTATCTGTGGTGCATGTTGAATAAGCGTAAAGTTAATTTTAATTTTTGGTTAGCCTCCCAGTTTAAGACTATATCTGATGATATCTATCTAGGTTCTGTGATTTCTATGCTAGTTGTAGGATTGGATTTGCTTAACACAGAGCGCACTGAATTGCACATTGCTGAGCATATTCTTCCTCTTGTTATACATGCACTTAACTCAATAGGCTTACATTGCCTCAATGAGAGGAAAGAAATTGTATTTTCTCCTCTAAGTCCTATCATTCTACCACGATCACGCTTATTTCGGACAAAAGACAAGTCAGCCTCAGCCATCTTAGCAGCACCTACAGAACCTGATGATCAAGTCTGCCTAGTCAGAATGAAGGCGAAAATACGCCACATTGATGCCAAATTGGATGTCATCCTCTCCCACTTGGGGCTGCCTATACCCCAGCCTCCAACAGCCTGAAGTTCTAGAGGCCACTTACTCCTGAGGGAAGTTTATTTTTCTCATTTATGCTGATTTGTTTATAATGAACTTCCCCGTTGCTTGAATTTTTTGCACATTGAGGAAAATGTGAGGAGTAAGTATGGGAGGGAAACGGGAAGATTTCAAATAGAAATGTTTTTTTCATTTTTTCTAGCTGTTGGCTGATGTACATATTTTTCTGCTATGTTTCCTCTTCTGCTGTTGCTATTCTGCATAAATTTTTTCTACTTGCTGTTGGAAGCTTGCCCAAGCTTGTATGACTTGTTTTGTTTCTCAGCACTTGCACTTGCTGATTCATCATTTTTTTTTTAAAGTTCCCCTGATTTTTATTTTTCTTTTCAAGTTTATTTTTAAAAAAAATTACAAGTCCCTACTTGCCATGAGAAGTTTGATATGTCCTTATCAAAGAATTTAAGTTTTTATGTTATTTGTATGCTAGCCTAAATAGAATAAAGTATCCCTATTCATTTCTTTAGTCTTGTTTTGAAAATTCATAAAGTATGGTCCTTATTTAAATAAGTTGAATAATGAATGTATGATCTTTTAAATGAGGTGTTGCACTTTATTAAGAAAGACATTAAGGACATTGTCTAAACCATATTTTATGCTAAAAATCATAGGGTGTAATCAATAGAAAATAGAAAAAGAAAAGAATAGCAAAAGCAGCAAAATAAAAAATCATAAAAATTGCATTCCTATGACCCACTCCTCTAGTTACTTGGTTATTTGGATACTAACCCGATAGCCTAAATAGTGCGGTACTTGGTGACCCTTAAGGTGATTCTGTATAGAAAAATTAGTGTTTTGGGAGAGTATCGCCCTTTTTGGACTGTTTAAAAACTCGCCCCATGCCTTCTGTTTGGTGATCATGAGTGGAGCTAGTAGCCATCTGAGCTAAATAACATGGGGCAAGTGGCTCAGTAACTATTTATTCACATTCACTTCATCGATTTCAGGCAAGATATAGTAGGAAGTGTAATAAAACTCTCAAAATCTTTAAATTTTGTCAGTCTAGTCAAGAGATTCTAAAATTCTATTCCTTTAAAAGGATAGTTTAATATTAATGGCATTCTAATATTTTGTATGCTTAAAATTGGATTGACCAATTTTATATTTTGAGAAACACGTTTTAAACATGCGACTTGTTGAAAATTAAGTTATTTCTGCTATTATCTTATTGCATGACAATTTGATTTTTTGCTTTGAAATAATTAAGTTTCAATTGATTAAGGATAGGGCAATCCAATTTTATATTTTGAGAAACACATTTTAAACATGCGACTTGTTGAAAATTAAGTTATTTCTGCTATTATCTTATTGCATGACAATTTGATTTTTTGCTTTGAAATAATTAAGTTTCAATTGATTAAGGATAGGGCTGTGGTTTAATTTTTTAGGTATTTGAATTTTTATGTTTGAGGATAAGCAAAAGTACAAGTGTGGGAGAATCTGATGAATTGCAAAATTCACTACTTTTTACATACTAAATTCTATGATTTTGCTATAATTTTAATATAAACAATTGGTTTTTTTACTTGAATTTTGATTTTGGACAGGTTTTGAGCTAAAAATAAAAAAGGAACCAAAAGAGACTGTTTTAAAGCTTGTTCTGACTGAAAGATACGGCCTTGCCCAAGGATGTGATCCAAACTCGATGGACAGATTGCATGATTTCTACTTTGCCAGTTGTATAGAGTTTAAAACTATTTCAGATAATTGCAAATACAATCAGATCAGGATTAGAATAAAAATCATAGTAGGAGTAGTAGATTTATTTTACCTTTTTTCTAAAAAATTTTTAATAGTTATTTTTTTGTCTGGGAAAAGGCTATATAAAAACTGATTTTGAGGTAGGGGAGGCATCTCTTATCTCTTCTCATTATCTCTACACTCTCCTTTCGGTTTCTTTTTAGCCAAACCCATCTCTTTTTTTTTTTTTAATTTTATTGTAATTTTATTATGACCTTTAGTGGCTAACTCATCTTTTTCAGTTGAAGGTTAATCAAATTGAGATTTATTTAAAGTTGTGAGATTTGTTCTTAATTTCTATCATTTTAATTTTAAAGCAATTAATTAATTAAATCTATATGCTTGATGGGGTTATTAATTAACTAGAAATTAATTTAAGCGTTACATGAATTAATTTAATTTTAAGAAAAAATTGGTGGGATTCGCTAGTTTGACCACTATAACCAAATAATGGACAATTATATGAATTATCTTTTTAATCAATGATCAACTGCAAAAACCTCTCAACTTTAATTACCTTCAGCTTAGCTTTTTAATTAATTATTCTTTCATCATTCCAATCGCATTATTTTATTTCCTCTTTAACTTTTCCTAAGATTAACTTCTCCAATAGTAATTTTTTTCTTCTCTCTTTTTATTTTAAACAGTTTTTCTTTTTCTCACTTATAATAAGAATTAAATTTGAGGTCTCTGTAGGATTAACACTCATTCACCCTATCTACAAAATCTATTAAATCAAGAAAAGAGAAATCAATTTTAATTGATGGATTTGATGCCCGTCAGCCATAATTTGGGGCAACCCAAGGTTGGCCAAAAAATATTACGGACACTTAGCAAAAAATGTAGGGAAAGCAACAATACTCATCGACCTACTAGAGATCGACCTGCTAGAGGAGTCGAAATCTCATATAAAGCCAGAGTCAGCAGACCCAGTAGAGGAGGTCCAGTTAGGTAAGGAACAAAATGTACAGTTTGGTACTGCATTAATCGGTGAAACAAAGACTCCTTTAATAGAGTTGCTAAAGTGTTGAGTAACTACTTTTGCTTAGTCTCCAAAAGATGTGACAGGGGTGGACTCGACTCTTATCACTCATAAGCTGTCTATTGATAAAGCTGTCAAACCAGTCCAATAAAAAAAAAGAAGGTTTGCACCAAAGAGACAACAAGTGATCAAAAAAGATGTTGATAAGCTATAAAGTTTAGGATTAATAAAGGAAGTCCAGTATTCTACATGGCTCGTCAATGCGATCTTGGTGAAGAAGGGTAATGAAAATGGAGGATGTGTGTGGATTTTACTGACCTGAATAAAGTATGTGCAAAAGATCACTACCCATTACTGTCTATCGATAGGTTGGTAAATTCGACCTCGGTTCATGCAGTGGTTCCGTTTCTTAATGCCATTTCAAGTTACCACCAAATCATAATAGACACCGAGGACGCAGAGAAGACTGCATTCATAACAGATGAAGGAGTTTTATGTTACAAGGTAATACCATTTGGGTTAAAAAATATGGGAGCAACTTATCAAAGGCTGGTGTCAAGCATTTTTAAGGACATAGTAGAGTCAAAAGTCGAAGTGTACGTGGATGACATAATGGTAAAGAGTCAATCCTTGGAAGACCATCCAAAAGATATCTGAAAAGTCTTTGATGTACTGGACAGGGCGAGTTTTGCCAGGCCAAGTCACAAGGAGAGTTCCACCAGACCATAATCCAAGCGTCGGTCTCACTAATCAAGGCCATAAGGCGAGTTTCGCCAGGTCAGGCCACAAGGCTGGTTCTGCCAAACCACAATCTAGGTGTCGATCTCATAAATCAAGACCACAAGGCGAGTTCCACCAGACCAAGTTACAAGGCGGGTTCCGCCAGACCAAATCTGGGTGTTAGTCCCATTAATCAAGGCCATAAGGCGGTATACGCCAGGCTTGGCCACAAGGTGAGTATAAGCTAGGCCAAAAGATCGGGCGTTGGTCCACTAATCAAGTCATCCATGCAAGCTATGAGGCAAGTTCCGTCAGGCCGCAATTCAAGTGTTAGTCTTGCAAAACAAAGCATCTTATGCAGGGCTATCGGATAAGCAATTGACAGGCGAACCTATGGGTGCCATCCCCAAAAGACGACAGTGTCAATTAAAGATTAATGTTGATAGGGTGAGTCTCATGACCAAGTCTCAAGACTCGTGACTAGATGTCAGTCCCATATTGCAAAATTTCTCTAAGACATTTCATGATGGGAAGGTGGAAGTCTGTCAGACCACATGTCTAGGTATTGATCCTGTTTTATAAAAATTCTCTAAATTATTTTATGACCATTAACCGGGTGAACCTGCATTAGCCCCTTTTTTTGGGCAAAAAATGGTGGTCACTAGATTTATAGTTTGGTTGGATAGTAGCCCTTTGGCCAATTATTAAAAGATTATTTAAGTTGTTAGTAGCTACGAGGGCACAGGACAAATACAAAATATATAAACACCTAAAAATAGATATGCAAAATATATATTTTCATTACAAAATATCATAAGAGGAGAAGGATGACTTCTGTTTATTCCTCATAAGTCTCTATTACATCAGAATTTTCATCTATTACGTCATTAGCCGAGACCTAGTCGGTGGGGTTCTCTCCAACCTGTCCCTCATCCTCTTGCTTGACCTTATCTTCTGAGAAGATATTGTCTATCCAGGTAAAACCTTATGAAGAGGACCGTTTCTCCAATTGCCTCCTTAGCTTGGCCCTCAAAATCAATTTTACATAATCTAACCCCCTCCCAGGGCTCGTGGCATTGAAAACCATTACAGTTGGACTAGTTGCAATCCTCAACCAATATACAGAGCTAAGCAGTATGCTTGCACCTTCATAAAGACCCGCCTTCAGCTTCTCTTCATAAACCATAATGGTATCATCCACATGGATCTTGTTATCCTCAGGAGAAGAAAAGAAAGTACCCCTATTCATTTCTTCCACAGACGATAGTTGTAAGTAAAAGAAGAGAAAATAAGATTTTCATACAATGACGTAGCCGATAAAGACTTGAATACGACTCGAGAAATAAGGCAATCACCATGGTTAAAACCAGACAAAATGACACAAACAGTAAAGACTAACTAAATTGTGCCACGTGCCTCAGACCAAAAAGACAAGCCATCACCTTCGAATTTGAAGAATCGAAGGCCAGCAGGGGGATCTCTAATGGTGCACAAGAGTCGCCCAAAATGAATCATGAGCTGTCACCACAGAATAGGTCTATATGGCAAGGATCTGATAAGTGGATAACGTGGTTCCACCTAATGAAAGGAATACCCGGACACCTTGATACCCGGTTCATCACTAAAACTCGCCCTTCCTTGGATAGGTTGAGTTTCGGCACAAAGTTATCATTATTAGGTACCATTCAGCATATTCTCGTTACTCTTGTAATCGCAGGATCACTGACTTATTAGCTGGCGATATTTCTTATCAAGCAGCGGCCATATTATCGTCGGATTATCAGAAAATGTTATATTTATCTCCATCTTCTTACAGTATAAAAGGAGAAGGATCACGGAGGCAAAGGTACACTATACTCTTACACTACTCAAGTTCTAAGTAATTCACTGTAGTCACCCTGTTCTCCAGTATATGGACTTGAACGTCGAAGTGGGTACTCATGTTCTCTTTCTTGCAGGTCTAGTCAATCACAATACACCTCATGTTCTCTTTCTTGCAGGTCTAGTCAATCACAATACACCTCTTTTTTCTGACGGCATCAGGTATACTAATTATGAAATATAATGAAAAATTATTCAAATCTCAACTGCAAATTTGCTAATATAATAAAAGCACAACTAAAAATATAAATTAAAAAATATCATAAAAATTAAATGAAAATAAAATAATTAATTTAGATATTGCATTTTAAATAATAACGAAGAAAAAAATCTAATTAATTTTATAAATTATATGCTTTTAAATTTTATAAACTAAAAAAATTTAATTTTAAAATAAAATTATAACTTTAATTTTAATTTTTTAGAAATTAAAAAAATTATAATAATTTCTACATATTATTTTAATTATTTTTAGAAAAGTGACTAATTTAATTTTATAAAAATTAAAAAATAAAATATATTTTGCACATTATTTTAATTCTTTTTTAGAAATATGGCTACTTTTAAATTTTACACGAATTAAAAATTAAAATAATTTATACAAATTAATTTCACTTTGTTAATAAATATAACTAATTTTAATTTTATAGAAATTAAAAAATTATTGCATCTAAAATTATTGCAGAAAAATAAAAGAGCGTATATACAAATATATTGCAAGTGAAAAAATATGACTAATTTTTTAATTTTGTAGAAATTAAAAATAAAAATAAAATAATTTAATTAAACTAAATATAAATATTTTTAATAATAATAGAGATAAAAAAAATCTAATTAGTATTATATTCAAACTAAATATAAAAAACTAAAGAAGAGAAGGTAAAGTTAGAATGTAGAATATGTAATTGAATATAAAATAGTTATTTATTGGTTAACTAACAAAAATTAATTAAAAAAATTATATAAATTGAATAAAATATCCAAATCAATCCAACATAACTATTTAATCAAATTTATTCATTTGGATTGGGTTGAATTAGTTGAATTTCATGGATTAAACTAATCCATCAACACCTAGAAATCTTTGCATTTTTGATGAATCATGTGATTAATACTAAAATATTCTTAAAATTATATATTTTTCTTAATTTGATTAATCACTTCAATTATTTATTATTCAATTAGTTTATATTTTTATTTTAATTTATTTTTATAGATTCGATACTCATTAATTATTATTGACATAATATATTTATATATCATTATTATGATTTTAATAAGTTAACTATTTATTAAATTTTTAAAAATAATGTAAATATTATGTGTTTGATTAATTTACTAATATTTAAAACCAAAATTTACATTTCTCTATAAAAAATTAATATTTTATTTCGAAACTTAATCTTCTGAAAAGTTAAACTGCTCAATTTTTTTTTTCATATAGACGTCATGGCAACAAACGACTATCACAATTATCTTAGAATTAGGAAGATAAATGATTTTCATATTCCACGCTCAATTACTATGAGATAATTGAATTTTTTTCCTTATATCTTGCAAGAATTATAAAAATATTATTTTAGGCAATGTTTTGTATTATAATCAAATTTAAAAAAAAAATGAAGTTTTTGTAAGGTTATTTTCTGAAATTAACAATGCCATTAATATAATAGTATTGTTAATTTATGTAAAGACTTAAGAAAAAAAAAATCAATTTAATGATTTAAAATGATATAATTTAATCATTTGAAAAAAATAATTACTTAATATTTTCAATATTAATTTAAATCAAGTTGAACTCGCCTTAAAATCTTAGTTCAAGAAGGAGGAGTGTCTAAATCTCTTATAAAAAGTATATTACTCCTATTTCAAATCGATGTGAAATTTAACATAATTCCTCGTGTTCAAGATTATACTGAACCGTGGTATATTTATGAGAGACCCAACATTAATAGAGAGATTTTGATAGCATGTTAAATTTGGATCAAGTCTAAAGGGGAGGAGTATCTAAGACCCTTATAAGAGACATATTACCCTTATTTCAACTGATATCTGAAAAATTAATTAAAACAGAATAGAAAAGGATAACAATATTTATTTCAAACATAAGATAACAATACAACATAACGAAAATTTTATCACAACATAAGCCAGATCATTGGTGGTATATAGTAGCCCAATGATATTATTTAATTACAAGAGACACACAAAAAGTAAAGACATTATCTACATCACATAGAATTTGCCAACCTTCCTTGAATCCTTTGATGTAAGCTCATAGATATTATTTTCATTAACTGATATATTCAGGAATTTTGTGAACCAATGAGCCGATTTCTTGGGATATCTTGTTAGGTTATTTTTGTAGTCTACATAGTACAACCCAAATCTTGATGTATAACCAATATTCCATTCGAAGTTGTCTAAATATGACCATGCAAAATAACCTTTGAGATTAACACCGTAGTTCCTGTAAAAATTAATAATCATTTGAAAATAAATTAAAAATAGTTATCCCAAATCTCTATAATAATTAGTATGGGTCATAGAGTTTGGACTCACTTGAGAGATCCTAGTGCATTCCACATATGCTTTTTATAGTACGAAATCCTGAAATCATCTTGAAGTGCCTCCTCAATTGGTTGAGATTCATTATTGTAGTTGTCAACCCCTAAATTAGTGTAAACTTGAGAATTAGATCAAAAATATAATCTGGATTTACTTTTCTATGAACAAAATATTTATTAAAAAAAAAACTTACCATTCTCAGTAACGTAAATGACTGGATCATTATATGTATCTTTGGTATAGTTCAAAAAGTGTCGAATACCTTTTGGAAAAATGTAAAACCATGACGAGTAAGCCTGCAAATTTTTAATTTGTATGTCAACAATATTATTCACATAAATATTTCTCTTTGCTAGAATTTTATCAATTTATTTTTCTTTGTACTAACCTGTGGACCAATAAGATTACCATTAAGATTGTAAGCTGCAGTAAAGGAAAAAAAATCATATTGTCAATTAAACTTTTTTAAGACAGATAAACTTAATCAACCTATTTCTATATGCAAAAGATACAAACACATATTCTTTTCCACCTTTGATGTATAATTTTATACGTGAACTTACGAGTCGAATTAACACCACTATCAGTTTTGTATCTACGAAATTTTGGATCAACCGGAGGAATTGGTTCTGCATAATATGCAGTGTAGTATTGTAATCCAACAAAATCATATGATCCCCTAAGTAATTGAGATTCTTCATCTGTAAATCCAATCAATCTATCTCCGGCTAAATCTACCATAGTTCTTGGATATCGTCCATAAGTCATGGGATCCATCCACCTGAAATTATGAATAAAAATACAAAGTTTAATTGAAGATTTATATACATGTTAAACATTTAATTACCAGCTCAATTTGGAAGAAAGACTCACAATCCAAACATGAAATCTAAGGCTGTTTTGGCTGCTTGCACATCAACTTTACTGTCGGAGAGAGGTTCATACCAAAAGGTAAAGAGGGTAATCCCAATCTTGCCCTTTTGAGTTCCCTACATAGTCAAATATACAAAGGTTTTATGTAATTGCATATATTTTTTTAGGAGAAAAATATATATATAATATAAACCTGATAATATTTTCTATATTGGTGAACAGCTGCAGCATGAGAAAGAAGCAAATTATGGGCAACTATATAAGGTTCTGTGGCTGAGTCTCCAGCTAGGCATTGGCGATTCACCCAAGATGAGCATCGACCAGGGGCAAAAACTCCATCATCATGGGCAAATCCAACATATGCTGATGGTTCATTAAAAGTCATCCAGCGTTTCACTCGATCACCGAATCTTTCAAAGAGAAGATCTGCATATTGAAGATAATCGTACCTGTATTTCATGTAATAATTCAATAAGATATTTTAATACTTAGATGAGAATATTTTTGAACAAAATTTATATGAAATTCTAAATTTTTAATATTTTAAAATCACAATAAAATTATATACTTACACAATATCACGGCTTAAGAAGCCACCATATTTGTCCTGCAGTGCTTGAGGAGTATCCCAATGAAAAATAGTAACAAAAGGCTCTAGTCCTGAATTTTATAACAAAATAAATTAAACATTTTGATGTAATTTAATTAACTTCGATAAGTTTGGAATACTTTTGTAATTTTAATTTAATTTTCAATCTCCTTAAAGAAAATATATAAGGTTTACCATTGCTTATAATTTCATTGATAACATCATTGTAGAATTGAATTCCTTCCTCGTTCACTCCTTCACGTCTCCTTCCGGCTAAATATTTAATGTTTCAAAAACAAAGATAGAGAAATTTATAAATATTTTGCATAACAAATTTAATTTATAAATAAAAGCAAAAATTTAATAAAATACTTACATGGTATAACTCTAGACCATGAAATGGACATTCTAAATGCATTAAAACCCATCTTTTTGACGTTTTTTATATCTTGCTGCAACATCAATTTCACAAAGCTTATTTAATTTTATTGTTGATAATCAACATAGGGCTTGAGGAAGGAAATATAAAATAAAAAGTTTGACTGCTATACTATGTAGCGGTTATAGAAATCAACTGCAACGTCTCCATTGCTGCCATCTAATATTCTATCTGCAAAATTAGACATAAATAATTAGATATAGTCAATAAAGATGGACAAATACACATACATACCTGGAGTCTCCTTGGAAAATATGTCCCAAACACTAGGTGCTCTACCCTTTGCGGTTGCTTCACCTTCGATCTGAATATCATAAATGATTATATATTTACCTGGTAAGCAGAAGTAGCCGTTCCAAAAATGAAGTCATCCGGAAAATATTTACGGCTAAAATCGTCAGGAATATCATCATCATCAGTTCCCATTGCTGGCCTAGTGAGAGCCAACAAGGTTATGAACAAGACGAGCATCCCCAATAGCTGAAGAAAGTTGTAGTGTTTAGTAGCCATAGCCATGATAATTTCAAGTGCTTGTGTGTGGTTTTCGCTTCTTGGTAATGCTTCTTTATATAGAGTCCATGCAGAACTTAAATCATCTACTTGTGAATTGCATGCATGGTTTCTGTGGCTGATATTTCTTGATATTATAAATTTTTTAATAAAAAAGAATATTATTAAAATAAAAGTAAGTTCCCTTCTATCTTACATTTTAGCCCTACTTTTTTCAATAATACAGTAAAGGTTTTTTCGTATTTGCAACTTTCTTACTCTACATAATCATATCCATTTTTAGATATAATGTATTTGAACAATAAACAATTTTCTAGAACTAATTTTAATTTTTCCACTAATTTTTTTACACATATTACCAAATTATATTTTTGAATACATCATTATGGAGAGAGTTTTTTTTTTATCATATTTACAACATTTGAAAGTTTTTATAAAGACAACTACTCAAAAAAGAGTTTGAAAAACTCGATTTCTGTTTCTAAATAAATTTAAGAAATACCGTGAATTATTTGAGATTAAACGATCTTAACGAAAAAGAAAAATATTTTTGAATACACAATCTCAATATACATAAATATATATATTTTTTATTTGGTATTTCTACATATCATAGGGAGATATTCTTTCCTATACATTTATATAATTGAAAATTAATTTCTAAAATTTTTAACTACTAATTTTAATAATACCTTCTTTAAAAATCAAAGGATAATTACGAAAATGATACACTTTACAATTATTTAGAATTCTATCGTCCACTTTAAAATAGTCACTTTGCATTTATATTTTTAAATTTTCATTAATTATATCTAAAAGTTAAAAAATCATACACTTTACAATTATTTAGAATCCATATTATTGCTATATTATGATAAAATTATTATAATATAATTTAATAAAAATTATATATTTTTATTTTTTATAATTTTACTCTCTATTTTAAAAATATTTAATTTAATTTTTTATTAATTATACGTGAAACGTTAATGAACGCTAAATACACATGGAAATGAGACCTTTTTATACGAAACTGTGCCGTATGTTCTAACTTAATTGAGAAACTTAACTGAGAGATGACGTTCAATTGTGTGATGTCAGCACTGCACACCGCTTTTGTCATTTTTAATACTAAGCTTTTTATTAATGTGCTTACAGGTTGCTAATACAACTAATTAAAAAAATTAAGAAAAGCTTTAACAATCTAAACAATAAAATTAAAAAAAATATATAAAAAATATAACATTATTTCACTTATTTTTATTTTAAATTATATAATTTAATTTTTTATTAAAAATAATATATATAATATTATATTATTAATAAATAATAATAACTTTTTAATATCATAAAAAATATTAATGTAATAAATAAAATATAATTATTAATTAAAAATATAAAAAATAATTTATGATTTTATTAATTTTTTTATTTTAAAATATAGAATTTAATTTATATTAAACTAATAATTTATAATATAATTTTCATATTAATTTTTTACCGTATTTAAAAATTATATTTCTTTAAAATAGAGATTAAAAATTGAGGAAGTAGAATTTAATACTATCCAAATCTGACATAAATTAAATTATTGATTTTTAAAAAAATTGATAAATAATATATTTATTTTTAAGAATTAAAAAGTAATTTTATTTATGATTAATAAAATAAATATATTTTTTTTTCAAAGTTATCGACATAAAAACTATTTTTTTAAATTTTTTGTTCTACTTATACTGCTTATTTTTTTCAAAAGAATTTATCTTAAAACTATCCGTAAAAATTTATTACTATATAATTTGAGCTACTTGCTATATTAGAGGGTTTAGGCCTCAATATTTTTATTCTCAAAATTTTAATGATTTTTATTGTTATTAATATAATTTTTAAAATTTTATTAGAATAATTCTTCATCAACAATTTGAAATTCTTGCTTTACTTTGGGAAATATATATATAATTTTTTTTTCTCGTACCACAATTTTTTTCAATCATGAAAAATAATCACATTATTTTAAATTTCTATTTATCTATACTTTCATAAAAATTGTTTTATTATGAATTAAAAAAGTCTCATTTTTAGTCTCCGTAGTCTATGTAATATTTTCTAAATATTTATGAAATTGTTTTGTTATGAATTAAAATTTCTTATTACTTTACATAGATGAATTGTTTAATCAAATCATGCAAATGTTAGCTTCTTATTTGGTTTAATCTTTTCCATGAGTTAAAAAATTTATTAAGTTTTTTTTTTTTTTTTGTTAGCTTATATGTTAGATATAGTTATTACTTTTCTGCTTTAATTGTAATAAAAATTTATTACAATACTAAATTTTATGAATAATAGATTTATAAATTACATTTTTATCAAATTATAAATAGATTATAGAATATAATTTTTTATTTTAAATGTAATATATTATAATTCTTAATAAATTAAATAGAGTTAAAATTTTATTAGTTTTAATTTTATAAATCAATTTTTACAAAAAAATTTTATTTTATTTCAATGTTACATCACATATTAAAATCATTATTTTAATTTTTGTTGTATATGGTGACAAAAACCATTTTTTTTTAACTTTTTAATCAATTTTTATACAAATTCATTTAAAAGGAAAAAATTGTTTTTTTAGTTTATGTTGAAAAAAAAAATTTAATGATACATCACATATCAAAATCATTATTTTCTTAGATAATGGGTAAGGTATATATATATATATATATATATATATATATATTCTTAAAATGAAAAAAAATAAAAATAAAAATAAATTTTTAAATTTTATTTAATTATTATAATTAAATTACTAATTTAAAAATAAATTTTATTTAAATACTCGAAAGAATAACGACTAATAAATAAAATGCAGTGCAACGAGTTAATAAAACAGTGCGTACAAGAAAATGCATAGGGGACGAGCTCTAGCGTCTTTTCTCTAAGGTGATGTCGAATTGAAAAATACCGAATTGGTGCCAAACTGAAAAATGCTGAAGTGGAAAACACTGAACTGAGGTCGATTGAAAAGTCACGCCTTCCACATGCAGCAGATTACGAAAGGAAATTTAAGCGGAAAATGAGTAGTTAGTTATGAAAGTAGTTAGCGTACTATTGAGAAAAATCTCTAAATCATTCTAGTAGTTTCCGCTTTTGTATATATAAGTTAACACAAAGTAAAAAAATATCGTTGTTACTTTCTGTTCATGGTATCAGATCTTGACGATCAAGCTTCCGTAACAGTCATGGCTAGTACCAGCGACGTGATCCCAACTATGAACCAGAAGGGCCACCTCACTTTGCATAATTCTGATTCTCCAGGAGTAGTATTGGTGAGTGTACCACTTACTAGAGAAAACTATCTGACTTGGAGCAGATCGACGCTGATTGCATTGCGAGCTAAGAATAATGTTGGCTTTGTCATGGGAAAACACAAGAAACTTGAGGAAGGCTCTCATAATTTTAAGCAATGGCAAAAAGTCGATAGTATGGTGATTTCTTAGATTTTAAACTCTATTTTCAAAGAAATCGTGGAGGCATTTTTGTATACCAGGACTTTTCATGAATTGTGGAAAGAGTTGGCTCAATGCTTTGGAGGAAGCAATAGGCCTCAGATCTACCAGATTGTGAGAAATCAACTCATTATAACAAGGTAATATGAATGTAATGGTTTGCTTTACTAAACCTAAGAAAGTTTGGGATGAATTAGTTTGTGTCAGACCATTTTCTGTATTTACTTGTAGTATTGCAAAAAAGATGAGTGAAATTTGTGAAAGCCACATATTGATTCAGTTCTTCATGGGACTAAATTCATCATATCATCACGTTAGAAACAGTTCTTCCTAGTAAATTGTGCATATGCCATGGTATCGAGGGTTGAAAAATAAAGAGAAGTTAACACCTTCACACCAAATGTGGCAGATGGTTCCATGGCCATGATGACTAAGACACAGGGCAATAACAGGGAGAATACGAGTTATAAAACATCATTCAAGAGAAGGGAGATTGGAAAGAAAGACAAAAGGTTCTGCGACCACTGCAAACATACAGGATACACCAAGGACTCTTGTTTCAAACTATTCGGATATCTTGAATGGTTCAAACAAAAGAAGGTGAAGCAATTCGCAAATGCTCTAAATAAGTCAAATTTAAACTTTGCATTGCTAAGCTCGACTCATTTTCAAATTTATAAATAGGCTCGCAAATTAACTCATTCAGTAGGCTCGTGAACAAATTTATTAAATAGATTGAACTCAATGTCATAAAAGAATTAAGCTCAAACTCAAGTCTTCATAAACTTTATGGGTTAAGCCTTATCCTTCTAGTTTTGCTTAGTTCTACTGCACTTTTAGGACTAGCGAAAATTCGACTAATTAAAGTTTATGAGTTATTTTTTTTTAATTTTATAAATTGATTTTGTATGTATATTTATTTAATTAAATTATTTAATTTTAAATTTATTAATTAAATTAAAATTTATTATAATCGAAAATAAATTAAATTATTTGTGAATAATTCATGATTAGAGTGTTTAAAATTTTGGCTCAGCTAGCTCACTTATTAAATGAATTAAATTTGAATTTATTAATATTCTATTCGAATTTGAAATAATGATTAATATTTTATTCGAATTTGAAATGAGTGAGATCGAACTTGAAAAAAATTTAATGAATTAAAGTTGATCCGATTAACTTTATTTATGCTCATACTTAAGAAAATAATGATTTTGATATGTAATATAATATTAAATATTTTTTAAAAATAAATTGAAAACACTAATTTTCTTTTAAATTGATTTGTATAATAATTGATTAAAAGATAAAAAAATGTTTTTTTGTCTCCTTATGAAACAAAAATTAGAACAATGATTTTAATATGTTATGTAACATTATTTTTTAAAAAAAATGAATTAAAAATATTTCCTTTAGAATTGCTTAAAAATTAAAATAATTAAAACTAATAAAATTTTAATTTTATCTATTATTAAGAATTATAGTATATTACATTTAAAATAAAAATAAAGTATATACTATAATCTAAGAGTAAACCAAATAAGAAACTAATATAATGGTTTAATTTGGTTAAACAATTAATTAAGATATGAAATCACAAAATTTTTTTGCTTTTTATATGGATCATAGGAAATAAATTTTATTTATTTATTAGCAACTTAAAATTTTGATGTTAAACTTTAATTTTTTAATTTTTTATATAGTCATATGTAATTTATGTTCTCTTAAATTTTAAATTATTAAATCTAATTCACTTAAATTTTTTATATAGGCTCGCAAATAAATTTTTTATATTATAAAAATTAAGTAATAATTTTATATTTATTTTATTAGTTATAGATAAAGTTGCTTTTTTTAAAAAAAAAAAGATCAATTGTTTAGATAGTTAAGATTTTCTTTGTTTTTCTTAATTAATTGTATCAGCAACGTTTAATTTTAGTAGTGAAAATGACAAAAGCGGTGTACAGTGCTCACATCCCACAATTTCAGCCCATCTCTCACTGGACTTTCTAAATTAAGTTAGAATATTTTCCACATTTTCTTATAAAAAGGAAACATTCCCATATTCACAAACCAAGCATTAAACATGTATGTCTCTCAATCTCCAAAGGTACAATTCATTAATTATTGACAAAAAAAATTGTAATCTTCATTACTGACGATATCAGATACTGTCATTAAAAAAAAGTAATACTTCAATTTTTATTTTGAGATAATTGTAAAAAAATACATAATTTAAGTCTATATTTTTTTATAATTACTCTATATTATATTGTAATTATACGGTAAAGTATTAATTAAAATTATAAAGTATGTAATTTTTTAAAAAAAGAAAATATTATTAAAATTAGTAGTTAAAAATTAAGAGAAATTAATTTTCAGTATGAAAAAATATCACTATACAATACGAAGAGATGCTAATTAAAGGGTATCACTCATAAATTTAATTTGATGATAAGTGTATCTGAATAAATCGAAGAAATTTTATTTCTATCCTCCGATTCTCAATCTTCGTTTAAAAAGAAAAAATAAAGGGCACAATATTAAAATAATATATTCAAAAATATCTCCCCACAATTCTATATTTAAAAATATATTTTGATAATATATATATATATATATATATAATTATTATGAAAGTCAAAATTAATTCTAAAAAATTGTCTAAAAGTTTAAAAATCTAAAAATAGATATGATTATGTCAAGTAAGAAAGTTGTCTAATACGAACAAACCTTATTGTATTATTGAAAAAAGTTGGACTACAATGTGAGACAGAAGGAACTTACTTTAATTTTAATAATATTCTTTTTTATAAATATTTTAAACCTTATTGTATTTTACAAATAATTTAATTTTTTAATTAAAAAATATTTTTATTAATTAATTTTTTAAAATATTTTAAAGCCGAAAAAATGTCAAAAAAAAAAAAAAATTTTCCTATAAAATTTACAGGTATAGACGGAGCGTAAGTGATAAATATTTCAACAGATTAAATTGTATCATTTTAAATCATTAAATTGAGTATTTTTTTTATTAAGTTTTTAAATAAATTAACAATAATATTATATTAATGGAATTTTTATAGAAAATAATCTTACAAAAATTTCATTTTTTTAATTTAATTATAATACAGAACATTACCCAAAATAATTTTTTATAATTCTTTTGAGATACAAGGAAAAAAATTGTTTGAGGGTATCCATTTATCTATTTATTATAACTTTTCAAATTCAAATGACTTAAATAAATTGTAGGCCTTAAATTATCAATTTAAAATTTTTAATTTAAAATAGTTTTAATATGAGTATCACAGAGAATTTCGATTATATTTCAAATAATTTCCACATCTAAAAAAAAAAAAATATCTCATAGTAATTGAGCGTAGAATATGTAAATCATTTCTCTTCCTAATTTCAAAATAACTGTGATAGTCGGTGCTTGCATTATTTAGAGGCGAGC
The DNA here is from genome assembly GCF_001659605.2 of Manihot esculenta. Lineage (NCBI taxonomy): Eukaryota > Viridiplantae > Streptophyta > Magnoliopsida > Malpighiales > Euphorbiaceae > Manihot > Manihot esculenta. The sequence continues at coordinate 3,067,102 of NC_035167.2, read as the reverse complement.
ATTCGATCGGTTCGATTTAAAATTCATATTTAGAAGCGAACATTCGATCGGTTCGATTTAAAACTGAATTAAATCGATTAAATTGAAAATTAAAATTTTAGTATTTATAAAAATCAAATCGAATCGATTTTGATCAGAAATTAAATTGAATCGAACCGGTCTGATTTAGTTAATTCGATTCGTTTTGATCGGTTTCAATATCTAATAAATTTTTTATTTTTACCACTTTATTTTTAATATTTTAAAATTTAATTAAAATATTTTAATTTTAATATATTCTAATTTCTCTATATTATTAAAAATAATATATTATTATCATTAATCGGTTCGGTTTGGCTTTTTTAATTTTTCTGATTAAAATCGAACTGAACTGAAATAACAAAAATTTTTAAAATTAAAAATCGAATCGAACTGAAATAAATAAAAAAATCAAATTAAAATTTCAAATTAATTCAATTAAATCAATTTTTTCGATTTGAACCGAATACTACTTATCCTAGCCCTATTACCGTCCATGGAAAAATGAAATTAAAAAAAGCAGTTTAACTATGCAGAATATTAAGTATTTACTTTTCGAAATGAAATATTAATTTTTTTTTTAAAAATAATGTAAAACTTTTGGCTTCAAATATTAGTAAAATTATCAAACACATAATATCTAATATTATTTTTTAAATTTTAATCAATAGTTAACTTACTAAATTCATAATAATTAAATATAAATACATCGATCATGTAAAAAATTAATAAATTATTTATTTTAAAAAACATAAGTAAAAGTGTTAATAAAAAAAAAAATATAGTCGTTAGTTCGAGAATATTTTTAATTTTTTATATTTATTTTATTAATCGTGAATAAAGTTGCTTTTTAGTTCTATTATTAAATAGTTAAAGATTTTTTTTTTTTTTTTAATAAAAGGCTTAGTATTAAAAGTGATAAAAGTGGTGTGCAGTGCTCATATCACATAATCGAATGTCATCTCTCACCTAATTTTCTAAATTAAGTGACAACATTTTCCATAAAAAGGAAACATTTCAATATGTACTCGGCGAACATTAAACACTTTCTATTCTTATTTTTGGCATTTTTAGAGGGAGAAATAAAAGTTTCCTTGATAAAGTGTTTTTTTTTATTAAATATAATATTTCATTAAATGAATAAAAGCATTACAATACATCAACTAAGCTTAAGGCTTAAGAACTAAAGGAGAACATAACAAAGCAACATGTATCTTTAAGGGTCAAATAAATAAAAACCTATTGAGGAAAAACTCCATGACACAGAACAACTAATTTTAGACTTTATAGCAGATTTGAACCGATCCTAATTTTTGCTGCCGACGTCTGATAGAGACCCACGATAATTTTTTTAAAAAAAAAATTTTGGGACGCACGATTTTCAAAAGTGTGACGAGCGCCATAGACTTGTCACAAAATTCGATATGAAAATTCATTCATTTAGGGGTCAATTTTGCATTTTAATTATTTTTTTTTGAATATTTTTATAATTTTGCATATTAGAGTTTTTTTTTCTATTATAAATAGCATTTCTTGGTTATTAGAAACTCACTTTTCAATTTTTGAAAAATTTCAATAAAACTGTTCGTCTTTCAGCCTATCTTTTCTCTTATATCGTCTTAGTCAAACGATATTGGTTAAAACTCTTGATAGAGTCTAATTAGTCCTTTATCAGATTGATATCAGAGTAAAGTTCGACCATGGCAGATAACTAAGAGGCATGACTTGCTGCGATTGAGGCATCTTTGACAGAATTCAGGGAGATGATCGGACAACTGACCCTACAGTAGGGAATCCACCAACCCACCGCCGCACACCCCCAGCCAATCGCCAATCCTGTACCTGCAAATCTCCAACAGAATTGTTAGGAAGGTTACAAGATCAAGATAGACCTTCAAAACTTTTTTGATTCGTTGGATGTGGAATCTATTCTTGATTGGCTGGCAGAGGTTGAATGTTTTTTTGAAGTTATGAACGTGGAAGAGGATCGCAAGGCTTCGATGGTGGCCTATAATTTAAAAAGGGGTGCAACAGTCTGGTGGAATTCGATTCAAAACGAACGCTATCAGAGGAGGCTGGAACCCATACGAAACTGGGTGTTGATGAAGCAGATGATTGAACAACGGTTCTTGCCTAGCGATCATACTCAAGTTTTGTATAACCGGTATCATGACTATGTACAGGGGAACCGAAGGGTGGATGAATATACCGAGGAGTTTTTGAGGTTGCAGGTGTAACAGCCCGAAAACCGAACTGCTACCGGCGCTAGGATCCATATCGACTTAAGGCCGTCGGGACCCGTAGCAAACCTACTGTGAACTCTGTGTACCTGTGAAATCCCATACATGATCATACATTTTCTGTAAAACGTAAAACTTTTCTCTGTTCCAAGGCTTAACCTGTGCATACATCATCTCTATACTGTAAACCCCTACTAGAGCTCTCATCTTTGCTCTAGGTGGGCTAAACGCATACTGTGTTAAGCCTGGTCTTTCAAATATATAATGTAAAACATTTACATAAACAGACCATGTATATACAAAGAGGGATTACTACAAATGGTCAAGCACAATACTATACATCTGATTACACAATTACTATCTCTTTACAAGTACATGTCCACACTGTTACAAGTACATGTCCACACTAGCTATTACATAACTCTTCTCCTTCCATACCCTGCTGGACTCCCTCTGGACTCTGAACCTGCAAGACTGGGGTTAAGGGAGAGGGATGAGCTATACAAGCCCAATGAGCAGAACTATAAAACGTGTGAGTAAAACATGGTCTCATGGTATGCATCACAGCACAAACATTTCATATCACGGATGAACATGACACCAAAACTCCCTTCCATGACAGGATGCCTGGCCCGGCCAGGTCTTATAACCTGAGTATGCCTGGCCCGGCCAGGTCTTACAATCTCTGCCTGCCTGGCCCAGCCAAGTCTTACAATCTCTGTCTGCCTGGCCTAGCCAGGTCTGACAACAGATGGCTGCCTGGCCCAGCCAGGTCTTACAACAGAGCTAGGGCTATTGGGGTCGCCTTGGTCCATCCATATCATCATATTCATCATATAATGCAATGCACCATATTCGTGAAATTAGTGCAATCAACCTATATAATCATCATAATGCATGAAACATGCTAAAAGCATTTATGTTCTCATCGTTAACAGATTAAGTTTAGTTCCACTCACCTCTGGCTGACTCTGAACTGACTCTGCAGGTTCTGAAGCAGTGCTCACTGCTGACCTCCCTGATTCTTCTGGTCCGTTCCTATACAGGTGGACTCAAATGAGGGACCAAACTAACTCAAGAACATCTCTAAGAAACTCCCCCAAAGCCCTCTAAAAGATCCTAAAACAAACACATAACAATCACATAAAACATGCAAAAGAAAGCTGAACAAGGCACTTTCGGCGGCAGGTTCGGCGGCCGAAAGTCTCATCCAGAGACGAAACTCAAGCACCTTCGGCGGCCGAACTCCTTCTTTCGGCGGCCGAACCCTTTCGGGAGCAAGGTTCGGGGGCTGAAAGACCCTCCAGAGACGAAAGTCTCTAACCTTCGGCGGCCGAACCTTGCGTCCAGAGACGAAAGTCCCAAAGTTCGGAGGCAAGCTTTAGCAGCCGAAACTGCCTCCACAAGGGGTTCAGTGGCCGAACCTGGTTTTGCCCGTTGGGCAGAAACCTGCTCTGTTTCATGAAAACTTTATCCAAAACTTACCCAACATGCATATCAACTACTCCCAACTAGCATATACCATATAACATGCATAAAGAGGTCCAAAACTAGCCTAAAACCTCAAACAAACATCTCACACAACATGTAAACATGCTTAGACACAAAATCATCAAAAACCTCCCTTACCCTAACCATGCATAACTACCCATACAACTCCCATAAAACCTTCAAAACTCAGGAAAGGAAGGTCAGGATCTTCACTTACCTCTTCCAAACAAGATAATAAACGATCCTAACGTGGAGATATGGAGAAATCCTCTCTCAACGTCTCCAAGCTTCCAAACTTTGCTCTTTTGCTCAAGCACTTCAAAAACACATGAAAATCTATCAAAACCATGAAAACTTTGAGAAAACACATGAATCACTCAAGGAAGCTCAAGTCTCACCTCAGCTCGTGCAAATGGAAAGAAAATCTTATCCATTTGACCGACCTAGGGCCTTTTATAGGTGGCTGGCCAGACCACCTTCGGCGGCCAAACGTGAACCCGAAAGCCATGCATGTTCGGCGGCCGAACCTTGGCATTTCTCCCTTGGTGCTTTTCTTTCAAAAACTCATTTCCTTTACACTTTAAAACATTAAAACCTCTTTAAAACATAGCAAAACATAACCCAAACCCTGCTAGAGCCTTCCGACATCAGAACTTCCACCGGACGATAGGAATTCCGATGCCGGCCTCAAGCCGGGTATTACATTCTCTCCCCCTTAAGAACATTCGTCCCCGAATGTCCTCAAACATTGAAGCACAAAAACACATAGAGAGGGAAAACTAACTAACCTCAAAACAGATACGGATATTGCTGGAGCATAGACTCCCGTGTCTCCCAGGTGCACTCCTCTAGATTGTGGTGGTTCCACAGAACTTTTACCATCGGAATCTCCTTGTTTCGTAACTTTCTGATCTGGGTGTCCATGATCCGCACTGGCTGCTCTACATAGGAGAGATCTCCTAGAATCTCTATCTCAGGTTCACTGAGAACCTTTTCCGGATCTGACACAAACTTCCGTAGCATAGAAACATGGAAAACCGGATGGATTCTTTCCATAGAGGCAGGTAAATCTAGCTTGTACGACACATTTCCGATCTTCTGCAAAATTTCAAAGGGACCAATGTATCGTGGAGCTAGCTTACCCTTCCTTTCAAAGTGAACCACTCCCTTCATTGGAGACACCTTCAGCAATACCATATCTCCCTCCTGGAACTCTATCTGCTTCCTACGGACGTCTGCATAGCTTTTCTGTCTGCTTACAACTGTTCTGATCCTCTCACTGGACTTTCTAAATTAAGTTTGAACATTTTCTTATAAAAAGGAAACATTTCCATATTCACAAACCAAGCATTAAACATGTATGTCTGTCAATCTCCAAAGGTACAATTCATTAATTATTGACAAAAAAATTGTAATCTTCATTAATTACGATATCAGATACTGTCATTAAAAAAAAGTAATACTTCAATTTTTATTTTGAGATAATTGTAAAAAAATAAATAATTTAAGTCTATATTTTTTATAATTACTCTATATTATATTGTGATTATACGGTAAAGTATTAATTAAAATTATAAAGTATGTAATTTTTTAAAAAAAGAAAATATTATTAAAATTAGTAGTTAAAAATTAAGAGAAATTAATTTTTAGTATGAAAGAATATCACTCTACAATACAATACGAAGAGATACTAACTAAAGGGTATCACTCATAAATTTAATTTGATAATAAGTGTATCTGAATAAATCGGAAAAATTTTATATTCTATTCTTCGATTCTCAATCCTCGTTTAAAAAGAAAAAATAAAGGGCACAATATTGAAATGATATATTCAAAAATATCTCCCCACAATTCTATATTTAAAAATATATTTTGATAATATATATATATATAATTATTATGAAAGTCAAAATTAATTCTAAAAAATTGTCTAAAAGTTTAAAAATCTAAAAATAGATATGATTATGTAAAGTAAGAAAGTTGTCTAATACGAACAAACCTTATTGTATTATTGAAAAAAGTAGGACTACAATGTGAGACAGAAGGAACTTACTTTAATTTTAATAATATTCTTTTTTATAAATATTTTAAACCTTATTGTATTTTAAAAATAATTTAATTTTTTAATTAAAAAATATTTTTATTAATTAATTTTTTAAAATATTTTAAAGCCGAAAAAATGTAAAAAAAAAAAAAATTCCTATAAAATTTACAGGAATAGACGGAGCGTAAGTGATAAATATTTCAACAGATTAAATTGTATCATTTTAAATCATTAAATTGAGTATTTTTTTATTAAGTTTTTAAATAAATTAACAATAATATTATATTAATGGCATTTTTATAGAAAATAATCTTACAAAAATTTCATTTTTTTAATTTAATTATAATACAGAACATTACCCAAAATAATTTTTTATAATTCTTTTGAGATACAAGGAAAAAAATTGTTTGAGGGTATCCATTTATCTATTTATTATAACTTTTCAAATTCAAATAACTTAAATAAATTGTGGGCCTTAAATTATCAATTTAAAATTTTTAATTTAAAATAGTTTTAATATGAGTATCAAGAAATTCGACTATATTTCAAATAATTTCCACATCTAAAAAAAAAAAATTATCTCATAGTAATTGAGCGTAGAATATGTAAATCATTTCTCTTCCTAATTCCAAGGTAACTGTGATAGTCGTTGCTTGTCTTTAGAGGCGAGCATTTGCTCGGTTCGATTTAAAATCGAACTGAATCAAATAAATTGAAAACTGAAATTTTAATATTTATAAAAATAGAATCGAATTGATTTTTATCAGAAATTAAATTGAACTGAACCGATCTGATTTAGTTAATTCGATTCGTTTTGATCAGTTTCAATATCTAATAAATTTTTTTATTTTTTATACTTTATTTTTAATATTTTAAAATTTAATTAAAATATTTTAATTTTAATATGTTCTAATTTCTCTATATTATTAAAAACAATATATTATTATCACTAATCGGTTCGGTTTGGCTTTTTCAATTTTTTCTGATCAAAATCGAATCGAATTGAAATAACAAAAATTTTTAAAATTAAAAACCGAACCGAACTGAAATAAATAAAAAAAATCAAATTGAATTTTTAAATTAATTCGATACGATCGATTTTTTCGATTTGAACCGAATATTACTTATTCGTAGACATGTTACTATCCATGAAAAAATAAATTAGAAAAAGCAGTTTAACTATTCAGAATTTAAGTATTTACTTTTCGAAATGAAATATTAATTTTCTTTTTCAAAATAATGTAAATATTTTGGCTTCAAATATTAGTAAAATTATCAAACACATAATATCTAATATTAATTTTTAAATTTTAATCAATAGTTAACTTACTAAATTCATAATAATTAAATATAAATACATCGATCATGTGAAAAATTAATAAATTATTTATTTTAAAAAACATAAGTAAAATTGTTAATAAAAAAATATATATATAGTCGTTAATTCGAGAATATTTTTAATTTTTTATATTTATTTTATTAATCGCGAATAAAGTTGCTTTTTAGTTCTATTATTAGATAGTTAAAGATTTTTTTTTTTTTTTTCTAATAAAAGGCTTAGTATTAAAAGTGATAAAAGTGGTGTGCAGTGCTCATATCACATAATCGAATGTCATCTCTCACCTAATTTTCTAAATTAAGTGACAACATTTCCCATAAAAAGGAAATATTTCAATATGTACTCGGCGAACATTAAACACTTTCTATTCTTATTTTTGGCATTTTTAGAGAGAAATAAAAGTTTCCTTGATAAAGTGTTTTTTTTTTTATTAAAGATAATATTTCATTAAATGAATAAAAGCATTACAATACATCAACTAAGCTTAAGGCTTCAGAACTAAAGGAGAACATAACAAAGCAACGTGTATTTTTAAGGGTCAAATAAATAAAAACCTATTGAAGAAAAACTCTATGACACGGAGCAACTAGTTTTAAATTTTACAGCAGATTTAGACTGTAACGACCCGGAATCCGGACCGCTACCGGCGCTAGGATCCAGATCGGCTTAAGGCCGCCGAGACCCATAGCAAGCCTAACATACCTCCTATCACCTGGTCAAATCCCATACATGATCAAAACATTAACATAAAAACTTAAACACCTGATGTAAATACCGATTGTGACCTGTATGTTACATAACTGGAAACATAAAGGAACCCCATACTAGAGCCCTCATCAATGCTCTAGCTGGGTCAACATAACATACATCAAGCTTGAATTACATCCAATGAACCAAAACCTAACCTGTGCATGCATCAAAGCCATAAACATAAAACCTCCACTAGAGTCCTCATCAAATACTCTAGCGTGGTAAACATCACATGCCACAAGTTTAGTTCACAAACAACTCAACATTAAAACTTTACATACATCATGTACTAAAAGGGGACTAACCAAGTCTTAGGGCCAAGCACAGTACTAATCCATGAACATAACTCTACTTTAAGTTACATTACATCACATTATCTTGCAATACATTATATCAATTTACATTACATGTCCACACAACATTCTAAGCTATTACATAAGCAAAACATAAGCCCTTGCTGACTTCTCGATCGACCTCATACCTGCAAACCTGGGGTTTAGGGGAAAGGGGTGAGCTAAAAAGCCCAGTGAGTAGAAACAGTGCATAATATACTAAAACATGCTATCATGGAATGCGTCACAGCACAAACATTTCACATCACATATGGACATAACCTCCAAAACTCCCTCTGTCGGTGCCCGGCCCCCGAAGGAGCTCACACAGGACTTTCAACATGGTGCTCGGCCCCCGAAGGAGCTCACACAGGACTTTCAATATATGACAGATCTTGGGCTATTGGGGTCGCCTTGGTCCATCCACATCAACAGTAAATAATGCAATGCAGCATATTCATGATTTTTAATGCAAGCAACCTACTACATAAACATGGTATTCATGATGCGTGAAACATGTTAAAAATATTTGAGTTAGTTCTACTCACCTCTGGCAGACGCTGGACTGACTCTGCAACAGCTAACACTAATGGCCTCCTCGGTCCCTCGGGTCCGATCCTACATAGGTGGACTCGAATGAGGTGCCAAACACACTCTAAATAACTCATAAGCAACTCCCCAAAAACCCCCTAAAACATCATAAAAGCATGCATAGAAAACACCCAAGAAAGGGCTGGACAGGGCACTTTCGGGGCCGAATGTGCCTTCCAGAGCCAAAAGCTATGCAGGTTCGACGGCAAGTTCGGCGGCCGAAACTCCTCTTCAGAGAGGAAACTCATGCATGTTTGGCGGCACCTTCGGCGGCCGAAACTCCCCTCCAGAGCCGAAAGTCCAACTTTCGGAGGCAGGGTTCGGCAGCCAAAACAAGCTACCACAGGCAGGTTCGGCGGCTGAACCTGAGTTCTTCCCAGAAGGGTAGAACTCAGCCTTCACATGCACAACAGCCTCCAAACCTTCCAAAACCACCCAAAACCTCACATGCTCTCCCCCAAACATGCATACACACTCCCACAAGCATAAACTAGCCTAAACCTTCAACATATCATCACATAAACATGCATAAACATACAATGAGCATAAAACCCACATAAACCTTAACATGCATATCTACCCATATTCATGCCTCAAAACTTCCTTAAACTTACTTAAAACTTCATTAAACACAAAGGGAAACAAGGATTTACACTTACCTCTTGAAGATCGAGGGTTGGTGCGATCCCTAACTTAGAGATGGGAGGAAACAACTCCTTGGGTCTCCAAGCTCCCAAAACTTGATCCAAGCTTTAAAACTCTTTAAAGCCACAAAACTCTCATAAAAACCTTGGAAGATTTAAGAAGGAACATGAAGTGAACCAAAGAAGGCAAGAACTCACCTGAGCTCGAGAACGGGGAGAAAACTCGCCCATTTTCGGGCTGAGAGCCTTTTATAGGTGGCCTGGTCAACCACCTTCGGCGGCCTAAGTTGCTCCCGCAACTCCACCACCTTCGGCAGCCTAACGTGCCCCCTAACATGCCCCCGAACAATCCCATGTTCGGCGGCCGAACCTGACTTTCGGCGGCCGAACATGGCTTACTTTACTCAAAGCTTTCGGAAGCCTAAAGCACTCCCGAAACAGCCCCATGTTCGGCTGCCGAACTTCACTTTCGGCGGCTGAACTTGGCAAATGCCTCCTTGGCCTATTCTCTTCAAAACTCAATTTCTTTTCCATTTAAAATCATAAAATCATGTGAAAACATATTAAAAATACATTTTACCCCTCTAGAAGACTCTGACATCTTTAGAATTCCAGATTCCAACGGAGATTCCGCCGGAAGGTAGGGATTCCGATGCCGAAATCTAGCCGGGTATTACATTCTTCCCCCCTTTAAGAACATTTGTCCCCGAATGTTCAAACAAACAGGCAAACTCAAAACATAGCATCAAGCATACATAAGCAAGCAAGCAGACAAGCAAGCAAAACTTAAAAACCTCCCTCCTAAAAGAGAGACACAGGTACCGCTAGAGTATGAACTCCCGGTTCTCCCAAGCGCACTCGCCCACACTGGCGATTCCAAGGAACTTTCACCATCGGAATTTCCTTGTTCCTTCTCTTTCTGACTTGTGTGTCAATGATCCCCACTGACTGCTCAACATAGGTGAGACCCTCCAAGATCTCCACCTTTGGTTCTTTAAGAACCTCACTTGGATCTGACACGAACTTCCATAACATAGGAACATGGAAATCCGAATGGATTCACCTTACGCAATACCCCAACCTACTCTTGAACTCCACCAGCTTCTACTGCGCACTCTGATCCTTTCTCTTCTCTCTTCTTCTCTACTAGACTGACTTCTTCTCAAACCCTCAACAGGGAGTACCCGGATTTCAGATCTCTCTAGGAACACAACCAGCTCCTGCTAGCTGATCCAATAGATCATCAATCCTGAGTGGCAACACCTGCCCTTGGTAGTGACCTTGTCAATTGCTTACAGTCGTTACAAAGTCTCAAGGATCCATCCTTCGTTTTCCACAACAATACTGGAACACTCCAGGGCGAGGTACTAGGTCGGATAAAACCCTTCTCTACCAAGTCTCGACATTACTCTTACTACTACCTCAACTCTGCAGGTGCCATCCTGTAGGGAAGGATATAAATGGTTCTGGGTCCAGACACCACTCCTATTCCAAACTCTATCCCCTATCAGGTGGTAAACCCGACAACTTGTCTAGGAAGACATCTAAGACTCTCTCTAACAACTGGCATTGAGGCTGGTTCTCTGACCCGACTGCTAAACTCTCAAACAAGAGCTAGAACCCTCTGACAACCCCTCCTACGCACCCTACGAGTCTGAAAGGCCGATAATGAACCTCTAGGCATCCCTACTGTGTCCTCTCAACAGACAAACTCTGATCCATCCAGAACTCTAAACTCTCCTACCTTGTCTCTGTAGACACAGGTAGTACTACGAGTAGAAAAATCAATCCATCCCTATAATGACGTCCAGACAGTCAAGTCTAGGACCTCAAGGTCGGGTGGAAGGCATCTACTCTCAATTGACACTGAACTGTACCGGCAGACTGACTCTGCCACAGATGGATCACACTCGGGTCCACTGACCCCGAGAGAACACTCTAACCTAGAAGCTATCAACTCAACCAATATTCAGGAATGTTGTGAACCAAAGAGCCGATTTCTTGAGGTATCTTTTTAGGTTATCTTTGCAGTCTACATTATACAAACTAAATCCTGATGTATAACCAATATTCCACTCGAAGTTGTCTAAATATGACAATGCAAAATAACCTTTGATATTAACATTGTATTCCCTATAAAAATCAATAATCATTTGAAAATAAATTAAAAATAGTTCTCGCAAATCTCTAATAATTAGTATGGGTCATAGAGTTTGGACTCACTTGAGAGATCCTAATGCATTCCACAAATACTTTCGATAGTAGTCTATCTTGAAGTGCTTCTCAATCGGTTGAGTTTCATTATTGAAGTTGTCAACCCCTAAATTAGTGTATAAAAAACTTCAGAATTAGATCAAAAATATAATCTCAATTTACTTTTCTATGAACAAAACATTTTTATTTTTTAAAAAAAACTTACCATTCTCAGTAATGTAAATTACTAGATCATTATATGTATCTTGGGAATAGATCAAAAAGTGCTGAATACCTTTTGGAAAAATATAAAACCAAGGCGAGTAAGCCTGCAAATTTTTAATTTGTATGTCAATGATATTATTCACATAGTTTGTTAGATTTTTATCAAATTATTTTCTTGTATACTAATCTTTGGACCAATAAGATTACCATTATTATCGTAAGCTGTAGCAAAGAAAAAATATACTATATTATCAGTTAAACTTTATTAAGAAAGAAAAACATATATATACACAATCTATTCCACCTTTGATGAATTATTTTATATGTAAACTTACAAGTCTCAATAACGCCACTACTAGTTTTATATCTATGATAATTTGGATCAACGGTAATATTTGGTTTTGCATAATATGCAGTGTAGTATTGTAATTCAATAAAATCATATGATTCTCTAAGTAATTGAGATTTGAGATTCTTCATCTGTAAACTCAATCAATCTATCTCCAACTAAATTTCTCATAGTTCTTGGATATCGCCCATAAGTCATAGGATCCATCCATATGGAATTATGAAAAGAATGTTGTGTTTAATTAAAGACTTGTGTATATGTTAAATATTTAATTAATAGCTCAATTTGGAAGAAAGACTCACAATCCAAACATGAAATCTATAGCGGTTTTGGCTGCTTGTATATCAACTGCACTGTTGGAGAGAGGTTCATACCAAAAGGTAAAGAGAGTAATTCCAATCTTGCCCTTTTGAGTCCCTACATAGTTAAGTACACAAAGGTTTTCTTTAAGTGCATATCTTTTTTAGGAGAAAAATAATGTCATATAAATAATATACTATGTAAGGTTCTGTGGCTGAGTTTCCGGCTAGGTATTGGCGATTTACCCAAGATGAGCATCGACCAGGAGCAAAAACTCCATCATCATGGGCAAATCCAACATATGCTGATGGTTCATTAAAAGTCATCCAGTGTTTGACTCGATCATCGAATCTTTCAAAGAGAAGATCTGCATATTGGCGATAATCTTCCATGTATTTCATGTAATAATTCAATAAAATATTTTAATACTTAGGAGAGAATATTTTTGAACAAAATTTATATGAAATTCTAAATTTTTAATATTTTGAAATCACAATAAAATTCTATACTTACACAATATCACGGCTTAAAAAGTCACCATATTTATCTTGTAGTGCTTGAGGAGTATCCCAATGAAAAATAGTAACAAAAAGCTCTACTCCTGAATTTATATATAATATATTTATATATTATTATTATGATTTTAATAAGTTAACTATTTATTAAATTTTTAAAAATAATGTAAATATTATGTGTTTGATTAATTTACTAATATTTAAAACCAAAATTTACATTTTTCTATAAAAAAATTAATATTTTATTTCGAAACTTAATCTTCTGAAAAGTTAAACTGCTCAAATTTTTTTTTTTTCCATATAGACGACATGGCAAGAAACGACTATCACAATTATCTTGGAATTAGGAAGAGAAATGATTTACATATTTCACGCTCAATTACTATGAGATAATTGAAAATTTTTCCTTATATCTTGCAAGAATTATAAAAATATTATTTTAGGCAATGTTCTGTATTATAATCAAATTTAAAAAAATGAAGTTTTTGTAAGGTTATTTTCTGAAATTAACAATGCCATTAATATAATAATATTGTTAATTTATGTAAAGACTTAAAGAAAAAAAATTCAATTTAATTATTTAAAATGATATAATTTAATCTTTTGAAAAAATAATTAATATCTTCAATATTAATTTAAAAAATTAATTAAAACCGTTAAATTTGAATTATCTCTAACTCGTCTCAAAATTTTAGCTCAAGAAAAGGAGTGCTTAAGTCTCTTATAAAGAGCACATTACCCCTATTCTAAGCCGATGTGAGATTCAACATATACTCTCACATTCAGGACTACACTCGAGCGTGACATATTTATGAGAGACCCAACATCAATGGGGAGAATCTGATACCATATTAAATTTGGATCAGGTCTAAAAAGGAGTGGCTAAAACTTTTATAAGGGACACATTACTCATATTCTGAATCGATAGATGAAAAATTAATTAAAACAAAACAAAAAAGGATAATATTTATTTCAAACATAAGATAACAATACAACATATCAAAAACTTTATCACAACATAAGACAGATCATTGGTGGTATACAGTAGCCCAATGATATTATTTAATTACAAGGGACACACAAAAAGTAAAGACATTATCTACATTGCGTAGAATTTGCCAACCTTCCTTGAATCCTTTGATGGAAACTCATAGATATTATTTGCATTAACCGATATATTCAGGAATTTTGTGAACCAAAGAGCCGATTCCTTGGGGTATCTTGTTAGGTTATTTTTGTAGTCTACATAGTACAACCCAAATCTTGATGTATAACCAATATTCCATTCGAAGTTGTCTAAATATGACCATGCAAAATAACCTTTGAGATTAACACTGTAGTTCCTGTAAAAATTAATAATCATTTGAAAATAAATTAAAAATAGTTATCCCAAATCTCTATAATAATTAGTATGGGTCATAGAGTTTAGACTCACTTGAGAGATCCTAGTGCATTCCACATATGCTTTTTATAGTACGAAATCCTGAAATCATCTTGAAGTGCCTCCTCAATTGGTTGAGATTCATTGTTGTAGTTGTCAACCCCTAAATTAGAGTGAACTTGAGAATTAGATCAAAAATATAATCTCGATTTACTTTTCTATGAACGAAATATTTATTAAAAAAAACTTACCATTCTCAGTAACGTAAATGACTGGATCATTATATGTATCTTTGGTATAGTTCAAAAAGTGTCGAATACCTTTTGGAAAAATGTAAAACCATGACGAGTAAGCCTGCAAATTTTTAATTTGTATGTCAAAAATATTATTCACATAAATATTTCTCTCTGCTAGAATTTTATCAATTTATTTTTCTGTATACTAACCCTTGGACCAATAAGATTACCATTATTATCGTAAGCTGCAGCAAAGAAAAAAAAAATCATATTGTCAATTAAACTTTTTTAAGACAGAAAAACTTATCAACCTATATCTATATGTAAAAGATACAAACACACACTCTTTTCCACCTTTGATGTATAATTTTATGCGTGAACTTACGAGTCTCGATAACACCACTATCAGTTTTGTATCTACGAAAATTTGGATCAACTGTAATATTTGGTTTTGCATAATATGCAGTGTAGTATTGTAATCCAACAAAATCATATGATCCCCTAAGTAATTGAGATTCTTCATCTGTAAACCCAATCAATCTATCTCCGGCTAAATCTACCATAGTTCTTGGATATCGTCCATAAGTCATGGGATCCATCCACCTGAAATTATGAACAAAAATACAAAGTTTAATTGAAGATTTATATACATGTTAAACATTTAATTACCAGCTCAATTTGGAAGAAAGACTCACAATCCAAACATGAAATCTAAGGCTGTTTTGGCTGCTTGCACATCAACTTCACTGTCGGAGAGAGGTTCATACCAGAAGGTAAAGAGGGTAATCCCAATCTTGCCCTTTTGAGTTCCCTACATAGTCAAATATACAAAGGTTTTATGTAATTGCATATATTTTTTTAGGAAAAAAAAAAATATATATAATATAAACCTGATAATATTTTCTATATTGGTGAACAGCTGCAGCATGAGAAAGAAGCAAATTATGGGCAACTATGTAAGGTTCTGTAGCTGAGTCTCCAGCTAGGCATTGGCGATTCACCCAAGATGAGCATCGACCAGGGGCAAAAACTCCATCATCATGGGCAAATCCAACATATGCTGATGGTTCATTAAAAGTCATCCAGCGTTTCACTCGATCACCGAATCTTTCAAAGAGAAGATCTGCATATTGGCGATAATCTTCCCTGTATTTCATGTAATAATTCGATAAGATATTTTAATACTTAGGTGAAAATATTTTTGAATAAAATTTATATGAAATTCTGAATTTCTAATATTTTGAAATCACAATAAAATTCTATACGTACACAATATCACGGCTTAAGAAGCCATCATATTTGTCCTGCAATGCTTGAGGAGTATCCCAATGAAAGATAGTAACAAAAGGCTCTAGTCCTGAATTTTATAACAAAATAAATTAAACATTTTGATGTAATTTAGTTAACTTCAATAAGTTTGGAATACTTTTGTAATTTTAATTTAATTTTTAATCTTCTTAAAGAAAATATATAAGGATTACCATTGCTTATAATTTCATTGATAACATCATTGTAGAATTGAATTCCTTCCTCGTTCACTCCTTCACGTCTCCTTCCGGCTAAACATTTAATGTTTCAAAAACAAAGATAGAGAAATTAATAAATATTTTGCATAACAAATTTAATTTATAAATAAAAGCAAAAATTTAATAAAATACTTACATGGTATAACTCTAGACCATGAAATAGACATTCTAAATGCATTAAAACCCATCTTTTTGACGTTTTTTATATCTTCCTGCAACATCAATTTCACAAATCTTATTTAATTTTATTGTTATTAATGAACATGGGTTTGAGGGAGGAAATATAAAATAAAAAGTTTGACTGCTATACTATGTAGCGGTTATAGAAATCAACTGCAACGTCTCCATTGCTGCCGTCTAATATTCTATCTGCAAGATTAGACATAAATAATTAGATATAGTCAATAAAGATGGACAAATACACGTACATACCTGGAGTCTCCTTGGAAAATATGTCCCAAACACTAGGTGATCTACCCCTTGCAGTTGCTTCACCTTCGATCTGAATATCATAAATGATTATATTTGTATATATAATTCTAAATAAAACTATCATTTATTGATACATGTTTATATATTTACCTGGTAAGCAGAAGTAGCCGTTCCAAAAATGAAGTCATCCGGAAAATATTTACGGCTAAAATCGTCAGGAATATCATCATCATCAGTTCCCATTGCTGGCCTAGTGAGAGCCAACAAGGTTATGAACAAGACGAGCATCCCCAATAGCTGAAGAAAGTTGTAGTGTTTAGTAGCCATAGCTATAACCATGATAATTTCAAGTGCTTGTGTGTGGTTTTCGCTTCTTGGTAATGCCCCTTTATATAGAGTCCACGCAGAACTTATATCTTGATATTATAATTTTTTTCATACAAAAGAATATTATTAAAATAAAAGTAAGTTCCCTTCTGTCTTACAATTATTTAGAATTCTATCGTCAACTTTAATTCGTTATTGTCATATTATTACTATATTATGATAAAATTATTATAACATAATATAATAAAAATAATTTACATAAAATTTATATATTTTTTAATTTTTTATGATTTTACTCTCTACTTTAAAAATATTTAATTTAAATTTTTATTAATTATAAGAAATGAGCCTTTTTATAGGAAACTATGCAGTATGTTCTAACTTAATTTAGAAACTTTGGTGAGAGATGACGTTCAATTGCGTGATGTCAGCACCGACACCGCTTTTGTCATTTTTAACACTAAGCTTTTTATTAATGTGCTTACAGGTTGCCAATACAACTAAGTAAAAAAATTAAGAAAATTTTTAACAATCTAAACAATAAAATTAAAAAAAATTAAAAAATATAACATAATTTAACTATTTTCATTTTAAAATATATAATTTAATTTTTATTAAAAATAATATATATATATAATATTATATTATTAATAAATAGCAATTATTTTTTAATACTATTAAAATATATTAATATAATAAATAAAATATAGTTATTAATTTTAAATATAAAAAATAATTTGCAATTTTATTTATTTTTATTTAAAAATATATAATTTAATTTATATTAAATTAATATTTTATAATATAATTTTATATTTATATTTTTACAGCATTTAAAAATTATTGTTATTTATTAATGATATAATACTTATGTATTATTTTAACACCAAAATGAAAAATCTATAAACAAGATATTTTTTTTTCTAAAAATTAAAAAAAAAGTTTTATTTAAGATTAATAAAATAAATATATTTTTTTAAAAAAAAGTTATCGACATAAAAAACTATTTTTTTTTATATTTTTAATTCTACTTATACTTCTTATTTTTCTCAAAAGAATATATTTTAAAACTATCCGTAAAATTCTATTAATATATAATTTGAGCTACTTGCTATATTAGAGGGTTTAGGCCTCAACAATATTTTTATTCTAAAAATTTTAATTATTTTTGTTGTAATTAATATAATTTTTAAAATTTTGTTAGAATAATTCTTCATCAACAATTTGAAATTCTTGCTTTACCTTGGGATATATATATATATTAAATTATTTTTATATAAAAAAAATCATTTTTAATTTAGCAATGATAATTTTTATAAAATATTAAGGGGGATTGAATATGAATTAGGTTTAATAAATTAAAAAGTAATAAAACATAAAATTACACATATAACTATGTAGAAAATAAAATAAAAAATTAAAGATTAGTATCAAAACTTCAAGTTGCTAATAAAATAAATAAAATTTGTTAACATTTCCTTTTAATTCATATGAAAAAGCAAAATTTATTAAGATTTATATCATGAATTAATTGTTTAACCAAATCATGCAAATGTTAGTTTCTTATTTGGTTTAATCTTTTCCATGAGTTAAAAAATTTATTAAGTATTAATTTTTTTTGTTAGCTTATATGCTAGATATAGTTATTACTTTTATGCTTTAATTGTAATAAAAAGTTATTACAATACTAAATTTCATGAATAATAGATTTATAAATTACATTTTATAAAATTATAGATAGATTATAGAATATACTTTTTTTATTTTAAATGTAATATATTATAATTCTTAATAAATTAAATAGAGTTAAAATTTTATTAGTTTTAATTTTTTTAAATCAATTTTTAGAATTTTTTTATTTTTATTTTTATAAAAAAAACCAATGTTAATCACATATTGAAATCATTATTTTAATTTTTGTTGTATAAGGTGACAAAAACCAATTTTTTTAACTTTTTAATCAATTTTTATACAAATCCATTTAAAAGGAAAAAATTGTTTTTTTAGTTTATGTTGAAAAAAAAGAATTAATGTTACATCACATATCAAAATCATTATTTTCTTAGACAAGAGGGTAAGATTAAAAAATATATATATAAAAATATATTCTTAAAATGAAAAAAAATAAAAATAAATTTTTAAATTTTTAAATTTTATTTAATTATTATAATTAAATTGTAAATTTAAAAATAAACTTTTATTTAAATACTTGAAAGAATAAAGACTAGTAAATAAAATGCAGCGTAACAAACAAGTATGGGTTAATGAAACGATGCGTTCAAGAAAATGCATAAAGATGAGCTCCAATGTCTCTTCCTTAAGGCAATGCTGAACTGCAAAATACCGAATTGGTGCCGAATCGAAAAACACCTAACCGAAAAACACTGAGATGGTATCGATTGAAAAGTCACGCCTTCCACATGCAGCAGATTACGAAATGGAATTTAAGCGGGAAAAGAGTAGTTAGTTATGAAAATAGTTAGTATTTCTTCAGTACTAGCAACGTGATCCCAACTATGAACTAAAAGGGCCACCTCACTCTGCATAATTCTGATTCTCCACGAGTAGTGTTGGCGAGCGTACCACTTACCGGAGAAAACAACCTGACTTGAGCAGATCGATGCTGATTGCACTGCTAGCTAAGGATTAGGTTAGCTTTGTTACGGGAAAACACAAGAAACCTGAGGAAGACTCTCAAGATTTTAAGTAATGGCAGAAAGTGGACATCATGATGATTTCTTCGATTCTTAACTCTATTTCCAAAGAAATCATAGAGGCATTCCTATATATCACGATTTCTCATGAACTGTGGGAAGAGTTGGCTCAATGCTTTAAAGGCAACAATGGGTCTCAGATCTACCAGATCGTGAGAGAAATCAACTCATTCCAATAAGGTAATATGAATTGAATGGTTTACTTAAGTTTGGTATGAGTTAGCCTGTGTCAGACCATTTCCTGTATGTACATGTGGTACTGCAATAGAGATGAGTGAAATATGTGAAAGTGACAAATTGATCTAGTTTCTCATGGGACTAAATTCATCATATGATCACGTTAAAAACCATATCCTCCTCGATGATCCGTTTCCCCCAGTAAGTCGTGCATATGCCATGGAATTGAGGGTTGAAAAATAAAGAGAGGTTAACACCTTCACACCAAATGTGGCAGATGGTTTCATAGCTATGATGGCTAAGACACAGGGCAATAATAGGGAGAACACGAATTATAAAACATCATTCAAGAGAAGGGAAACTGGAAAGAAAGACGAAAGATTCTATGACTACTACAAAAATACAGGACATACCAAGGACTCTTGTTTCAAGCTAATCGAATATCCTGAATGGTTTAAACAAAAGAAAGTGAAGCAGTTCGCAAATGCTGTAGAAGATAACTACGATACCACACTTGAGATTGAGTCAAACAAAGCCCGAAACAAAGAACTAACTACCACCATCACCCACATGATTCAGCAAAAACTGAGCAAGATGATAAAAGGCAAAGGGTTCCAGGAGGCCAACTGTGCTGAATTTATTGGATTTACAGGTAAAGGCACTCAAAATTGTTTTGCTTTTGTTTGTGCTATTAATACTGGTAATTGAATCATAGATAGTGATGCTAAATCTCATATGTGTTTTTTCTTCACACTGTTACAAAACACCAAGCCTGTAACAGAATCCATAATTGTGTCACCATCTGACGGATCGACTAAAGAGGTTAATAGGATTGGCGAGATCAGATTGTAAACTAACCTGATATTGCAAAATGTACTTCACACACTAGGTTTCAACATAACCTCTTATCTATTCAACAACTTTTAAAAGATTATAATGTTTTTGTTATTTTTTATCCAAATCATTGTGAGTTATAAGACCTTTGGACTAAAGAGCTTGTTGTTGTGGAACACCTCCGCGAAGGATTATATAAGATCAGTAGCAGTTCATTCTCTATAATAAGACATGTATAAGAAAAGGCTAATGTCTGTGATGATGTAACTGGTTTCAAAATGAATAAAAAATATACTTCTCTATGACACATTGGATTTGGCCATGCTTCCATATCAAGGCTTGCTCATATACAGGGTTTTAACTGTGATGTATCAATGTCACCATGTCACATATGCCTTCTTGCCAAACAGTCAAGACTGCCATTTCAAAAAGGCTCAAGCTCTAGCCCCATTATTTTTCACCTTTTACACATAGACATCTGGAAACCTTATCACCGACCTACTTTTATTGGTACCTCATATTTCTTAACTATAGTGGACGACCACAATAGATCAATATGGACATACCTTATGCAAAATAAATTTCAAGTCCATTCACTCCTCTCACATTTCTCAAAATGATTCAAATATAATACCAAGCTATTGTGAAACACATAAAGACAGATAATGGGGCAAAATTCTTGAGCTCTGAGATAACGAAATTTTTTCAACAGTATGGCATTATTCATAAAAAATGACAACCAATATACCCCAATAGAATGGGGTTGTAGAAAGAAAGCATAAAGCCATTTTTCAAATAGCTAGAGTTTTGATGTTCCATTCCGGCTTGCTAAAGAATTTCTGGGATGATGCAGTCTTACATGCCACTTATCTGATAAATTGAACCCCAAGTTCAGTAATCAACTAGAAGACTCCCTATGAACTTCTCAACAACAGAGTGCCATATTATAGAATATTGCGATCCTTTGGATGTTTGTGATATGCAACTGATGTAAGACCTCACAAAATCAAGTTTCAACCCAAAACAACTAAATGCATTTTTATAGGGTTTGCCATAGGCCATAAGGCATACAAACTGTATGATCTTAGTTGCAAGTCTATATATATATATATCCAGAGACGTCCTCTTTTGTGAATCCATCTTTTCCTACCAAACACATAACCAGACATAATTTAATCACTCTCACCCTCTATCAGTTTAAGAAGAATCCGAAATAAAATTACCACAGACTCATGATAGCAACCTTATGCCCCATCTGACCTCGCCTTCAGACCTATAACACCATCCAACCTCACCTTCAGACCTACAATATTATTTAACCTTACCTTTAGACCTACAATACCATCTGACCTTACCTTCAGACCTACAACACCATCCGACCTCACCTTCAAACCTATAATAGAATGTCACTACAAACACACAGATTCAAAGGAGTTCAAGGACTCATCGAAAATCAAGTTGGTTAAAGGAATTTGTGGAAATAGCTCAAGATGCAACTTGTGTCCCACACAATTGCTCTGACAGTCTCAGTCCACCTTCAGGTACATCATTAATCCAAATTTCTTCAAATCACCTTTGTTTTACACCTGAACATAAAGAGTTTGTAGCATTACTATCTTTGACACATGAACCATATTCTTACGATCAAGCAAAGATAGATGGAAATTGGGTTAGAGCCATGGGTATTGAATTGGAAGCTCTCAAGAAAAATTCTACTTGAAAACTTGTCCCATTCCCTGTACACAAAAAGCCTATCACTTTTACGTGGGTGTACAAAATCAAAAGAAAAGCTAATGGCTCAATTGACAGTTATAAAGCCAAATTAGTGGCCAAGGAATTCAACCAACTTGAAGGAATTGAATACACTGGGAGCTTCTCTCTCGTAGCAAAAATGGTCACCATTCGCCTATTTCTGGCTATAGCAGTATCAATAACGCCTACCTCCATGGCTCCATTGATGAAGAACTATATATGCTTTCCCTACAATGTTACTCTAAGGCACAATCAAATTAAGTGTGTAAACTAAGAAAATCACTATATGGACTCAACTAGGCTGGTTGCCAGTGGAACAAAGAATTCATCCTTAAACTCAAACAATATGGCTTTACTCAATGTCCAGATGATCACAGTTTCTTCACAAAATCTTTATCTTTTATCTTCCAAACCTTAATTGTCTATGTTGATAATGTATGTCAATTCACAATCAAGGACCTAGGACATATGAAATTTTTTCTCGGCTTGAAAATTGCTTGCTCTGCATTTGGAATGTACATTAATTAGAGGAAATATATCACAAACATTATGCTTGACATTATTTCTCAAATGTCAAAACCGCACAAGTACATCTGCCTCGAGGACTCATGCTCACAAATTGTTTAAGAGCTCTCCTCCCTAACCCAACGCGTTATAGATGACTTTTATACCTCAATCTTTCAAGACCAAATATTAATTTTACCGTGAAATAATTAAGCCAATTTATGCAGGAATCTTGTCAAACACACTGGGATATTGCAACACATGTGCTACGCTATCTCAAAGGCACCACTCAGTGAGGCCTGTTTTATCCATCTCAGACATCACTTAACCTTCACGCATACTATGATGCTAACTAGGCGTCCTATACTGATACTCGCCGATCCATTTTTTAGTTTTTGTATAATCAAAGGGCAAGCTCTCATTTCATGGAAAACAAAAAAACAAAGCACTACTCCTCTGTTGAAGCCAAATATAGAAGTATGGCCTCCATTGTCTTTGAGTTACAATGGCTCAGCTATCTCCTACGCACTTTTTCTCTCCACCTTCGCACACCAATACCACTATACTGTGATAATAAGGCAACCCTACACATAGTAGTAAACCTGATCTTTTATGAATGGAGACTGCCATCTTATTTGTGATCAAACCAGCAAAGGCTTCATTTAAACACTTCATTTACCTTCTCGCCATTAGCTGGCAAATATTTTCACTAAGTGCCTCAAATCTCCTTTGTTCTCTACCTTCATCTCCAAGTTAGAATGGTTTCCATATCCCATTCTCAGCTTAAGGGGGATGAAAGAATAACGACTAGTAAACAAAATATAGCGCAACAGGTATGGATTCATGAAATGGTGCATAGAAGGAAATGCACAGGGACGAGCTCTAGCATCTCTTTCCCAAGGTGATGCCAACTGAAAAATACCGAACTGATGTTGAATTGGAAAACACCAAACTGATGCCGAACTGAAAATTTATGCATTCCATATGCAATAGATTACGAAAGGAAATTTAAGCGGGAAACGAGTAATTAGTTATGAAAGTAGTTAGCATACTGTTGAGAAAAAGCTCTAGATCATTCTAATAGTTTTCACTTTTGTATATATAAGTTAACACAAAGCAAGAAATATATACGAGTTTTTCTTTCTTCTATACTATAAAATATAAACATTATTTATTGTATAATAAAATATAAATTAATTTGTAAGAGAATATTGTCCTATATATTATCTTATTTGTTCAATAATGAAATCGTACATAGTAAATAAAAATTCTTTTGCAAATGAAATCATAATAGAGATTTAAAGTTTTCTTTTTAATTATGTATTAATGAATTTTAATTTCATCAAACTAAAAAATTATTCTAATAAACCAGATGACATTATTTTTTTAAATATGAATTAATGAAATTATGTTAGTATTATACGTTTTTTTATAAATTTAAAATGATTATTAAGGCTGAAAAACAAATTATGTTAAAGTACATGAATTATTTTTTAATGGTATCTCTTACATTCAATTTTAGTGATTTATAATATTAATTAATTTAAATATTATAATTCAATATGTTAAATTTTAAATTATGTGATATGATTAAAAATGGTAGAAAATTTTGATGTTAATATAATTTTTATATATTTTTTTTATTAATTCTACTCTTAACATGACTATAACTTTTTTTTATATAATTGATAAATTTAATTATAAAATGAATTTACCATAAGTTATGTAAACTCTATCATATATATTTATAACAAGGGCAATGTTGTGCTCTTTATATGACTAATAACTTGATATATTGTAAATTAGGAGTATCTATTTGTAAAAATATTAAATTGTTTAAAAATAGAGGTGTAAATAATTGGAATAACTTGATTCGACTCAATAAAAATTTGATTTAGCTCAATTCAACTTTTAAATAAATCAAACTCGAACTTAATTTTTAAACTCATTTAATAAATGAGTTAAATTTAAATTTTGTAGTATTTTTAAAATTCATGAACTCGACTCATTTTCAAATTTATAAACAGACTCGCAAATTGACTCGTTTAATAGATTCGTGAATAAATGTATTAAATAGGTTGAACTCAATGTGATAAAAGAATTGAGCTTAAACTGAAGTCTTCATAAACTTTCATGGTGAAGCTTTATCCTTCTAGTTTTGCTTAGTTTTACTACACTTTTAGGGCTGGCAAAAATTCGACTAATTAAAATTTATGAATTTATTTTTTATAATTTTACAAGCTGATTTGTATACATATTTATTTAATTAAAATTTATTATAGTCATTAATAAATTAAATTATTTGTGAATAACTTAAAATTAGACTCGGATAAAATTTTGGCTTAGCTAACTCATTTACTAAATAAACCAAATCTGAATTTATTAATATTTAGTTTGAATTCGATAGGAGTGAGATCGAGCTTGAAAAAATTTTAACAAATTAAAATTGAATATCTGACTCACTTTTTTTTACATCCATATTTAAGAAAATAATGATTTTGATATGTGATATCATATTAAATATTTTTTAAAAATAAACTGAAAACACAATTTCTAATTTTAAATTGATTTGTATAATAATTGATTGAAAAATTAAAAAAATGTTTTTTGTCACCTTATATAACAAAAATTAGAACAATGATTTTAATATGTTATGTAACATTATTTTTTTTAAAAAATAAACTAAAAATATTACTTTTTTAAAACTAAAAATATTACCTTTAGAGTTGATTAAAATTTAAAATAATTAAAACTAATAAAACTTTAATTTTATCTATTATTAAGAATTATAGTACATTCCATTTAAAATAAAAATAAAGTATATACTATAATCTAAGAGTAAACCAAATAAGAAACTAATATAATGGTTTAATTTGGTTAAACAATTAATTAATGATATGAAATCACAAATTCTTTTTGCTTTTTATATGGATCATAGGAAATAAATTTTATTTATTTATTAGCAACTTAAAATTTTGATGCTAAACTTTAATTTTTTAATTTTTTATGTGTAATTTATGTTCTCTTAAATTTTAAATTATTAAATCTAATTCACTTAACAAGTATTCAATCTACCTCAATATTTTATAAACAGAATTTTTATTTAATTCAAATCAATGACTTTTTTATATAGAAATTAAAATTCATCTCTATAAAATAATAATAAAATTTTAATTTTTAAAAATATTTTATATAACTTAATTTTCAATAAAAAGAAGTATTAAGTTCAATAAAATAAAAAAAATTAACTATATATATCAAGGTGAGCGGTATTCAAATTAAACCGAAAAAATCAATCGAATTAAATTAATTTAAAAGTTTTATTCATAATTTTATTTTCTCAATTCAATTTAATTTTTATTTTCAAATAATTATTTTCACAATGAGCTTATCGTAAAAATTAAATCAAATTAATTTTACATAAAACCAATTTAAATCAAATCTGTCTAATTTAATTTAAATTTGTTCAGTTGAATTTTTATTTTTTACATTTTATTTTTAATATTATAAAATTAAATTAAAATATTTAAATTTAAATTATAATTTAATTTGTATATTATTAAAAATAATATATTATTATTTACTAATCAAATTATTTGATTTCATCTATTTTTCTAATAAAAATTGATAAAAAATGTTTTAATGGACGTAAAGATAAAAAAAAAAATCTAAAATAACGTCATAATTTTTCATTGTTAGCAAAAATTGTGTTTAGAGAAAAAAAATATCCCTAAGTAAAGCAAGAATTCTAAACTCTTGATAAAGAATTATTCTAACAAAATTTTAAATATAATTAGAGTTTTAAGATTAACCCTTTTATTTTTACATATAATTAGTTTGAGCACACCGATTTCATCTAAAATTTTAAATATAACAAAATTTTTACATATAATTATATAAATATATAAGCGATGTCAAATTCAAACAAAATCTAAAAATTATATATACTAATGTAGATAATCTAAAAATTATATAATTTTTATGGATAATATTAAAATAAATTGTCTTAAAAAAGAAATATAATTAAAATTAAAAATAAAAAAATAGTTATTTTGAGATTTTTGTTTAATTTTTTATATTTATTTTTAAAAAAATTATTATTGAATTTTTATAATATAAAAAAATTCATTAGTTAATTTTTAATTTTAAAAAATATATTAAAACATTTTTTATATTTTAAAAAATTTATTAATTAATTTTTTTATTAATTTTAATCATTAAGTATTATAAAAAAATTAAAATACTTTTAATATGAAGGGTTAATTAGTAAATATTTTAAAATTTTAAAAAATTAACTAATAAATTTTTTAAAATTATAAAAATTAAATAATAAAATAATTAATGGAAAAATGAATTTATTATAAAAATTAAATAGTAATTTTATATTTATTTTATTAGTTATAAATAAACTTTCTTTTTTTTTTTTAAATTATACTGTTTAGATGATTAATTGCACTAGCAGCTTTTAATAAAAAGTTCAGTAGTGAAAATGACAAAAGCGGTGTGCAGTGCTCACATCACACAATTTCAGCCCATCTCTCACCGAACTTTCTAAATTAAGTTGGAACATTTTGCACATTTTCTTATAAAAAGGAAACATTTCCATATTCACAAACCAAGCATTAAACATGTATGTCTCTCAATCTCCAAAGGTATAATTCATTAATTATTGACAAAAAAAATTGTAGTCTTCATTAATTACGATATCAGATACCGTCATTAAAAAAAAGTAATACTTCAATTTTTATTTTGAGATAATTGTAAAAAAATAAATAATTTAAATTTAAATTTTTAAGTTTTTATAAATTTATTTAATTGCTAAAAAAATATTAATTCACTCATTAAATGTCATGTTATTTTCATATTATTGCAATATAATATAAAATAATTTTTTTAAAAAATATATTTTTAATATTTTTTAGGAGTCTATCTTATATTATAAAATAATTAATTTAATTATGTAATTTCAAATTTTTATTAATTATATTCGAATCTTAAAATAATTATTAATTTAAAAAAACCGTATAATCATGGTATATGAGTATATGGGTTGGGTCAGTTTTTCTATGGCTATGCTGTATTTTTCATGGATCCTTTATCTTTTTAATAATTTTTTACTTATAAAAAAAAATAATTCCCTAAATTTCATTCCATAAAATTGTCTTAATTCACTTCTATAACATACTTAATATTGGTTGAGAAGTAAATTAAGGTTTATTTTTTGTATAGGACTTATTAGATTCATTTAGGAATCTTAACTAGTAATGTTTAACTAAGACGAAACAATAAAAATGAGAAATTAGAAGGCGAAAACTCTTATTGAGATTCTTGAAAAATTGAAAAGTATCTTAAAATAGTCAAGAAAAGACTACTTATAATAGAAAAACTCTAATATGAAAAATTATAAATAAAATTCAAACAAAAATTAAAATGGAAAATTGACCTCTAAATGGTGAAATTTTCACCTGAAACTTTGTGACAGACCTATGACCCTTGTCACACTTTTGAAAGTCGTGCGTCTCGAAATTCTCTTTCCAAAAAGCTATCGTGAGTCTCCATCGGATGTCGGCAATAAAAATTAAGTCCGGTCCAAGTCTGCCATAAAGTCCAAGACTAATTGCTCCGTATCATTCCCTTCCACTTGTAAAGAACTCGACCTCGAGTTGTCATCAGTAGGGTAGTGCTGAAATAGATCCATCATGTTAAACGTCTTGAAAATTTCATCTTATTTGGGAGATCAAAAACATAGGCATTATCACTAATCTTTTGAATAATCCGGAATGGACCAATCTTTTTTGGGTCAAACTTTTTCTATCCTCTACCACATTCCTTGCGTAAATACACCATAACTTGGTTGTCGACATTGAAGGATTTGAAACGCCTATGTTTATTTGCTGTAACTTTATACTTGTCATTGGCTTCTGTAAGGTATTTTCGTACCTATTTGAAAACGTCCACATGCTGCTTTGCCAAGTTATTTGCTGCAATACTATTGGGAGAACCTGTATGAAGGACAATAAGATCAATTATATGCGTTGGAATTTTCCTGTACACAACTGCAAAGGGCGACATCTTTGTAGAGCTGTGGATAGAATTGTTGTAAGCAAATTCTACTTGAGCAAGAGCAAGATTTCAAGCAGTTTTCTTATCATTGCAGATGCATCACAGAAGGTTGCCAAGAGTGCGGTTCACCACTTTAGTTTCACCATCAGTTTGAGGATAGACAACAATGCTGTATCGAAGCTCAGTTCCAAAATATTTTCATAAAGTCACCCAAAAGTGAGCTAGAAACTTCACGTCTCTATCAGAAATAATGGTCTTTGGAATGCCATGTAAGTGAACAACCTCCTGGAAAAATAGTTTTGCAACATAAGAAGCACCATTAGTTTTCTTGCAAGGAATGAAATGCGTCATTTTGGAGAATCTGTCAACAACAACAAAAATGGAATCAGATCCACATGAGTAAGTGAAATAGCAAGAATAAAATCCATAGACAAGTCCTCCCAAGGTTATTCTGGAATAGACAGTGGAGTGTATAAGCCCATATTATGTGAATGACCCTTCTGAGTTTGACAAACTTGGCACTTCTGGACCATCCAACCTCTATCATTTTTCAATTGTGGCCAGTAAAAACGCTCCTTCAAACCAGCAATAGTCTTATCACGATTCAAATGACCACTCAAACCTCTTCTATGGACCTCTCGAATAAGTTTTTTCCGTGGAGTAGATTGAGAAATGCATAACCTATTCTCCTTAAAAAGAAAGCCATCATGTATTAAAAACCCATCAGCAGGCTGGTGAGCTTGGACTTTAGCCCACATATCAGCAAAATCATCATCTGTAACATACAAGTCCTTCAGAAATTTAAAACCCACAACCTCTTGATTAACTGTAATCAACAGGGCAGCCCTCTTACTCAAAACGTCTGCTACCTTATTACTATGGCCAGTCTTATATTTTGTGACATAATGAAAGGCTCTAAGATAAGCTTCCCATCAAGTATGCATCTTATTCACATATTTTTGAGTTTTAAAGTGAATCAAAGATTGATGATCTGTGTAGATAATAAATTCTCGCCCCATCAGATACTGTTCCCAAGTTTTAAAAGTTCGAAATACTGCATATAACTCATACTCATAAGTAGACCACTTCTTCCTAGTTTTATTCAATTTCATACTAAAGAAGGCAATAGACCTATTAGACTATGACAACACTCCGTCAATCCCAATTCCACAAGCATCACATTTAACCTCAAACATTTTATCAAAATCTGGTAGAGCAAGAATAGGAGCATAAGTAAGTTTATCTTTAATCTCTTCAAAGCTCTTGTTGGCGGTGTCAGTCCAAGTAAATTTCTGCACTCTCTCTTTCTTCAAATAATCTGTGATAGGGGCAACGATGCTTGTAACGACCCGCAAATCGGACCGCTACCGGCGCTAGGATCCAGGTCGGCTTAAG
This sequence comes from Manihot esculenta, assembly GCF_001659605.2. Taxonomy (NCBI): domain Eukaryota; kingdom Viridiplantae; phylum Streptophyta; class Magnoliopsida; order Malpighiales; family Euphorbiaceae; genus Manihot; species Manihot esculenta. Next base: position 3,036,730 of record NC_035167.2, on the reverse strand, counting down.
GCCGCCGGGACCCGTAGCAAGCCTAACATACATCCTGTGAACCTGTTTAATCCCATACATGATCAACAAAAAACATAAAAATTAAAACTTTTCTTTCATTCAAACACCAACTCAACCTGTGCATAGACATAATCATAAACATCGACCCCTCTGTGGGATCTCATCAATACCCCAATGGGCAATTATAACATATGCTGAGTTGGTTTACATAAACATCATAAAAGATCTAGGATCATGCATTAAAAGGGATACCTTACACATAGGTCAAGCACAACCTCTAATCCTCAATATCATTACATTACATAACTATTCATAACTTTACATTTTATCATGTCCACATTCTATCTATTACATACAATTGACTTCAATACTCTTGCTGACCTCCTGGTCTACCTTGTACCTGCAAACCTGGGGAATTTGGGAGAGGAGTGAGCTACTAGAGCCCAGTGAGCAGAATCATAAAGCATTTAAAACACATGCTATCATGGAATGCATCACATCACAACTAATCATATCAAGGATGAACTTGTCACCATCTAGCCCTCTACATATTCCAATCATGCCAGGGGCGTAGTGCAGGCCACACCTGGTCTTTCTCTTATACATAACATAACATACATAACCAATGGTGCCGGGGGCGTAGTGCAGGCCACACCCGGTCTTTCTCTTACATAGTGCCAGGGGCGTAGTGCAGGCCACACCTGGACTTCCATATCATATCATCATGTCATAACATATGAGGGCTAATGGATCACTCAACATTCATCCACATCAACAACATATTATGCAATGCAACATATTCGTGATTTCTAATGCAAACAACCTAAAATATCACATGGCATCCGTGATGCATGAACATGCTCAAAACTGATTTATTTATTTAAAAGCATAAGAGTTATTCCACTCACCTCTGGCTAGCTCTGACACTGACTAAAGCAGCTGACTCACTGCTGAGGTCCTCGGTTCCTCGGGTCCGAACCTACACAGGTGGACTCAAATGAGGGACCAAACAACTAGAACATAACTCTAAAAATATCCCCCAAAAACCCTCTAAAACTCCTCAAAACATCCATGCAAAAACATGCAAAGGAAGGCTGGACAAGGCACTTTCGGCGGCAGGTTCGGCGGCCGAAAGTCCCTCCAGAGCCGAAAGTCAGGCAGGTTCGGCGGCACCTTCGGCGGCCGAAACTCCCAGACAGAGGCGAAACTCATGCATGTTCGGCGGCACTTTCGGCTGCCGAAACTCCCAGACAGAGAAGAAAGTCTCCTTTCGGGGGCAAGCTTCGGCAGCCGAAGGCTGCTTCCACAAGAGGGTTCGGCGGCCGAAAGTCCTTTCGGCTGCCGAACCTGGTTTCTCCCAAAGGGCAGAAACTAGGTTCAAACATGCACAAATGCCTCCAAACTCATACCATCATGCATTTAGCTCAACCAAAACATGCATACAAGCTCCTAGGGGTCTCAAACTACCTTAAACCCCAACTACAACACATCAAACATACATTTACAAGCCACATTGCTAAAAAACTCATCAAAAACCCATAAACTCAACATAAGCTTACTCATACATTTTTTACCCCATGAACTTGCATAAAACTTGTTTAAAACATAATATAAGCTAGAGATCGACTCTTACCTCTTGAAGATCGAGAGTATAGGCGATCTAACTTGGAGTTGGGAGAGATTTAGCTCCTTGGGTCTCCAAGTTCAAAACTTGCTCAAAACTTGAAAATCTTCAAAAGAAAGCAAAAACTTGTGAAAATCTTGAAAGATCTGAAGGAAAAGACTCAAGATTGGTGAGGGACGGCGGAGAACTCACCTTGGCTGACAATGGGGAGAAAAGCTCGCCCGTTTTCGGCTAAGGGACCCTTTTATAGTGGCTGGCCAGGCCACGTTCGGGGGCCGAACGTGCCTCCGCATGCATGCCATGTTCGGCGGCCGAACCTGGACTTCCCTCACTTATGCCTTCGGGGGCCTAAGGCACACCCGAAATGCATGCATGTTCGGCGGCCGAACTTGAGATTCGGCGGCCGAACTTGAGATTCGGCGGCCGAACTTGAGATTCGGCGGCCGAACTTGAGATTCGGCGGCCGAACCTGGGTTTTCCTCCAAGGTTGTTTTCATGCAAAAACTCATTTCCTTTTTACTTAAAACCATGAAAAACATTAAAACATTTTATGAAAATATGTTTCTACCCTACTAGAGGCTTCCGACATCCGAGATTCCACCGGACGGTAGGAATTCCGATACCGGAGTCTAGCCGGGTATTACATTCTCCCCCCCTTAAGAACATTCATCCCCGAATGTTCCTCAACTAGCACATGCAAGGCATACAACATATCGTACACATAAAACACATGAAACATATAAGAAACTAACCTTAGAAAAGATAAGGGTATTGCTGGAGCATGGACTCCCGTGTCTCCCAAGTGCATTCTTCCAAATTGTGGTGGTTCCACAGGACTTTCACCATCGGGATTTCCTTGTTTCTTAGCTTTCTGATCTGGGTGTCAAGGATCCGTACTGGCTGTTCAACATAGGTGAGATCTTTTTGGATCTCCACATCAGGCTCACTAAGAACCTTGCTCGGATCTGACACGAACTTTCTCAACATTGAAACATGGAAAACTGGATGGATTCTTTCCATTGAAGCAGGCAAATCTAGCTTGTACGACACATTCCCAATCTTCTACAAGATTTCAAAGGGTCCGATGTATCGTGGGGCTAGTTTACCTTTCTTCCCGAAGCGAACCACTCCTTTCATAGGGGACACCTTGAGCAATACCAGATCCCCCTCCTGAAACTCTACCTGTCTTTTGCGGATGTCTGCATAACTCTTCTGTCTACTTGCAGCAGTTTTGATTCTTTCTCTGATTATGGGTACTACCCTGCTGGTAATCTCTACTAGCTCAGGCCCTGCCAAGGCCTTTTCTCCAACTTCTTCCCAGCAAACAGGTGATCTGCACTTCCTCCCATACAAAGCTTCATATGGAGCCATCCCGATGCTAGCATGATGGCTGTTATTGTAGGCAAACTCCACCAAGGGTAGATGCTGCCTCCAAGAACCGCCAAAGTCCAGCACACACATTCTAAGCATATCCTCTATGGTATGGATGGTCCTTTCTGATTGTCCGTCCGTCTGTGGATGGAAAGCAGTGGTAAAATCCAACCTGGTACCCATGGCGTTCTGCAGACTCCGCCAAAATCTGGAGGTTAACTGGGGCCCTCTATCGGACACTATCGAAATAGGAACCCCATGCAGTCTGACGATCTCATCAACATACACCTGCGCCAACTTGTCCACAGAATAGCCACTCCTGACAGGGATGAAGTGAGCAGATTTGGTGAGTCTGTCCACAATCACCCATATGGAGTCCAATCTGTTGGACGCCGCCGGTAACCCCACTACGAAGTCTATAGCTATATTCTCCCATTTCCACTCTGGAATAGGTAGCGGGTTAAGCATTCCAGCCGGCTTCTGATGTTCCAGCTTCACCCTCTGACACACTTCGCAGGCTGACACAAACTGTGCCACTTCTTTCTTCATCGCTGGCCACCAATAAACCTTCTTCAGATCTTGATACATCTTGGTGGCTCTGGTGTGAACGCTGTATCTTGCATTATGAGCCTCCCTCATAATGTCTCCTTTTAGCCCTATGTCATCTGGTACACACAATCGACTCCCATAGCGGAGGATCCCCTTGTTGTCAAATCTGAACTCACTATCTTTGCCTGATTGAACAGTCCTGGCAATCTTCACTAACTCCGGGTCCTCATGCTGTTTCTGAGCCACTTGCTCCAGAAACACAGGTGTCACTCTCATCTGGGCCACTAAAGCACCTGTACCAGACAACTCCAACTATAGATCTTCCTCAATGAGCTTGTAAAACTCCTTCACCACTGGCCTCCTTTTTGCCGTGATGTGGGATAGACTGCCTAGTGATTTCCGGCTTAGGGCGTCTGCCACAACATTCGCCTTACCCGGATGATACTGAATCTTGCAATCATAGTCACTCAGCAGCTCTACCCATCTCCTCTGTCTCAAATTCAAATCTCTTTGACTCAGGATGTACTGCAGGCTTTTATGATCTGTAAAGATCTCACATTTTACCCCATAGAGGTAGTGCCTCCACATCTTGAGTGCAAAGATTACTGCTGCCATCTCAAGGTCATGTGTGGGGTAATTCAACTCATGCTTCTTCAGCTGCCTAGAAGCATAAGCAATCACCCTCTCATTCTGCATTAACACACAACCTAGTCCCACACGGGACGCATCACAGAAGACTGTAAAGTCCTCATCACTAGATGGCAGGGCTAACACTGGTGCTGAAGTCAACCTCTTCTTAAGCTCTTCAAAACTCTCTTCGCACTGGTCGGTCCACACAAACTTTTGATTCTTCCTGGTTAGTCTGGTCAAAGGAGCTGCAACTTTTGAGAAGTCCTGGACAAACCTCCTGTAGTAACCCGCCAAACCCAAGAAACTCCTGATTTCTGTCACTGAAGTGGGTCTAGGCCAGTTAGCCACAGCTTCTACCTTCTTGGGGTCCACCTTTATTCCATTTCCCGATACAACATGCCCCAAAAAGGAAATGCTCCTCAGCCAGAACTCACACTTAGAGAACTTGGCATACAAGCCATGTTCCCTCAAGGTCTGCAGAACCAACCTCAGATGATGGGCATGCTCCTCTGCATTCCTGGAATACACCAAGATATCATCTATGAAGACAATAACGAAGTGATCCAGGTACTGGCTAAACACTCTGTTCATGAGATCCATGAATGCTGCAGGGGCGTTGGTTAACCCGAACGGCATTACAAGGAACTCAAAATGCCCATATCTGGTCCTAAAAGCCGTCTTTGGCACATCCTCATCTCTGATCCTCAGCTGATGGTACCCAGATCTCAGATCTATTTTGGAGAAACAACCCGCTCCTGCTAGCTGGTCGAATAGATCGTCGATCCTTGGCAAAGGGTACTTGTTCTTGGTAGTGACTTTGTTCAACTGCCTGTAGTCGATACAAAGTCTAAGGGATCTATCCTTCTTTCTGACAAACAAGACTGGAGCACCCCAGGGTGAGGTACTCGGTCGGATGAAGCCCTTTTCTACCAGCTCTTGCAACTGTTCTTTCAATTCTTTCAACTCTGCTGGTGCCATCCTGTAGGTTGGGATAGAGATCAGTCGAGTTCCAGGCATCAATTCTATCTCGAACTCTATCTCCCTAGCAGATGGTAAACCTGGCAACTCGTCTGGGAACACATCTAAGAACTCTCTGACCACTGGCACCGAGGCGGGCTCTCTAACCTGACTGCTAAGCTCTCTCACATGAGCCAAATACCCCTGACATCCCCTCCTAAGCAACCTACGAGCCTGAAGAGCTGATATCAGACCTCTAGGTGTACCCCTCCTGTCTCCTTTGAAGACTACCTCTGACCCATCCTGACCTCTGAACCTGACTACCTTGTCCCTGCAGTCCAAGGTAGCACCATGGGTAGATAACTAGTCCATCCCTAGAATGACGTCAAAATCTATCAAGTCTAGAACCACAAGGTCGGCGGAAAGGCATCTTCCCTCAACAAAGACTGGATTGCACTGGCAGACTGACTCTGCCACTGATGGATCACACTTGGGTCCATTGACCCAGAGAGGACACTCTAACTCAGAGATCATCAACCCTAACCTCTGGACGGCTCTCGGTGCAATAAAAGAATGAGATGCACCAGGGTCCATCAAGGCATACACATCTGAACAACCAACGACTAAGTTACCTGCCACCACGGTGTTAGATGCATCTGCCTCCTGCTGTGTCATTGTGAAGATCCGTGCTGGAGCTGATGGACCTTCACCTCTGAAACCCGCTGAAGAAGAGGCTGCCCTCTCCCTCTACCTCTGCCACTGGCCTGAGTCGTGGCTGGAGCTGCTGGCTGCGCTACACTACCTGAAGCTGTCTGCTGGGACTGTGCCATCGGGGCTGCTCTTGGACACTCTCGAGACATATGCCCTTCCTGACCACATCTGTAACAGGCTGTCGTCCTAAACCGACATACTCCCCTATGTGGCTTACCACACCTTGCACAAACTGCATTATCCGCACCAGAGCTTGAGCCACCTCCAAAACCCAGACTGGACTTAACCTTGTTCCAGAACTTGTTCTTCTTGGACTTCCTAGAGCCTCTGTCCCACTTTTTACTACCTGAAGCTGCTGCACTCATAGAAGAAGAGCCTGGGGTCTTAGAACCAGAAGGCTGTGCCACTGACTGCTTGACTTTCCCCTCGATGATAGCACTAGCCTCCATCCTCCTAGCCATATCCACTATGGCATGGAAGCTCTCCCTATCTGCGGACTGAATCAAGGAGGAATACCTGGAGTGAAGTTTCATGATATACCTCCTTGACTTCTTCTGGTCTGTGTCAAGAGTTTGCCCTGCAAACGGCAACAGCTCCAAGAATCTGTCGGTGTACTCCTCTACACTCATTTCCTCTGTCTGCCTTAACTGTTCAAACTCAATCATCTTTAATTCTCTTGAACTGTCAGGAAAAGCCCATCCTGCAAATTCATTTGCAAACTCCTCCCACGATAGGCTATCCAACCTCGAGCTCACATAGTTCTTAAACCACTCACGGGCCTTTTTGCATTTTAATGTGAACCCAGCCATCTGAATGGCTCTACTGTCATCCGCCCCTATCTCATCTGTAATGGTTTTGACCCTCTCAAGGTACACAAACGGGTCATCACCGGTTTCAAACTGGGGAGCACCCAGCTTCATGTAGTCGGTCATCTTGACCTTGCTCCCACCAGATGAGCTAGGCTTAGGCATATGGGTTGCTAGAACTGTGGGTTCTGCTGATGGTGGAGGAGGTGCAACATTTTCTGAGGTAGGGTTTGCTGGATTTGGATAGTAAGGTGGGGGTGGATACATTGGGTATTGTGAATATGGTGGGTAGTAGGGTGGGTATGGCATCTGTGTGGGATAAGGGGTAAAGCTAGGGTAATCCGATGTACCTCCCATCGAATACCCGGGATTTTGTGAGAAGTGTGGGTAGTGGGGTGGCTGAACAAATCCCGAGGCTTGAGTGCCTCCTTGGGACTCTCCCATTCCCTCTTCTGACATGCTAACTCCCGGACTGCCATCCCTCCTCTGCTCTACATCCATATCATCCCCCATGTCCTCTGACATTCCTCCCTGAACTGTTCCCCTCACTGATCTGCTCCTACCCAGATCCAGAGACCTTCTAGGGTCTCTTACTGCTCTTTCTCTGTTAGACCTACTAGACATTGCCCTAGGCAATGTAGGAGGACGGGCGCTCATGCCTTCATCCTCAGGTGGCACTCCAGTCAATCGTGCAGATCGACGAGTACCTCTCATCCTGTTTTTTCTGGAAAACAGCACAAAACATATAAACATTAGCATCATATGGTACATGTGGGCACACATGAACCCTCATCACATACATCACATATCATTAATGCACATGCATATAATCATGGCATTTCACATCATCATACAAGACAGGACTCCACATCCTATCCTAGTGGACATGACCTTTCCTATTGTGCTTGACCTTCTATAACATCTATGAGCCCGACACTCTAGGTCCGACCATATGAACCTAGGGCTTTGATACCATTCTGTAACGACCCGAAAATCGGACCGCTACCGGCGCTAGGATCCAGGTCGGCTTAAGGCCGCCGGGCCCCGTAGCAAGCCTAACATACATCCTGTGAACCTGTTTAATCCCATACATGATCAACAAAAAACATAAAAATTAAAACTTTTCTTTCATTCAAACACCAACTCAACCTGTGCATAGACATAATCATAAACATCGACCCCTCTGTGGGATCTCATCAATGCCCCAATGGGCAATTACAACATATGCTGAGTTGGTTTACATAAACATCATAAAAGATCTAGGATCATGCATTGAAAGGGATACCTTACACATAGGTCAAGCACAACCTCTAATCCTCAATATCATTACATTACATAACTATTCATAACTTTACATTTTATCATGTCCACATTCTATCTATTACATACAATTGACTTCAATACTCTTGCTGACCTCCTGGTCTACCCTGTACCTGCAAACCTGGGGAATTTGGGAGAGGGGTGAGCTACTAGAGCCCAGTGAGCAGAATCATAAAGCATTTAAAACACATGCTATCATGGAATGCATCACATCACAACTAATCATATCAAGGATGAACTTGTCACCATCTAGCCCTCTACATATTCCAATCATGCCAGGGGCGTAGTGCAGGCCACACCTGGTCTTTCTCTTATACATAACATAACATACATAACCAATGGTGCCGGGGGCGTAGTGCAGGCCACACCCGGTCTTTCTCTTACATAGTGCCAGGGGCGTAGTGCAGGCCACACCTGGACTTCCATATCATATCATCATGTCATAACATATGAGGGCTAATGGATCACTCAACATTCATCCACATCAACAACATATTATGCAATGCAACATATTCGTGATTTCTAATGCAAACAACCTAAAATATCACATGGCATCCGTGATGCATGAACATGCTCAAAATTGATTTATTTATTTAAAAGCATAAGAGTTATTCCACTCACCTCTGGCTAGCTCTGACACTGACTGAAGCAGCTGACTCACTGCTGAGGTCCTCGGTTCCTCGGGTCCGAACCTACACAGGTGGACTCAAATGAGGGACCAAACAACTAGAACATAACTCTAAAAACATCCCCCAAAAACCCTCTAAAACTCCTTAAAACATCCATGCAAAAACATGCAAAGGAAGGCTGGACAGGGCACTTTCGGCGGCTGAAAGTCCCTCCAGAGCCGAAAGTCAGGCAGGTTCGGCGGCACCTTCGGCGGCCGAAACTCCCAGACAGAGGCAAAACTCATGCATGTTCGGCGGCACTTTCGGCGGTCGAAACTCCCAGACAGAGAAGAAAGTCTCCTTTCGGGGGCAAGCTTCGGCAGCCGAAGGCTGCTTCCACAAGAGGGTTCGGTGGCCGAAAGTCCTTTCGGCTGCCGAACCTGGTTTCTCCCAAAGGGCAGAAACTAGGTTCAAACATGCACAAATGCCTCCAAACTCATACCATCATGCATTTAGCTCAACCAAAACATGCATACAAGCTCCTAGGGGTCTCAAACTACCTTAAACCCCAACTACAACACATCAAACATACATTTACAAGCCACATTGCTCAAAAACTCATAAAAAACCCATAAACTCAACATAAGCTTACTCATACATTTTTTACCCCATGAACTTGCATAAAACTTGTTTAAAACATAATGTAAGCTAGAGATCGACTCTTACCTCTTGAAGATCGAGAGTATAGGCGATCTAACTTGGAGTTGGGAGAGATTTAGCTCCTTGGGTCTCCAAGTTCAAAACTTGCTCAAAACTTGAAAATCTTCAAAAGAAAGCAAAAACTTGTGAAAATCTTGAAAGATCTGAAGGAAAAGACTCAAGATTGGTGAGGGACGGCGGAGAACTCACCTTGGCCGACAATGGGGAGAAAAGCTCGCCCGTTTTCGGCTAAGGGACCCTTTTATAGTGGCTGGCCAGGCCACGTTCGGGGGCCGAACGTGCCTCCGCATGCATGCCATGTTCGGCGGCCGAACTTGAAGTTCAACGGCCGAACCTGGACTTCCCTCACTCATGCCTTCGGGGGCCTAAGGCACACCCGAAATGCATGCATGTTCGGCGGCCGAACTTGAGATTCGGCTGCCGAACCTGGGTTTTCCTCCAAGGTTGTTTTCATGCAAAAACTCATTTCCTTTTTACTTAAAACCATGAAAAACATTAAAACATTTTATGAAAACATGTTTCTACCCTACTAGAGGCTTCCGACATCCGAGATTCCACCGGACGGTAGGAATTTCGATACCGGAGTCTAACCGGGTATTACAATGCAGTTGAAATTTCTGATAAACCGCCGATAGAAAGTAGCAAGTCCATGGAAGCCGCGAACTTCTAAAATAGTTTTGGGGATGGACTAGTTCCGTATTACTTCTATCTTCTTCTCATCAATATGTATCTCGTCTGCGCTAACAACAAACCTAAAAAATAGAATGTGCTCCGTCATATAGATGCATTTTTTTAAATTAATAACCAGCTCACTTTTTTACAAGACTGTCATGACTTGACAAAGGTGCTATAAATGTCCTTCTTCACTGTGATTAAAAGTCAAGATGTCATCAAAATAAACAATCGCAAATTTGCGTAAGAAAGGATGCAAAACTTGATTTATAAGTCGCATAAACGTGCTGGGTGCATTCATCAAATCAAATGGTATAACCAGCCACTCGTACAAGCCTTTCTTAGTCTTGAAGGCTGTCTTCCATTCATCTCCCTCCTTAATCTGAATTTGGTGATAGCCACTTTTAAGGTCGATCTTAAAGAAGACTTTGGACTCTGATAGCTGATCCAATATGTCATCCAGCTGCAGAATAGGAAATCGATAATGAACTGTAATTTTGTTGATGACTCTACTATCCATGCACATTCTCCAAGTTTCATCTTTCTTTGGGACAAATACGACAGGAACTCTGCAGGGGCTAATGCTATCCCGAATATGTTTCTTCTTCAATAACTCTTCAACCTATTCTTGGAGGATTTCACTCTCTTTTAGACTCATCTTGTAATGAGGCAGATTCGGTAATTTGATCTAGGAATGAGATCAATCTGATGTTGAATATCCCGTAAAGGTGGAAGCTTGGAGGATTCCTTCACTATCCTAGGAAACTCCTTTAACAGTTCTTTAACGGGTGGTGGTAAAGATGGTGCATCCTCCGCTGCACCTGTTGCTCTCACCAATAAAGCCAGTGTGCCTCCAGATTTCTCACTTGCGCCTGGTAGCCTTTGCACTCCCGTGGAAACAGCAACAACATTCTTCCCTTCCGCTTTAGAATGGTTCGCAGAATCGGAAGGCAAAATAATAATCTTATTTTGATTCCATGTGAACATGTATGAATTCTCCTTCCACTTATGCAAAGCATCAATATTGAACTGCCAAGAACGGCCTAACAAAATTCCACAGCAATCCATATTCACAACATCACAATTAACAAGTTCAATGTAAGATTTACCGATTGAGATGGGCACGCTGTAGATTCTATTGACTTCAATTATTGGACCTTCCTTAATCTATCCAACTTTGTATGGCAAAGGGCAAGGTTGTATAGGCAACTGCAATTTCTCCACCAATTACTTAGCTATCAGATTCTCACAACTGCAGCTATATTGATATCGAGGCTGCCAATCAACACGTTCTTTTGCCTTTTTGCCATCTCAATGGCATATGCCAAAGTGAAAATCGCTACTCTCATCATACAACAAATTTCGTGATTCAGGCCCCTCCGATAATGAGCAACCTGTTGGGCTTCGTTCTCACAGTTTTTATACCTCACCTGCAACCTCAAAAACTCCTCGGTATATTCATCCGCCTTTCGACTTCTTTGGATACAGTCATGATACCGGTTATACAAAACCTGAGCGTGATCACTAGGCAAGAATCATTATTCAATCATCTGCTTCATCAACAACCAGTTTCGTATAGGTTTCAGCCTCCTATGATAGCATTCATTTTGAATCAAATTCCACCAGGCTACTGCACCACCCTTTAATTTATAGGCCACAATCGAAACCTTTCGATCCTCTTTCACATTCATAACTTCGAAGAACCGATCAACCTCCGCCATTCATTCAAGAACATATATCTTATAGAATTATTACATAAAATATGGAGAAGATTATCGCCAATATATAGATCTTCTTTTTTAAAAATTCGGTGATCGAGTGAAATACTGAATAATTTTTAATGAACTATCAGCCTATATTGGATTTGACTATGATGATGTAAATATTAAGCTTTTTAGCGAATTAACTAATTTTCAAACAAAATTAATGGCAAAAAAATTTAAATATACTCTCCAACTTTACATCGAAATTAAATATATCTATAACTATTAATTTAAGGTCAAATCATTCTCTCATTTTTTTTTAAAAAGAAAATCCCTACAAATAAAGTAGGTTTAAAAAAAAAAGTAGCTACAATGTTGTATTAATTTTATAATAATTAATAACAAAAGTGTCACGTGTTGGATCATATTTTAAAATGCATATTAATTTTCATTTAAATTTTTAAATCACAAAAATCGTTGTTAATATAATAAAAAAAATTAAATTTTAATAATTTAAAATAAAAGATAAATTTTACCATCCAATTAATTATGTTTTTAGAAGAAATAATTGAATTTTAAGCCAAAGTTTTGATTGAAGTAAAAATCTATGTGAAAATTTTAGTGAGCTATAAATTGCTTGGCTGGTGATGAAGAAGAAAAAAAAGTTAGTTTTTTAAAAAATAAATAATCTTCTGAGTAGTTAAGAACGACGATAACAATTATATTGTAATACTCACATGTTCTTGAGAATTAAATAGAGATACTTTATTCTTTTTTAGGTTTGAAAATTATTTGTAATATTGTTGAATTTGTGTGTGATAATCATATTAAAACTATTTTAAATAAATATTTTAAATTAAAAATTTTAAATCATAATTGAAGGGCTACTATTTATTTATGTCAATTGAATTTGAAAAATTATAATGAATAGATAAATGGAAACCCTCAAAAAAAAAATTTTGGCTTATATCTTGCAAGAATTACTAAAAATTATTTTAGCTAATCTTCTGTATTATTTTCCATAAAACTCTATTATTATAATAGTATTGTTAATTTATTTAAATACTTAATTAAAAAGATAAATATTCAATTTAATTATTTAATATGATACAATTTAATCTTTTGAAAATTTGTTGCTTAAAAATTTTCAATATTAATTTGAAAAATTAATTAAAACACATTAAAAAGACAATAATTTTTATTCCACATATAAGATAACGATATAATATTTTAAAAATATTATTACAACATATGCTAGATCATTGGAGCTTCATAATTGCCCAACGATATTATTTAATTATGAGATACACACAAAACATCCAGACATAATCTACATCACATAGAATTTGCCAACCTTCCTTGAATCCTTTGATGTAAGCTCATAGATATTATTTGCATTAACCGATATATTCAGGAATTTTGTGAACCAATGAGCCGATTTCTTGGGATACCTTGTTAGGTTATTTTTGTAGTCTACATAGTACAACCCAAATCTTGATGTATAACCAATATTCCATTCGAAGTTGTCTAAATATGACCATGCAAAATAACCTTTGAGTTTAACACCGTAGTTCCTGTAAAAATTAATAATCATTTGAAAATAAATTAAAAATAGTTATCCCAAATCTCTATAATAATTAGTATGGGTCATAGAGTTTGGACTCACTTGAGAGATCCTAGTGCATTCCACATATGCTTTTTATAGTACGAAATCCTGAAATCATCTTGAAGTGCCTCTTCAATTGGTTGAGATTCATTATTGTAGTTGTCAACCCCTAAATTAGTGTGAACTTGAGAATTAGATCAAAAATATAATCTCGATTTACTTTTCTATGAACAAAATATTTATTAAAAAAAAAAACTTACCATTCTCAGTAACGTAAATGACTGGATCATTATATGTATCTTTGGTATAGTTCAAAAAGTGTCGAATACCTTTTGGAAAAATGTAAAACCATGACGAGTAAGCCTGCAAATTTTTAATTTGTATGTCAACAATATTATTCACATAAATATTTCTCTTTGCTAGAATTTTATCAATTTATTTTTCTTTGTACTAACCTGTGGACCAATAAGATTACCATTAAGATCGTAAGCTGCAGTAAAGGAAAAAAAATCATATTGTCAATTAAACTTTTTTAAGACAGATAAACTTAATCAACCTATTTCTATATGTAAAAGATACAAACACATATTCTTTTCGACCTTTGATGTATAATTTTATACGTGAACTTACGAGTCGCATTAACACCACTATCAGTTTTGTATCTACGAAATTTTGGATCAACTGGAGGAATTGGTTCTGCATAATATGCAGTGTAGTATTGTAATCCAACAAAATCATATGATCCCCTAAGTAATTGAGATTCTTCATCTGTAAATCCAATCAATTTATCTCCGGCTAAATCTACCATAGTTCTTGGATATCGTCCATAAGTCATGGGATCCATCCACCTGAAATTATGAACAAAAATACAAAGTTTAATTGAAGATTTATATACATGTTAAACATTTAATTACCAGCTCAATTTGGAAGAAAGACTCACAATCCAAACATGAAATCTAAGGCTGTTTTGGCTGCTTGCACATCAACTTTACTGTCGGAGAGAGGTTCATACCAGAAGGTAAAGAGGGTAATCCCAATCTTGCCCTTTTGAGTTCCCTACATAGTCAAATATACAAAGGTTTTATGTAATTGCATATATTTTTTTAGGAGAAAAATATATATATAATATAAACCTGATAATATTTTCTATATTGGTGAACAGCTGCAGCATGAGAAAGAAGCAAATTATGGGCAACTATATAAGGTTCTGTGGCTGAGTCTCCAGCTAGGCATTGGCGATTCACCCAAGATGAGCATCGACCAGGGGCAAAAACTCCATCATCATGGGCAAATCCAACATATGCTGATGGTTCATTAAAAGTCATCCAGCGTTTCACTCGATCACCGAATCTTTCAAAGAGAAGATCTGCATATTGGAGATAATCGTACCTGTATTTCATGTAATAATTCAATAAGATATTTTAATACTTAGATGAGAATATTTTTGAACAAAATTTATATGAAATTCTAAATTTTTAATATTTTAAAATCACAATAAAATTATATACTTACACAATATCACGGCTTAAGAAGCCACCATATTTGTCCTGCAGTGCTTGAGGAGTATCCCAATGAAAAATAGTAACAAAAGGCTCTAGTCCTGAATTTTATAACAAAATAAATTAAACATTTTGATGTAATTTAATTAACTTTGATAAGTTTGGAATACTTTTGTAATTTTAATTTAATTTTCAATCTCCTTAAAGAAAATATATAAGGTTTACCATTGCTTATAATTTCATTGATAACATCATTGTAGAATTGAATTCCTTCCTCGTTCACTCCTTCACGTCTCCTTCCGGCTAAAATTTAATGTTTCAAAAATAAAAATAGAGAAATTTATAAATATTTTGCATAACAACTTTAATTTATAAATAAAAACAAAAATTTAATAAAATACTTACATGGTATAACTCTAGACCATGAAATGGACATTCTAAATGCATTAAAACCCATCTTTTTGACGTTTTTTATATCTTGCTGCAACATCAATTTCACAAAGCTTATTTAATTTTGTTGTTGATAATCAACATAGGGCTTGAGGAAGGAAATATAAAATAAAAAGTTTGACTGCTATACTATGTAGCGGTTATAGAAATCAACTGCAACGTCTCCATTGCTGCCATCTAATATTCTATCTGCAAAATTAGACATAAATAATTAGATATAGTCAATAAAGATGGACAAATACACATACATACCTGGAGTCTCCTTGGAAAATATGTCCCAAACACTAGGTGCTCTACCCTTTGCGGTTGCTTCACCTTCGATCTGAATATCATAAATGATTATATATTTTTCAAATGAAACTATCATTTATTAAACATGTTTGTATACTTACCTGATAAGCAGAAGTAGCCGTTCCAAAAATGAAGTCATCTGGAAAATATTTACGGCTAAAATCGTCAGGAATATTATCATCATCATCATCAGTTCCCATTGCTGGCCTAGTGAGAGCCAACAAGCTTATGAACAAGACGAGCATCCCTGATAGCTGAAGAAAGTTGTAGTGTTTAGTAGCCATAGCGATAGCCACGAGAATTTCAAGTGCTTGTGTGTGGTTTTCGCTTCTTGGTAATGCCCCCTTTATATAGAGTCCATGCAGAACTTAAATCATCTACTTGTGAATTGCATGCATGGTTTATATGGCTGATATTTTTTGATATTATTATTTTTTAATAAAAAAGAATATTATTAAAATAAAAGTAAGTTCCCTTCTATTTTACATTTTAGCCCCACTTTTTTCAATAATACAATAAAGGTTTCAATAATCCTATCCACTTTTTGATATAATGTATTTGAACGTAGACGATTTTCTAAAACTATTATGACTTTTACATTAATTATACATATATATTATCAAATTATATTTTTGAATATATTATTTCGGAGAGATATATTTCTGTATATACATAAATATATATGCCTTTATTTAACATTTTTACGTGTTGTGGAGAGATATTCTACCCTATCCGTTTATAATTCTCTGAAAATTAATTTTTCACAACTTTAATTACTAATTTTGATAATGCTTTCTTCAAAAATGAAAGGATCATGTAATTTATAATTTTTTAAATTTTATCATATATTTTAAAAATAACCAATTTAAATTTACTCTTTTTAAATTTTTTATAATTATATCCAACTGTTAAAAAAATCCATTAATCCACTATGATAGATGCCGCATCATTTTCACATTATCTCTATGGAGATAATTGATAAAAAAAATTTATATACTTTTTCATTATTTTACAATTCTATCCTATACTTTAAAAGTAAGTCTGTATTACTTTCAAATTTTCATTAGATATACCAAATCGTTAAAAAAAATCATTAATCCACTGAAGATGTCATTTTTTTCTTTTTTTGTTAATTCATAAATGTAGATATATATATTTTTTTGAAAAATGGAGATATCATGTCTTTTATTGGAAGACGAAAATGCCACATCATTGATACATTAACATATCATTACTATATTAAATATAATATAATACGAGATGTGATGGATCGTAAAATTCATCACTTTGTTCATATTAAAACTCATTATTTTGTTATGATTTTGATAAAAACAAATGATTTTTTACTTGGAATTTAATTTTGAATAGATTTATGAGCAGAAATTGAGAAAATGAATAAAAAGATGTTGAATTAGAAGTTTTTCTGATCGGAGAGTACAACTTTGCCCAAAACTGTAGTCCAAGTCGACAGACAGACTCCAGAATTCAAATTTGCCGACTGTAATTCCCATTTTTTCAGCTATATAGAATTCAGATCAGTTTCACATTGAATCAAATACAATCAAATTAAGATTGATAATAGTAAAATTTCTTTTAAATTGTGAATATTTATTTTTTTATTGGGGAAATGCTATATAAAGTTTGCCTTAAAATTAATCTAAGCATATCATATTTTTCTCTTATCTTTCTTTCTCATATTCAGGCCCCCTTCTAGCCACCTTATTCTTCTTATATTTTCTTTATTTCTTTGCAATTTTTTTTATAGCTTTAGAGACTAAATATTTTTTTTCATAAAAAAGAACCGGTGGGATTCGCGTGTTTGAAAACTATAACCAAACAATAGATAATAAAATGAACTATCTTTCTAATTAAAATGATTATGTAGTGTTTCGATTTATCACATATAAGTGAATTAACTATTATTTTAGCATTAAATTATATAGTAGAATTGTAAAAAAATTATAAAATATAATTTTTTAATAAATTATTTTATATTATACTATGATAATATAATTTTTTTAAGTACATTAATTATTTTAAAATACAAACATGGAAACGTTTCCTTTTTATAAGAAAATGTGCAAAATGTTATAACTTAATTTATAAAGTTAGGTGAGAGATAGCATGAAATTGTGCTTTTGTCATTTTTATTACTAAGCTTTTAATTAAACGTGCTTACACATTGCAAGTAAAATTAATTTAAAAAATAAAGAAAATTTCTAACTTATCTAAACAATACAATTAAAAAGCAAATTTATCTAGGAAAAATAAATAAATAAATTTTAACAAAAATTATAAAAAACTATTATTTATTTTTAATTTTACTTATATATTTTATTTTTAAAAAAATTATTTTAAAATTATTTGTAAGAATTTATTACATGTAACCTGCACTGCTTTCTCATCACAGGATTTAGATTTGAGCAATATTTTGATTCTCAAAATTATAATTGTTCTTATTACTATTAATAATAATCCTTAAAATTTTGTTAGAACAATTTTTCATCAAAAGATTGAAATTCTCATTTGAGTTTTTCTTTCCTCTTAACATAATTTCTTCTAACTATAAGAAATTATCACATTATTTTTAGATTTCTATTTATTTCCACTTCCATGAAAATTAATTTGTTATTAAGGAAAAAAGTCTCATTCTTAGCCTGTATTTTTTTTTAACTATTTTTCAAATATTTTTATGAAATTATTTTTTTAAACCCTTCTCTTAAATTCTATTATTTAAACTATCATTTTATATTATTATTAACATAATACATATACATACGAGTAAGTAAGTAGTATTCGGTTCGAACTGAAAAAATCGATCGAACTGATTAATTTGAAAATTCAGTTCGATATTTTATTCAATTTAGTTCGGTTCAATTTTTAGTTTTAAAAATTTTGATTATTTTGGTTCGGTTTGATTTTAATCAGAAAAAATTAAAAAAATTAAACTGAACTGATTAGTAATAATAGTATATTATTTTCAATTATATTGAGAGTATAGATTATATTAAGGTTAAAATATTTTAATTAAATTTTAAAATTTTAAAAATAAAATATAAAATATAAAAAAATTATTAAAAATTTAAACCTATCAAACTGAACTGAATTGAATCAAATTGAATCAAACTGATTCGGTTTGATTCGATTTCTAATCAAAATCAATTCAGTCCGATTTTTATAAATACAAAAATTTTAGTTTTTGATTTATTCAATTCGGTTTGATTTTAAACCGAACCGACCGAATGATTGCCCTATGTATAAGTTGATTTTTTATTTTTATTGAACTTCTTTTCATTGAAACTTTATTTATAAAAAATCTCTTTAAAATAAATTTCATTATTATTTTATTGAGATGAATATTAAATTTTTATTTAAAAAAGTCATTTATTTTAATGAAATAAACTATTTTTATAAGATATTGGGATAGATTGACTAACTGTTAAGTGAATTAGCTGGCTTTAATAAATAAAAGAATTAAGAGAACATAAAATAAACATATAACTATGCAGAAAATTAAAAATAAAATAAAATTTAGTATCAAAATTATAAGTTGCTAATAAATAAAGAACTTTTATTAACATTTTCTTACGATTTATATAAAAAGCAATTTTCTTTTTTGAAATTTCATACAATTAATTACTTGTTTAACCAAATTAAGTCATCATATTAGTCTCTTATTTAGTTTAATATTTTTCATGAGAAGAAAAATTTATTAAGTATTAATTTTTTTAGGGAGATTTACAATTTAGTTTCTAGATATTGTCATTATTAATAAGTCAGTCTCCATATTTTTAAAAATCTATTAAAACGTTCTTATCTTTTTTCTCCATCAATAAAATAGTCCTTCCATCTATTTCTGCTATTAAAATACAGCAAAAGATCAAATTACCCATTTCTTTTCCTCCTCCTTCATTGATTCTTCCTCATCTTCTTCTTCTTTGCTTTTTCTTTTTCTTCTTCTTCTTTTTTGATTCTTTTCGATTTTTCTTTTTATTTTTTTTCTTTAAGGAGAAGGAAGAGAAAGAGGCGATTCTTCTTCTTCTTCTTTTTCTTATTTTTCTTCTTCATCATCTTCTTCTTCTTCTCCTTCTCCTTTTTTTTTTTCTTCTTCTTTTTTCTTCTTTTTCTTCTTATTCTCCTTCATCATCATCTTCTTCTTCTTTTTTGAGGAGAAGGAGGGACTATTTTTTTGATGGAAAGAAATGATAAAAATATTTTAATAGATATGAGAAAAGATAAGGACGTTTTAATAAATTTCTGAAAATATAGGAACTGATTTATTAATAATGGTAATATCCAATGACTAAATAAGGTTTTATTTGAAGGCAAAATTAGATTTTAAAAATTTTCTCTCTCATTCTTTATCTATTTTTAACAGAAAAGATGACGGAAGAACTATTTCGTTGACGGAAAGAAAAGATAAGAACGTTTTAATAGATTTCTAAAATGTAGGGACTGATTTATTAATAATGGTAATATCTAGAAATTAAATAGTAAATTTTCTATTTTTTTATTAGCTTATGGTACATATAGTAATTATTTTTCTGCTTTAATTGTATTAAAAAATTTACTATAATACTGAATTTTATGAAATATATATTTATACATAAATTACATATTATAAAATTATAGATAGATTATAAAATATACTTTACTTAATTTTATTTTAAGTGTAATATATTATAATTCTTAATGAATTAAAGATAGTTAAAATTTTATTAGTTTTAATTTTTTTAAATTAATTTTAAGGAATTTTTTTTGTTTATTTTCCTAAAAATAATGTTACATCACATATTAAAATCATTATTTTAATTTTTGTCTTATAAGTCGACAAAAAACATTTTTTTTCAATTCTTTAATCAATTGTTATATAAATCAATTTAAAAGGAAATAAATGTTTTTTCAGTTTATGTTTAAAAAAATATTTAATGTTATATCACAAATCAAAATTATCATTTTCTTGAGAAATTTATTATTTTTCACATATATTGTTATTGGATATTTTTAACATGCAACTCCAAACTACACTACAAATTAATCATTTTTATAATTAAATTATCAATTATATAAAAAATTATAGACATGTTAAGAATAAAATTAATAGAAAAATAAAAAAATTATATTAACATCAAAATTTATTTTATAACAATAAAATCACTTTAAATAATTATATAAAGAATCAAGAATAATTGAGATAATTCCATTATCTCTCTTTATTTTCACTTTAATAATTTTTTAAATGTGTTTTATACATTAATTATATATATATTTATTTATTTATTATAATAATTTATATTCTAATAATTTTATGATACTAACCTTAAATAGACAATTAAATTTGGTTTATTACATCATAATACCATATTTATAGAATACCAAATTATTGTAACCACACTTCATGGTTTGTTAAAAAAAATTATGAAATAAAATTAAGTAAATATATTAATTTTAACAATTTTTATAATTATAAATATGGCTGTAGCACATGAATTTTTTTTTTAAATTTCAAAAGTAATTTATTGCCTAATTTTAATATAAAGCAATAAAATTAATACTAATAATTTTATATTGAATAATTATTTTTTCATCCTTAAAGAATGTCAAATTTTACACATATATCTATCTATTTGTAAAATTTAATAGTTTAGTATATATATAATTTCACTGAAAATCTATCCATCTAATTTTTCATTAATTACTTTGAAATAACTAAAATCTTTAAATATTTAGTATTATTTAACCATTGGATTATATTAAAATTAGCACCTATGTATTTAGACTTCTTAAAAATAAAAGTCGTCGCTGTAATTTAACTTTATCAAACTGAAAAAAAAAAATTATTGTTTGGAGGAAAGGAATTTTAATTTAATAGTGTTAAAATATAAAGATTAAATTATTAAATTTTAAAAATAAAAAATTAATTTTAAAAAATAAGTCAACTAAAGCCCTCACCACTTAATCCAGTAGTAAAATGCATCTAAAGTAATCTGGAAAGTTTCAAGTTCTACTCTTCTAATTTTCAGTCCCCTATTTCAAAAAAAAAATTAACTAAACTCATACATTTTCCTTCCACTGCTAAATAAAATCAATTTTAAATTTTAAATTAATTAAGTCTCTATATTCTTAAGGATTAAATAGGTTTTAATTTAATATAATATTATTTTTTTTAATAATAAAATATTATTTTTTATAATTTAAACATAAAAAATTTAATATTTTAATTATCATAAAAATTTTAAAATATATAGACATAATAAATAATTTTTAATATTATAAAAATAAATTTTATTATATAAAAAATATTATTTTTATAATTTAAACATAAAAAATTTAATATTTTAATTATCATAAAAATTTTAAAATATATAAACATAATAAATAATTTTTAATATTATAAAAATAAATTTTATTATATAAAAAATATTTTTATTATTAAAAAATAATATTATATTATTAAAAGAATAATATTATATTAGATGATAACTTATTTGGCGATTTAGTAATAGTACATTATTTAATTGAACTTATTTGATCTTTAAGTAAAAATATAAAATTTAAATGAATTTATATTTAAAAATATAAAAATATTTTTCGACTTAAAATTATTAATTTTCGATAATAAATTATGTTTAATCATTTATCATTTAAAAGATATAATTAATTTTTTTTTATGCGTATATAGTTTTTTATTAACAATTATTTTATTTTAATATAATGAAAGAGTATTTTTTATAAAACATTACCCTTATTATAAAATTATAATACGTTTTCATTTTTATATTTTATTTTAATTATTATAAGAAAATTTTAACATATTAAAAGTATTTTGAAAATAGTAAACTTTAAAATTGTTAAATTAATAGAAATTAGTCTTTATCCAGATTTATTTTTTTATTATTATGAATTGACAGAATTGAAGTTATTTTATCTAATTATTTTTATAGATAGTTGAACAGTTTTTCTAAATAAAATAAAAGTAGAAAACCTATTTTTTAAAAATTAAAATTTTCATGTTATATAATAAAAAAAAAAATTTGTTTCCGTCTCTTAAATTTAAGTTAAGAAATATTATAACTAAATTAGCAATTATAAGAATTTCTATTAACATTTTCTTATGATTTATATAAAATTCAATTTCTTTTTTGAAATTTCATACTGATGACCGCTGGATTCCTTCACCCCGGGCCAGGGGCTTGACCACAGCCCAAGGCCCATGACGTAGAGGCCCACACACCTGACATACATAACAAGCCTGGCTCATCCAACCCTCAATGCCGGGCTCGACCCATCTTCTTCATCCGACCGGCCCGGCCCACACGAAGCAGGCCCTCTCCACTCAGGCTTAGCGTCCGGCCCAACTCTCGGCCTAGCCCAGGATCCAGAGAAATATTCACCAGACAGCACCGACCTGAGGAGGAAGTTGCTGGTCTGGTCAAGACCCGACAAATGAGGCCGGAGCGACGTGGAAATGGACCAGATAGACAGACATGATGGTGCTAAAGGCGCGCCGACCTGATGAAGAAGTCGCTGGTCTGGTCAAGCTCCAACAAGTGAGGTCGTCGCGACACCGAACTGGACCAGATATGAAGGCATGATGGAGCTGACACCACGTATGCAAAGGAAGAAACCACAACCTTCAAGAATTAAAGCAGACACCACCACCAGATGATCAACTTTTGAGTGGGAAGGCTCCAGCAGATCAAACTCAACAGGTCGGAAGAAGAAGTCGGTCTCGCATTTTGAGTCGGATGGCCAGACTGTCCTCAAGATAAGTGGAGGTCGGACCCGAGCTCGGAGTTATCTTTGAGTCCAAGCTCAAGAGCAGGACTGAAAGGAACTCAAGAAATCCAGCAATTACAGTATTATAAGTCGAGGTCGGACCTGAGCTCGGAGTTAGATTTGTGTTCGAGGTCGGAGCATGCTTGAGCTCGGACTCGCGATTCAGATCGGAGGGAATGATGTTGTTGATGTTGGCCAGCTTGAAGACATGCAATTTTCAAACTTGAATTTAGCGGAGTACGATGGCCTGACTGAGCAGGTCAGCCAAGTCGACAACGTGGAATTCCTCAAATCCAAGATCAATTTGTTCATGGGTTGGAGTCCGTTGCTCCCAAGGGCGTATTGTTTCATTGGAATTGACAGAATCGAATCTGTGTGGCTCTGTTTCACCTCAGATTTCCAGGCTTGTGTGGTGACGTCACTCCCTTGCGTTTTCATGGCTTGTCTTTGTCAGGGAATGCCTTCTCTTGATGATCACCAGCTCCTATCGATCCATCAATCGAACTGGGTGGCCACTTCTTTGGGAGTCCGTGGTGTTTGTCTGTTGGGTCAAATGGGGCGTATCTCTCTGCAGGAGGAGGCTTGTTAATTGGTGGCTTGTATTGGGTAAGAGAGTGAGTAGTGAGTAACACCACTACAAGAAACAACACCAGCAAATATTTGGGAGGCAGTTTAATGCTTTCGGGAACCAAACAGAGAAGGAAAAGGAGATGAGGAAGGTGAATGCGTGAATGGGCTAGAGCCTATAACAGCAGGACAAGTGTCCTCTCTATTGGCTTTTTTGTATGCCAATAATACATATACATTTATATCAATGCAAGAAAAATCGCACCTGCTGAAGAAGATATGCTAGTTGATGAAGATGGTGAGTTTAAGGCAGAAGTGAATTCGAGTAGCTATGGAAAGCGCCCAAGGAGATCTGATCGGCGTAAGCAACAGGTCTCTTATAAGGAAAATTTGAGTGACGATGAAGACTTCATGACCCATTCAAAGAAAACCAAGGGGACGGGATCATCCTGTGCCAATGAAGAGAAGTGCAGAAATGGATTGAAGGACAATTTATTTAAAAAAGATAATCATTCTGGTGTAGCTTATGTGAAAGATCTGAATGAGGAGAACCAGAAGAAAGGTCGAGAGAGTTTTGCAAATGAATTAAAGGACAGCAAGGATGAAAAGAGAAAAGAAAAAGCAGAAGAAAATGGGTATTCGGGCTTAGATCGGCACTGGTGGGCCTCCGTTTGTTGCCATCAGAGCTGACATGGATGCTTTTCCCATTCAGGTTCCTATCTCCTCTTCTCGTAGTTCTATGTAGGCATGTGTCTACATATGCATTCATCTCATGCCATGTCATGTGCATGATAATATAACATATAGACATGCATGTAAAAAAAAAAAAAAAAAAAAAAGAAGAAGAAGACTCTTTTTTATAAATTAACCGATTCTTTTTACAATTAGTATTCGAAGTCCCAAATAGGTAAGATAGAATTTAAATTTCAAGATTGCCTTTGGTTATTGGTAATTATTTTTTACAGATGATTTTATAAATTGATTAAAAGGCATGTTTCGCATGTAAATAGTAAGACTAAGTTTAAAATAAACCTCTATGAGTTTAGATATCCTGATAATAGCTTGCATTTTATAGATCGAAAAGTCCTGAAGAAACACATGCAAAAATATTGTTCATTGCATCCCTAAAATTGCATGAGTTAATACTTGCATGCATCTGAAAGGTGAAACCGAGTGACATGTGTGACATATTATTTATTGACGGATATTATTGAATTAACAACAAGCATTCTCATTATATACGCTCTGTGCAAGCTCTTATTTTGCAGAAAAATTCAGAAAAATAAACAAGACCTCAGTTAGGCACAAAACCAGCTGAGATGATGAAGCGACAGTAAGGCCAATAAGCCTGAATCTTGTGCAAAAACCTCAAGAAGGCACAAAAAACTGCCGGCGGGGCCCCGAGGTCACCCCGGAACGGCCGGCGAGGATCTTAAAGATGCCTCCCGGAGCATGAAGACCGGGATCCCCTAGAACTCCCGGGAAAACAAAACAAAAAACTGCCGGCGGGGCCCCGAGGTCACCCCGGAACGGCCGGCGAGGATCTTAAAGATGCCTCCTGGAGCATGAAGACCGGGATCCCCTAGAACTCCCGGGAAAACAAAACAAAAAACTGCCGGCGGGGCCCCGAGGTCACCCCGGAACGGCCGGCGAGGATCTTAAAGATGCCTCCCGGAGCATAAAGACCGGGATCCCCTAGAACTCCCGGGAAAACAAAACAAAAAACTGCCGGCGGGCCCCGAGGTCACCCCGGAACGGCCGGCGAGGATCTTAAAGATGCCTCTCGGAGCATGAAGACCGGGATCCCCTAGAACTTCCGGGAAAACAAAACAAAAAACTGCCGGCGGGCCCCGAGGTCACCCCGGAACGGCCGGTGAGGATCTTAAAAGACCTCCCGGAGCATGAAGACTGGGATCCCCTAGAACTCCCGGGAAAACAAAGAAGACCGGGATCCCCTAGAACTCCCGGAAAAACAAAATAAAAACAGAAGGTGAGGATCTTAAAAGACCTCCCGGAGCATGAAGACCAGGGTCCCCAAGATCTCCTGGCAAAAGAAGACCTCAATGAGGTCTTGACAAAAGAAGACCTCACTGAGGTCCTAGCAAAGGAAGACCTCAATAAGGTCTTGACAAGGAAGACCTCAATAAGGTCTTGACAAGAGAAGACCTCAATAAGGTCTTGACAAAAGAAGACCTCACTGAGGTCCTAGCAAAAGAAGACCTCAATAAGGTCTTGACAAGGAAGACCTCAATAAGGTCTTGACAAAAGAAGACCTCACTGAGGTCCTAGCAAAAGAAGACCTCAATAAGGTCTTGACAAGGAAGACCTCAATAAGGTCTTGACAAAAGAAGACCTCACTGAGGTCCTAGCAAAAGGAGACCTCAATAAGGTCTTGACAAGGAAGACCTCAATAAGGTCTTGACAAGAGAAGACCTCAATAAGGTCTTGACAAAAGAAGACCTCACTGAGGTCCTAGCAAAGGAAGACCCCAATAAGGTATTGACAAGGAAGACCTCAATGAGGTCTTGACAAAAGAAGACCTCACTGAGGTCCTAGCAAAAGAAGACCTCAATAAGGTCTTGACAAAAGAAGACCTCACTGAGGTCCCAGCAAAGGAAGACCTCAATGAGGCAGAAGACCTCAATGAGGCAGAAGACCTCAAAAGAGGCAGAAGACCTCAAAGAGGCAGAAGACCTCAAAGAGGCAGAAGACCTCAATGAGGCAGAAGACCTCAAAGAGGCAGAAGACCTCAAAGAGGCAGAAGACCTCAATGAGGCAGAAGACCTCAAAGAGGCAGAAGACCTCAATGAGGCAGAAGACCTCAAAAAGGCAGAAGACCTCAATGAGGCAGAAGACCTCAATGAGGCAGAAGACCTCAAAGAGGCAGAAGACCTCAAAGAGGCAGAAGACCTCAATAAGGCAGAAGACCTCAAAGAGGCAGAAAACCTCACTGAGGCAGAAGACCTCAATGAGGCAGAAGACCGGCAAAGATCTCAAAAATCTCCCGGAGCAAAAATAGCCAGAATCCCCAAGATCATCCGGTGCAACAAGCAAAAACAACTCATAAAGAACATAGTTCTGATCTCACATAAAAGATTGGGGCACGGGACCATAAATGAAAAAGCTAAACTCCGACCTCCCAAAGGAGCTCAAGTCATCAGGTAGAGAGACTTTAATCTCACACAACAGCCAAAAGCACCAAAGCATCATGCCGATCTCAAGAAAACGAGCGCAGTACTGGTAAACCCGATAAGACAGACCGAATTAAGGCAAGGCGATTCCTAAGCAAACTGCATACCAAAATACAAAACCAAACAGAGAATCAGGGGTAATCATGAGAGGCAACGACCTCGAGAATTGACCGCTCACACTAAACCAACTCGGCTGACCTAGAGAAAGGTCCAAGCAACAAAGAGCCCGCAAAACGCTCGAAAGAAGACAGCCCATAAATACTCAGGGGCAAAAAACATACACAAGAGTCCAACTCTCAGGCAAAAATAATAAAAAGGCAAGAAAGGGATACTTTCGACAGGAGCAGTTCTCAGACCACACGGTCATGAATAGAGTTTAAAGATTTATCCCCTCACCAGTCATGGAATAACTGCTGAGGAGATAAAGGGGCAATTGATGATCGCTGGATTTCTTCACCCCGGTATAAAGGCCAGGCCCATGAAAACAGTCCATGATCCGAAGGCTTCAATATTCCCCTCAAGAGCCAGGTCCAGCCCGCTCAGTCACAGGGCCGGACTACGCCTAGACTCCTCAATCAAACCGGCCCAAACCTCTCGGCCCAGTAATCAGGCCCTCACCAGGCTCAACTTCAGCCCTACCATTCAACCCAGCCCGGAAAGGGGAAAATGACCAAGATGCCCCGCTGGTAGGTCCTTCCGCATGCGTATCAGAGGAGAATCATACGTATCAGAGGAGAATTAATGGCCGTTACGCATGGAGCAGGCGCCTGACACATCCGTACATACGGAGCTAGGCGACAGAAGACAGCTAGCATTGTGGCAGAGAGACAGATATATATATCACGATAGAGGCCACGCAGAGGAGACTCTCTTCTTCTTCCTTATCCTTCCTGGACACCATTTTTATTACTGTAACCCTTGCCTAAATATACTACTCTGAGCCATAAAATCTGACTTGAGCGTCGGAGGGCCTCTGCCGGGGCACACCCGATAGGCCCCTGACCATTCTTTCTTATTTACAGGTCCTTCACCAAGAAGAACATGGAGAGATCCACCAGGGAGCCCAGCAAGAAGGGACCCAGAAGAAAACCAGATCTATCATGGACCAGGAAGAGGAAAATATTTATCAGTAGTTAAAAATTAAGAGAAATTAATTTTCAGTATGAAAGAATATCACTCTACAATACAAAGAGATGCTAACGAAATGGTATCACTCGTAAATTTAATTTGATGATAAGTGTATCTGAATAAATCGGAAAAATCTTATATTATACTCTTCGATTCTCAATCCTCATTTAAAAAGAAAAAATAAAGGGCACAGTATTGAAATGATATATTCAAAAATATCTCCCCACAATTCTATATTTAAAAATATATTTTGATAATATATATATATATATAATTATTATGAAAGTCAAAATTAATTCTAAAAAATTGTCTAAAAGTTTAAAAAATCTAAAAATAGATATGATTGTGTAAAGTAAGAAAGTTGTCTAATACGAACAAACCTTATTGTATTATTGAAAAAAGTAGGACTACAATGTGAGACAGAAGGAACTTACTTTAATTTTAATAATATTCTTTTTTTATAAATATTTTAAACCTTATTGTATTTTAAAAATAATTTAATTTTTTATTTAAAAAATATTTTTATTAATTAATTTTTTTAAATATTTTAAAGCCGAAAAAATGTAAAAAAAAAAAATTCCTATAAAATTTACAGGTATGCTCCGTAAGTGATAAATATTTCAACAGATTAAATTGTATCATTTTAAATCATTAAATTGAGTATTTTTTTTTTATTAAGTTTTTAAATAAATTAACAATAATATTATATTAATGGCATTTTTATAGAAAATAATCTTACAAAAATTTCATTTTTTTTAATTTAATTATAATACAGAACATTACCCAAAATAATTTTTTATAATTCTTTTGAGATACAAGGAAAAAAATTGTTTGAGGGTATCCATTTATCTATTTATTATAACTTTTCAAATTCAAATAACTTAAATAAATTGTGGGCCTTAAATTATCAATTTAAAATTTTTAATTTAAAATAGTTTTAATATGAGTATCAAGAAATTCGACTATATTTCAAATAATTTCCACATCTAAAAAAAAAAATTATCTCATAGTAATTGAGCGTAGAATATGTAAATCATTTCTCTTCCTAATTCCAAGGTAACTGTGATAGTCGTTGCTTGTCTTTAGAGGCGAGCATTCGCTCGGTTCGATTTAAAATCGAACTGAAAATTGAAATTTTAGTATTTATAAAAATAGAATCGAATTGATTTTTATCAGAAATTAAATTGAACTGAACCGATCTGATTTAGTTAATTCGATTTGTTTTGATCGGTTTCAATATCTAATAATTTTTTTTATTTTTTACACTTTATTTTTAATATTTTAAAATTTAATTAAAATATTTTAATTTTAATATGTTCTAATTTTTTTATATTATTAAAAATAATATGTTATTATCACTAATCGATTCAGTTTGGCTTTTTTAATTTTTTTGATCAAAATCGAACCGAACTGAAATAATAAAAATTTTTAAAATTAAAAACCGAAACAAACTGAAATTAATAAAAAAACCAAATTAAAAATTTAAATTAATTCAATTCGATCGATTTTTTCGATTTGAACCGAATACTACTTAACCATAACTATGTTACTGTCCATGAAAAAATAAATTAGAAAAAGCAGTTTAACTATTCAGAATTTAAGTATTTACTTTTCGAAATGAAATATTAATTTTTTTTTTCAAAATAATGTAAAAATTTTGGCTCCAAATATTAGTAAAATTATCAAACAAATAATATCTAATATTATTTTTTAAATTTTAATCAATAGTTAACTTACTAAATTCATAATAATTAAATATAAATACATCGATCATGTGAAAAATTAATAAATTATTTATTTTAAAAAACTGAAGTAAAATTGTTAATAAAAAAATATATATAGTCGTTAGTTCGAGAATATTTTTAATTTTTTATATTTATTTTATTAGTCGTGAATAAAGCTGCTTTTTAGTTCTATTATTAAATAGTTAAAGATTTTTTTTTTCATAAAAGGCTTAGTATTAAAAGTGATAAAAGTGGTGTGCAGTGCTCATATCACATAATCGAATGTCATCTCTCACCTAATTTTCTAAATTAAGTGACAACATTTCCCATAAAAAGGAAATATTTCAATATGTACTCGGCGAACATTAAACACTTTCTATTCTTATTTTTGGCATTTTTAGAGAGAGAAATAAAAGTTTCCTTGATAAAGTGTTTTTTTAATTAAAGATAATATTTCATTAAATGAATAAAAGCATTACAATACATCAACTAAGCTTAAGGCTTAAAGCAATAAAGGAGAACATAACAAAGCAACGTGTATCTTTAAGGGTCAAATAAATAAAAACCTATTGAGGAAAAACTCCATGACACGGAACAACTAATTTTAGACTTTATAGCATATTTGAACCGATCTTAATTTTTACTGCCGACGTCCGATAGAGACCCACGATAACTTTTAAAAAAAAAAATTTTGGGACGCACGATTTTCAAAAGTGTGACGAGCGCCATAGGCTTGTCACAAAATTCGATATGGAAATTCATTCATTTAAGGGTCAATTTTGCATTTTAATTATTTTTTTTTGGATATTTTTATAATTTTGTGTATTAGGGTTTTTTTTTCTATTAGAAGTAGCATTTCTTGGTTATTAGAAAATCACTTTTCAATTTTTGAAAATTTTCAATAAGATTGTTCGTCTTTCAGCCTATCTTTTCTCTTATATCGTCTTAGTCAAACGATATTGGTTAAAACTCTTGACGGAGTCTAATTAGTCCTTTATCAGATTGGTATCAGAGTAAAGTTCGATCATGGCAGATAACTAAGAGGCGTGACTTGCTGCGATTGAGGCATCTTTGACAGAATTCAGGGAGATGATCGGACAACTAACCCTGCAGTAGGGAATCCACCAACCCACCGCCGCACACCCCCAGCCAATCGCCAATCGCCAATCCTGTACTTGCAAATCTCCAACAGAATTGCCAGGAAGGTTATAAGATCAAGATAGACCTTCAATATCTAATAAATTTTTTTATTTTTTACACTTTATTTTTAATATTTTAAAATTTAATTAAAATATTTTAATTTTAATATGTTCTAATTTCTCTATATTATTAAACATAATATATTATTATCACTAATTGGTTTGATTTGGCTTTTTTGATTTTTTTCTGATCAAAATCAAACCGAATTGAAATAACAAAAATTTTTAAAATTAAAAATCGAACCGAACTGAAATAAATAAAAAAATCAAATTGAATTTTTAAATTAATTTAGTTTGATCTATTTTTTCGATTTGAATCGAATACTACTTATTCATAAACATGTTACCGTCCATGAAAAAATAAAATTAAAAAAAGCAGTTTAACTATTCAAAATATTAAGTATTTACTTTTCGAAATGAAATATTAATTTTTTTTTCAAAATAATGTAAATATTTTGGCTTCAAATATTAGTAAAATTATCAAACACATAATATCTAATATTATTTTTTAAATTTTAATCAATAGTTAACTTACTAAATTCATAATAATTAAATATAAATACATCGATCATGTGAAAAATTAATAAATTATTTATTTTAAAAAACATAAGTAAAATTGTTAATAAAAAAACATATATATAGTCGTTAGTTCGAGAATATTTTTAATTTTTTATATTTATTTTATTAATCATGAATAAAGTTGCTTTTTAGTTCTATTATTAGATAGTTAAAGATTGTTTTTTTTTTTAAAAAAAAAATAAAAGGCTTAGTATAAAAAGTCATAAAAGTGGTGTGCAGTGCTCATATCACATAATCGAATGTCATCTCTCACCTAATTTTCTAAATTAAGTGACAACCTTTCCCATAAAAAGGAAATATTTCAATATGTACTCGGCGAACATTAAACACTTTCTATTCTTATTTTTGGCATTTTTAGAGAGAGAAATAAAAGTTTCCTTGATAAAGTGTTTTTTTAATTAAAGATAATATTTCATTAAATGAATAAAAGCATTACAATACATCAATTAAGCTTAAGGCTTAAGAACTAAAGGAGAACATAACAAAGCAACGTGTATCTTTAAGGCTCAAATAAATAAAAACTTATTGAAGAAAAACTCTAAAGATTCAAATCCGGATAAACTCAATTCTTACTCAAAAAGACAAAATATAAAGGCGTCAAAAAATATAGAAGCGCCCTTCTTCATCTCTAGAAGCTCCAACCAACGGTCGTTGGCGACCTACAATAACAAACCCACAATAATGGTTAAAAGCCGTTCTAGTATACTGAAGAGCAAGTAGTATATAAACAACGGTCAAAAGCAAATGGTAGAGGAGCTAGGAAAAAAAGGAGAACGAAGATCGCCACCAAAGACAATATGCATTCCAAATTAGAAACCAACGAAAGGGAAACCAGAGGCCAACTAGAAAGGGAAGAAAGCTTCCAGTTTCCTCCTCTAGGGCCAAAGGAAGTAACTTTTAGAAAATATAAAGTCATTGAGGAGGAAAAAGACCACATAGCCGATCGAAAAATGGCCATATAAGACTCTCCACCTCGCTCACTGATAGAGTATATTTTAGTTCATATTATCATTATGTTCTTAATGTTTATTTACATATTTTCTGCTTAATTTTGTGGTTTTAATTATGTTGTGCAGATATTAGGTGTAAAGAGACATTCTGGAGAAAATGTTCTTAAAACTGTCAAAAAGTGTCAAATATGGAAAGTGACAAAAAAGGAAAGTTTTCAAATAAGGAAAGTTTTCAGAAAAGGAAAATCCTCAAATAAGGAAAATCCTCAAATAAGGAAAGTGCAGAAGCAAAAGCAAATAAGGAAAGCTCAGTCAGAAGATTATTTGAAATTCAAATCGCAGATCTTTCTTTCCTTGTTAAAAAATATACACACATTGCAGCGGTCAAATCTTCCTATATAGGCAGCAAGATTTCAAGGAGATGCACTTGC
This sequence comes from Manihot esculenta, assembly GCF_001659605.2. Lineage (NCBI taxonomy): Eukaryota > Viridiplantae > Streptophyta > Magnoliopsida > Malpighiales > Euphorbiaceae > Manihot > Manihot esculenta. The sequence continues at coordinate 3,003,665 of NC_035167.2, read as the reverse complement.
CTCTTCCACATTCAGCATTCAAAATTCAAACAAAGGCTTCACCTAAAAAGGAAAAGACTGGACAGATTCACTTTCCCTTCTGCATTCAATGACCGCGCGCCACTTTACCTTTGAAGAGCAAGCACACGCCTCTTTCCTTCTGAATAATTTTGGAACGCGATTCTTTCCTTTTAGCACCTTGGCCAGCCTCTCAACTACTTGGGCAGCAAGTATGACCTAGGGCAGCACTTTCAACTATAAAAAGACACATAAGGAGCCTCCACACAAATTTTACACACCACCTTGGAGACACCTATGGGATTCACATCTCTTCTTCTATATTTCTTCTTTTCTTTTATTTTTTTTTTTTATTTTTGTTTCAGCCATGAGAGGCTGAAACCTTTTATTCTAGTTGAAGATTAGGTGATGCTTTAGTTGTTTTATGGATTGGGAGACTTGATCAAACATTGTTTATCTTTTGTTATTCAATATTCATACAATCTCATGCTTAATTCCATTGTTGCTTTGTTGTTTTGATCAATATGGCCAATTGATTCTTAATTGCAAGGTAATAATATGTTAGTTTGGATAATTTTTAGTCCTTAATTGCTGGAATTATTCAAACATAAGAATACTTGGTGTAAAAACCAAGGAAATTGTATGATCTAGCAACATCTCATGCGTTTGAGTAGTTAGGATTGGATCTCTCTCTTTCTTAATGCAATTAACAATTGTTTGATGCCTAAGGCCTAAGGACGTTCCTTGGCAATTTGTTAATTAGTAATTAATTAGAGGACGTTCCCTAATTGATTTAATCATAAGGAGAGACATGGTGGTGAGAAGCATCTTCCATCTCCATAACTAATCTATTGAATTAATCAAAAGAAACTAAGTGTCAATGATCAATCCCAACAACTGAAGTGGATCCAACTCTTCAACTACAGCTTTCTTATTATTTATTTCTCTTTTATTTTATTATTCGCTTATTTTAATTGCTTTCAGTAGTTTGTTAATCAAATTAATCTCAAACTCCCCATTTTACTTTTACTGCAATTTATTTTTATTCTGCTTTCAGTTTATCTCGTTTTCAGTTTTATCTCGTTTCAGTTTGTTTTGCTTTCAGTTTATTTTGCTTTCAGTTTATTTTGCTTTCAGTTTATTTCGCTTTCATTTTCTTTTGCTTTCCGTTTATTTCTCTTTCAGTTTATTTCGCTTTCAGTTTATTTTGCTTTCAGTTAGTTCTCGTTTCAGTTTATTTCTCTTTCAGTTTATTTTTATTTCAGTTAATTCTCTTGGTCTTGATAAGAAAAATAGGTAAATTCTATATTTCCTGTGGATTCGATCCTTTCACCACTATCTACAGTTGTAAAATTGTTGATAACCAGAAATGTTATTTTTGACCGGCTTCGACAACCGCGAGTCACTCACTACTTGAAAATGAGAAATATAGATGTTACCGGAAACCAAAGACAACCAAACGAAAAAGAGAAGAAGAAAAAAAAAACAACAACACATGGGCAGAGCAGAAGAAAAGACTCCCTTACTATGAAGCTCCTACCAACAACGAAAAGAACACACCAAAAGAATATTTACAGTCTCACCCAAAAGGGGATGAAGAGGATCCACTGTCGGGTGAGGTGGAGGGAGCCACCTTGCTCGGTGAGGTAGGGGGCTTCTCTAAAACCAACAAGAAAAGATGTATTTTTGCTTATTGTTCATGCCTTGTAGTTTTAAGATTTTATTTATTTAATGAATGTTTTTTTTCTGCAAAGTTTTTTAAACTTAGTTATGATGTGGCGTAAAAGGATCAATTTTTCAAAATAGGATTATTGTAATTGCTACTGATATTTTATTATATGTAAACTTATGAGTCTCAATAATGTCGCTATCAGTTTTGCATCTAATATTTTTGAATCAAATGTAATATTCATAATATGCAATGTAGTATTGTAATCCAAGAAAATCGTATGATCTCCTAAGTAATTGAGATTCTTCATATATAAACTTGATCAATCTATCTCCAATTAAATCTTTCATAGTTTTGTGACACCATTTATAAGTCATAGGATCTATTCACCTGAAATTAATTATGAAAAAAATACGATGTTTAACTAAAGGCTTGCGTATATAATAAATTTTTAACTACTTTTACTCAATAATTTAAAAGAAAGACTTAGAATCCAAACATAAAATTTATGACTACTTGTATGTATTGTTGGAAAGAAGTTTATACCGAAAGATAAAGAGAGTAATCTCAATCTTGTCATGCATACATTTCCTTAAGGAGAAAAATGATGTTTTATGTATAATATTTACACCTAATAATAATTTTTATATCGTTGAACAACCGTGGTATATGAAAGAAGCAAATATTATGTAAGGTTTAAGGGTTAGATTCTAGCGTGGCAATGATGATTTACTTAAGATGTGCACAAATCAGAGTAAAAACTCCATCATCATAAGTAAATTCAATGCATGCGGGTGGTTCATTGAAAGTTATTTAGTTTTTCATTTGATCACCGAATCTTTCGAAGATAAGATCCGAATATTCATAATAATCTTTCCAATATTATATTATATTTCAATACTTAGATGAGGATATTTTTTAATAAATATATATGAAAGTCTAAGTTTTTAATATTTTGAAACATAATAAAATTTAATACTTTCACAATATTACAACTTAAGAAAGCACTATATTTGTCTTGTAGTGTTTGAGAAATATCTAATGAAATGAATTGGTACATCAATTTTTTGAAAAAATAAATGTTACATCACATATTAAAATTATTATTTTAACAAAATGCAATTTTTTTACTTTTTTAATCAATTATTATATATATATATATATATAAATAAAACTAAAAAGGAAAAAAATGTTTTTTTAGTTTATGTTTAAAAAAATACTTAATGTTACATCATATATCAAAATCATTATTTTCTTAAACAATTTAAAAGTTTTTCAAATAAATACTTTTTATTTATAATATATTCCTTTCGTCCATAATTTTTATTTACTATTTTTTTCATATATATCTAAAAATATAATTTTTTATTATTTTTTTTAATTGTATTTATCTTAAATTTATTAAATAATAAGAGAAGTTTTAAAATATTTCTTGAAAATAATATAAAATTAAATAGATTATAATAGTTCATTTATATATTATTATAAACTAAAAAAGAAATTAATTAAAACACAAATCAAATGGACAACAATTTTTTTTCCATATATAAGATAACGATACAATATCTCGAAAATATTATTACAACATAAGCTAGATCATTGGAGCTTCATAATTGCCCAAAGATATTATTTAATTGTAAGAAACACACAAAACATCCGGACATAATTTACATTACGTAGAATGTAACCTCATAGATATTTTTTGCATTAATTGATATATTGAGGAATTTTGTGAACCAAAGAGCCGATTTCTTGGGTATCTTTTTAGGTTAACTTTGTAGTCTACATAATATAAATCAAATCCTGATGTATAACCAATATTCCACTCGAAGTTGTCTAAATATGGCCATTCAAAATAACTTTTGATATTAACATTGTATTCCCTATAAAAATCAATAATCATTTGATAATAAATTAAAAATAGTTATCGCAAATCTCTATAATAATTAGTATGGGTCATAGAGTTTGGACTCACTTGAGAGATCCTAATACATTTCACAAATGCTTGCGATAGTGGTCTATCCTGAAATTATCTTGAAGTGCCTCTTCAATCGGTTGAGTTTTATTATTGAAGTTGTCAACCCCTAAATTAGTGTATAAAAAACTTCAGAATTAGATAAAAAATATAATCTCGATTTACTTTTCTATGAACAAAACATTTTTAATTTTTTGAAAAAATTTACCATTCTCAGTAATGTAAATTACTAGATCATTGTACGTATCTTTGGTATAGATCAAAAAGTGCTGAATACCTTTTGAAAAAATATAGAACCAAGGTGAGTAAGTTTGCAAATTTTTAATTTGTATGTCAATGATATTATTCACATAGTTTGTTAGATTTTTATCAAATTATTTTCTTGTATACTAACCTTTGGACCAATAAGATTACCATTATTATCGTAAGCTGTAGCAAAGAAAAAATATATTATATTATCAGTTAAACTTTATTAAGAAAGAAAAATATATATATATACACAATCTATTCCACCTTTGATGAATTATTTTATATGTAAACTTACGAGTCTCAATAACGCCACTATTAGTTTTGTATCTATGATAATTTGGATCAACTGTAATATTTGGTTTTGCATAATATGCAGTGTATTATTGTAATCCAATAAAATCATATGATTCTCTAAGTAATTGAGATTCTTCATCTGTAAACTCAATCAATCTATCTCCAACTAAATTTCTCATAGTTCTTGGATATCGCCCATAAGTCATAGGATCCATCCATATGGAATTATGAAAAGAATGTTGTGTTTAATTAAAGACTTGTGTATATGTTAAATATTTAATTAATAGCTCAATTTGGAAGAAAGACTCACAATCCAAACATGAAATCTATAGCGGTTTTGGCTGCTTGTATATCAACTGCACTGTTGGAGAGAGGTTCATACCAAAAGGTAAAGAGAGTAATTCCAATCTTGCCCTTTTGAGTTCCCTACATAGTTAAGTACACAAAGGTTTTCTTTAAGTGCATATCTTTTTTAGGAGAAAAATAATGTCATATAAATAATATACTATGTAAGGTTCTGTGGCTGAGTTTCTGGCTAGGTATTGGCGATTTACCCAAGATGAGCATCGACCAAGAGCAAAAACTCCATCATCATGGGCAAATCCAACATATGCTGATGGTTCATTAAAAGTCATCCAGTGTTTGACTCGATCATCGAATCTTTCAAAGAGAAGATCTGTATATTGGCGATAATCTTCCATGTATTTCATGTAATAATTCAATAAAATATTTTAATACTTAGGTGAGAATATTTTTGAACAAAATTTATATGAAATTCTAAATTTTTAATATTTTGAAATCACAATAAAATTCTATACTTACACAATATCACACGGCTTAAAAAGTCACCATATTTGTCTTGTAGTGCTTGAGGAGTATCCCAATGAAAAATAGTAATAAAAAGCTCTACTCCTGAATTTATATATAATATATTTATATATTATTATTATGATTTTAATAAGTTAACTATTTATTAAATTTTTAAAAATAATGTAAATATTATGTGTTTGATTAATTTACTAATATTTAAAACCAAAATTTACATTTTTCTATAAAAAAATTAATATTTTATTTCGAAACTTAATCTTCTGAAAAGTTAAACTGCTCAATTTTTTTTTTTCCATATAGACGACATGGCAAGAAACGACTATTACAATTATCTTGGAATTAGGAAGAGAAATGATTTACATATTTCACGCTCAATTACTATGAGATAATTGAAAATTTTTCCTTATATCTTGCAAGAATTATAAAAATATTATTTTAGGCAATGTTCTGTATTATAATCAAATTTAAAAAAATGAAGTTTTTGTAAGGTTATTTTCTGAAATTAACAATGCCATTAATATAATAATATTGTTAATTTATGTAAAGACTTAAAGAAAAAAAATTCAATTTAATTATTTAAAATGATATAATTTAATCTTTTGAAAAAATAATTAATATCTTCAATATTAATTTAAAAATTTAATTAAAACCGTTAAATTTGAATTATCTCTAACTCGTCTCAAAATTTTAGCTCAAGAAAAGGAGTGCCTAAGTCTCTTATAAAGAACACATTACCCCTATTCTAAGCCGATGTGAGATTCAACATATACTCTCACATTCAGGATTACACTCGAGCGTGACATATTTATGAGAGACCCAACATCAATGGGGAGAATCTGATACCATATTAAATTTGGATCAGGCCTAAAAAGGAGTGGCTAAAACTTTTATAAGGGACACATTACTCATATTCTGAATCGATAGATGAAAAATTAATTAAAACAAAACAGAAAAGGATAATATTTATTTCAAACATAAGATAACAATACAACATATCAAAAACTTTATCACAACATAAGACAGATCATTGGTGGTATACAGTAGCCCAATGATATTATTTAATTACAAGGGACACACAAAAAGTAAAGACATTATCTACATTACGTAGAATTTGCCAACCTTCCTTGAATCCTTTGATGGAAACTCATAGATATTATTTGCATTAACCGATATATTCAGGAATTTTGTGAACCAAAGAGCCGATTCCTTGGGGTATCTTGTTAGGTTATTTTTGTAGTCTACATAGTACAACCCAAATCTTGATGTATAACCAATATTCCATTCGAAATTGTCTAAATATGACCATGCAAAATAACCTTTGAGATTAACACTGTAGTTCCTGTAAAAATCAATAATCATTTGAAAATAAATTAAAAATAGTTATCCCAAATCTCTATAATAATTAGTATGGGTCATAGAGTTTGGACTCACTTGAGAGATCCTAATGCATTCCACATATGCTTTTTATAGTACGAAATCCTGAAATCATCTTGAAGTGCCTCCTCAATTGGTTGAGATTCATTATTGTAGTTGTCAACCCCTAAATTAGTGTGAACTTGAGAATTAGATCAAAAATATAATCTCGATTTACTTTTCTATGAACAAAACATTTATTTAAAAAAAAACTTACCATTCTCAGTAACGTAAATGACCGGATCATTATATGTATCTTTGGTATAGTTCAAAAAGTGTCGAATACCTTTTGGAAAAATGTAAAACCATGACGAGTAAGCCTGCAAATTTTTAATTTATATGTCAACAATATTATTCACATAAATATTTCTCTCTGCTAGAATTTTATCAATTTATTTTTCTGTATACTAACCCTTGGACCAATAAGATTACCATTATTATCGTAAGCTGCAGCAAAGAAAAAAAAATCATATTGTCAATTAAACTTTTTTAAGACAGAAAAACTTATCAACCTATATCTATATGTAAAAGATACAAACACACACTCTTTTCCACCTTTGATGTATAATTTTATGCGTGAACTTACGAGTCTCGATAACACCACTATCAGTTTTGTATCTACGAAAATTTGGATCAACTGTAATATTTGGTTTTGCATAATATGCAGTGTAGTATTGTAATCCAACAAAATCATATGATCCCCTAAGTAATTGAGATTCTTCATCTGTAAACCCAATCAATCTATCTCCGGCTAAATCTACCATAGTTCTTGGATATCGTCCATAAGTCATGGGATCCATCCACCTGAAATTATGAACAAAAATACAAAGTTTAATTGAAGATTTATATACATGTTAAACATTTAATTACCAGCTCAATTTGGAAGAAAGACTCACAATCCAAACATGAAATCTAAGGCTGTTTTGGCTGCTTGCACATCAACTTTACTGTCGGAGAGAGGTTCATACCAGAAGGTAAAGAGGGTAATCCCAATCTTGCCCTTTTGAGTTCCCTACATAGTCAAATATACAAAGGTTTTATGTAATTGCATATTTTTTTTAGGAAAAAAAATATATATATAATAGAAACCTGATAATATTTTCTATATTGGTGAACAGCTGCAGCATGAGAAAGAAGCAAATTATGGGCAACTATGTAAGGTTCTGTAGCTGAGTCTCCAGCTAGGCATTGGCGATTCACCCAAGATGAGCATCGACCAGGGGCAAAAACTCCATCATCATGCGCAAATCCAACATATGCTGATGGTTCATTAAAAGTCATCCAGCGTTTCACTCGATCACCGAATCTTTCAAAGAGAAGATCTGCATATTGGCGATAATCTTCCCTGTATTTCATGTAATAATTAGATAAGATATTTTAATACTTAGGTGAAAATATTTTTGAATAAAATTTATATGAAATTCTGAATTTCTAATATTTTGAAATCACAATAAAATTCTATACGTACACAATATCACGGCTTAAGAAGCCATCATATTTGTCCTGCAATGCTTGAGGAGTATCCCAATGAAAGATAGTAACAAAAGGCTCTAGTCCTGAATTTTATAAAAAAATAAATTAAATATTTTGATGTAATTTAGTTAACTTCAATAAGTTTGAAATACTTTTGTAATTTTAATTTAATTTTCAATCTTCTTAAAGAAAATATATAAGAATTACCATTGCTTATAATTTCATTGATAACATCATTGTAGAATTGAATTCCTTCCTCGTTCACTCCTTCATGTCTCCTTCCGGCTAAACATTTAATGTTTCAAAAACAAAAATAGAGAAATTTATAAATATTTTGCATAATAAATTTAATTTATATATAAAAGCAAAAATTTAATAAAATACTTACATGGTATAACTCTAGACCATGAAATGGACATTCTAAACGCATTAAAACCCATCTTTTTGACGTTTTTTATATCTTCCTGCAACATCAGTTTCACAAATCTTATTTAGTTTTGTTGTTGATAATCTACAGGGTTTGAGGAAGGAAATATAAAATAAAAAGTTTGACTGCTATACTATGTAGCGGTTATAGAAATCAACTGCAACGTCTCCATTGCTGCCATCTAATATTCTATCTGCAAGATTAGACATAAATAATTAGATATAATCAATAAAGATGGACAAATACACATACATACCTGGAGTCTCCTTGGAAAATATGTCCCAAACACTAGGTGATCTACCCCTTGCAGTTGCTTCACCTTCGATCTGAATATCATAAATGATTATATTTGTATATATAATTCTAAATAAAACTATCATTTATTGATACATGTTTATATATTTACCTGGTAAGCAGAAGTAGCCGTTCCAAAAATGAAGTCATCCGGAAAATATTTACGGCTAAAATCGTCAGGAATATCATCATCATCAGTTCCCATTGCTGGCCTAGTGAGAGCCAACAAGGTTATGAACAAGACGAGCATCCCCAATAGCTGAAGAAAGTTGTAGTGTTTAGTAGCCATAGCTATAACCATGCTAATTTCAAGTGCTTGTGTGTGGTTTTCGCTTCTTGGTAATGCCCCTTTATATAGAGTCCACGCAGAACTTAAATCATATACTTGTGAATTGCATGCATGGTTTACGTGGCTGATATTTCTTGATATTATAATTTTTTTCATAAAAAAGAATATTATTAAAATAAAAGTAAGTTCCCTTCTGTCTTACGTTTTTGCCCTACTTTTTTCAATAATGCAATAAAGGTTTCTTCGTATTAGGCAACTTTCTTACTCTACATAATCATATCCATTTTTAGATATAATGTATTTGAACGGTAGACAATTTTCTAGAACTAATTTTAATTTTTCCACTAATTTTTTTTATACATATTACCAAATTATATTTTTGAATATATCATTGTGGAGGGTAAATTTTTTTTACCATATTTACGATATTTAAAAGTTTTTACAAAGGTAATCAACGAAAAAAGAGAGTTTGAAAAACTCGATTTCTATTTTTAAATAAAATCTAAAAAATATCATGAACTATTTAAATTAAACGATTTTGATGTAGAAAGAAAAATATTTTTGAATACACATTGTCTGAATATACATAAATATATATACTTTTTATTTAACATTTCTACAGATATTCTTTCATATACATTTATATAATTGAAAATTAATTTCTCAAATTTTAACTACTAATTCTAATAATACTTTCTTTATAAAGTAAAAAATAATTTTAAAATTATATATTTTACAATTATTTAGAATTCTATCGTCAACTTTAATTCGATATTGTCATATTATTACTATATTATGATAAAATTATTATAACATAATATAATAAAAATAATTTACATAAAATTTATATATTTTTTTAATTTTTTATAATTTTACTCTCTACTTTAAAAATATTTAATTTAAATTTTTATTAAATATAACATAATTTAATTTAGAAACTATTCAGTATGTTCTAACTTAATTTAGAAACTTTGGTGAGACATGACGTTCAATTGCGTGATGTCAGCACCGACACCGCTTTTGTCATTTTTAACACTAAGCTTTTTATTAATGTGCTTACAGGTTGCTAATACAACTAAGTAAAAAAAATTAAGAAAATTTTTAACAATCTAAAAAATATAACATAATTTAACTATTTTCATTTTAAAATATATAATTTAATTTTTATTAAAAATGATAGATATAATATTATATCATTAATAAATAGCAATAATTTTTTAATATTATAAAAAAATATTGATATAATAAATAAAATATAATTATTAATTTTAAATATAAAAAATAATTTATAATTTTATTCATTTCTATTTCAAAATATATAATTTAATTTATATTAAATTAATATTTTATAATACAATTTTCATATTTATATTTTTTACTGCATTTAAAAATTATTGTTATTTATTAATAATATAATACTATATAATTTATTTTATTACAAAAATGAAAAATTTATAAACAATATATTTTTTTCTCAAAAATCAAAAAGCAATTTTATTTAAGATTAATAAAATAAATATAATTTTTTTAAAAAAATTTATCGACATAAAACTGTTTTTTTATATTTTTAATTCTACTTATACTTCTTATTTTTCTCAAAAGAATTTATTTTAAAACTATTCGTAAAAATCTATTAATATATATTTTGAGCTACTTGCTATATTAGAGGGTTTAGGCCTCAACAATATTTTTATTCTCAAAATTTTAATTATTTTTATTGTTATTAATATAATTTTTAAAATTTTATTAGAATAATTCTTCATCAACAATTTGAAATTCTTGCTTTACCTTGGGATAAATATATATTAAATTATTTTTATATAAAAAAAATCATTTTTAATTTAGTAATGATAATTTTTATAAAATATTAAGGGGGACTGAATATGAATTAGGTTTAATAAATTAATACAACATAAAATTACACATATAACTATGTAGAAAATAAAAAAAAAATTAAAAATTAGTATCAAAACTTCAAGTTGCTAATAAAATAAATAAAATTTGTTAACATTTCCTTTTAATTCATATGAAAAAGCAAAATTTATTAAGATTTATATCATGAATTAATTGTTTAACCAATTCATGCAAATGTTAGTTTCTTATTTGGTTTAATCTTTTCCATGAGTTAAAAAATTTATTAAGTATTAATTTTTTTTTTGTTAGCTTATATGCTAGATATAGTTATTACTTTTCTGCTTTAATTGTAATAAAAATTTATTACAATACTAAATTTTATGAATAATAGATTTATAAATTACATTTTATAAAATTATAGATAGATTATAGAATATACTTTTTTTTATTTTAAATGTAATATATTATAATTCTTAATAAATTAAATAGAGTTAAAATTTTATTAGTTTTAATTTTTTTAAATCAATTTTTAGAATTTTTTTATTTTTATTTTTATAAAAAAAAACCAATGTTAATCACATATTATAATCATTATTTTAATTTTTGTTGTATAAGGTGACAAAATCCAATTTTTTTTTAACTTTTTAATCAATTTTTATACAAATCCATTTAAAAGGAAAAAATTGTTTTTTTAGTTTATGTTGAAAAAAAAGAATTAATGTTACATCACATATCAAAATCATTATTTTCTTAGACAAGAGGGTAAGATTAAAAAATATATATATAAAAATATATTCTTAAAATGAAAAAAATAAAAATAAATTTTTAAATTTTTAAATTTTATTTAATTATTATAATTAAATTGTAAATTTAAAAATAAACTTTTATTTAAATACTTGAAAGAATAAAGACTAGTAAATAAAATGCAGCGTAACAAACAAGTATGGATTAATGAAACGATGCGTTCAAGAAAATGCATAGAGATGAGCTCCAATGTCTCTTCCTTAAAGGCGATGCTGAACTGCAAAATACCGAATTGGTGCCAAATCGAAAAACACCGAACCGGAAAACACTGAGATGGTATTGATTGAAAAGTCACGCCTTCCACATGCAGCAGATTACGAAATGGAATTTAAGCGGAAAAGAGTAATTAGTTATGAAAATAGTTAGTATTTCTTTAGTACTAGCAACGTGATTCCAACTATGAACCAGAAGGGTCACCTCACTCTGCATAATTTTGATTCTCCACAAGTAGTGTTGGCGAGCGTACCACTTATCGGAGAAAACAACCTGACTTGAGCAGATCGATGCTTGCACTGCTAGCTAAGGATTAGGTTGGCTTTGTTACGAGAAAACACAAGAAACCTGAGGAAGACTCTCAAGATTTTAAGCAATGGCAGAAAGTGGACATCATGATGATTTCTTCGATTCTTAACTCTATTTCCAAAGAAATCATAGAGGCATTCCTATATACCACGATTTCTCATGAACTGTGGGAAGAGTTGGCTCAATGCTTTAGAGGCAGCAATGGGTCTCAGATCTACCAGATCGTGAGAGAAATCAACTCATTCCAATAAGGTAATATGAATTGAATGGTTTACTTAAGTTTGGGATGAGTTAGCCTCAGACCATTTCCTGTATGTACATGTGGTACTGCAATAGAGATGAGTGAAATATGTGAAAGTGACAAATTGATCTAGTTTCTCATGGGACTAAATTCATCATATGATCACGTTAAAAACCATATCCTCCTCATTGATCCGTTTCCCCCAGTAAGTCGTGCATATGCCATGGTATTGAGGGTTGAAAAATAAAGAGAGGTTAACACCTTCACACCAAATATGGCAGATGGTTCCATAGCCATGATGGCTAAGACACAGGGCAATAATAGGGAGAACACGGGTTATAAAACATCATTCAAGAGAAGGGAAACTGGAAAGAAAGACAAAAGATTTTATGACTACTACAAAAATACAGGACATACCAAGGACTCTTGTTTCAAGCTAATCGAATATCCTGAATGGTTCAAACAAAAGAAAGTGAAGCAGTTCGCAAATGCTATAGAAGATAACTACGATACCACACTTGAGATTGAGTCAAACAAAGCCCGAAACAAAGAACTAACTGCCACCATCACCCATATGATTCAGCAAAAACTGAGCAAGATGATAAAAGGCAAAGGGGTCCAGGAGGCCAATTGTGCTGAATTTATTGGATTTACAGGTAAAGGCACTCAAAATTTTTTTGCTTTTGTTTGTGCTATTAATACTGGTAATTGAATCATAGATAGTGATGCTAAATCTCATATGTGTTTTTTCTTCACACTGTTACAAAACACTAAGCCTGTAACTGAATCCATAATTGTATCACCACCTGATGGATCGACTAAAGAGGTTAGAAGGATTGGTGAGATCAGATTTTAAACTAACCTGATATTGCAAAATGTACTTCACACACCAGGTTTCAACATAACCTCTTATCTATTCAACAACTTTTAAAAGATTCTAATGTTTTTGTTATTTTTTATCCAAATCATTGTGAGTTATAAGACCTTTGGACTAAAGAGCTTGTTGTTGTGGAAAACCTCCACGAAGGATTATATAAGATCAGTAGCAAGTTAATTCTCTGTAATAAGACATGTATAAGAAAAGGCTAATGTCTGTGATGATGTAACTGGTTTCAAAATGAATAAAAAAGATACTTCTCTATGGCACATTAGATTTGGCCATGCTTCCATATCAAGGCTTGCTCATATATGTATCAATATCACCATGTCACATATGCCTTCTTGCCAAACAGTCAAGACTGCCATTTTAAAAAGGCTCAAGCTTTAGTCCCGTTATTTTTCACCTCTTACACATAGACATCTGGGAACCTTATCACCAACCTACTTTTATTGGTACCTCATATTTCTTAACTATAGTGGACGACCACAACAGATCAATATGGACATACCTTATGCAAGATAAGTTTCAAATCCATTCACTCCTCTCACATTTCTCAAAATGATTCAAATATAATACCAAGCTACTGTGAAACACATAAAGACAGATAATGGGGCAAAATTCTTGAGCTCTGAGATAACGAAATTTTTTCAACAGTATGGCATTATTCATAAAAAATGACAACCTATATACCCCAACAGAATGGGGTTATAGAAAGAAAGCATAAAGCCCTTTTCAAATAGCTAGAGCTTTGATGTTCCATTTCGGCTTGCTAAAGAATTTTTGGGATGATGCAGTCTTACATGCCACTTATCTGATAAATCGAACCCCAAGTTCAGTCATTAACTAGAAGACTCCCTATGAACTTCTCAACAATAGAGTGCCATATTATAGAATATTGCGATCCTTTGGATGTTTGTGCTATGCAACTAATGTAAGACCTCACAAAATCAAGTTTGAACCCAAAACAACTAAATGCATTTTTATGGGGTTTGCCATAGGCCATAAGGCATACAAACTGTATGATCTTAGTTGCAAGGATCTATATATATATATATATATATATCCAGAGACATCCTCTTTTGTGAATCTATCTTTTCCTACCAAACACATAACCAAACAGAATTTAATCACTCTCACCCTCTATCAGTTTAAGAAGAATCTGAAATAAAATTACCACAGACTTATGATAGCAACCTTATACCCCATCTGTCCTCACCTTCAGACCTATAACACCATCCAACTTCACCTTCAGACCTACAATATTATTTGACCTTACCTTTAGACCTATAACACCATCCGACCTTACCTTCAGACCTACAATACCATTCGACCTCACCTTCAAACCTACAATAGAAGTCACTACAAATACATAGATTCGAAGGAGTTCAAGGACTCATCGGAAATCAAGTTGGTTAAAGGAATTTGTGGAAATAACTCAAGATGCAACTTGTGTCCCACACAATTGCTCTGACAGTCTTAGTCCACCTTCAGGTACATCATTAACCCAAATTTCTTCAAATCGCCTTTGTTTTACACCTGAACATAAAGAGTTTGTAGCATTAATAACTTTGACACATGAACCATATTCTTACGATCAAGCAAAGACAGATGAAAATTGGGTTAGAGCCATGGGTATTGAATTGGAAGCTCTCAAGAAAAATTCTACTTGAAAACTTGTCCCATTCCCTGTACACAAAAAGCCTATCACTTTTACGTGGGTGTACAAAATCAAAAGAAAAGCTGATGGCTCAATTGACAGTTATAAAGCCAAATTAGTGGCCAAGGGATTCAACCAACTTGAAGGAATTGAATACACTGAGAGCTTCTCTCTCGTAGCCAAAATGGTATATGCTTCCCCTACAAGGTTACTTTAAGGCACAATCAAATCAAGTGTGCAAACTAAGAAAATCACTATATGGACTCAACCAGGCTGGTCGCCAGTGGAACAACGAATTCATCCTTAAACTCAAACAATATGGCTTTACTCAATGTCCAGATGATCACGGTTTCTTCACAAAATCTTCATCTTTTTCCTTCCAAACCTTAATTGTCTATGTTGATAATGTATCTCAATTCACAATCAAGGACCTAGGACATATGAAATTTTTTCTTAGCTTGAAAATTGCCTGCTCCGCATCTGGAATGTACATTAATTAGAGGAAATATATCATAAACATTATTCTTGACATTATTTCTCAAATGCCAAAACCGCACAAGTACATCTGCCTCGAGGACTCAAGCTCACAAATTGTTTCGGAGCTCTCCTCCCTAACCCAGCGCGTTATAGAAGACTAGTGGGATGACTTTTATACCTCAATCTTTCAAGACCAAATATTAATTTTACCGTGAAATAATTAAGCCAATTTATACATGAATCATGTCAAACACACTGGGATGTTGCAACACATGTGCTACGCTATCTCAAAGGCACCACTCAGTGAGGCCTGTTTTATCCATCTCAGACATCACTTAACCTTCATGCATACTATGATGCTAACTGGGCATCTTATACTGATACTCGCCGATCCATTTTTCAGTTTTTGTATAATCAGAGGGCAAGCTCTCATTTCATGGAAAACAAAAAAACAAAGCACTACTCCTCTGTTGAAGCCGAATATAGAAGTATGGCCTCCATTGTCTTTGAGTTACAATGGCTCAGCTATTTCCTACGCACTTTTTCTCTCCACCTTCGCACACCAATACCACTATACTGTGACAATAAGGCAGCCCTACACATAGTAGTAAACCCGATCTTTTATGAATGGAGACTGTCATCTTATTCATGATCAAACCAGCAAAGGCTTCATTCAACCACTTCATTTACCTTCTCGCCTTTAGCTGGCAAATATTTTCACTAAGTGCCTCAAATCTCCTCTGTTCTCTACCTTCATCTCCAAGTTAGAATGGTTTCAATATCCCATTCTCAGCTTAAGGGGGATGAAAGAATAACGACTAGTAAACAAAATATAGCGCAACAGGTATGGATTCATGAAATGGTGCATAGAAGGAAATGCACAGGGACGAGCTCTATCATCTCTTTCCCAAGGCGATGCCAACTGAAAAATACCAAACTGATGTTGAATTGGAAAACACCGAACTGATGCCGAACTGAAAATTTATGCATTCCATATGCAATAGATTACGAAAGGAAAATGAGTAATTAGTTATGAAAGTAGTTAGCATACTGTTGAGAAAAAGCTCTAGATCATTCTAATAGTTTTCGCTTTTGTATATATAAGTTAACACAAGGCAAGAAATATATACGAGTTTTTCTTTCTTCTATACTATAAAATATAAACATTATTTATTGTATAATAAAATATAAATTAATTTGTAAGAGAATATTGTCCTATATATTATCTTATTTGTTCAATAATGAAATCGTACATAGTAAATAAAAATTCTTTTGCAAATGAAATCATAATAGAGATTTAAATTTTTCCTTTTAATTATGTATTAATGACTTTTAATTTCATCAAACTAAAAAATTATTCTAATAAACCAGATGACATTATTTTTTTTAATATGAATTAATGAAATTATGTTAGTATTATACGTTTTTTTATAAATTTAAAATGATTATTAAGGCTGAAAAACAAATTATGTTAAAGTACATGAATGATTTTTTAATGGTATCTCTTGCATTAAATTTAAGTGATTTATAATATTAATTAATTAAAATATTATAATTCAATATGTTAAATTTTAAATTATGTGATATGATTAAAAATGGTAGAAAATTTTGATGTTAATATAATTTTTATATATTTTTTTATTAATTGATAAATTTAATTATAAAATGAATTTACCATATGTTATGTAAACTCTATCATATATATTTATAACAAGGGCAATGTTGTGCTCTTTATATGACTAATAACTTGATATATTGTAAATTAGGAGTATCTATTTGTAAAAATATTAAATTGTTTAAAAATAGAGGTGTAAATAATTGGAATAACTTGATTCGACTCAATAAAAATTTGATTTAGCTCAATTCAACTTTAAATAAATCAAACTTGAACTTAATTTTTAAACTCATTTAATAAATGAGTTAAATTTAAATTTTGTAGTATTTTTAAAATTCATGAACTCGACTCATTTTTAAATTTATGAACAGACTCGCAAATTGACTCGTTTAATAGGTTCGTGAATAAATGTATTAAATAGGTTGAACTCAATGTGATAAAAGAATTGAGCTTAAACTGAAGTCTTCATAAACTTTCATGGTGAAGCTTTATCCTTCTAGTTTTGCTTAGTTTTACTACACTTTTAGGGCTAGCAAAAATTCGACTAATTAAAATTTATGAATTTATTTTTTATAATTTTACAAGCTGATTTGTATACATATTTATTTAATTAAAATTTATTGTAGTCATTAATAAATTAAATTATTTGTGAATAATTTAAAATTAGACTCGATAAAATTTTGGCTTAGCTAACTCATTTACTAAATAAATCAAATCTGAATTTATTAATATTTAGTTTGAATTCGATAGGAGTGAGATCGAGCTTGAAAAAATTTTAACAAATTAAAATTGAATATCTTACTCACTTTTTTTACATCCATATTTAAGAAAATAATGATTTTGATATGTGATATCATATTAAATATTTTTTAAAAATAAACTGAAAACACAATTTCTAATTTTAAATTGATTTGTATAATAATTGATTGAAAAATTAAAAAAATGTTTTTTGTCACCTTATATAACAAAAATTAGAACAATGATTTTAATATGTTATGTAACATTATTTTTTTAAAAAAATAAACTAAAAATATTAATTTTTTAAAACTAAAAATATTACCTTTAGAGTTGATTAAAATTTAAAATAATTAAAACTAATAAAACTTTAATTTTATCTATTATTAAGAATTATAGTATATTACATTTAAAATAAAAATAAAGTATATACTATAATCTAAGAGTAAACCAAATAAGAAACTAATATAATGGTTTAATTTGGTTAAACAATTAATTAATGATATGAAATCACAAATTCTTTTTGCTTTTTATATGGATCATAGGAAATAAATTTTATTTATTTATTAGCAACTTAAAATTTTGATGCTAAACTTTAATTTTTTTTAATTTTTTATGTGTAATTTATGTTCTCTTAAATTTTAAATTATTAAATCTAATTCACTTAACAAGTATTCAATCTACCTCAATATTTTATAAACAGAATTTTTATTTAATTCAAATCAATGACTTTTTTATATAGAAATTAAAATTCATCTCTATAAAATAATAATAAAATTTTAATTTTTAAAAATATTTTATATAACTTAATTTTCAATAAAAAGAAGTATTAAGTTCAATAAAATAAAAAAAATTAACTATATATATCAAGGTGAGCGGTATTCAAATTAAATCGAAAAAATCAATCGAATTAAATTAATTTAAAAGTTTTATTCATAATTTTATTTTCTCAATTCAATTTAATTTTTATTTTCAAATAATTATTTTCGCAATGAGCTTATCGTAAAAATCAAATCAAATTAATTTTACATAAAACCGATTTAAATCAAATCTGTCTAATTTAATTTAAATTTATTCGGTTGAATTTTTATTTTTTACATTTTATTTTTAATATTATAAAATTAAATTAAAATATTTAAATTTAAATTATAATTTAATTTGTATATTATTAAAAATAATATATTATTATTTACTAATCAAATTATTCGATTTCATCTATTTTTCTAATAAAAATTGATAAAAAATGTTTTAATGGACGTAAAGATAAAAAAAAAATCTAAAATAACGTCATAATTTTTCATTGTTAGCAAAAATTGTGTTTAGAGAAAAAAAATATCCCTAAGTAAAGCAAGAATTCTAAACTCTTGATAAAGAATTATTCTAACAAAATTTTAAATATAATTAGAGTTTTAAGATTAACCCTTTTATTTTTACATATAATTAGTTTGAGCACACCGACTATATATCTATATATTATATAAATATATAAGCGATGTCAAATTCAAACAAAATTTAAAAATTATATATACTAATGTAGATAATCTAAAAATTATATAATTTTTATGGATAATATTAAAATAAATTGTCTTAAAAAAGAAATATAATTAAAATTAAAAATAAAAAAATAGTTATTTTGAGATTTTTGTTTAATTTTTTATATTTATTTTTAAAAAAATTATTATTGAATTTTTATAATATAAAAAAATTCATTAGTTAATTTTTAATTTTAAAAAATATATTAAAACATTTTTTATATTTTAAAAAATTTATTAATTAATTTTTTTATTAATTTTAATCATTAAGTATTATAAAAAAATTAAAATACTTTTAATATGAAGGGTTAATTAGTAAATATTTTAAAATTTTAAAAAATTAACTAATAAATTTTTTAAAATTATAAAAATTAAATAATAAAATAATTAATGGAAAAATGAATTTATTATAAAAATTAAATAGTAATTTTATATTTATTTTATTAGTTATAAATAAACTTTCTTTTTTTTTAAAAAAATTATACTGTTTAGATGATTAATTGCACTAGCAGCTTTTAATAAAAAGTTCAGTAGTGAAAATGACAAAAGCGGTGTGCAGTGCTCACATCACACAATTTCAGCCCATCTCTCACCGAACTTTCTAAATTAAGTTGGAACATTTTGCACATTTTCTTATAAAAAGGAAACATTTCCACATTCACAAACCAAGCATTAAACATGTATGTCTCTCAATCTCCAAAGGTATAATTCATTAATTATTGACAAAAAAAATTGTAGTCTTCATTAATTACGATATCAGATACCGTCATTAAAAAAAAGTAATACTTCAATTTTTATTTTGAGATAATTGTAAAAAAATAAATAATTTAAATTTAAATTTTTAAGTTTTTATAAATTTATTTAATTGCTAAAAAAATATTAATTCACTCATTAAATGTCATGTTATTTTCATATTATTGCAATATAATATAAAATAATTTTTTTAAAAAATATATTTTTAATATTTTTTAGGAGTCTATCTTATATTATAAAATAATTAATTTAATTATGTAATTTCAAATTTTTATTAATTATATTCGAATCTTAAAATAATTATTAATTTAAAAAAACCGTATAATCATGGTATATGAGTATATGGGTTGGGTCAGTTTTTCTATGGCTATGCTGTATTTTTCATGGATCCTTTATCTTTTTAATAATTTTTTACTTATAAAAAAAAATAATTCCCTAAATTTCATTCCATAAAATTGTCTTAATTCACTTCTATAACATACTTAATATTGGTTGAGAAGTAAATTAAGTTTTATTTTTCGTATAGGACTTATTAGATTCGGTCAGTAATCTTAACCAGTAATATTTAATTAAGACGAAACAATAAAAATAAGAGATTAGAAAGCGAAAACTCTTATTGAGATTCTTAAAAAATTGAAAAGTATCTTAAAATAGTCAAGAAAAGACTACTTATAATAGAAAAACTCTAATATGAAAAATTATAAATAAAATCTGAAAAAAAAAATCAAAATGGAAAATTGATCTCTAAATGGTGAAATTTTCGCCTCAAACTTTGTGACAGACCTATGACTCTTGTCACACTTTTGAAAGTCGTGCATCTCGAAATTTTCTTTCCAAAAAGCTATCGTGAGTCTCCATTGGACGTCGGCAGCAAAAGTTAGATCTGGTCCAAGTCTGCCATAAAGTCCAAAACTAATTGCTATGTATCATTCCCTTCCATTTATAAAGAACTCGACCTCGAGTTGTCATCCGCAGGGTAGTACTAAAATAGATCCGCCACGTTAAACGTCTTAAAAATTTCATCTTATTTGGGATATCAAGAACATAGGCATTGTTATTAATTTTCTGAATGATTCGGAATTGACCAATCTTCTTTGGGTCAAACTTTTTCTGTCCTCTACCATGTTTCTTGCGTAAATACACTATAACTTGATTGCCGACATTGAAGGATTTGAAACGCCTATATTTATTTGATGTAACTTTATACTTGTAATTGGCTTCTGTAAGGTATTGTCGTACCTATTTGAAAACGTCCACATGCTATTTTGCCAAGTGCAACACTATTGGGAGAACCTGTAGAAAGGGCAATAAGAGCAATTATATGCGCTGAAATTTTCCTGTACACAACTGCAAAGGGCGACATCTTTGTAGAGCTGTGGGTAAAATTGTTGTAAGCAAATTCTACTTGAGCAAGAGTAAGATCTCAAGCAGTTTTCTTATCATTGCAGATGCAGCACAGAAGGTTGCCAAGAGTGCAGTTCACCACTTTAGTTTCACCATCAGTTTGGGGATAGGCAGCACTGCTGTATCGAAACTCAGTTCCAAAATATTTTCATAAAGTCACCAAAAAGTGAGCTAGAATCTTCACGTCTCTTTCAGAAATAATGGTCTTTGGAATGCCATGTAAGCGAACAACCTTCTGGAAAAACATTTTTGCAACATAAAAAGCATCATTAGTTTTCTTGCAATGAATAAAATGTGCAATTTTGGAGAATCTGTCAACAACAACAAAAATGGAATCAGATCCATATGAGTACGTGAAAGACCAAGAATAAAATCCATAGACAAGTCCTCCCAAGGTTATTCTGGAATAGGCAGTGGAGTGTATAAGCCCGTATTATGTGAATGACCCTTCTGAGTTTGACAAACTTGGCACTTCTGGACCATCCAACCTCTATCATTTTTCAATTGTGGCCAGTAAAAACGCTCCTCCAAACCAGCAATAGTCTTATCACGATTCAAATGACCACTCAAACCTCTTCTATGGACATCTCGAATAAGTTTTTTCCGTAGAGTAGATTGAGGAATGCATAACCTATTCTCTTTAAAAAGAAAGCCATCATGTATTAAAAACCCATCAGCAGGCTGGTGAGCTTGGACTTTAGCCCATATATCAGTAAAATCATCATCTATAATATACAAGTCCTTTAGAAATTTAAAACCCACAACCTCCTGATTAACTGTAATCAACAGGGCAGCCCTCCTACTCAAAATGTCTGCTACCTTATTACTATGGCCAGTCCTTTTTTTATGACATAATGAAAGACTCCAAAATAAGCTTCCCATCAAGCATGCATCTTATTCACATATTTTTGAGTTTTAAAGCGAATCAAAGATTGATAATCTGTGTAGATAATAAACTATCGCCCCATCAAAAGTCCGGAATACTGCATATAACTCATACTCATAAATAAACCACTTTTTCCTAGTTTCATTCAATTTCATACTAAATAAGGTAATAGACCTATTAGACTATGACAACACTCCGTCAATCCCAATTCCACAAGCATTACATTTAACCTCAAACATTTTATCAAAATATGGTAGAGCAAGAATAGGGGCATAAGTAAGTTTATCTTTAATCTCTTCAAAACTCTTGTTGGCAGTGTCAGTCCAAGCAAATTTCTGCACTCTCTCTTTCTTCAAATAATCTGTGATAGGGGCAGCGATGCTGCTGAAATTTCTGATAAACCGCTGATAGAAAGTAGCAAGTCCATGGAAGCCGCAAACTTCTAAAATAGTTTTGGGGATGGGCCAATTCTGTATTGCTTCTATCTTCTTCTCATCAACATGTATCTCTTCTGCGCTAACAACAAATCTTAAAAATAGAATGTGCTCTGTCATATAGATGTATTTTTTTAAATTAATGACCAGCTCACTTTTTTACAAGGCTGTCATGACTTGACGAATGTGCTATAAATGTTCTTCTTCGCTATGACTAAAAGTCAAGATGTCATCAAAATAAACAACCATAAATTTGCGTAATAAAGGATGCAAAACCTGGTTTATAAGTCGCATGAACATGTTGGGTGCATTCATCATACCGAATGGTATAACGAGCCACTCGTACAAGCCTTCCTTAGTCTTGAAGGCTGTCTTCCATTCATCTCCCTCCTTAATCTTAATTTGGTGATAGCCACTTTTAAGGTCGATCTTAGAGAAGAATTTGGACCCTGATAGCTGATCCAATATGTTATCCAGCCGCGGAATAGGAAATCGATATTGAACTATAATTTTGTTGATGGCTCTACTATCCACGCACATTCTCCAAGTTTCATCTTTCTTTGGGACTAATAAGGCAGGGACTCCGCAGGGGCTAATGCTCTCTCGAATATGCTCCTTCTTCAATAACTCTTCTACTTGTTCTTGGAGTATTTCACTCTCTTTTAGACTCATCTTGTAATGAGACAGATTCGATAATTTGATCTAGGAATAAGATCAATCTGATGTTGAATATCTTGTAAAGGTGGAAGCTTAGAGGATTTCTCCACTATCCTAAGAAACTCCTTCAACAGTTCTTTAACGGGTAATGGTAAAGATGGTGCATCCTCCGCTGCACCTGTTGCTCTTACCAATAAAGCCAGTGCCTCCAGATTTCTCACTTGTGCCTGATAGCCTTTACACTCCCGTGGAAACAGCAACAACATTCTTCCCTTCCGCTTTAGAATGTTTCATAGAATTGGAAGGCAAAATAATAATCTTATTTTGATTCCATGTGAACATGTATGAATTCTCCTTCCCCTTATGCAAAGCATCAACATTGAACTGCCAAGAACGACCTAACAAAATTCCACAGCAATCCATATTCACAACATCACAATTAACAAGTTCAATGTAAGATTTACCGATTGAGATGGGCACGCTGTAGATTCTGTTGACTTCAATTGTTGGATCTTCCTTAATCCATCCAACTTTATATGGCGAAGGGCAAGGTTGTATAGGCAACTGCAATTTCTCCACCAATTACTTAGCTATCAGATTCTCACAACTGCAGCTATTTATAATTAGCCTGCAAATCACTTCTCCCATTCAACACTTTGCCTGGAAAACTTTCCTCCTTTGCGTTTCATCCTCCTGTTTCGTCGAGCATAAGATTTTCATCACCACATAGGTGACCTCTCCATCTTCAGAACCAGCAATAGATCCATCGTCGTCATTCACTTCCTCCTCATATTCAACCATCTGCTCAACCACATCAACCTGTCGGCGATCATTATTAACTCTTCTGCGTTCTAGATAATTATTCGATCGATGACTAGGTTGCTTGCAGCGGTAACATATGTCTCCCATTGGTTTTTTATAAGGATTAGTTTTGCCTCCTTTGTCTGCTGTAGTGGCAGCTGCTTTTTCCTTACTGTCTCTCCTTTCTTCCATAGTATTATGAGGATTGCTAGAATTTACAACCTTAGAAGGCTGCCCGCTGTAATTGCCTCTATACTACTGAGTTCCTGTCAAACCAAGATTTCTGTAATTAAAATTCTAGTTATATTGATATCGAGGCTGCCAATCAACACGTTCTTTTGCCTTTTTGCCATCTCAATGGCATCTGCCAAAGTGAAAATCGCTACTCTTATAATGATACGGATCCAATAGGACAAATTTCTAACAATGGTGTGGAGCAAACTTATATCATTCCAATGGATCCAAGAGTAGTTCAAAATCATATTCATATAATCCATATATATTTAGGGCGTGCTTTAACTCATATGGGACAGATTTGGTGCAACGTTTGCAATCATAGGCTGAGGGAGCCTAATCAAACCTATGGGCTAAAACTACATAAAGGAAAGCCTAAAGTGAAGATCAAGTAAGGCTTTTGTGAAGATTCAACTTTGTTATGATGGGCTTGCAAGTTTTATTATTTAAACACTTGTTTTATTTTAGTTTTGTTTGGGCTTGTATTCTGGCCATATTTTATCTTTTAAGTTTAAGAGTGTTGGGCCATGTTGTGGGCTTATATTTTAATACTTATATGTTATTTTAGTGTGTGATTGGACTTGGGTCTTATGTGTTTAAGTCAGGCCCAAGAAGAGTGTCTTAGGGTTTTATTTCTTTTTCTCCTTACTATATAAGGATAAGAAACAATTGTAAGAGGTAGCTTTTAATCAAACTTTTCAGAATTTCTTTCATGCCTTTGGCGTGTATTGCTTTGAGTGAGAGTGAGGATTTGCTTTCATCAATTGCACCAGGAATCTTGGCTAACTTATCAACTATTTGTTGTGGCGTTTGTCGGATTCTCATCTAAATCCTTCGATCATTGGTGTTTCAGCTTCTCTAAGTTTGGGGTGCCATAGGAGGTGGGTTTATCAGATCTTTGGATTCCGTATCTACTTGTGCGTGTGAGTTTGAGGCTTGTGCCATAGGGTTCCGCGTCAGTTGGTATCAGAGCCAAAGTGAGGTAAATTCTGATTTATCTTAGGATCTAGGGTTTTTGAGTTTTCCTTTTCTTCCTTGTTCTATCCGGTGAAAGCTTGTGTATCCATGGCTGCACCTTCTTGATTATTAATCTAAAAAAAAAAAAAAAAAAAAATCGCCTTTGCCTTATTTACCTTGATCTGGCCGAAATTGTGATATACTTCCTTTTTCGTCAATATTGCCTTACCTATTTCAATTGATTGCAGTAAATTATAGGAATTAATTTTGAATTTTGAATTTTGAATTGGGTTGAATCCAGATTATGAGATAAAAGAAATTCTGCCTATTGCCTAAAGTGCACATTTAAGGCAATTGCATCTACATTGATTTGATGTCAATCCCTTCTTTTAACACCAGAATTTTCGTCCATGTCTCTGATCTGACAGAAATTTACATTTTTTTTTTCTGATTCTATTTGCAGTGTTTTGATACTTTCCTTTTTGGGTAGATTTAATTAGATCCATATTTAATTTGCTTTGAAGTGAATTAATTTCAAACTTTTGTCCAGGTTCGTTTTTATTTGAATTCAAAGTTTCTTTTTTGATTTAAACTTGCTTTTGCTTCCTTGACATTGCTGGAGTATTGTTTGCTTGGGTCTATACTCTAGGTGATATTTTCAAGTAGCACAAAACCTAGTTCGTGTGTTACTTTCCAAATTGTCAGTGTCTTCTTTCTAGTTTTTGCGCTCTTCGTTCTTTCTTTAGGTTTTCTTTTTTTTTTTTTGTTTCATTAAACGCACCTTGTGGTTAGTTGGTTGACCTTAGTTTCTGAAGTGCAATTGAAGAATCAGCAAAAGAGTGGTAAGTGTGCAAACACTTGAGTTCTTTCTTTTCTAACACAATATTTGCTAGTTCTCTTTGTTCTTTGTTGATTTAAGGTAGGATGAGTAAAGATCAGAATGTCTCACCAGCGTCCACTTCTACAAGAATACCTCAAAGAACTCATAATTGCAATAATGACTGTGATGATTCGGATGTGTTTGTTAATAATGTGTTGCTTGCTGCACATTGTGAGATGCTTGTTGCTAGGCGTGCTCTGAATATGCAGGTTAAGGAAGAAAGCCTGGAACAACGGGAAAACATATTTCACACTAGGTGTTTGGTTAATGGAAAAGTGTGTACTGTCATTATTGATGGAGGTAGTTGTGCAAATGTGGCTAGTGTGTATATGGTGGAGAAATTGGGCTTGGCTTCTATTAAACACCCTAAGCCATACAGATTGCAATGGTTAAACGATTGTGGTGAGGTCAGAGTTACACGCCAGGTGGTTATACCATTTTCTATTGGTAGGTATAAGGATGAGATCTTGTGCGATGTGGTACCTATGCGGGCAAGCCATATATTGTTGGGTAGGCCGTGGCAATATGATAGAAAGGTGCAACATGATGGGCTCAATAACAAGTACTCCTTCACTCATGAAGGACAGAAGCTTATACTCGCTCCTTTATCACCTCAAGAGGTATATGCCGATCACATAAAAATGCTGGAGAGGGAGAGGGAGGCTTCGGCCTTGGCTACAAAGGAGAGTGAGAGCTTGAGTTCTGTGGAAAAAATGAGAGAAAAGAGTGAGTTTGAGGGTAACGAGGCTGGAAAAGAATCAAGACTACTTCAAGGAGAGAAGATGGAGAAAGAAAAGGAGAAAGAAGAGGCTAAAGTTCCAATGTCAACTTCCATAGAGATTGAAATTGAAAATTCCATTAATGAACTTATAGAAGAGGTTGTGAATGATGGTGGACATGGGGAGCACATGATTGATGAGGTGGAGGAGGTGAATAAGACTGTTTTGGAAGTTGTAGAGGAGAATGGGTCACATCCACATGATCTTTCTATGACTAATATTTTTATGTCTAGTTCATTTGTTCTTGATGTGCAGGTTGTTGATGAAAACATCCATGATGAAAGTTTTATACTATTTCCACCTATTCAAAAGGAGGTCTTTGAAGATACATGGGTGCCTAAAGATTTCCTTCTTGACATAAATATCAGCAAGATTCGAGGACGAATCTTTTCTAAAGAAAGAGGGAATGATACGGATCCAATAGGACAAATTTCTAACAATGGTGTGGAGCAAACTTATATCATTCCAATGGATCCAAGAGTAGTTCAAAATCATATTCATATAATCCATATATATTTAGGGCGTGCTTTAACTCATATGGGACAGATTTGGTGCAACATTTGCAATCATAGGCTGAGGGAGCCTAATCAAACCTATGGGCTAAAACTACATAAAGGAAAGCCTAAAGTGAAGATCAAGTAAGGCTTTTGTGAAGATTCAACTTTGTTATGATGGGCTTGCAAGTTTTATTATTTAAACACTTGTTTTATTTTAGTTTTGTTTGGGCTTGTATTCTGGTCATATTTTATCTTTTAAGTTTAAGAGTGTTGGGCCATGTTGTGGGCTTATATTTTAATACTTATATGTTATTTTAGTGTGTGATTGGACTTGGGTCTTATGTGTTTAAGTCAGGCCCAAGAAGAGTGTCTTAGGGTTTTATTTCTTTTTCTCCTTACTATATAAGGATAAGAAACAATTGTAAGAGGTAGCTTTTAATCAAACTTTTCAGAATTTCTTTCATGCCTTTGGCGTGTATTGCTTTGAGTGAGAGTGAGGATTTGCTTTCATCAATTGCACCAGGAATCTTGGCTAACTTATCAACTATTTGTTGTGGCGTTTGTCGGATTCTCATCTAAATCCTTCGATCATTGGTGTTTCAGCTTCTCTAAGTTTGGGGTGCCATAGGAGGTGGGTTTATCAGATCTTTGGATTCCGTATCTACTTGTGCGTGTGAGTTTGAGGCTTGTGCCATAGGGTTCCGCGTCACTTATCATACAACGAATTTCGTAATTCAAGCCCCTTCGATAATGAGCGACCTGTTAGGCTTCATTCTCATAGTTTTCACACCTCACCTGCAACTTCAAAAACTTCTCGGTATATTCATCCACCTTTCGACTTCCTTGGATATAGTCATGATATCGGTTATACAAAACCTGAGCGTGATCACTAGGCAAGAATCATTATTCAATCATCTGCTTCATCAACAACCAGTTTTGTATAGGTTTCAGCCTCCTGCGATAGCATTCATTTTGAACCGAATTCCACTAGACTGTTACACCACCATTTAATTTATAGGCCACAATCGAAACCTTTCGATCCTCTTCCACATTCATAACTTCGAAGAACCGATCAACCTCCGCCGATCAATCTCCACCAATTAATCAAGAACATTTATCTTATAGAATTATTACATGAAATACAGAGAAGATTATCGCCAATATATAGATCTTCTTTTTAAAAAATTCGGTGTTCGAGTAAAATAATGAATAACTTTTAATGAACTATTAGCCTATATTGGATTTGACTATGATGATGTTTAAATATACTGTCCAACTTTACATCGAAATTAAATATATCTAAAACTATTAATTTAAGGTCAAATCATTCTCTCATTTTTTTTTTAAAAAAAAAATCCCTACAAATAAAGTAGGTTTAAAAAAAATAAGTAGCTACAATGTTGTATTAATTTTATAATAATTAATAACAAGAGTGTCACGTGTTGGATCATATTTTAAAATGCATATTAATTTTCATTTAAATTTTTAAATCACAAAAATCGTTGTTAATATAATAAAAAAATTAAATTTTAATAATTTAAAATAAAAGATAAATTTTACCATCCAATTAATTATGTTTTTAGAAGAAATAATTGAATTTTAAGCCAAAGTTTTGATTGAAGTAAAAATCTATGTGAAAATTTTAGTGAGCTATAAATTGCTTGGGTGGTGATGAAGAAGAAAAAAAAAGTTAGTTTTTAAAAAAATAAATAATCTTCTGAGTAGTTAAGAACGACGATAACAATTATATTGTAATACTCACATGTTCTTGAGAATTAAATAGAGATACTTTATTCTTTTTTAGGTTTGAAAATTATTTGTAATATTGTTGAATTTGTGTGTGATAATCATATTAAAACTATTTTAAATAAATATTTTAAATTAAAAATTTTAAATCATAATTGAAGGGCTACTATTTATTTATGTCAATTGAATTTGAAAAATTATAATGAATAGATAAATGGAAACCCTCAGAAAAAAATTTTGGCTTATATCTTGCAAGAATTACTAAAAATTATTTTAGCTAATCTTCTGTATTATTTTCCATAAAACTCTATTATTATAATAGTATTGTTAATTTATTTAAATACTTAATTAAAAAGATAAATATTCAATTTAATTATTTAATATGATACAATTTTATCTTTTGAAAATTTTGTTGCTAAAAAAATTTTCAATATTAATTTGAAAAATTAATTAAAACACATTAAAAAGACAATAATTTTTATTCCACATATAAGATAACGATATAATATTTTAAAAATATTATTACAACATATGCTAGATCATTGGAGCTTCATAATTGCCCAACGATATTATTTAATTATGAGATACACACAAAACATGCAGACATAATCTACATCACATAGAATTTGCCAACCTTCCTTGAATCCTTTGATGTAAGCTCATAGATATTATTTGCATTAACCGATATATTCAGGAATTTTGTGAACCAATGAGCCGATTTCTTGGGATATCTTGTTAGGTTATTTTTGTAGTCTACATAGTACAACCCAAATCTTGATGTGTAACCAATATTCCATTCGAAATTGTCTAAATATGACCATGCAAAATAACCTTTGAGTTTAACACCGTAGTTCCTGTAAAAATTAATAATCATTTGAAAATAAATTAAAAATAGTTATCCCAAATCTCTATAATAATTAGTATGGGTCATAGAGTTTGGACTCACTTGAGAGATCCTAGTGCATTCCACATATGCTTTTTATAGTACGAAATCCTGAAATCATCTTGAAGTGCCTCCTCAATTGGTTGAGATTCATTATTGTAGTTGTCAACCCCTAAATTAGTGTAAACTTGAGAATTAGATCAAAAATATAATCTGGATTTACTTTTCTATGAACAAAATATTTATTAAAAAAAAAACTTACCATTCTCAGTAACGTAAATGACTGGATCATTATATGTATCTTTGGTATAGTTCAAAAAGTGTCGAATACCTTTTGGAAAAATGTAAAACCATGACGAGTAAGCCTGCAAATTTTTAATTTGTATGTCAACAATATTATTCACATAAATATTTCTCTTTGCTAGAATTTTATCAATTTATTTTTCTTTGTACTAACCTGTGGACCAATAAGATTACCATTAAGATTGTAAGCTGCAGTAAAGGAAAAAAAATCATATTGTCAATTAAACTTTTTTAAGACAGATAAACTTAATCAACCTATTTCTATATGCAAAAGATACAAACACATATTCTTTTCCACCTTTGATGTATAATTTTATACGTGAACTTACGAGTCGAATTAACACCACTATCAGTTTTGTATCTACGAAATTTTGGATCAACCGGAGGAATTGGTTCTGCATAATATGCAGTGTAGTATTGTAATCCAACAAAATCATATGATCCCCTAAGTAATTGAGATTCTTCATCTGTAAATCCAATCAATCTATCTCCGGCTAAATCTACCATAGTTCTTGGATATCGTCCATAAGTCATGGGATCCATCCACCTGAAATTATGAATAAAAATACAAAGTTTAATTGAAGATTTATATACATGTTAAACATTTAATTACCAGCTCAATTTGGAAGAAAGACTCACAATCCAAACATGAAATCTAAGGCTGTTTTGGCTGCTTGCACATCAACTTTACTGTCGGAGAGAGGTTCATACCAGAAGGTAAAGAGGGTAATCCCAATCTTGCCCTTTTGAGTTCCCTACATAGTCAAATATACAAAGGTTTTATGTAATTGCATATATTTTTTTAGGAGAAAAATATATATATAATATAAACCTGATAATATTTTCTATATTGGTGAACAGCTGCAGCATGAGAAAGAAGCAAATTATGGGCAACTATATAAGGTTCTGTGGCTGAGTCTCCAGCTAGGCATTGGCGATTCACCCAAGATGAGCATCGACCAGGGGCAAAAACTCCATCATCATGGGCAAATCCAACATATGCTGATGGTTCATTAAAAGTCATCCAGCGTTTCACTCGATCACCGAATCTTTCAAAGAGAAGATCTGCATATTGGAGATAATCGTACCTGTATTTCATGTAATAATTCAATAAGATATTTTAATACTTAGATGAGAATATTTTTGAACAAAATTTATATGAAATTCTAAATTTTTAATATTTTAAAATCACAATAAAATTATATACTTACACAATATCACGGCTTAAGAAGCCACCATATTTGTCCTGCAGTGCTTGAGGAGTATCCCAATGAAAAATAGTAACAAAAGGCTCTAGTCCTGAATTTTATAACAAAATAAATTAAACATTTTGATGTAATTTAATTAACTTCAATAAGTTTAGAATACTTTTGTAATTTTAATTTAATTTTCAATCTCCTTAAAGAAAATATATAAGGATTACCATTGCTTATAATTTCATTGATAACATCATTGTAGAATTGAATTCCTTCCTCGTTCACTCCTTCACGTCTCCTTCCGGCTAAATATTTAATGTTTCAAAAACAAAGATAGAGAAATTTATAAATACTTTGCATAACAAATTTAATTTATATATAAAAGCAAAAATTTAATAAAATACTTACATGGTATAACTCTAGACCATGAAATGGACATTCTAAATGCATTAAAACCCATCTTTTTGACGTTTTTTATATCTTGCTGCAACATCAATTTCACAAAGCTTATTTAATTTTATTATTGATAATCAACATAGGGCTTGAGGAAGGAAATATAAAATAAAAAGTTTGACTGCTATACTATGTAGCGGTTATAGAAATCAACTGCAACGTCTCCATTGCTGCCATCTAATATTCTATCTGCAAGATTAGACATAAATAATTAGATATAGTCAATAAAGATGGACAAATACACATACATACCTGGAGTCTCCTTGGAAAATATGTCCCAAACACTAGGTGCTCTACCCTTTGCGGTTGCTTCACCTTCGATCTGAATATCATAAATGATTATATATTTTTCAAATGAAACTATCATTTATTAAACATGTTTGTATACTTACCTGGTAAGCAGAAGTAGCCGTTCCAAAAATGAAGTCATCTGGAAAATAATTACGGTTAAAATCTCCAGGAATATCATCATCATCATCATCAGTTCCCATTGCTGGCTTAGTGAGAGCCAACAAGCTTATGAACAAGACGAGCATCCCTGATAGCTGAAGAAAGTTGTAGTGTTTAGTAGCCATAGCGATAGCCACGAGAATTTCAAGTGCTTGTGTGTGGTTTTCGCTTCTTGGTAATGCCCCCTTTATATAGAGTCCATGCAGAACTTAAATCATCTACTTGTGAATTGCATGCATGGTTTATATGGCTGATATTTTTTGATATTATTATTTTTTAATAAAAAAGAATATTATTAAAATAAAAGTAAGTTCCCTTCTATTTTACATTTTAGCCCCACTTTTTTCAATAATACAATAAAGGTTTCAATAATCCTATCCACTTTTTGATATAATGTATTTGAACGTAGACGATTTTCTAAAACTAATTATGACTTTTACATTAATTATACATATATTATCAAATTATATTTTTGAATATATTATTTTGGAGAGATATATTTCTGTATATACATAAATATATATGCCTTTATTTAACATTTTTACGTGTTGTGGAGAGATATTCTACCATATCCGTTTATAATTCTCTGAAAATTAATTTTTCACAACTTTAATTACTAATTTTGATAATGCTTTCTTCAAAAATGAAAGGATCATGTAATTTATAATTTTTTAAATTTTATCATATATTTTAAAAATAACCAATTTAAATTTACTCTTTTTAAATTTTTTATAATTATATCCAACTGTTAAAAAAATCTATTAATCGCACTCCAAGGCTTAGCCTGGTGGAAAGTGCATCCTGTAGCCTTGAAAGGTCTAGGGTTCGACTCCCCCAATCCCCTATTTCAAAAAAAAAAAAATCCATTAATCCACTATGATAGATGCCGCATCATTTTCACATTATCTCTATTATAATGATATGGAGATAATCGACTGTAATTTCCATTTTTTCAGTTATATAGAATTCAGATTAAATCAAATATAATCAGATTAATTATGATTGAGATAAAATAGTAGTAGAGTTTCTTTTAAATTGTGAATATTTATTTTTTTGTTGGGGAAATGCTATATAAAGTTTGCCTTAAAATTAATCTAAGCATATTATATTTTTCTCTTATCTTTCTTTCTCATATTCAAGCCCCTTCTAGCCACCTTATTCTTCTTATCTTTTCTTTATTTCTTTGTAATTTTTTTATAATTTTAGAGACTAAATATGTTTTTTCAATTGAAGGTTAATCAAAACAGACATTGATTCAAAGTTTGTGAAATTATATTCTTAACTTCTCTTTATCTTATTTCTATTATCAATTAATTTCTATTTTTGAGGATCAATAACTCCATTGTTGTCCTCTTAAGAATTCAAGACGCCTATTGAATTTCTTGGGAAGACAACATATTGCTAATTAACCCAATTAAATCCGTAATTATTTAATTAGATTAATAAAAAATGGCAATTCGCATATTCATTTATGTTAAGAAATTAATTGATTTGATTTAAATAATTCGCATATTATTATTGATCAAGTTTGGATTGTTCTCTCTAAAGCAGTTAACTAATTAAATTTATACACGTGTTAGAGTTATTAGTTAACTATAAATTAATTTAAGCGCGTAACAGATTAATTTAATCATAAGAAAGAGCCGGTGATATTCGCGTGTTTGAAAGCTATAACCAAATAATAGATAATAAAATAAACTATCTTTCTAATTAAAATGATTATGTAGTGTTTCGATTCATGACATATCAGTGAATTAACTATTATTTTAGCATTAAATTATATAGTAGAATTGTAAAAAAATTATAAAATATAATTTTTTAATAAATTATTTTATATTATAATGCGATAATACGATGATAATATAATTTTTTTAAGTACATTAATTATTTTAAAATACAAACATGGAAACGTTTCCTTTTTATAAGAAAATGTGCAAAATGTTATAACTTAATTTATAAAGTTAGGTGAGAGATAGCATGAAATTGTGCTTTTGTCATTTTTATTACTAAGCTTTTAATTAAACGTGCTTACACATTGCAAGTAAAATTAATTTAAAAAATAAAGAAAATTTCTAACTTATCTAAACAATACAATTAAAAAGCAAATTTATCTAGGAAAAATAAATAAATAAATTTTAACAAAAATTATAAAAAACTATTATTTATTTTTAATTTTACTTATATATCTTATTTTTAAAAAAATTATTTTAAAATTATTTGTAAGAATTTATTACATGTAACCTGCACTGCTTTCTCATCACAGGATTTAGATTTGAGCAATATTTTGATTCTCAAAATTATAATTGTTCTTATTACTATTAATAATAATCCTTAAAATTTTGTTAGAACAATTTTTCATCAAAAGATTGAAATTCTCATTTGAGTTTTTCTTTCCTCTTAACATAATTTCTTCTAACTATAAGAAATTATCACATTATTTTTAGATTTCTATTTATTTCCACTTCCATGAAAATTAATTTGCTATTAAGGAAAAAAGTCTCATTCTTAGCCTGTATATTTTTTTAACTATTTTTCAAATATTTTTATGAAATTATTTTTTTAAACCCTTCTCTTAAATTCTATTATTTAAACTATCATTTTATATTATTATTAACATAATACATATACATACGAGTAAGTAAGTAGTATTCGGTTCGAACTGAAAAAATCGATCGAACTGATTAATTTGAAAATTCAGTTCGATATTTTATTCAATTTAGTTCGGTTCAATTTTTAGTTTTAAAAATTTTGATTATTTTGGTTCGGTTTGATTTTAATCAGAAAAAATTAAAAAAATTAAACTGAACTGATTAGTAATAATAGTATATTATTTTCAATTATATAGAGAGTATAGTTTATATTAAGGTTAAAATATTTTAATTAAATTTTAAAATTTTAAAAATAAAATATAAAATATAAAAAAATTATTAAAAATTCAAACCTATCAAACTGAATTGAATTGAATCAAATTGAATCAAACTGATTCGATTTGATTCGATTTCTAATCAAAATCAATTCAGTCCGATTTTTATAAATACAAAAATTTTAGTTTTTGATTTATTTAATTCGGTTTGATTTTAAACCGAACCGACCGAATGATTGCCCTATGTATAAGTTGATTTTTTATTTTTATTGAACTTCTTTTCATTGAAACTTTATTTATAAAAAATCTCTTTAAAATAAATTTCATTATTATTTTATTGAGATGAATATTAAATTTTTATTTAAAAAAGTCATTTATTTTAATGAAATAAACTATTTTTATAAGATATTGGGATAGATTGACTAACTGTTAAGTGAATTAGCTGGCTTTAATAAATAAAAGAATTAAGAGAACATAAAATAAACATATAACTATGCAGAAAATTAAAAATAAAATAAAATTTAGTATCAAAATTATAAGTTGCTAATAAATAAAGAACTTTTATTAACATTTTCTTACGATTTGTATAAAAAGCAATTTTCTTTTTTGAAATTTCATACAATTAATTACTTGTTTAACCAAATTAAGTCATCATATTAGTCTCTTATTTAGTTTAATATTTTTCATGAGAAGAAAAATTTATTAAGTATTAATTTTTTTAGGGAGATTTACAATTTAGTTTCTAGATATTGTTATTATTAATAAGTCAGTCTCTACATTTTAAAAAATCTATTAAAATGTTCTTATCTTTTTTCTCCGTCAATAAAATAGTCTTTCCATCTATTTCTGCTATTAAAATACAGCAAAAGATCAAATTACCCATTTCTTTTCCTCCTCCTTCATTGATTCTTCCTCATCTTCTTCTTCTTTGCTTTTTCTTTTTCTTCTTCTTTTTTTTTGATTCTTTTCGATTTTTCTTTTTATTTTTTTTCTTTAAGGAGAAGGAAGAGAAAGAGGCGATTTTTCTTCTTCTTCTTTTTCTTATTTTTCTTCTTCATCATCTTCTTCTTCTCCTTCTCCTTTTTTTTTTCTTCTTCTTTTTTCTTCTTTTTCTTCTTATTCTCCTTCATCATCATCATCTTCTTCTTTATTGAGAAGAAAGAGGGACTATTTTTTTGATGGAAAGAAATGATAAAAATATTTTAATAGATATGAGAAAAGATAAGGACGTTTTAATAAATTTCTGAAAATATAGGAACTGATTTATTAATAATGGTAATATCCAATGACTAAATAAGGTTTTATTTGAAGGCAAAATTAGATTTTAAAAATTTTCTCTCTCATTCTTTATCTATTTTTAACAGAAAAGAGGACAGAAGAACTATTTCGTTGACGGAGAGAAAAGATAAGAACGTTTTAATAGATTTCTAAAATGTAGGGACTGATTTATTAATAATGGTAATATCTAGAAACTAAATAGTAAATTTTCCATTTTTTTATTAGCTTATGGTACATATAGTAATTATTTTTTTGCTTTAATTGTATTAAAAAATTTACTATAATACTGAATTTTATGAAATATATATTTATACATAAATTACATATTATAAAATTATAGATAGATTATAAAATATACTTTACTTAATTTTATTTTAAGTGTAATATATTATAATTCTTAATGAATTAAAGATAGTTAAAATTTTATTAGTTTTAATTTTTTTAAATTAATTTTAAGGAATTTTTTTTGTTTATTTTCCTAAAAATAATGTTACATCACATATTAAAATCATTATTTTAATTTTTGTCTTATAAGTCGACAAAAAACATTTTTTTTCAATTCTTTAATCAATTGTTATATAAATCAATTTAAAAGGAAATAAATGTTTTTTCAGTTTATGTTTAAAAAAATATTTAATGTTATATCACAAATCAAAATTATCATTTTCTTGAGAAATTTATTATTTTTCACATATATTGTTATTGGATATTTTTAACATGCAACTCCAAACTACACTACAAATTAATCATTTTTATAATTAAATTATCAATTATATAAAAAATTATAGACATGTTAAGAATAAAATTAATAGAAAAATAAAAAAAATTATATTAACATCAAAATTTATTTTATAACAATAAAATCACTTTAAATAATTATATAAAGAATCAAGAATAATTGAGATAATTCCATTATCTCTCTTTATTTTCACTTTAATAATTTTTTAAATGTGTTTTATACATTAATTATATATTTTTTTATTTATTATAATAATTTATATTCTAATAATTTTATGATACTAACCTTAAATAGACAATTAAATTTGGTTTATTACATCATAATACCATATTTTTAGAATACCAAATTATTGTAACCACACTTCATGGTTTGTTAAAAAAAAATTATGAAATAAAATTAAAAAAATTTATTAATTTTAACAATTTTTATAATTATAAATATGGCTGTAGCACTGATCGCTTAATCTAGTAGTAAAATGAATCTAAGATGTTTCAAGTTCTACTCTCCTAATTTTCGGTCCCCTATTTCAAAAAAAAATCAACTAAACATAAAAAAAATTTAAATTAATATATTTTCCTTCGATAGCTAAATAAAGTCAATTTAAAATTTTAAATTAATTAAGTCTCTATATTCTTAAGGGTTAAATAGGTTTTAATTTAATATAATATTATTTTTTTAATAATAAAATATTATTTTTTATAATTTAAACATAAAAAAATTTAGTATTTTAATTATCATAATTTTTTTTAAAATATATAGACATAATAAATAATTTTTAAAATTATAAAAATAAATTTTATTATATAAAAAATATTTTTATTATTAAAAAATAATATTATATTATTAAAAGAATAATATTATATTAGATGATAACTTATTTGACGATTTAGTAATAGCACATGATTTAATTGAACTTATTTGATTTTTAAGTAAAAATATAAAAGTTTAATTGAACTTATATTTAAAAAAATAAAAATATTTTTCTACTTAAAATTATTAATTTTTGATAATAAATTATGTTTAATCATTTATCATTTAAAAGATATAATTAATTTTTTTTTATCGTATATAGTTTTTTATTAACAATTATTTTATTTTAATATAATGAAAGAGTATTGTTTATAAAACATTACCCTTATTATAAAATTATAGTACGTTTTCATTTTTATATTTTATTTTAATTATTATAAGAAAATTTTAACATATTAAAAGTATTTTAAAAATAATAAAATTTAAAATTGTTAAATTAATAGAAATTAGTCTTTATCCAGATTTATTTTTTTATTATTATGAATTGACAGAATTGAAGCTATTTTATCTAATTATTTTTATAGATAGTTGAACAGTTCTTCTAAATAAAATAAAAATAGAAAACCTATTTTTAAAAAATTAAAATTTTCATGTTATATAATAATAAAAAAATTTGTTTCCGTCTCTTAAATTTAAGTTAAGAAATATTATAACTAAATTAGCAATTATAAGAATTTCTATTAACATTTTCTTATGATTTATATAAAATTCAATTTCTTTTTTGAAATTTCATACCATTAAAATTATAGATAGATTATAAAATATACTTTACTTAATTTTATTTTAAGTGTAATATATTATAATTCTTAATGAATTAAAGAGAGTTAAAATTTTATTAGTTTTAATTTTTTAATTAATTTTAAGGAATTTTTTTTGTTTATTTTCCTAAAAAATAATGTTACATCACATATTAAAATCATTATTTTAATTTTTGTCTTATAAGTCGACAAAAAACATTTTTTTTAATTCTTTAATCAATTGTTATATAAATCAATTTAAAAGGAAATAAATGTTTTTTTTAGTTTATGTTTAAAAAAATATTTAATGTTATATCACAAATCAAAATTATTATTTTCTTGAGCAGTTTATTATTTTTAACATAAATTGTTATTTGATATTTTTAACAATGCAGCTCCAAACTTGACTACAAATTAATGATTTTATCAAATAATAATATAAATTTAACTGAATTATAAAATATATAATAAATGATGCATATAACATATGGTAAATTCATTTTTATAATTAAATTATCAATTATATAAAAAATTATAGACATGTTAAGAATAAAATTAATAGAAAAATAAAAAAATTATATTAACATCAAAATTTATTTTATAACAATAAATTTCTCTCTGTAGTTCTTTTGTGACTCGATACTCTCGCCTTTTCCTCTTATTTAAACCTAACTTCTTCTTTCCCCTTCCCCATAAAAGACGATCTGCATCAATTGACTATCGATGAAGAAGAAAATATTGTTGTCCTTATTAAGAGTTCCAGATATATTCCGATCATCACTTATGATTTCTATATGGTGGGATGCTTCTCACATACAATCCAATATATTTTATTTTTTATGGAAACAAAAACTCTTAGTTTTCGTATCGAATTTTTTTTGTAATTTTTTATATTTTGATGGTTGCTTCTCAGTTAATAGATAAGAATTGAGAGGAGATTTTTTGTTAATATGGAAAAGTTATGTGTCTATTTCTGTGGTTGATTTTTCTTCAAATTTTATTGATTTAGTTGTTTCGGAAGATAATATTCAATGGAGGTTAACTAGTTATTATGAGTTTTCGGAATCCCAACGACGATGTCAGTCTTGGAATCTTATTCGAGTTTTATCTCGTATAAACTTTCTTCCGTAGCTTTGTTTGGGAGATTTTAATAATTTATACTCGAGAGATGAAAAAGAAGGAGGAACATCTTTACCAAATTATCTTATGTATGAGTTTGATTTTCAATGATTGTAAATCTTTGTTGGACTCTATAACCGATATTTCTGTTAAAATGATTTATCATAATATTATTCTACCTGCTCATATTTTTGCTAGAAAATCTATTAAATATAATCGTCTCTCTGTTTGAGATTATATCTCTTTTTGTTTGATAAAATTTTATTAATATAATCAGTACTTTTATTTAAAAAAAAAACAATAAAATCACTTTAAATAATTATATAAAGAGTCAAGAATAATTGAGATAATTCCATTATCTCTCTTTTTAAAATAAAATCACTTTAAATAATTATATAAAGAATCAAGAATAATTGAGATAATTTTATTATCTCTCTTTATTTTCACTTTTATAATTTTTTAAATGTGTTTTATACATTAATTATATATTTATTTATTTATTCTAATAATTTATATTATAATAATTTTATGATACTAATCTTAAATAGACAATTAAAATGTGGTTTACTACATCATAATACCATATTTTTATAATACCAAATTATTGTAACCACACTTCATGTCTAATTAAAGTTTGTTAAAAAAAATTATGAAATAAAATTAAGAAAATATATTAATTTTAAAAGTTTTTATAATTATAAATATGGCTGTTGCACATGAATTTTTTTTTTATTTCAAAAGTAATTTATTGCCTAATTTTAATATAAAGCAATAAAATTAATACTAATAATTTATATTGAATAATTATTTTTTCATCCTTAAGGAATGTCAATTTTAACACATATGTCTATCTATTTGTAAAATTAATTTAATAGTTTAGTATATATATAATTTCACTGAAAATCTATCCATCTGATTTTTTATTAATTATTTTGAAATGACTAAAATCTTTAAATATTTAGTATTATTTAACCATTGGATTATATTAAAATTAGCACCTATGTATTTAGACTTCTTAAAAATAAAAGTCGTCGCTGTAATTTAACTTTATCAAACTGAAAAAAAAAATATTTGTTTGGAGGAAAGGAATTTTAATTTAATAGTGTTAAAATATAAAGATTAAATTATTAAATTTTAAAAATAAAAAATTAATTTTAAAAAATAAGTCAACTAAGCACTCACCGCTTAATCCAGTAGGAAAATACATCTTAATTCAGTAGAAAAATATAGGGGTGAGCATTCGGTCAGTTCGATTTAAAATCGAACTGAATTGAACAATCGAACCGAATCGAATAAACCAAAAACTGAAATTTTAGTGTTTATAAAAAGCGAATCGAACCGATTTTGGTCAGAAATTGAATCGAACCGAACCGGTCTGATTCGGTTCGGTTTGATCGGTTTCAATTTTTAATAATTTTTTTTTATTTTTTACACTTTATTTTTAATATTTTAAAATTTAATTAAAATATTTTAATCTTAATATGATTTAATTTCTCTATATTATTGAAAAAATATATTATTATCACTAATCGGTTCGGTTTGATTTTTTCGGTTTTTTTCTGATCAAAATCGAACCGAACCGAAATAACCGAAATTTTTAAAATTAAAAACTGAACTGAATCGAAATGTATAAAAAATCAAGCTAAATTTTTAAATCAATTCAATTCGGTCGGTTTTTTCGATTTGAACCGAATACTGCTCAACCCTAGTAAAATGCATTTAAAGTAATATGAGAGATTTCAAGTTGTACTCTCCTAATTTTCAGTCC
Source organism: Manihot esculenta (assembly GCF_001659605.2). Taxonomy (NCBI): domain Eukaryota; kingdom Viridiplantae; phylum Streptophyta; class Magnoliopsida; order Malpighiales; family Euphorbiaceae; genus Manihot; species Manihot esculenta. The sequence goes on along the minus strand of NC_035167.2, from coordinate 2,961,813 downwards.
CCTATTTCAAAAAAAATCAACTAAACTCATATATTTTCTTTCGACAGCTATATAACGTTAATTTAAAATTTTAAATTAATTCAGTCTGTATATTATTAAGGGTTAAATAGGTTTTAATTTAATATAATATTATTTTTTTAATAATAAAATATTATTTTTTATAATTTAAACATAAAAAATTTAGTATTTTGATTATCATAAAAAAATTTAAAATATATAGACATAATAAATAATTTTTAAAATTATAAAAATAAATTTTAATTTTAAAAATTTTATTATATAAAAAATATTTTTATTATTAAAAAATAATATTATATTATTAAAAAAATAATATTATATTAAATGATAACTTATTTCATGATTTAATAATAGTGGATGATTAATTGGTTCAAAATTTTGAATTGATGATCTTTAAGTAAAAATATAAAAGTTTAATTGAACTTATATTTAAAAATATAAAAATATTTTTCTACTTAAAATTATTAATTTTCGATAATAAATTATGTTTAATCATTTATCATTTAAAAGATATAATTAATTTTTTTTATCGTATATAGTTTTTTATTAACAATTATTTTATTTTAATATAATGAAAGAGTATTGTTTATAAAAAATTACCCTTATTATAAAATTATAATACGTTTTCATTTTTATATTTTATTTTAATTATTATAAGAAAATTTTAACATATTAAAAGTATTTTGAAAATAATAAAATTTAAAATTGTTAAATTAATAGAAATTAGTCTTTATCCAGATTTATTTTTTTTTATTATTATGAATTGAGAGAATTAAAACTATTTTATCTAATTATTTTTATAGATAGTTGAACAGTTTTTCTAAATAAAATAAAAATAGAAAACCTATTTTTAAAAATTAAAATTTTCATGTTATATAATAAAAAAAATTTTGTTTCCGTTTCTTAAATTTAAGTTAAAAATATTATAACTAAATTAGCAATTATAAGAATTTTTATTAACACTTTCTTATGATTTATATAAAATTCAATTTCTTTTTTGAAATTTCATACAATTAATTAATTGTTTAAACTTTTTTTTTGAAATTTCATACCATTAAAATTATAGATAGATTATAAAATATACTTTACTTAATTTTATTTTAAGTATAATATATTATAATTCTTAATGAATTAAAGATAGTCAAAATTTTATTAGTTTTAATTTTTTTTAATTAATTTTAAGGAATTTTTTTTGGTTTATTTTCCTTAAAAATAATGTTACATCACATATTAAAATCATTATTTTAATTTTTGTCTTATAAGTCGACAAAAAACATTTTTTTTTAATTCTTTAATCAATTGTTATGTAAATCAATTTAAAAGGAAATAAATGTTTTTTTAGTTTATGTTTAAAAAAATATTTAATGTTATATCACAAATCAAAATTATTATTTTCTTGAGCAATTTATTATTTTTAACATAAATTGTTATTTGATATTTTTAACAATGCAGCTCCAAACTTCACTACAAATTAATGATTTTATCGAATAATAATATAAATTTAACTGAATTATAAAATATATAATAAATGATGCATATAACATATGGTAAATTCATTTTTATAATTAAATTATCAATTATATAAAAAATTATAGACATGTTAAGAATAAAATTAATAGAAAAATAAAAAAATTATATTAACATCAAATTTTATTTTATAACAATAAAATCACTTTCCATTAAAAAAACAATAAAATCACTTTAAATAATTATATAAAGAATCAAGAATAATTGAGATAATTCTATTATCTCTCTTTATTTTCACTTTTATAATTTTTTAAATGTGTTTTATACATTAATTATATATTTATTTATTCTAATAATTTTATGATACTAACCTTAAATAGACAATTAAATTTGGTTTACTACATCATAATTCCATATTTTTATAATATATCAAAAGTATTTTGAAAATAATAAAATTTAAAATTCTTAAAATTGTTTAATTAATAGAAAGTATTTTGAAAATAATAAAAAAAATTTTGTTTCCTTCTCTTAAATTAAAGTTAAAAAATATTGTAATCAAAATAGCAATTATAAGAATTTTTAAATCTAAGTAACATAATGATTCAAAAAGTTCTTAGCGGAAATTTCTTATATTTTTTACTTTCTATTTCTTTTTTTTTTATTATTATTGTCATTAATATTAACAGAAATTTAAGATATATAAATATATTTTTAAAAGTTATATTGAAATACAAAAATTTTATTTATATAATAACACTTCCAATCTAATAAAATTAATAAGTATATATTTTTTTTAAAAAATATTACATTACAATTATAAAATAAATTGTATGTAAAATAAATAGTACATTAATAATTAACATTAATATAATAAAAAAATTTAAATTTAATAATTTTTATTTTTATTTGGCATAAAAATCGTTGATTTTAAATTTTTGTTATTTATAATTTAAAAATATGTCTAATAAATTTGTGTAGCAATTATTTATTATTAGTAGTTTAATTATTAACGACAAATATATGTTACTAATATTCTAGTTTCATGATTTATTAAATACGATTTTTTTTTTAAAAATTTTAGTTAGTTTTTTTAATTTTTTTTTGTTTTAGACTATAATAAAATTTTAGTTTATTATAATTAAAGTTAATATAAGGCCTTAGCAATTTTATTTTAATTTTAATAAAAAAATTTAGCAATTTTAATTTGAATAAAACATTAATATAATTATCTAATTAAATTAAAGATTTTTAAATAAAAATAAATGTGTAATTATTTTACCAAAATAAGGATATTTTTGGCAATGTCAATACTTACCCTTTCCCCTCCTTTCTACTAGTTTATATTATATATATAATTACTCAATTTTGAAAATTAAAAAAAAAAAAAGTTGATATTTTAAATGACATATGAACTTTGATAATTTAATTTAAAATTTTAATTTAATTTTTTAAAATTTATTAAAATTATTGACCTAATTCAATTAATTTCATAGACGGTTAGATGATTGATTAAAGATTATATACGTTTTCATCTTTTTTAGGGTAGCTGTCCGATTTATGGGTAGAAATATGATACTCGTTATATATGGACATATATTCGATTAAAATAAGAGTTTAGTTTAATTTTACTATTAGATAGTTCTTTTAATTCTGAATTTGCAGAACCAAACTAGGGACTGTAGCGATATTAAGTCAATTTAAATCCTAGCGAATCCGATTTAGGCCTTTATACTTGAAAAGGAAAATTAATAGTTAACTAAACATTGACAAAAGCAAGATGGAGGCTAGAAGGGAGAGGTTTTAGGATTGTTGGAAAAACAATCAAAGCCAGATGGAGGCGCAAGTAACCATACTCATCAACCACCATCCATACTGAACTCAAAAGCTTGAAACTATGAAAACTCGACCAAGAAAACCATCTAGTTGTAAGAGAAGTTGCTAACCAGTTGTCACCTGTGATTAGTGCATTTTAAAGATCAACCGTCCAACAGACGTGGAAGCGGTATACAGTCCTAGAGTCGATTAGCCACAAGAAAAAACATGCAAGTTTAAAAATTTCATTAAATGCTTTAATAATATGTACACATGCTATATTATATTGAGTCGCGTTGGATATTGACCTTAAAAATTTATTTTGTAATCCCCCAGTATGAAATAAAATTTTCTGAAATTTTAATTTTTAGAATTAAAACAATAAAGATTTATTTTTAATTTATAACCCAACAAAAAATATAGAGAATGGAAGGAATAAAGTATAGAATGAGAATTTTTTTTATGAAAATAAGTAGTAAAAAAAATAGTCGTTATAAACTGTTATAAAAATTTTGAGATAATATAATTAAATCTACATAAAATTATAACGATTAAATTTAATATTAAATTTAAATATCAAATTTACGACGGCCAAAAAATCTCATAAATAAAAGTTTTAATGACTATAAAATCTTATAAGATGATACAATTATATTTAAGATCTAAAAATATTTGAAAGATCAAAAATAAATATTTATTGGTAAGTTAAAATTTTTTAAAATATAAATTCATTTTTATAATATTTAAAACAAAAGGATGGAATTTTGCCCATATTCTAATAATTATGTTTTTAGAAGAAACAAATGGATTTTAAGCCAAAGTTTTGATTGAAATAAAAATCTAAGAATGTCAGTGAGTTAGATTTTGCTTGGGTGAAGAAGAAGTAGTTAAGAACGACTATCACAATTATATTGTATTATATATGTTATACTCACATGTTCCTTGAGAGTTAAGAAAATTTGATAGAAAATAATTTATATTTTAAAAAATATTTTATGAAAAATATCTTTCATAAAAAATATTTTCAAACAATATAATTTATTTTTTATTGTTTAATTTTAATTTAAAAAATAAATTTATTAATAAATTTATATACAGAAATTTTAATAAAAATTTTAAAATAGAAAATCATTTTTTTAAAATGACTTATTTTTAATAAAAAAATTTTTTTTTATTGACTAGATTTTTTGAAATTTCTAAATCTCAACAAATATGAAAAATATTTCCCTCAAATATCTTTCGGAGAGTAAGGGATAATTTTATTTTTGTTTAGGTTTGAAAATAATTTGAAATATTGTTGAATTTTCTTAGTGATAATCATATTAAAACTTCTTTAAATAAATATTTTAAATTAACAATTTTAAATCAATAATTGAAGGGCTACGATTTATTTATGTCAATTGAATTTGAAAAATTATAATGAATAGACAAATGGAAACCCGCAAACATTTTTTTCTTTTACTTATATCTTACAAGAATTACAAAAAATTTATTTAGCTAAGCTTCTGTATTAATTTTCTATAAAAGTTCCATTAGTATAATAGTATTATTACTTTATTTAAAAACTTAATAAAAAAGATAAATATATATTCAATTTAATGATTTAATATGATTCAATTTAGTCTTTTGAAAAAATTGTTGCTTAATATTTTCAATATTAATTTGAAAAATTAATTAAATAACAATTTTTATTTCACATATAAGATAACGATACCACACATCTCGAAAACTTTATTACAACATAAGTTAGATCATTGGAGCTTCATAATTGTCCAACGATATTATTTAATTGTGAAAGACACACAGAATATCCAGACATAATCTACATGACATAGAATTTGCCAACCTTCCTTGGATCCTTTAATGTAACCTCATAGATATTATTTGCATCGACAGATATATTCAGGAATTTCGTGAACCAAAGAGCTGATTTCTTCGGGTATCTTTTTAAGTTATCTTTGTAGTCTACATAATACAAACCGAATCTTGATGTATAACCAATATTCCACTCGAAATTGTCTAAATATGACCATGCAAAATAACCTTTGACATTAACATTGTATTCCCTGCAAAAATCAATAATCATTTGAAAAGTAATTAAAAATAGTTATCACAAATCTCTACATCTTAGAGTTTGGACTCACTTGAGAGATCCTAATGCATTCCACATATGCTTTCGATAGTACTCTATTCTGAAATCATCTTGAAGTGCCTCCTCAATTGGTTGAGATTCATTATTGTAGTTGTCAACCCCTAAATTAGTGTGAACTTGAGAATTAGATCAAAAATATAATCTCAATTTACTTTTCTATGAACAAAACATTTATTAAAAAAAAAAAACTTACCATTCTCAGTAATATAAATGACCGGATCATTATATGTATCTTTGGTATAATTCAAAAAGTGTCGAATACCTTTTGGAAAAATGTAAAACCATGACGAGTAAGCCTGCAAATTTTTAATTTGTATGTCAATAATATTATTCACATAAATATTTCTCTATACTAGAATTTTATCAATTTATTTTTTTTATATACTAACCCTTGGACCAATAAGATTACCATTATTATCGTAAGCTGCAGCAGAGGAAAAAAAAATCATATTGTCAATTAAACTTTTTTAAGACAAAAAAACTTATCAACCTATATCTATATATAAAAGATACAAACACACACTCTTTTCCACCTTTGATGTATAATTTTATATGTGAACTTACGAGTCTCAATAACACCACTATCAGTTTTGTATCTACGAAAATTTGGATCAACTGTAATATTTGGTTTTGCATAATACGCAGTGTAGTATTGTAATCCAACAAAATCATATGATCCTCTAAGTAATTGAGATTCATTATTTGTAAACTTGATCAATCTATCTCCAGCTAAATCTGTCATAGTTTTTGGATATCGCCCATAAGTCATAGGTTCCATCCACCTGAAATTATGAAGAAAATAGTGTTTAATTAAAGACTTGTGTATGTGTTAAACATTTAACTACTAGCTTAATTTGGAAGAAAAACTCACAATCCAAACATGAAATCTAGGGCTGTTTTGGCTGCTTGTACATCAACTGCACTGTTGGAGAGAGGTTCATACCAGAAGGTAAAGAGGGTAATCCCAATCTTGCCCTTTTGAGTTCCCTACATAGTGAAATACACAAAGGTTTTCTGTAATTGCATAAAAATTTTTAAGGAGAAAAATGATGTTATATATATAATATAAACCTGATAATGTTTTCGATATTGGTGAACAGCTGCGGCATGAGAAAGAAGCAAATTATGGGCAATTATATAAGGTTCTGTAGTTGAGTTTCCAGCTAGGCATTGGCGATTCACCCAAGATGAGCATCGACCAGGGGCAAAAACTCCATCATCATGGGCGAATCCAACATATGCTGATGGTTCATTAAAAGTCATCCAGTGTTTCACTCGATCACCGAATTTTTCAAAGAGAAGATCGGCATATTGGAGATAATCTTCCCTGTATTTCATGTAATAATTCGATAAGATATTTTAGTACTTAGGTGAAAATATTTTTGAACAAAATTTAAATGAATTTCTAAATTTTTAATATTTTGAAATCACAATAGAATTCTATACTTACACAATTTCATGACTTAAGAAGCCACCATATTTGTCCTGGAGTGCTTGAGGAGTATCCCAATGAAAAATAGTAACAAAAGGCTCTAGTCCTGAATTTTATAACAAAATAAATTAAATATTTTGATGTAATTTAGTTAACTTCAATAAATTTGGAATATTTTTACAATTTTAATTTAATTTTCAATCTTCTAAACGAAAATGTATAAGGAGTACCATTGCTTATAATTTCATCGATAACATTATTGTAGAATTGAATCCCTTCCTCGTTCACTCCTTGACGTCTCCTTCCGGCTAGACATTCAATATTTCAAAAACAAAGATAGAGAAATTTATAAATATTTTACATAGAAAATTTAATTTATATATAAATTCAAAAATTTTAATAAAATACTTACATGGTATAACTCTAGACCATGAAATGGACATTCTAAAAGCATTAAAACCCATCTTTTTAACGTTTTTTATATCTTCCTGCAACATCAATTTCACAAGTCTTATTTAATTTTATTGTCGATAACAAACATGGGCTTTGAGAGAGGTAATATAAAATAAAAAGTTTGATCGATATACCTTGTAGCGGTTATAGAAATCAACTGCAACATCCCCATTGCTACCATCTAATATCCTATCTGCAATATTACACATAAATAATTAGATATAGTCAATAAAGATGGACAAATACACATATATACCTGGAGTCTCCTTGGAAAATATGTCCCAAACACTAGGTCCTCTTCCCTTTGTGGTTGCTTCACCTTCAATCTGAATACCATAGATGATCATATATTTATATGTATAATTCCAAATGAAACTATTAGTTATTGATATATGTTCATATATTTACCTGGTAAGCAGAAGTAGCCGTTCCAAAAATAAAGTCATCTGGAAAATATTTACGGCTAAAGTCTTCAGGAATATCATCATCATCATCCGTTCCCATTGCTGGCTTAGTGAGAGCCAACAAGCTTATGAATAAGACGAGCATAGTAGCCATAGCCATAGTCATGGTAATTTCAAGTGCTTGTGTGTGGTTTTGGCTTTTTGGTAATGTCCCTTTATACAGAGTCCATGCAGACCTTAAATCATTTATTTGTGAATTGCATGCATGGTTTTCTGTAATTAATAGTTTTTTGATATTATATTTATATTTTTTTTTTCACAAAGAAGAATATTATTAAAATTAAATTAAGTTCCCTTCTCCTTTACATTTTAGCCCTACCTTTTTCAATAATACAATATAAAGCTTTCTACGTATTTGGATAATCATATCCATTTTTCCATGTTTGAACTTTTAGACAATTTTCTAGAATTAATTTTGTCTTTTATATTAATTATATATATTATCAAATTATATTTTTAAATATAATATTAATTCTCTAAAAGTTAATACTTTAATTACTAATTTTGATAATTCTTTCTTCAAAACTCAAGAGATCATGTAATTTACATTCCATATTAAAATCATTATTTTAATTTTTGTTTTCCAACGTTAAAAAAAACATTTTTTTAATTTTTTGATCAAATGTTATACAAATCGATTTAAAAGGAATTAAATGTTTTTTAGTTTATGTTTTAAAAAATATTTAATGTTCTAATATATATTAAAATCATTATTTTCTTTAAAAAAATAATATTTTTTTTGTAAACAGAGACTACCAATTGCTTTGTTTTTTTTGAAATATGAAAATCGGAAAAATAAAATATAAAATCTCTCAAATTTATTTAAATGTACCTACCACCACATTAAACCTTGAGTGTCGGAGACTTTCAGTTTATGATGTATTGTAAATTTATTTTTATAATTAAATTTATTAAATTATATAAAAGAAATTATAGTCATGTTAAGAATAAAACTAATAAAAAGTTTATAAAAATTATATTAACATCAAGATTTTTTCCATTTTCAATTATATCACATAATTTAAAATTTGATATATTGAAATACGATTTTTTTAATTAATTAATGTTTTAAATCACTTCAATTTTATGAAATTAAATTAATCATTGCCAAAGATTATAATAGAATTATATTATGAAACGACCTTCCATCTTTTATTTAATTTTATTATATTTTTATTTTATTTAAAATTTATTATTTTTATTAGCCAATTAAATTAAGTCACTCATTGTCCTAGCTAATATAAAATTAGTAGGACTAAAATATTTGTATTTATATCAACTCCAGAATTAATTTAATAACAAAAATACCATTGTAAATAATATAAAAGAAGAGAAATTATTTAGATAATCCTATTATTTCTTCCTTATATACTAGTTAAAATTTGTACGTTATTTACTTTTGTTGTATATATTATTTATTTATATTTTTTATTAATTTATATATAATAATTTTATAATATATTACTTTAAAGTGCCTGTTAAATTTGATTTATTATTACTATAGTACTAAATTATTAAAATCATATTTTATGTGTTATATGATAAATAAAAAGTCAGATGATCATTTCAGAAGTCGGATGACCACTCAAAATCAGTCGAAAGTCGGACAAACAAGAATGATCATTCTAGAAGATCATGTTGAACGACCACCTAAGATCAGACGAAAGTCGATCGTGTAGGAACGACCATTACAAAAGATTAGGTCGAATGATCACTCAAAGTCAGACAAATTGGATGACTAGTTGAAAACCAGATCGGACGATCACTCAAAGACAGACGATCAGGTCAGAAGACCAAGTTGAATGGCCACTCCAATAAATCAGGTCGGACGATCACCTAAAGACAAACGATCAGGTCAGAAGACCAGGTTGAATGACCACTCCAATAGATCAGATCGGACTACCACCCTAAAATGATCAAGTCGAACAATTATTTTAAAATGACTAGATTAGAATCAATAGACGACCAGACGATCACTCCAAAATATTAGATCAGACAACTATTCTAAAATGATTGAATTAGGAATTGGTCGAATATTCTAAAATTTTCTCTCTTCTTCTTCCTCTTAACTCACATGTTTTATGCTGTAGTAACAGCCGTACATTACGACGCATGCTTTCTTTCAAAATATTTGATAGATCTGTATGTAAACACATTTCACTTAAATAAAACAATTAATTTTATTTTGCCCTAATTCTTTATTTCGGTCAAGTTACTTTTATAACATCACTTTTAATTCAAGTTGGTTAAAATATTATTTATAAAAGAGAAATTAAAAAAAAAATATTAATGTAGTCAATTTTATTATTTATAAATATAGTAGTGGCGTATGAATTTTTTGTTAATTCACTGATATTCCTTATTTAATAAACTTATCATCAAAATATATTTTTAAGAAAATTTTGTCCTCCAATTATAGTATTTATTATAGGTTAAAAAGTAATCTATTACTTAATTTTTAAAGGAATAAAATTAATACTAATAATTTTATATTAAATAAAATATTTTTACTTTTTTAAAATCTATCAAAATTAGTCTTTCTATTTTTAAATTTAATAATTTAATTCTTATATTTTAATTCTATCAAATTGAAGGTTTATATATATAACTAATTAATTTTACGTTAATTATCTTTAAAACAATCAAAATATCCTTAGAAATGTAATGCTACTTTAAACATTGGATTTTACTGAAATTAATATTTATATTTTTAAATTTCTTAAAAATAAATGGTTAGTCACTAACATTTAGTTTTATCAAAATATTGTTTTAATGGAGGGACTCTTGATTTGACAAAATCAAAATACATAGATGAAATTATTAAATTGACATACTCTGGGAATATAAAAATAGTTTTCTCTTATATATTTTAATTTATTTAAATTATTAATTTTCAATAATAAATTATATTTGGTAATCTATCATTTAAAAGCTATAATTAATTTTTTGTCATTATAATTTTTATTGATAATTATTTTATTTTAATATAATAAAAGAGTATGATTTATAAACCTTTACCCTTATTTTAAAAATTTAATACCATTTTCTTTTTATATTGTATGTGAAGAGTATTAGTATTTTAAAGCAAAATTTAATATATTAAAAATATTTAAAAATAATACAATTTAAAATGATTAAATATCCGAATTTTATTTTCGCATTATCCGTCGGTAAAATTGAAATTATTCTATCTAATTATATAGTTTTTTTAAATAAAATAAAAAAATAGATCCAATTATTATATAATGAAATTTTTTTCCATTTCTTAAATTTAAATTAATAATAATAAATGTAATTATTATACTATAAGCACTCACAGACTTAACCGTAGTAAGTGTATCTGAGTAAATTTTAGAGATCTCAGATTCTACAAAATTTTCAATCCTCATTTAAAAAAAAAATACTATAAATGCTATATTGAAATACAAAATTTTAATTCCATAATAACACTTCCTACATAATAAAGTTATAATACAATTTAAAAAAATTATTACATTACAATTATAAAATAAAATGTAGACAAAATAATATTTAATAATTAACTTCGATTATAAAAATTTTAAAATTAATAATTTTATATATATATTTTTTTATTTTACATAAAATTGTTGATCTTAAATTTACTTAGTTATAATTTAAAAGACATGACTAATTTTTTCTTCTTAGATACTTTATTTATATTTTTTTAATATAATAAAAGATATTATTTATAAAGTTTTACTCTTATTGAAAAATGTTAATTTTTTTATTTTGTATTTTTTAATAGTATTAAAATTTAATTATTATAAATAAAAATTAATATATTAAAATTGTATCAAAATAATAAAACAATCACATTATAAAATACCTCTTATGTGAATTTAGTTTTTCAAATAAAATGTTGGTCATTAAATATTATTAGCAATAAATATTTCGCTGTAATATAATTAATAAAAATTTATTTTTTTTTTAACTTTTTTCGATAATATAATGTTACAAGACTCATTTGTACTTAATTGTTATAATTTTTATAAATTTAAATATTTAAATTATTTTTTTATAAATGTTTTATAAATTAATTTCAAATAATAAAAGAATATAAATATATTATAATAAGTCCATTTCAGACAAAGATTATAAACTTACATCAGATGCCCAACTCAATATCAAACCCAGACCCATTTCCAAATCCTTCTTAGCCGAGCCAATTGAAATCGTCTTAAGAGCACTGCCCAGAGAAAACCACCTGCATTGGCATTGTTAGAAAACCACCGGAGAGTCCAAAAAACTCAGCATTGGGGATGTATGCTGAATTCAGTTCATAACTTTCATTTTTCATTTTTACTTTTCGGACATGTCAAATTCATAAAAGCATTATATTGAGTGAACAAACCAATCCATATGCACATGCAGAAGCATGAAAGACAGCTTCTTCTCCATCTTCATTTCCAACCATGTAAAAGCTGTAAAAGGATACTGCTCGAGCAACCAGTGGTTTTTAGTTCATGGGTGTTGGAGTCATTTTCAGGACATTAAGGTTTTGAATTGGAGTCTTAGTCGATAGTGCTCGACCAAGGTGCAAAAGTAAAAACACATTGTCTAATGAAACACAAGGAATCCTAATCTATCTATAAGGATTGGCTGTTAGTTGCAACTACTTGGAAAGCAATCTTGCTAAATCTTTACCCTCCCCTTTAAGCTCAATAACTTTCTTACACAAGCTAACCATTTTTCTGCTGAGCTTTGATCTGCGAACAGCATAGCATTTTCTGATGTGTTCATATTTTTCAAGGCAGGATTTTGCTTTCTCTTCAACCTCATGCACATGGATACTCCATCTGTTATAGATTTCCCCGTAGTTTCCTCGCCGTTTACGGATCGTACGTTCAATATCACTCTTAAAACCAAGAAGGAAGTTCAGTTCCCATTGCAAGGCTTCATAGTTTTCCTTCAGATTCTTTGAATATGAAGCTTCTTTCTTGACAGATTTCAATGCATCCTTGCCAACCTGATAAAAAAGTGCTGCAGAAGCAATTGCTATGGCTATAATTTCAGCAACACCAAGAGTAGTCATCTGGAGAAGTTGATGTGAGAAGTGAGAATCTGCAAAAATGGTTTCTGGGAAATTGTTAGATATCAGAAATGGTTAAAAGGAAGATGAATTTGATTCAGTATATTTACCTTTCTGTATCTGTGAATCTCTGCTAGCTTCACAAGAAATTAGCTGACTACTTTATTAACGTGAAGAAGCAAACTAAGTTCCTTTTCTTCTTGTTGTTTGTAATGTGAAAGTCTAATTTTTGACTTAATTAATTGAATAAAATATTGGAAAAAAATAAAATAAAATAAAATATAAAACCAAAATGCTCTTTTCATCTACCATATGTTTAAGTAGATGTCATGTCAATTAACTATATTTTATTCAACGAAGGAATATATTGCAGAGCAGGCCTTGTTATAATAATTGCCCAGTAAACAAAGAGAAATTTCTTTCTTTTTTCGAATAATGTTAATTTATCTTTAGCTATAGTATTGTTTTAAATTGACTGAAATAATAATTATTTGCAGGAATCATGACAGTTCAGCGTTTGACGTAAAACTGATAAAAGAACCGATTAGATTTCATGAAAAATTTTAATTAATATCGATTGGTTAAATGAAATAAAAAAAAATAAATTATAAATAAAAAAATTTTATTGAAATTCTTTAAAAATTAAAAATTGAATCTTTAATAATCAGAAAAAGTTATTTATAATAAAAAAAAATTTAATATGTAAAATTATAAAAATATTAAAAAAATAATTAAAATATAAAATTAATTTCTAAACGATGAAATTTTCGTATCAAACTTTGTAATAAATCTGCGATTTTTATCATATTTTTGAAAGTCATGCGTCTCGAAATTTTCTTTTCGAAAAATTATTTTGAGTCTTTATCGAATATCGTTAAATTCGATTTAAATCTACCGTAAAATTTAAGAGTAATTGATGCGTATTAAAATCATTTTCGCGGTATTAATGAATTAAGCAGCAGTTTGATCCACCATATATAAATCAAAATAGATAAACTCTTTCATATTCATTTCTTATGTCTAAATAAGAAATTATATTAATTTCAAAAAGAAACGAATTTAATAATACAACAAATTTTCAATAAATATTATAAATTAAGATAAATAAGAAGAAAGGGACTCAAGGAGACTCTTTCAATGATGATGATCACGATTATAAAAAATAAAAATAAGTACGTGCCTTACACACAAACGAAAGTCACTTTAACTCCTAATTGTAAGAAACAAAAAGTTCTTATAAAAGTTTGAAATTTTTATTTTACTGACAAAATAATAAGCTAACGTATAATATTAAAATTGTATTTTTAAATAAATATATAAATTTAAAGTATAAATAATTCAAACAATTAAAGAAAATATATTATATTTGAAAATATGAATAACGGATCTTATTAATTAATAATAAAATAATAATAATAATAATAATTGAAATTATATAAATATTAAAAGAGTAAAGATAAACAAATAAAGTTTAGATCTCACGATCTATAACAAAATTGAAATTTCAATCTATTTCCAATTAGAATTAAAAAGTTTAGTCACACGTGACCCGTAAAAAAACATAAAAAGAAAGAAAGAAATTCGGTCAGAAATATTCAATACTGTCGACAAAAAAGTGTTTAAATAGTAAAATTCTGGAGAAATTCTCATGAAATTTTTTTATAATTTAAGTTGAGTGTGTGAAATAACTCTTTTTATTTATTTTTTAGAGAAAATAGATGTCTGATTTTTTAAGAAATCTCATTAAATTTGAATTGATTTGAGTGGTTTTAATGGGAAAATCTTGATTTTCCTACGTCTAATATATTTCTGCGGCTGCTCGGAGGGTTGCCTAGAGATTTGAACAAGTTTTCAGTTAAATCTCTTTGATCACGGCATATAATTAATTTCTTTTTTATTCGAATTTAATTATTTTATTATCTTTTATTTTTATGTATAAAATTTAAAAATTATCAAAATAAATAATATTTATATTATTATTTAATTAAATATTTAATTAAAATATATGTTGAGTACGTAGATTTAATAGTTAAAAGGCAACATTTTTAATAGGAACAACCACAAACTCCATTTCCTAGTTTCTTATCATGATGTATGTTCGTTGTTCTTCTTTATCAGTCTTTTTGAAAAATTATTTTTTATAAAAATTTAATTTGATTATAGAATTTCAATGAAAGAATTATTTTATTAATTTAAAATAATTTTCATTTTAAAGAAAAAAAATGAGAGAATTAAATTAAATTAAATTAAATTCTTACAAATGATTTTTTTTAAAGAAAATAATAAATATATTCATAAAAATTTCCTGTTTTTTTCCTATTAATTATTATATTACACGCTCCTTTCAGTTTTAGCTAGATTTTCTAATATTATGACAAGGAAGCTTTTGTTTTATTATACTTTGATTTTAATTCATTGCAGGATAAAACACAGATATACAAGGGAAAAAATGCATGGTGTTTGGGGGAACAACAGTTGTGAATGGAAATTGTATATGCTTGGCTACACAAACCGGAATGAATACAGAAATTGGAAAGGTGCACTCACAGATCCATGAAGCCTCACAGAATGAGGAGGATACCCCATTGAAGAAGAAATTGAATGAGTTCGGTGAGCTTCTAACAGTGATAATTGGACTCATTTGTGCATTGGTTTGGCTGATTAATGTGAAGTACTTCCTTAGTTGGGAATATGTTTATGGTTGGCCTAAGAATTTTAAGTTCTCTTTTGAGAAGTGCACATATTACTTTGAGATTGCTGTGGCATTGGAGGTGGCTGCTATACCAGAAGGCTTACCTGCAGTCATTACTACATGTTTGGCTCTTGGAACTAGAAAGATGGCTCAAAAGAATGCACTTGTTAGAAAGTTGCCCAGTGTTGAGACTCTAGGATGTACAACAGTAATCTGTTCTGATAAAACAGGTACTTTAACAACCAATCAGATGGCTGTCTGGAAGCTAGTGGCTATGGGTTCTAGGATTGGTACTCTTCGATCTTTCAATGTGGAAGGGACTACGTATGACCCCCTTCGATGGGAAAATAGAGGACTGGCCAGTGGGTCAAATGGACTCTAATCTTCAGACTATTGCAAAGATTTCTGCAGTCTGCAATGATGCTGGTGTGGAGCAATCTGGTCAACATTATGTTACCAGTGGAATGCCTACTGAGGCTGCATTTTTAGGTCCTTGTTGAGAAAATGGGATTTCCGGGTGGACTTAATGAATCATCTTCAGGTCATGGGGGCGTTCTACGTTGCTGTCAACTATGGAACAAAATGGATGAACGCATTGCAACTCTTGAGTTTGACCGAGATCGGAAATCCATGGGAGTTATTACTAATTCCAGCACAGGCAAAAAATCACTTCTAGTGAAGGGTGCTGTGGAGAACATATTGGAGAGAAGCTCATATGTTCAGTTGCTTGATGGCTCAGTTGTGGAATTGGATCAGTATTCAAGAGAGATTATTTTGCAAAGCCTTCATGACATGTCAACAAGTGCTTTACGTTGTCTAGGTTTTGCTTACAAAGTAGACCTGCCAACATTTGAAACATATAATGGTGATGAGGACCACCCAGCCCATGAGCTTTTACTTAACCCATCTAATTATTACTCTATTGAGAGTGAACTCATTTTTGTTGGTTTAGTTGGACTCAGGGATCCCCCTCGAAAAGAGGTTCGCCAGGCAATTGAGGACTGCAAAGCTGCTGGAATCCGTGTTATGGTCATTACAGGTGACAACAAAAATACAGCAGAAGCTATTTGTCGTGAAATTGGTGTATTTGGACCTTATGATGATATCAGTTCAAGAAGCTTGACCGGGAAAGAATTCATGGATCATCCTGATCAAAGAAATCATCTAAGGCAAGATGGAGGGCTGTTGTTCTCTAGGGCTGAACCAAGGCATAAACAAGAGATAGTGAGGTTGCTTAAAGAGGATGGTGAAGCTGTTGCTATGACAGGAGATAGAGTGAATGATGCACCTGCCTTGAAGTTGGCTGATATTGGTATAGCAATGAGCATTGCTGGGACAGAGGTTGCCAAAGAAGCTGACATGATATTAGAGCCTCCCATTGGATGTTGGGCCTCTCATAAATATGTGATACATTACGATGATGATGTGTTGAATCCAATCTCGGTTCTAGAAGGGTAATGTGCTTCTTAAATGGTGATAGACATTTCTCCCTCTTGAACTGAGTTAGACCCGGCCTAAATTTAACAATGTGGACAGAAATGTATAAGCATCTTTACGCAGTCTGCTAATTCTGTCTGTACAGTCCTCCATTTTTTTACTGAGTTCTGCAAGCTTCTTCTTAGACAAGTTCTTGTTTTCCAGTTTATTCTGGCTAACCAACGTTGCTGCTTCATTACTTATCTCTGATATTCTTGTGTTTCTCCAGTAGTTGTACTCATGGTCAGAGGTTGCTCCATGTTCATCGGCTGTTCTCTCCATTTCCGTCGCTAAATGAAGCAGCGCATATAATTCTGATTTCAAGTTTTTGAAGTTGGGCTCCAACTTCTTCGCATCAGAAGATCTCTGCTTTCGTTTGTCCCATATTTTCTTTCCGACAGCGAATGACAGCGAACAAACAACGACAAGAAGTGACAGGATTGCAAGAATTGTAACAAGTTCCATCGGGGAATCTTGAGACAATGAGTGATATTGAGATAATGTAATTTCGAATTAGAAGTAGATTAACAGATTATAAAGGAATCAATGAGAAATGGGTTCCATAAAAATTACGTACCTCGACCAAAAATGACTGGCAAAAGGTGATCACCAGCGAAAACAACATAGGACTACATATAGTTGGGACTAGACTAAGGGGGCATATTAAAGTTTGTTTTTTCATTTTTGATATAACCGCGTGTATTATTTTATTTACACCGAATCGATCTATTAAAAAATAAAATGTCACTAACGAATATTTATTTTATTTAAGAGCATTGAATTAAAAGAAAAAAAAAATTTATCTACTCTATCCAAAAAAATATCATTAACAAACAAAAAAAAATTACATATCGCATGACATATTATCCATATATATCGATGTAAAATGGCTAATGTTTCATTTTATTTGAAATAGGAAAAGAGGATAAATATTTCATTACTAGCTAATGGAAGTTAACTTTCAGCCTCTTTCTTCTATGGCAATTGAGTCCCTGAGAGATTATCTCGGATAGAAGAGAGTTGAGAAACAACATCACCAATAATCAAAATATTAAATATTATGTTAAAGAACACCTGAATATAAGTTGAGCATTCGGTAGGTTCAGTTTAAAATTAAATCGAATAAATTGAAAACTAAAATTTTAGTACTTATAAAAATCAAATCGAATCGATTTTAATCAGAAATCAAATTGATCTAATTTGGTTTGATTCAGTTTAATTTGATGGATTTAAATTTTTAATAACTTTTTTTATTTTTTACACTTTATTTTTAATATTTTAAAATTTAATTGAAATATTTTAATTTTAATATGATTCAATCTCTCAATATTATTGAAAATAATATATTATTATCACTAATCGATTTGATTTGATTTTTCTGATCAAAACTAAACCGAACCAAAAAAATTAAAATTTTTGAAAATAAAAATCAAACTGAACTAAAATGAATAAAAAATCGAACTGAATTTTTAAATTAATTCAATTCGATCGACTTTTTTTATTTAAACCGAATACTGCTCACCCCTATTGAATATGGTCGTGTATATAAATTAATTTATTTTAACTTAAAGTTATTTTTATAAAAAAAAAATTTAATTTGTGTCCCATCAAAAGCAATTACGAAAGAAAAATAGAGTAATATGTATTTTCATAGTGTAACTACATACTCACCCATCAAATTAAGTATCAAATAAATTTAATAACATCGAAAACATTAGTACCATTAAACTAATTAATTATATATTGATTTATTATTATTTTTTAAATAGAAATTAGGGATTAAAGATTAGAACTTGAGATCTCTCAAATTTACTCAAATATACTTACCGTAGTACTAAACCTATAAGTTATTGACTTATTAATTAAACAATTTATTACATAATTTTTAATTTAATCTCATATTTGATCCACCATATATAAATCAAAATAGATAAACTCTTTCATATTCATTTATTATGTCTATATAAGAAATTATATTAATTTCAAAAGGAAACGAATTTAATAATACAACAAATTTTCAATAAATATTATAAATTAAGTTAAATAAGAAGAAAAGGGACTCAAGGAGTCTCTTTCAATGATGATGATCACGATTATAAAAAATAAAAATAAGTACGTGCCTTACACAAACGAAAGAATTATTTTATTAATTTAAAATAATTTTCAATTTAAAGAAAAAAATATGAGAGAATTTAATTAAATTATATTCTTAAAAATGATTTTTTTTAAAAAAATAATAAATATATTCATAAAAATTTCCTTTTTTTTCCTATTAATTATGATATAGTTACACGTTCCTTTCAGTTTTAGCTAGATTTTCTAATATATTATGACAAGGAAGCTTTTGTTTTCTTATACTTTGATTTTAATTCATTGCAGGATAAGTCACTACAATGCTATTTAATTAATTTTTACGAATTTTAACTTTAAAAATAAAATGAATAAAAAATTTAATTATTCTATCTTTAAAAAAGAATTGATTTAAAAAAAAAAAAGAATTAGGAAAAGATAATATGCATCAATTTGTTTATTCTCTTGATATGATTAATTCAAAATGAAGCTCAGTAGCTAATACAATTGTATTTCGCATCTGATTGAAATGTCTAAATTAAAGCGCTAGAAATTATCGAGCGCTGCGGTGAATGTAATGGACATCTGATTTACCAACTTCAGAGGAACATTGCTTCCATTTCACAGGAAAATGCTTCAGCATATGTGTATTTTACCATGTTAAAGCAGCTTTGGGATGAGTTGAATGCTATTAAAATTTTACCACCTTGTACATGTGGAGTCTCAAAGATAGCAGAGGGAATGTATAACAGACACAGAGTTATGCAAGTTTTAATGGGGCTTAATGATGCCTATGAGCCTGTTCGTGATCAGGTTTTGATGATGGATCCATTGCCATCTGTTAGTAGACCTTATTTAATGGTGATGAAGTTTGAAGCTCAGAAGAAAGTTTTATCAACTTTCTCTGAGGACTCTGAATCTATAGCTTTCTTTAATAAAATACAACCTCAATATCAAAAAAATAGAAAAGAAAATATGAGATTTGACTCAAAGAAAAGTCATTTCACACATTGTAATATAAGTGGGCACACAAGAAAGGGATACTTTAAACTTATAGGATATCCAGACTAGTTTAAATCTATACATAAAACTCAAGGGCAAAATCAAGGTAATAGGCAGAGCGAGAGTCAATATGATAATAGTGGAAAAATGGCTACTACAATAGAAGCACAATGTGAACCTCCTCTTGAATTCTCTGAAGAGATTCAGAATTAAAGAACTAGGCACTGTGCAGAAGCAAGAAAGAGAGAGAAAAAGATCGAGAGCTTATTTCAAATGTAATAAAATTGACGTTACACATCGTTCTGGAAGCATCGCTTTCTTTTATACCAGACAGCACCATATGCACATCACGTGCATATAAAACTCAGCTCATAACAACAATACGACATAGTTTAGATGTTCAGTATAAAACAATAACAATAAGCAGTAAAACGACATAGTTTTAACACCCCCTCCTCAAGTTGAAGCTGGTAAGGGCAAAAGATTCAACTTGCGGGTTAGAGTGCCATGGCGAGAGGCTGGAAAAGCCTTGGTGAATATGTCGGCCAACTGCTCTTTAGTAGTGAGATGGTTAGGTAATATAAATCCCTGTTGAAATTGATCTCTGACCAGGTGGCAGTCTATCTCAATATGCTTCGTGCGCTCATGGAAGACCGGATTGGCAGCAATATGCATGGCAGCTTTGCTATCACAGTGCAGTGGAATGGGCAGTTGAATGTGAACCTGCAAATCCTGCAAAATATAGCTAATCCAGAGGAGTTCACACACAGTGTTAGCCATTGTACGATACTCAGCTTCGGCTGAGGATTTAGAAACAGTAGGCTGTTTCTTTGTCTTCCAAGAAACAAGATAAGGACCCAAGTATATGCAATATCCAGAAAGTAACTTTCCGGAATAAGTACAAACTGCCCAATCAAAGTCACAGTAGCCATTTAGAGATAGATCAGTATCTACAGGAAAACAAAAGCCCTGACCTAAGGAGCCCTTAAGATAGCGAAGCACATGTAAAGCAGCCTCCCAATGAGGTCTTCGGGGCATGCTCATAAATTGGCTCAAGTGTTGCACAGCATAGCATATATCAGGCCTTGTGAGATTGACATAAAGAAGCCTGCCAAGAAGTCTCCTATATAAATCAGGTTTATCAAAAAGCTCTCCTGATTCAGGAGACAAATGCAAGCCTTGAGGCAAAGGACAAGAGACAGGTTTACAGTGAAACATGCCTGCATCTTTCAATATGTCTGAAATATACTTAGCTTGACTAAGTAAAGTTGCTTGAGAGGATCTAGTAACTTCTAGACCCAAAAAGTATTTCATAGGTCCCAAATCCTTGATAGTAAATTTTGAATGTAAAGCAAGCTTACACTCAGTAATGGCATTAATGGAGTTTCCAGTTAAAATAATATCATCAACATACACAAGCAATATCAAAGTTACAGTTAGTGTGCTTGGTAAAGAGGCAGTCATCATGTGGGGACTGCACAAAGCCCAAACTTTTGAGGAAATTGGTAAATTCAATGTTCCACTGTCTAGAGGCTTGTTTAAGCCCATATAATGACCTTTTAAGCAAGCAAACTTGCCCTGGCTGGGCTCTGTGATAACCTTGGGGAGGTGTCATGTACACCTCTTCATCAAGATAACCATGTAAAAAAGTATTATTTATATCCAATTGGAAAATTGGCCATTGTCTGGAAGTAGCAAGAGCAATGAAAATTCTTACAGTTGTAAGCTTGGCCACAGGTGAAAATCTATCTTTGTAATCCAACCCCTCAATTTGGTTGTAACCCTTGGCCACCAACCGGGCCTTATATCTCTCTACATCCCCATTTGGCTTAAATTTTACTTTATAGACCCATTTACAGCCTATTGCCTTTTTTCCTTTAAGTAAATTAGTGAGCACCCAGGTGTTATTATTTTCCAGGGCCTGAAGCTCTTGCTTCATGGCTTCAACCCAATGTGCATCCTTAGATGCTTGAGTGTAAGTACAAGGTTCAGTGACCTTATTGATATTGCAAATGTAAGACTGATGTAAGGGATTATTGATCATGAAGGATGCTTTTTGGGAATTTACATAGTCCTGCATCCAGATAGGCGCTTGCCTATGCCTTTGGGTCCTTCTAACTGAAGGATATTTCTGTATGTTATCACTGGTGTGACCAGATGGACAGAAATCAACATCTGGGCAATCATTCTCAATCACAGGAATAGGAACCACAGAGTTCTCAATCAGATTAGTGTTTTGGAAGGGAAATATGTTTTCATGGAAAACGACATCCCTACTAATAAAGAAGGTTTTATCACTGATGTTATAAAGCTTATAGGCTTTGTGTGTGCTGGCATAACCTATCATCACAGCTTTAATGGCTCTTTCTTGAAATTTGTCCTTCTGAGTTCCCACAGAAGTAGCAAAACACAAGCAACCAAACTTTCTCAAGTGAGAATAGTCAGGTGAGGTCCCATAGAGCCTCTCATAAGGCGTGGACCAATTAAAATGCTCCATAGGCATACTATTAATTAGGTAAGTAGCAGTTAATATACATTCTGACCAGAATTGGATAGGGACTTGTGATTGCATTTTCAAGGCTCTAGCAGTGTCAAGTATGTGTCTGTGTTTCCTCTCCACAACTCCATTCTGTTGTGGAGTGTACGGACAGGATCTTTGGTGCTTAATCCCCTTACTCATAAGCAGAGAACTATAATTATGGCTTAGAAACTCCTTTCCATTGTCACTTCTAATGACTTTGATGGTGGTATTAAACTGATTTTCTATCATGTGTATAAAGTGTTTAGTCAAACTAAAAGCCTAACCTTTTAAGTGCATCATAAAAGTCCACACAGCCCTATTATAATCATCAACAATGGTGAGGAAGAACTTAGCTCCAGTGATAGAGCTGGTCTTATATGGCCCCCATATGTCAATGTGAATTAATTCAAAAGGTTTTGAGGCTAAGGTGTGACTTCTGGGAAAAGGTAATCTGGCTTGTTTAGCTAGGGGATAGACAGGACATCATTTCATGGCCTCATTACTGATATTTATGCCTTTAACATGTTTGAGTTTACCTACTGATACATGCCCTAGTCTATCATGCATATTATTCATGGTCACTACATGTTTATGTCTCTGTTCAAACTGCATGGAATGTTCTTTATTCAACTCCATTTGGAAGGGAGTGCTATTTACAAAGCTGTGAAGATCAACATTAGAGTTCATGATTTCAAACAAACAATTTCTTACATCAAAATGAGAAAAACTCATTTGGTTCAGCCTGAAGTGTGTTAAAACTATGTCATTTTACTGCTTATTGTTATTGTTTTATACTGAACATCTAAACTATGTCGTATTGTTGTTATGAGCTGAGTTTTATATACACGTGATGTGCATATGGTGCTGTCTGAACACATGTGATTTGTGGCTCCAGTGTCTAGGATCCAATCAGAGTCAGTTTGCATTTCAGCATTGCAAGTGTTATAGAGAGTAGGGTTACCTGCAAAGTCTATGAAATGTGCCTCAGATCCATAAGAAGTGCTTGGGGCAAGAGTCCCTTTCCCTTTTACAAGCTGAGAAACTTCTTGTTTTAAAGAGCTCAGCATGGATGTCAATTCATGTATTTTACTTGATGTGTCTAGATATTCCAGAGGGTTATCCTCTTCTGATTTGTTTCCTTCAATAGCAGCCATAACTTTGGTGCTTCTATTGCCTTTGAAAGATTGGGTTCCTACCTTGTTCTTAGTCTTGAACCAATCAGGATACCCAATCAATCTAAAACACCCTTCCCGAGTGTGGCCATCCATGTTGCAGAAGATGCAATGACCCTTCTTGACCTCAGACCTTCTTGGTCTGGACAGACTCTGAGCTTGAGCCTTATTCAATAGGGCAAGAGATTCTGAGTTGTCATTCATTGCCCCCAGAATCTCCCTTTGAGACTCAAATTTTACAACCATTGAGTAGGCCTTGTTTACAGTTGGTAAAGGGTCCATCCCCAATACCTGATCTCTCACAGACCCGAAGGCCTCATTTAGACCCATTAGGAATTGCATGAGCCTATTCCTGTTCGTTATTTCAGCTATGGCCCTAAAGGCTCCACAAGTACATGTTGGAAGAGGTTCTACAAATCCAAGCTCATCCCACAGCCTCTTCAGCTTAGTGAAGTAGACTGACACAGACTGATTTTCTTGGGAGATAAGGGATATTTTCCTGTGCAACTCGTAGATCATAGGACCATTGTACTCTCCAAATCTCTCGTAGATCTCTTGCCAGAGATCTCTCGCAGAGGCAGTGTATATAAATCCATCAACTAACTCCTTAGAGATGGAGTTGAGAATCCAAGATGTAACCATGAAGTCACATCTTTTCCACTGTTCATATCCCTCAGTGTCTTTACTAGGTGTCGAAGTAGTGCCTTCGACAAATCCCAATTTCATCTTGGCTCTTAGGGCTATTTTAACGGCCCTACTCCAAGATCTGAAATTAGGTCCTACAAGAGGTGCAGAGATTAGGCTCATACCTGGATGATCAGATGTTTGAAGACTCAGGGGGTCTCCCATCCCCGTATTCACGATCTGCAACTTTTCTGAAGCTCCAGTCGCCTTTTGTTCCTTACTACTACTCGCCATGACCAGATCTTTCCAAAGGACTGAGGATCTCTAGCATTCAACCGGTGACGCGCCGCCGTGGTTAGAGTTCAGGCTCTGATACCATGTGCAGAAGCAATAAAGAGAGAAAAAGATCGAGAGCTTTATTTCAAATGTAATAAAATTGACGTTACACATCGTTCTGGAAGCATCGCTTCCTTTTATACCAAACAGCACCATATGCACATCACGTGCATATAAAACTCTGCTCATAACAACAATACGACATAGTTTAGATGTTCAGTATAAAACAATAATAATAAGCAGTAAAACGACATAGTTTTAACAGGCACAATATTAAATACTTTTCAGTTTGAGTTCAGTAAATTGATCAAAGGGAAAGGACCAGCTGGAATGAGTTCTGTCCAAGGACAAAGCTCTCAATACATAGCAGGATTTATAGGTAATTCCCACTCTATTAATGTTCCTGCTGCTAAAGTTTATGATATTAGTTCTTGGATAAAGCTCTCATCACAAGTATTGCACCTACAATCGCAGAAGCTGTTGAGATTATAATCTTCAATAGTAAAATCCATCCCCTATTTGACTGCTGAAGCTCATTACATGGAGGTAGCCTCAAATCAGGGATACCGCCAAGCAACCTTGCTAAATCATTACCCTCCCCTTTAAGCTCAATAACTTTCATATACAAACTAACCATTTTTCTGCTAAGCTTTGATCTGCGAACAGCATAGCATTTTCTGATGTGTTCATATTTTTCAAGGCAGGATTTTGCTTTCTCCTCAACCTCATGCACGTGGATACTCCATCTGTTATAGATTTCCCCGTAGTTTTCTCGCCGTCTACGGATCGTACGTTCAATACCACTCTTAAAATCAAGAAGGAAGTTCAGTTCCCATTGCAAGGCTTCATAGTTTTGCTTCAGATTCTTTGAATATGAAGCTTCTTTCTTGACAGATTTCAATGCATCCTTGCCAACCTGATAAAAAAGTGGTGCAAAAGCAATTGCTACGGCTATAATTTCAACAACAAGAGTAGTCATCTGGAGAACTTGATGTGAGAAGTGAGAATCTGCAAAAATGGTTTCTGGGAAATTGTTAGATATCAGAAATGGTTAAAAGGAAGATGAATTTGATTCAGTATATTTACCTTTCTGTATCTGTGAATCTCTGCTAGCTTCACAAGAAATTAGCTGACTACTTATTAACATGAAGAAGCAAACTAAGTTCCTTTTCTTCTTCTTGTTTCTTGTTGGCAATGTGAAAGTCTAATTTTGGACTTAATTAATTGAATAAAATATTGGAAAAAAATAAAATAAAATATAAAGAGATGAGATTAAAACCAAAATGCTCTTTTCATCTACCATATTTTATTCAACGAAGAAATATTTTGCAGAGCAGGCCTTGTTATAATAATTGCCCAGTAAACAAAGAGAAATTTCTTTCTTTTTTCGAATAATGTAAATTTATTTTTCATATAAATAAAAAAGAAACGAATTTAATAATACAAAAAATTTTCAATAAATATTATAAATTAAGTTAAATAAGAAGAAATGGACTCAAGGAGTCTCTTTCAATGATGATGATCACGATTATAAAAATAAAAATAAAAATAAGTACGTGCCTTGCACACAAACGAAAGTCACTTTAGCTCCCAATTGTAAGAAACAAAAAGTTGTTATAAAAGTTTGAAATTTTTATTTTATTGACAAAATAATAAGCTAACATATAATATTAAAATTATATTTTTAAATAAATATATAAATTTAAAGTATATACAGTAGAATAATTCAAACAATTACAGGCTTAAACATCCAAACTAACAATAGATTACATTTGAAAATATGAATAACAGATTCTATTAATAAATTAACAATATATTACATTTGAAAATATAAATAATGGATTCTATTAATTAATTAACAAAGTAATAATAATAATAATTAGAACTGAAATTATATAAATATTAAAAAGATAAAGATAAATAATAAAGTTTAGATCTTACAATTTATAAAAAAACTAAAATTTCAATCTATCTCCAATTAAAACTAAAAAGTTTAATCGCACATGACCGTAAAAAAACATAAAAAGAAATAAAGGAATTCGGTCAGAAATATTTGTTACTACAGTCAAAAAAAGTGATTAAACGATAAAATTCTAGAGAAATTCTCTTGAAATTTCTTTGTAGTTTGAATTGATTATGTGAAATAACTCTTTTTTATTTGTTTTCTAGAGAGAACAGATGTTGTCTGATATTGATTTTAGGAGAGAAATCTCATGAAATTTGAATTGATTTAACTGTTTTTAATGGGAGAATTCTAATTTTTTCATGCATGTCTCATATGTTTTTGCTGTTGCTCAAAGAATTGACTAGAGATTTGGACAAGTTTTCAGTCAAATCCTTACGGTATATAATTAATTTCTTTTTTATTTGATTTTGATTATTTTAAGTTTTTAGTCAAATATCTTCCGTCACGGTATATAATTAATTTTTTTTATTTAATTTTAATTATTTTATTATTTATTTTTATGTATAAATTTTAAAAATTATCAAAATAAATAACATTTATATTATTATTTAATTAAATATTTAATTAAAAAATATGTTGAGTATGTAGATTTAATAGTTAAAAGACAACATTTTCAATAGGAACAACCACAAACTCCATTTCCTAGTTTCTTATCACGATGTGTGTTCATTGTTCTTCTTTATCGGTCTTTTTGAAAAATTATTTTTTATAAAAATTTAATTTGATTATAGAATTTCAATGAAAGAATTATTTTATTAATTTAAAATAATTTTCATTTTAAAGAAAAAAATATGAGAGAATTAAATTAAATTAAATTAAATTCTTACAAATATTTTTTTAAAGAAAATAATAAATATATTCATAAAAATTTCCTATTTTTTTCCTATTAATTTTGTAAGAATCAGCTTCTCATCTTATATTTCATAGTGTAGAAATGTATAAGTTATTTATTTAATTTTAGTCTTTTCTCTCAAATTCTAGAATTCTCTTTCACATTTTCTACATGGTATTAGACCTTATCTAGGACTTCTGAAACAATTACCAGATTTAGTTTTAAAGCTTTTGAAACGGTTACCAAATCTGGTTCTTCTTTTCGATGATAACCAGATCTGTCCTTCAACCAACAACGAAGAACAACAATAGCGAAAGGAAGGAAGGTGGCTGAGTCTACAACACAAGGTGAGTGCTCTCGAGAAGATCTGAGTAAAACCAATCGTCACAATGCTCATGAGGATCTGACGGATGGAGATTCGATGAAGTTGCAAAGCTTCAATCATCCAAATATGGTTCTAGCATCTGCATGTCTCAAAGGAGAGTAACCTTGATTTGGAAATGGTCATTGACAAACCTAGGAACTTATCTTACCCACCTATGTTTTGAATCTCAAGCCACGATGCAACTTCTCTACGGTAGTCCTTGGGGTTTAGGACTAAAGAAAATGGATGATTTCATGAGATATACTACTCGTCCACTCGCCATGGAATAATCATAGAGAATACACTTTAGAATTCTTACGTCCTTTATAGTAGCTCTAGTGAAGATGATTGAGTTATCTGTAAAAAGAAGATGCTTAACTGTTAGGTTGTGTTGAGATATGGGTATTCCTTCCAAAGTCGAAGTCTTCAGTGAGAGAGATAGATCCTCTGCACAGAACAAGTATAAGAATGGCGACAATGGATCCCACTGTCTCAATCCCCTCAAAGGCTTGATTAGACTAGAGTAATTACCATTTATCTGTATTGAATAGGACACAGAGGAGACACTTTCCATAACCCATTTTATCCATGTGGCATGAAAACTAACACTACAAGAAAATAGGGTATCATCGAATATGGATTTCCACTACTCATCAATGCTTGATGTTCTTCGACTCATTGTTACTCTAGTCGGGGAAGATCCCTTTTTTATATCCACATATCCCCTCGCATGGCGACATGGGGGCAGAAAAAGAAAAGAGTGGTGTAACTCTAAAAGTGGACCACCACCCATAGCGTGTTGATGCTAGAAGCAGAATCTCAATTCATAACCTTTTGAAGAAAAACAATATTTATTCTTCACTAAAGCTTTCAGTGACAGAGTAAAGACGACCAGAAATATACTGCCGTGAATCTTGTAAATATTTTTGTTATAGAATTTATAAGTCGTTACTAAATATAATGATGAATTAACAATGAGAAACTTATCGTCACAAATTTTAGTAACTATTACAAATTTCTAATATGAATATTGCAATTTCTATTGCTAATTATAAACTTTTCATTTAATTTATCACAAATTTACTATATCAATTACCATTACAATTCACTAGTCATTTTTTTAATTCGTTTAAGTGTGTTACTATAAAAATTCTTAAGAAAAACCAAAAATATAATAAATCAATTTCGTTACATTAACCAACATGACTAAAATGCATATATTAGTAAATTAAAATAATTCATATAAATTCATTAAAAAAAGTGTATACAAGTGTTTAATAATTATAAAAATATTATCATTTACAAACATTTAGATCATTTTGTTTTGGCCTATATTCTGATGTGACTGGCTGTGAAGTTATTAGATATTGACTTCGAAATAAATATATACATAAACTCCTTTTTGCACCTTCTTCACCATCTGAACCCTCATTTTGGATTGATTTCCATCTCTTAGCTATTGAAATTGATGTAAAAATATAATAATTTGAGAAGATTAACTAGGATGAGTTGATGGAGATGAGGAAAATTAATTAGAAAGTTGGGATTTTACAACGTTAGAGACTTCTCTTGCTAAGACCATCAAAATCTCTAACCCTTTTCATCCACAACAAATGAAGGCTGCGACGGTTATAAAATAATAATATAATAACCTAACAAAATAAATATTAAAATTTATAAGTATCAGTACTCACAGGATTAACCTGATGATAGAGTGCATCTGAGATGTGAGAGGTCTCAGATTTTATTTCCCAATTCTAATCATAAATTTTTTTAAAAAAAAAATTATAAGTATTAGTAAAGTAGAAATAAGTAAAGTAGAAATAAGCAGAAAAAATATTTTAGCAAATAAGTAAATTTTAAATATGATTAGCACTAAGAAAAATATTAATAAACAAATAATTAGCAAACGTAAGATATTAATAAACAAACTAATTAATTAGAATATTAATCAAAGAACTTGAGTAATGATCTATTAAAAATTCCTTACCAGAAATTCATCATAATTTAGCAAAAGAAAAGAATTTTAGAAAAGAATCTTTCACAATTTTCCCAATACCCTGATGTCATAAGATTATATTTTTTTTATGTCGTTTTCCTAGAAAAAAACAAGAAGCTTTTGGTAATTAACCACACTTTAAAAAATAAGCTTTGCAATTTCAAGTAATGCATTATCCCAGTATTAATATGCCCTTCATAAATGGATTCTGCTGGTAGTTGGCATTAATGGCTTTAGTAATAATTAGGTAAAAGAAAACTAATATAAATGGAAGACTAGCATTTGTGAAAGTCTTTGGGCAGTTGGGTTAAAAATTTATTATAAAAAAGCAGGTACAATCCATATTCCATTCAAATCCAAAAATCAATTGAATCGATTTAATTTAAAATTTTAGTTTAATTTTTTATTTATTTTGATTTAATTTTTAATTTTAAAAATTTTATTTGATTCAATTTTATTTGATTTTAATTAGAAAAAAATTAAAAAAAATTAAATCGAACCGATTAGTAATAATAATATATTATTTTCAATAATATAGATAGATCAGATCATATTAAAATTAAAATATTTTAATTAAATTTTAAAATATTTAAAATAAAGTATAAAAAATAAAAAAAATTTATTAAAAATTTAAATCGAATCGAATTGAACTGAATCAAATCAATTTAATTCGATTTAATTTTTAATCAAAATCAATTCGATTTAATTTTTATAAATCTTAAAATTTTAATTTTTAATTTATTCAATTCGATTTAATTTTAAATCGAACCGATCAAATATCCTATAAAACAAAAAAAAAAAAAAAAAAAAAAACAAAACTAGGAGACTTAGTACTTTCTTCTTTGTTTAATATATACATGCAGTGTGAAACTGTAATAAAAATTTGCTCATCTCCATCTATATTAAGCACATCTTTTAAAGAATATATATATATATATATATATACTTATTATCTCAGTGCACGCATTAAGCTTCTTGTTAAATAAGAAAAAATAAAAAAAATTATTGAATCTCGTCAAAATTAATATATATTTTTTTAATTTTAGAATTCAATTATTTTAAGTGTTGTATTTAGATTCCATTAAATTGAAAGTTGATTTGTCCATATTTGAAATTAGTGTACTTTTTTTTATTATGATAAAGTTAAAATACATTAATTAAATGATTTATTTTTAAAAGTATATAAGTATTACTTTTAATATAATTTCTAAATAAAAAAAAAAGCAATATACCTTTCAGAGTTGTTTTGATTTTTCTCATGGATAATTAACATAAAATTATATTGAAGGATTTTCAATTTAATATAGTCAAAATGCAGAGATTAAATTATTATTTTTAAAAATTTAAGTAAAATTTATGTTAATTTTAAGATAATTACTCATAAAAATAAATTATTATCATAAATATTTTATTACAACCAGTAAACAAAAATGAACACAATTATTCCAGTTGACCAGCTGACTCTTTTGATGAAAGGTGAAACCCTAATCTCCATAATGGCCATTTCTAAATTGCGGCAAATCATAAGTGGGATGTTTAGGATTTGCTGGTTCATATTAAATCTTATTCAGTAGAACATCAGGAGATTAATCTTCCAATCACCGACAGAAAGATGAAGTTATTTTTCTTTTCTGGGTTCCTTTTTTTTACTTGATCTCTTCTTGTTTCTGTATTTCTTCTCAAATCTGGACAGAAATGCATTAGCATCTTTACGCAGTCTTCTAACTTTGTCTGCACAGTCCTTCATTTTTTTACTGAGTTCTGCACGCTTCTTCTTAGACAAGTTCTTGTTTTCCAGTTTATTCTGGCTAACCAACGTTGCTGCTTCATTACTTATCTCTGATATTCTTGTGTTTCTCCAGTAGTTGTACTCATGGTCAGAGGTTGCTCCATGTTCATTGGCTGTCCTCTCCATTTCCGTTGCTAAATGAAGCAGCGCATATAATTCTGACTTCAAGTTTTCGAAGTTGGTCTCCAACTTCTTCGCATCAGAAGATCTCTGCTTTCGTTTGTCCCATATTGTCTTTCCGACAGTGAATGACAGCGAACAAACACCGACAAGAAGTGACAGGATCGCAAGAATTGTAGCAAGTTCCATCGGAGAATCTTGAAACAATGAGTGATCTTGAGATACTGTAATTTCGAATTAGAAGTAGATTAACAGATTACAAAGGAATTGATGAGAAATGGGTTCCATAAAAATTACGTACCTCGATGAGAATGAATCTTGACGCTGCCACCAAAAATGACTGGCAAAAGGTGATCACCAGCGAAGACAAGATAGGACTACATATAGTTGGGACTAGACTCAGGGGGCATCCCCTGAAATTTTAAAAATTTTTAGGGATATAATGGTAATTTCATAAGAAACAACATTTTATACTTCTTTACCCTCTATCATTCATCACGGTGAATTTTATAAAGATTCCACCATAATTAATGATTAATATATAACCGTAATAAATATTGTAAGAATCAGCTGCATCAGTTTATATCACATATTACGATAATTTCAAATTATATATAATAACTAGTATAAAAATATTAAATAATTTGAATTAATTATTTTAGATCAAGTAAAAAGTAAGTCCAAAAGTTATTTGGACCAATTTGGATCAAACTGTTTCAATTAGTATTAGAGTCACCCTGAATCAGACAAATTATGCAGAGCTAATGGACCTGTGAGGAAAGGGCTATTCGTGAGAAACGAGGTGTAGCCGCCTGAGATACTAGCGAACCACAGTACCCAAGAGAAACGAGGTGGAGCCGCCCGAGATACTAGCAAATCACAATATCCAAGAGTCCGGTCCTGATTAGCAATTATAATTGATTCAGTTGCAATAAGGATGTTGCAAATTTAGCATGGAAAAGTGTAAGAATCGGTTGTCAGCTTGTACTGCATCCCACATTGAAAAATTATGGCAATTGAGAATTGTATATAATAGGTAGCACGACACTCCTCATCGGAAAATTACGGCAATTCCGAATTGTATATAATAGTTAGCACGAAATTATTAAATAATTTAGGTTAACCATTTTGGGTCAAGTGAAAAGTGGATCCAAAAGTTATTTAAAACCGTTCGAACCGGACTGTTTTACATACGTACAATAATTTTTTTTAATTGACATTTTTGATACTTTAATAAAAATAATAATAAAGCGAAAGGCTTGATTTCCAAGTGGAGAAATAGGAAAAGAGGATAGATATTTCATTACTAGCTAATGGAAGTGAACTTTCAGCCTCTTTCTTCTATGGCAATTGAGTCCCTAAGAGATTGTCTCGGATAGAAGACAGTTGAGAAACAACATCACCAATAACCATACGCTCTTGTGGTAATTCAGTAGAACAAGAGATTCCAATTTCAAATATTGAAATCAAGCACTCAATAAACATGTTATTTCTCATCTTCCCAAGACTAAGGTTGTCAAGAACTGAAGTTGCATTTGCCTTGGGTTGCATCTGAGGAAGGTTGTTATTGGGATCTAGAATTTGCATCACTTGTTCAGGCAAAGCTCTCTTAACAAAATTGCAAAGGCTCATTTCCTTTTGAAACATATGATCGGTCGGCCTCCTTCCGGTAAACATCTCCAATAAGAGTATGCCAAAGCTAAAAATGTCACCTGATGTTGATGCTGGGCTGCCCATGCCATACTCTACGATATGCGCATACGAATGTAAGTTTTAAATACGAATCCTAATAAGAGACAGATAAAATGAACTAAGAAAAAGGGTATGTGACAAACAGATATTTTACTTGTATTTACCTGGAGGACAATAACCGATAGTTCCTCTTACTCCAATAGAACTGGATTGATCTGTAGAACAATCAGAGGTGAACTTGACTAATCCGAAATCACATACAAGTGCAGTCATTTCTTCGTTGAGAAGGATATTGCTTGGTTTTAGATCACAGTGAATGATTGGCGTTCCGCAATGATGTTGAAGATATTCTAATGCACAAGCAATATCAATGGCAATGTTCAGCTTTTGGATAACATTTAGAGTCCTTGGTGCTTCTTCTAATTCAAGAGTTGGATGCAACCAGTCATTTAAGCTCCCATTGACCATGAACTCATAAACCAAAGCTTTGAAATCATTCCCATGATAATCTACACTGGAACAAGCAGTGAACACTTTGACAAGATTTCGATGTCTAACTTTCCTTAAAACTTCACATTCGGCTGTAAAACTCTTTGAAGCTTCTTGATTTGTAAGCTTAAACACTTTTACTGCTATGACAATTCCCTCTGGATCAAGAATTCCTTTATATACAGAACCAGAGCTACCTGAACCAATTAAATTATCTGAAGAGAAACCATTAGTAGCTTTGAAAAGACTTTGATAAGACAACTTCATAAGCTCATGATCATTCCCATGATCAGATTTTGACAAAGACTCCCTTTTTCTATTTGTTGACATGCACAAAATCAAACCAATCATCACAAGTATTGCACCTACAATCGCAGAAGCTGTTGAGATTATAATCTTCAATTGTGTAGTCAATCCCCTCTTTGACTGCTGAAGCTCATTACATGGAGGTAGCCTCAAATCAGGGATACCGCCGCAAAGATTTTCATTTCCTGCTACAGATATGGCAGTTACGTTCTTGAAAACTCCTACTTTTGGTACTATACCTTCAAAGTCATTATGAGACAAATCCAGCAACTCTAATGAACTAAACCCCTTTAGGAATTCTGGAATCTTGCCTGAAAACATGTTGCGAGAAAGGTTTAATCTTCGAAGGCTTCTTAGCGAACTTAAACTTGAAGGAATAGAACCTTGAAGCAAGTTGGCACCCAAGTCCAGGAATTCTAGACTCGTACAACTGCTAAGAGCATTAGGAATCCCTCCTGAAATTCTGTTCTCAGAAAGGCTTAAATATCCTATAGTTTTCGAATTTCCCACTTCTGGGGGAATGGAGCCTGATAAATGATTTTTGGATAAGTCAAGACCCAATGATAAAGAGAAAGATCCAAAAATTTGTGGAGGTATGGGACCAGAAAGATTGTTATTTGAAAGACCTAATTGTAGCAAATTTTTGCAATACCCAAGACTTGAAGGGATCATGCCTTGAAGCTTATTATCAGACAAATCCATGTAAATTAAATTTGACATGTTTCCTACAGATGAGGGAATAAATCCTGAGAAATCATTATAACGAAGAAACAATTCTCCCAGATTTAGAAGCTTTCCCATGCTAGTAGGTATTGAACCCGACAGGTTGTTCTCATCTGCAATGAGAGTTTCCAATGAAACACAATCACTTATGCTAGAGGGAATATTTCCAGATATTTGATTTTCTTGTATGTAAATCTTCTGGAGTTTTCTTGAAAAGTTGCATAATTTTTCAGGCAGCTTCCCTCCAAAGTTATTTTGATCTAAACCAAATCCCCGAAAATTGGTGGCATTAGTTAAAGTAGAAAGAAACTTCAGGTCATCAGCTTCCCCACTTCCTAAATTATTTTCAGAAACTACCAACTTCGTAAGCCTATGCAACTTTTCAAGAGAAGGCACTGTTCCGGTGAAACTATTTCCGCTCAACTGAAGCACTTCTAGACTTGAGGCGTTTGAAATTGATGTCGGAATAGATCCTGTAAATTGGTTAGCTGAAAAGAAGAAGAATTGAAGATTTGGAAGAGAGACGCCTAAGCTCAAGGGAAGACTGCCTTCAAAATTGTTGTATGCCATTTCAAACAACTCAATCAAAGAGAGATTGAAGAATGAGGGAGGGATAGTGCCAGAAAACTGATTTACAGACAAGGCTAAAGAACTTAGATTCATCAATTGGCCTAACGTATCCGGGACAGCCCCATGCAAATTATTTTTCCTTGCATGCAATAGCTGAAGTGAAGAAATATTGCCTAAAGATGGTGGGAGAGTCCCTGTTAAATTATTGTTGCTTAAAGAGATTTCTTTGAGCTTCAGCAACGAACCAAGCTCCACAGGTATTCTTCCCACCAGATTAATGTTGTTTTGCAAGAAGAAGATAACAAGGTTAGAACAATTAGATATGCTAGCAGGAATTTGACCAGCAAATGAATTATTATAAAGAGACAATATTTGCAGTTTGCGCAAGCGGCCAATCTCAGTAGGAATCTCATGGCTGAAGCTATTGTTTTGAAGGGACAACTTCTTTAAAAAGCTCAAATTACCAACGTGTGGAGATATCGAACCTGAAAGTTTGAGGGAGTTGAGATCTAAGATTGTGACCCTCTGGTGCCTACGCCCACATGTGACATGGTGCCATTGGCAGAAGTGAAGGGTGCTATTCCATGAGCTCATGGCCCCTAAAGGGTCTGTTATTTTGGACTTGAGTTCCAGCAAAGCAAGTCGATCTGTATCGTTGTTCTTGTTGATGGCAAAGGCCAGTAAGCCGAAGCACAAGAAATTAATAATAGAAAGGAGGCATGAGGATGAGAAACATGCTGACGAAAATCTTGAAGAAACCTCCATGTTTGCTGTAAGAGACTTAGACTTTCCGAGTGTATAGATTGGTTTTCATTCATCAAGCAGGAAGTATAAATAATTGACAATGGTAAAATTTACATAAAATTTGCAACCACAATTGACAAATGGAGGATTTTATCCAACTGCCTCGAACGTCTTGGATGGGTTAGATTTCTTTATTATTTATTTTTTAAACAATTAATAATATTAGTATATTTAAATTTTAATATTTTTTTCGTTCATATAAATAATTTTTTGTTTTAAAAAAAATATTTTTGATTTATAAATTATGCAAAAAAAAAAGTATATCCTATAATTTGGCCTTCCAGCATATAAAACAAAAACTTTTTGTTTATATTGGAGAATTGAATTGCAGAAATGGAAGTGACCACGAAAATTCACCTTGTGACATTAATGACATAGAGACTTTTATCCAAGTGCCTCAAACGTCTTGGATGGGCTGGGACTTTCGTTTGCACAGTTGACTGACCTTAAACATAAGATAGCAAAGTAATGAAAATTCAAAAGCAACATTTCAAAAAACGAGTTTTTAACGGGAAGATTTATAATTTAGTTTTAAGATATTATCATTATTTATTCGTTAGTTTTTATATTTTTTTAATAAAATAGACTTTTGCGGTTAAAAATACGATGAAAAAAAGTAAATTTTAAAATTTTAAATTAGGCTTTGATAATACGAGATACAGCAAGGTGTCTAGGTGTGAATACCTAACAGTGACTCGATTCAATAGGTTGACTGTTGATCCGGAATTGATTCCATTAAGTCTTTCCATGTTTGATCTTGAGGAAAGAAAGCGATTTTTGAGATTCAAACTCATGGTCTTACTGGCAATTTTTGATATTCAGACTTGTGGTCTTACTGGCGATTTCAGATATTCAAGCTCGTAGCCTTACCGACAATTTTCGATATCTAAGCTCGTATTCTTACTAGCGATTTTGAACTTATTAGCCTTTCTTTTACTTTTGAAATTTATCTGCAAAATAACAATTTACACTATATATATATATATATATATATAAAACAAGAACACTCATTGTTAACTTAGTAAAGTTTTTCAATGAATATTGGTTGTGTGATATACTTAACTTTATTATGTCCTCCGGGCTCTCGGCCCTGGTCTTCCGTCCCGGCACTTTTTGCTTTTCTTTTTCTTTTGGAGATTTTTTCTTTGGCTAGCTCTTTCCGAACACGTTTGCTTTTGTACCTCTTCTGGCCTCTTTTAGCACTTTATTCATCCCGAGCATTTTTGGTCCCTCACTTTCGAGTACCTTTTACCTTGAATCTTCATTTGGGCTATATATATATATAAAACAAGAACACTCATTGTTAACTTAGTAAAGTTTTTCAATGAATATTGGTTGTGTGATATACTTAACTTTATTATGTCCTCCGGGCTCGCGGCCCTGGTCTTCCGTCCCGGCACTTTTTGCTTTTCTTTTTCTTTTGGACATTTTTTCTTTGGCTAGCTCTTTCCGAACACGTTTGCTTTTGTGCCTCTTCTGGCCTCTTTCAGCACTTTATTCATCCCGAGCATTTTTGGTCCCTCACTTTCGAGTACCTTTTACCTTGAATCTTCATTTGGGCTATATATATATATATATATATAAAACAAGAACACTCACTGTTAACTTAGTAAAGTTTTTCAATGAATATTGGTTTTGTGATATACTTAACTTTAGTATGTCCTCCGGGCTCTCGGCCTTGGTCATCCGTCCCGGCACTTTTTGCTTTTCTTTTTCTTTTGGACATTTTTTCTTTGGCTAGCTCTTTCCGAACACGTTTGCTTTTGTGCCTCTTCTGGCCTCTTTTAGCACTTTATTCGTCCCGAGCATTTTTGGTCCCTCACTTTCGAGTACCTTTTACCTTGAATCTTCATTTGGGCTTTTTGTTCCTGTATTTCTTCCAGGCACTTAGCCCTAAGTCCTGATTTCCCGAGCGTTTTTGCCTTGAGTGATTTTAGGGTTCTTGGCCCTGACTCTAGTTTTTCTCTTGCTTTTAAATTTATCTAAAAAATAAAATCTTGTACAAAGTGTATGTAACAAGAATGCTGGTTGTTAATTTAAATAGTCAGATACTTAAATTCATGGTTTGACTGAATGCAAATATTAATTTTGTACGACTCTATCATCCCATGATTCAAAGGAAACTAATAAATATTCTCATGCATAAATCACTTCATAACTTCCAAATCATAAAGCATTATGCTTTAAACAGATAATCTTTTTCTTAGTAGATTTATGTTAATATTGTGATCACAGATGATAGCTTTTTAAGCTACTTCAATATATTATCATATTTCAAGTTCATATACACAAGGCTTTTCCCTAAGTTTTAAACTTTTTTACTAGTTCATAATAACCAAAGTACTTTGAGTTAAAGAAAAATAACCGTACAACTTGGGTATCTTGTGCATGTCATCTCTCTTCCATGATTGATGGATCACCCTTGTGTTACTCTTTCTTCTCATATTAGCGTCTTCCTCTATTTGATTTTCACGGTGTATCTTTTAGATGCAGTTGGTGATTCTGGAGTCTTTCACCATCTCTCTTAATTTCTTTCAGTTTTTCTTGTTCTTTAG
The DNA here is from genome assembly GCF_001659605.2 of Manihot esculenta. Lineage (NCBI taxonomy): Eukaryota > Viridiplantae > Streptophyta > Magnoliopsida > Malpighiales > Euphorbiaceae > Manihot > Manihot esculenta. The sequence continues at coordinate 2,922,863 of NC_035167.2, read as the reverse complement.
TTATTAGCTTTTATTGGTTTGGTATGTGGATCTCAATGGATTTTGTTTGGAAACTCCGGCGATGGGATAGTCTCCTTCGTTTCCCACAGACGGCATCACTTGATGATGCGAGATTCGGAGTGTCTAGGTGTGAATACCTAGTTGCGGCTCGATCCAATGGGTTTTCTGATTCCATTAGGTCCCTCCATATTTGATCCTGAGGAAGAGAACCTATAAGATAGAAAAAAACGATCAGGGGTCCATCGAAAATGTCCCCGGTGGAGACCCTCCGATGCTCAAGTTAGACCAGGGGTTATCTGAGATTCGTTAACATAAAGAGAAAGTAGAAGAAAATGGTTGGGCAGCCTTTCTACACGCACATTTAATGTCTTGGAAAGGGCTAAGGGTCGATCATCACAGGGGAGGTAGGTATCTTGTCCTGGTTTTATCAGGTTTGTGCTTGGCTTATCCGACCTATACAAAATCAGGTTCTTTTCGATCATTGAGGTCGATTGTTACTATGTTTAGTTGCCTTGTTTGTAGTACGAATCTTGAAGCGGTCAGTCTAGTTATTTCGGATATTGAAGAGGTCGATCAGAGTTTTTACTTATCTCTAGACCATATCAAATCGTGCTTCGCCTGCTGGGTTTTTATTGAGGTCAGTTCTCTTTGATTCTTTAGGCCTGACCTTATATTTAATATATTTCTGATAAGAGAATCCTAAATTAAAACTCAAAACTTACTCGTACATCAACAATCTACACTTGCCAACTCAAATTAATATCAATTCTCAAATTCAACTTTAATAAAAATCTAACTAAATTCACAAATCCAAAAGCTACATCAGTTCCCAAATTCAGAAACATCAACAAAATTCCAAACCCGAAAATATAAAATCACAAATAATACATAGAATCAAAGAATTATATACAATCAATCATAAATTTAAATACAAGAAATATACTTAAAACGTGTTCAACCAATCATCCAAAATAAAAAACCAGTTTAATTACTTATCCATGAGGGGCTGTATATGGCAATAAGAGATGCGATTGATTGGGAAATAAGGGAGAAATGAATAAATAAGCTCTTAGCAATGGATGGTCGCACGTCCATGGTGAGATGAACTTCACTCCTTGAAAAAAAAATTTTGAATTCGAGTAACCTATATGGTCTTTTTTTTTTTTTATGGTGTAAATATAGTCCATTGGTTTATAATTCAATTCTTTACAAATAAAAAAATAAAAAATAAAAAAAAAATGTTTGATTCATGTATCCTATGAAATAATAATTAGATAAATTTACTATTTAGTTTTTGAATATTGTCATTATTAATAAGTTAATTCCTCCATTTTCAAAAATTTATTAAAATATTTTTTTTTCAATAACTAAATAGTTATTTCATCCTCATTTCTCATTTCTATTAAAAATAGACGAAAAATAAAAGTAAAAATTTTTAAAATCTAATTTTGCTTTCAATAACCCCTTCTTCTCTTTCTTCTTCAGTAACCCAATTTCTTCTTCTTTAATAACTCAAATTTTAAATTTTTTTTTTACTTCTTTTTAATAACTCAATTTTTAGTAAAATAAAGAAAAAGCAGGTAATTTGGTATTTTAATATATTCTTAATGGTAAAAATAGATAAAATTAGATGAAAAAATTATTTTATTGATGAAAAAAAATAAATACTGACTTATTAATAATACTCAAGAACTAAATAATAAATCTCTTAACTAATTAAAAGGCAGGGGCTAATATTATGTAAAAGAAAACTAATGTACATGGAAGACTAGCATTAGATAATGCTAAAGTCTTCGGCAGTTAGCTAAAAAAGAAATTATTATAAAAAGGAGACTTGTACAGTGGAAGGTCTTTGTTTAATTTATATATATGAAGTGTGAAACTATAATAAAAAACAACAGTTGTAACGTTTGAAAGTCTTTGATATTAATAAATTCTAATTAAATAATTAATGTTCAAAGCTTCGTCATTTAAAATTAACAAGTGGACACATGATAGCTAGCTACTAGACTAATAAATTTCAATCGCTCGTAGGTGAATGTCACGTTTTTTCCTTTTAAATTTGCGAGGAGTGTTTAGGTATTATGGTTCCTTTATTTTGTCTTATACGGAATTGTTGAATATTGTGGTTCGTTAGTAGTTATTCTACCTCATCTCACACGGATAACCCTTTATCTGCAAATCCACCGGCTCTACACAATTTGTCTGATGTAGAGTGACTTTGATAGCCCTTTCAAAATACAATTGTTAAAATCAGGACCGGACCATTGAGTATTGTGGTTTGCTAGTACCTCTCAGATGGTACTTCTCCTCGTCTCACACGGGTAGCCCTTTCTTTGCAGACCCACTAGTTCCGCACAATTTGTTTGATTCACGTAAGTCTGATACCAATTAAAACGATCTGATTCAAATTATTCCAAATAACTTTTAAATCCTTTAATCTAAAATAATTAATTCAAATAATTTAGTAATTTTATACCGGCTAATATATACGAGTTCGATTTTCCTAAACAGCCAGATAAGGTGAATGTAAAACTCATTTCCTTATAATAAGATTAAAAAAAGAAAACTCTTCTTTAATAAATAATTAACATAAAATGAACACAACTCGCAACAAGAAGAATAAACAATTATTCTAGTTGACCAGCTGGTTTTTTTTTATGAAAGGTGAAACCCTAACCTCTACAATGGCCATTTCTAAATTGCAGCAAATCATAAGTGGGACGTTTAAGATCTGCTGGTTCATATTAAATCTTATTCAGTAGAATTTCAGGAGATTAATCTTCCGATCACCGACACAAGGATCAAGTTATTTTTCTTTTCTGGGTTGCTTTTTTTTACTTGAAATCTTCTTATTTCTATATTTCTTCTCAAATCTAGACAGAAATGCATCAGCATCTTCACGCAGTCTTCTAACTCTGTCTGCACAGTCCTCCATTTTTTTACTGAGTTCTGCAAGCTTCTTCTTAGACAAGTTCTTTCTTTCCAGTTTATACTGGCTAACCAACGTTGCTGCTTCATTACTTATCTCTGCTATTCTTGTGTTTCTCCAGAATTTGTACTCCTGGTCAGAGGTTTCTCCAAGTTCATCGGCTTTCCTCTCCATTTCCGTCGCTAAATGAAGCAGCCCATATAATTCTAAATTCAAGTTTTTGAAGTTGGGCTCCGACTTCTTCGCATCAGAAGATCTCTGCTTTCGTTCGTCCCATATTGTCTTTCCGACAGTGAATGCCAGGGAACAAACACCAACAAGAAGTGACAGGATCGTAACAGGATCCATCGGGGGAATCTTGAGACAATGAGTGATCTTGAGATAATGTAATTTCGAAATAGAAGTAGATTAACAGATTATAAAGGAATACGTACCTCTATGAGAATTAATCCTGACGCTGCCACCAAGATGACTGGCACAAGATGATCACCAGCGAATACAATGTGGGACTATATATAATTGGGACTAGACTCAGGCTGCATCCCCTGAAATTTTAAAAGTTTCTAGGGATATAATGGTAATTTCATAAGAAACAACATTTAATGGTAATTTTAAAAATTTCTAGGGATACAATGGCCCATCCAAGACGTTGTGTCAGTTGGAAAAAATTCCAGTTCACATAGATATGCGTTTAAATTATGAAAAATTTAGATAGCACACATTTTACCCGTTGGATTTAAAATCAAATTGAATTAAATAAATTAAAAATTAAAATTTTAGTATTTATAAAAATTGAATTGAATTGATTTTGATTAAAAATTAAATTAAATTAAATTAATTTGATTTAATTTGATTCGGTTTAATTTAATCGATTTAAATTTTTAATAATTTTTTTATTTTTTAACTTTATTTTAGTATTTTAAAATTTAATTAAAATATTTTAACTTTAATATAATCTAATCTCTATATTATTGAAAATAATATACTATTATCACTAATTGATTTGGTTCGATTTTTTTTTATCAAAATCGAATTAAATCAAAATAACTGAAATTTTTAAAATGAAAAACCGAACCGAATCAAAATGAATAAAAAAATTGAACTGAATTTTTAAATTAATTCGGTTCGATCGATTTTTTTAGTTTGAACCGAATACTGTTCACCCTAAAAATTTATGCATTAAAATTCTATAAATATATGATTTCAACTTGATGAATTAAACTATCGACTTATAAATGGGGCTTTCTCTAGGAAAATTTTCAGTATCTTTCTCCTTATGCCTCCTTTCTATTATTCATTTTTTGTGCTTCAGCTTTATAAAGGACTAGTTAGATTCCGTCAGGAGTTTTAACCAATATCGTTTGGCTAAAATGAAATAAAAGAAAAAATAGGTTAGAAGACTAAAAGTCTTATTGAAATTTCTCGAAAATTGAAAAGTGAGTTTCTAATAGCTAAAAAATGCAATTTATAATAGAAAATAAAACCTTAATATGCAAAATTATGAAAATACCCAAAATATCTAAAAAAAATAATTAAAATGCAAAATTGACTCTCTAAACGATGGAATTTCCATATCGAATTTTGTGACAGGCCTATGGCTCTTGTCACACTTTTGAAAGTCGTGTATCTCGAAATTCCCTTTCTGAAAAGCTGTCGTGGGTCTCTATCGGACGTCGGCAGCAAAAGTTAAGTCCGGTTCAAATCTGCCGTAAAGTCCAAAACTAATTGCTCCATGTCATTTCCAGCCTTTGCCATCCACAGTAACAATGAGACAGATCGACATGCTTTGCTGCAACTCAAGGCCAAAATAAATAGTGACCCTTTTCGTTTTACAAGCTCTTGGAACAGCACCCTTCACTTCTGCCGGTGGCACGGCGTCACATTTAGGCGTCACCACCAGAGAGTCACTATGTTGGTCCTCAGCTCCCTCAAACTTTCAGGTATTCTATGTTGGAAAATGGTAGAAAAAGATATAGAAATTAAATGAAAGATGAGCAGAATATTTACTTGAGGCGTGATAATAATCACTGTCCTTAAGGATAATTTGCCGACAGTTGCGTATCCTCCAGGATTCAACAAGCCTTCTGAATTACAAGTAACCCAGAAGCAAGAACAACAGCAATTATTAAGTACCCAGAAATAGAGAAGAAGCAGTAAAGAGAAAGAGAAGTATTTGGTTTTTTGTGTGTTCCTGAATAACGTAAATGCACTACTATTTATAGTGCTTAACGTTATTCAAATCCATAATATCAGCTAAAAATATGGTTCAGTTAAGATAAATATAACGACCCGGAAACCGGTACCCCTCAGTAACGGTCCGAACCATCACTGGCACTAGGATCCAGATCGGCTTAAGGCCGCCAGGACCCGTAGTCAGCCAACTATACTCTCTGTGTACCTGATAAATCCCATACATGATACAAAACGACTCAACAATCCTGTAAAACTCTGTAGGCTTAACTACTGCTACGCAGATATGCCAATCTGAAATGGCCCTCAGGACCTATACCAGGGACTACTATCTGCTGTGGTTCAAGGGCTTGAACCCCTTTTAATCTGTAACACATCCCACTGGTATCTCATCGAAGCCATACATTAAGCCATACATCCCACTGGTATCACACATTTCTCATCAAGAAACATAAAACAGGATTCATGTACAAGGGATGACTCATACATCATACATACATCATACGATAGCAAAGACACTAGGGAAAGCACAAGACTATCAACTACATGTCTACACATGACATTACAAATACTCTCTGAATTACATCATGTCCACTACACTATGACAACATACATTCATGCATAACGTTCCTCTGTACTCTTGCTGACTTTGACTTCCCATAGCTATCTCAGAACCTGCAAAACTGGGATGAAGGGAGTGGGATGAGCTCTAGAGCCCAGTGAAGAGGAACAATAAAAACAGGTCATTCATTACATGCTCTCATGAAATGCATCACATCACAAACATATCATCTCAAGGATGAACTTGTCACCAATAACCCTCAACTACATGTTATACTAATGCCAACTGTGCCAAGGAGACTATGTCATCACCTGGTCTACACTTATCTCTTTGATATCACAACATGACTAACTGTGCCAAGGAGACGAGGTCTCACCTGGTCTACACTTAACTCTGCTTTGACAGCCCAGCTGTCTCACTCATAGTACCAGGAGCGACCTGGACTATCCAGGGGCGACCTGGTATGGCTATCTCATGCCATAAATCTGTATCTGCTCTCTGTCAAGGGCTAAGGATCATCCAACATTCATCCACATAAACAACATCTTATATGCAATGCATCATCGTCGTGAATTCTAATGCAATACAACCTAATACATAACATGGCAGTTTATGATGCATGGATCATGCTAGAATCGTGTCATTTCTCAAGAGAAAATATGTAGTTTAGTTCCACTCACCTCTGCTCCTCTAGCAGATATTGTACTGACTCTGATATCTCTACCTCTGATGACCTCCTTGAACTCTCGGGTCCAATCCTACACAAATGGACTCGAATGAGGTGTCACACATACGTTGAACTCTTAAACAATTCCCCATAATCCCCTCTAAACCTCTGAAAATAATCACATAACTCATGCAAAAGAAGGCTGGACAGAACACATTCGGCAGCAGGTTCGGCGGCCGAATGTCCTCTCCAGAGCCGAAACTCATGCATGTTCGACGGCACCTTCGGCGGCCGAATGTGCATGACAGATCCGAAAGTCCATTCTTTCGGAGGCAACCTTAGGCAGCCGAAACTACCTCCTCAAGGGATTCGGCGGCCGAATCCTCCCTTTGGCGGCCGAACCTGAGTTCTTCCAGAACTCAGCTTCGTGCATGAACAAGCCTGTCAAGCAACTCCACTCCACAAGAGGTTCGGCGGCCGAATCTTCACTTCGGCGGCCGAAGCTGGGTTCTCCAGAAGGCAGAACCTTGCTTCCTCTCGTGCACAACGTCTCCAACACACTCTAACATGCATAACTCAGCGTCTCAACTCACATATACTCTGGTATATGCACAAAGGGGTCCCAAACTACCTATTAACCCCAACAAACAACTAACACAACACATAATCATGCTTTCACCATTAAAACATCAAAACTAAACTCTAAAACCTAAACATGCAACTCTACCCTTAACCTCTTTACAAGCTGTTAAAACCAGAAAACAAGTATAAAGACCTCTCTTACCTACTGACACTAGAAGAGGAACAACGTGAATTCAACAAATCCCCTGCATAAGCTTCAAACCACCAAAACCTCTCTTTTCTCTCAACACCTTCAAAACCTCTTGCAAACGAGCAACCCTCTGCATGAGCTGATTAAAAGCTTGCAGATGAGTCAAGGGAGACGTGGCCTAACCTCTGGTCATGATCTGGAGGTGAACACCTGGCCAAACCACGGACGGAGGAGCATGCACAACTAACCGACCACCTCAGCTTCGGCTGCAAAACCATGCAACTTTCGGGGGCCGAACATTGGGCACTTTCGGCGGCCGAACTTAACCTTCGGGGGCCGAACATGACAGAAACTCCTTTGGCCAATTCTCCACAAAACTCAACTCGTTTTCTACGCTACACCTTTAAAACACTTGCCAATATTGTAGAAAACTTTCTCTTACCCTTCTAAAGACCTCGGACATCCTCAAATTCCACCGGATGGTAGGAATTCTGATGTCTGAATCTAGCCGGGTATTACATTCTTCCCCCCTTTAAGAACATTCGTCCTCGAATGTTTACACAACAAACACATATGCACAAAAGCAATTAAGGAAAGCTTAACACTTTCCTCTGAGAAAAGATACAGATACTACTGGAGTAAAACTCCCGGGTTATCTCACTTCCTGATTCTTAACTGCTTCATCTGTGTCCCCACTCCCACTGATTACTGAGCACTCCTGTCTGTACACAGTCAATTTGACTCTCTTCTCTCACCCTCTTTAACTTTTCTCCGCTCTATTCATACTACTCTGGTTATACTAACTCTTTACTCAACCCGGTCAGAGGAGCAATAACTCTAAGGAAAAGCTACATGCCTTGCCTATAGCTTTAACTTTCTCATGTATGCCCCGACATCGAACTCAGATTACAGAACTTGGCCTCTATGCCATGTTCTCTTACAATCTACAATACTTAGTAGATCATGGGCATGTGTCTCTAGTTGTCTGAACTATTCTACGCTTTTGCTGCGCCACTCTGATCCTTGCCCGCCTTTCTTCTTCTTTACTATACTGGCTTTTTCTCTTTTAATCCCTTCTCACTATACTGGACTATCTCTAGCTCTCTAGCTCTTTAGCTCTCTAGCTATCTGTTTCTATAGGATAGGATAAACTGATAAGCGACTTCTGACTGAGGGCAGCTAACATCTCATCTGTCTTACCCAGTAACTTAGAGTCGCTGAGCAGTTTTCTCCTTACCTCTGGGTTAGCCTCGTCACTATACTACAGATCTCATCTCTACGCAACTGCTCACCTGACTTTTCTCTACCTGTCGACATATAATTCCCAAGTCTCAGATCATACGGACTGAGCTAGTCCAATAGATCCTCCATTCTGCATGGGAACACCTGGCCTTGGTAGTGCTTTTGTGCAACTGTTCACAGGTGTGATAATGTAATACCCGGCTAGACTCCGGTATCGGAATTCCTACCGTCCGGTGGGATCTCGGATGTCGGAGACCTCTAGAAGGGTAAAATCATGTTTTTGTGAAATGTTTTCATGAGTTTTAATGTTTTAAGTATGAAATTATATGAGTGTTTGCATGAAAAGTCCTTGGAGGAAAACCCAGGTTCGGCCGCCGAAAGTCAAGTTCGGCCGCCGAACATATATGCGTTTTGGAGGCACGTTAGGCCCCCGAAAGCATGAGCGAGGGAAGTCCAAGTTCGGCCGCCGAAACTCTAGTTCGGCCGCCGAACATTTGCATGGATGCGGAGGCACTTTCGGCCCCAGAACGTGGCCTGGCCAGCCACCTATAAAAGGGGCACTCAGCCGAAATGGGCGAGCTTTCTCCCATTTTCGGCCACAGCGAGCTTCCGACCTCCCTCTTCCAAATCTTGTGTTCTTTCTCCAAATCTTCTCCATTTTTCTTGAGTTTTAACCCCACATTGCAAGTTTTGAGCTTTTAAGACAAGTTTTGGAGCTTTGGAAACTCAGGAGCTCATTTTCTTGGATCTCCAAGTTTAGGTCGTCTCTCTCTCGATCTTCAAGAGGTAAGAGCCGATCTTAAGCTCATTGTATGTTTTAAATAAGTTTTATGCAAGATCTATGGGTAGAAATGCATGTTAGGATATATGTTGAGTTATGGGTTTATATTGATGTTTTGAACAATGTGTGTTGATTGTGTGTGTTTGAAGTGTTGTAGTTGGGGTATTTGATGTCTTGAGACCCCTAGGAACTTGTATGCATGTTTTAGTTGAGTTATATGCTTGATTTGAGGTTTTGGGAGGCAAGAGGCTCATGTGAGCCAAGTTTCTGCCCATTGGGGAGAAACCAGGTTCGGCAGCCGAAGGAACTTTCGGCCGCCGAACCCCCTTGTGGAGGCAGCATTCGGCTGCCGAAGCTTGCCCCCGAAAGAGGACTTTCGGATCTGTCTGGGACTTTCGGCCGCCGAAGGTGCCGCTGAAAGTGCCTGACTTTCGGCTCTGAAGGGACTTTCGGCCGCCGAACCTGCCGCCGAAAGTGCCCTGTTCAGCCATTTCTTGCATGTTTTTATGTGATGTTTTCATGATGTTTTAGGGGGTTTTTGGGGAGTATTTTTAGAGTTATGTTATAGTATGTTGGTCCCTCATTTGAGTCCACCTGTGTAGGTTCGGACCCGAGGAACCAAGGACCTCAGCAGTGAGTTCAGCTGCTCCCGAGTTAGTAAAGCTTCAGCCAAAGGTGAGTAGAATAAACTCATAAGTTTTAAATCAATGAAATATAATTTTGAGCATGTTCATGCATCACGATTGCCATGTGATATTCTAAGTTGCTTGCATTAGACATCACGAATATGTTGCATTGCATATTATGTTGTTGATGTGGGTAAATGCTGGATGATCCACTAGTTCCTGGCAGGAAGACCAGGGAGCCTTTGACTATGCCCCTGGCACTATGAGAAAGAAAGACCAGGGAGCCTTTGACTACGCCCCTGGCACTATGGGACACCAAGACCAAGTGCCTAATAAGGCCTTGGGGCAGTGTAAGTTATGTTATGTTTACAGGAAGTCCAGTGAGCCTTTGACTACGCCGCTGGCATTAGTTATGACGATGGGACTAGCTGGTGACAGGTTTACCCTTGATGTGGTTTGTTTGTGATGTGACGCATTTCATGAAAGCATGAATTCAAAAATGTAATGTTTTATTATTCTGCTCACTGGGCTCTAGTAGCTCACCCCTTTCCCCTAACCCCAGGTGTGCAGGTACGGGATAGGCCAGGAGGTCAGGAAGAGTAGATTCATGCCTGTGTTGTAATAGTTAGATGTGGACATGATGAATGCTGTAATGTAAGAGTAATGTACAAGTCATGTAATGTATTAATGATATTGAGGATTAGAGTTTGTGCTTGACCCCTTTTGAGCATGGTTATCCCCTTTGTATACATGATCTTTATGTTCATAAGTTTTGATGTTATGAGTCAACCAAGTTCTTGTGTATGATGAGATACCCCATTGGAGTATTTGATGAGGGCTCCAGTGGAGGTTTATGTTTATGTATATGATTACATACCGGATGAGCTTGGTTGATATATGAGAATGTTTACAGGTTTATGAGATTTGTTGATCATGTATGGGATTAAACAGGTTTACAGGTTTCATGTTAGGCTTGCTACGGGTCTCGGCGGCCTTAAGCCGATCTGGATCCTAGCGCCGGTAGCGGTCCGGATTTTCGGGTCGTTACAGAATGGTATCAGAGCCCTAGGTTCATATGGTCGGACCTAGAGTGTCGGGCTCATAGATGTTATAGAAGGTCAAGCACAATAGGAAAAGATCATGTCCACTAGGATAGGATGTGGAGTCTTGTCTTACATGATGATGTGAAATGCCATGATAATATGCATGTGCTTTTATGATATGCTGATATGTGATGTATGTGATGCGGGTTCATGTGTGCCCACATGAACCATATGATGCTAATGTTTATGTGTTGCGTACTGTTTTTCAGAAAACAGGATGAGGGGAACTCGTCGATCAGCAAGATTGACTGGAGTACCACCTGAGGATGAGGGCATGAGCGCCCGTCCTCCAGCATTGCCTAGAGCAATGTCTAGTAGGTCTAACAGAGAAAGAGCAGCAAGAGACCCTAGAAGGTCTTTGGATCTGGGTAGAAGCAGATCAGTCAGAGGAACAGTTCAGGGAGGAATGTCTGAGGGCATGGGGGATGATATGGATGTAGAACAGAGAAGGGATGGCAATCTGGGAGTTAGCATATCAGAGGAAGGTATGGGAGAGTCCCAAGGAGGCACTCAGGCCTCGGGATTTGTTCAGCCACCCCACTACCCACACTTCTCACAATATCCCGGGTATTCGATGGGAGGCACATCGGATTACCATAGCTTCAGCCCTTATCCCACACAGATGCCATACCCACCTTACTACCCACCATACTCCCAGTACCCAATGTATCCACCCCCACCTTACTATCCAAATCCAGAGAACCCTACCACAGAAAATGTTGCCCCACCTCCACCACCTACGGAACCAGCAGCCCCAGTTGCTCAACCTCCTAGATCTAGCTCAGCCAGTGGGAGCAAGGTCAAGATGACCGACTATATGAAGCTGGGTGCTCCCCAGTTTGAAACCGGTGATGATCCGTTTGTGTACTTGGAGCGGGTCAAGGCAATTACAGATGAGATAGGGGCAAATGACAGTAGAGCCATTCAGATGGCTGGGTTCACATTAAAATGTAAAAAGGCCCGTGAGTGGTTCAAGAACTATGTGAGCCCGAGGTTGGACAGCATGACTTGGGAAGAGTTTGCAAACGAGTTTGCAGGATGGGCTTTTCCCGATAGTTCAAGGGAGCTGAAGATGATAGAGTTTGAACAGTTGAGGCAGACGGATGAAATGAGTGTGGAGGAGTACACCGACAGATTCTTGGAGCTGTTGCCGTTTGCAGGGCAAACTCTTGACACAGACCAGAAGAAGTCAAGGAGGTATATCATGAAACTTCACTCCAGGTATTCCTCCTTGATTCAGTCCGCAGATAGGGAGAGCTTCCATGCCATAGTAGATATGGCTAGAAGAATGGAGGCTAGTGCTATCATCGAGGGGAAAGTCAAGCAATCAGTGGCACAACCTTCCGGTTCTAAGACCCCAGGCTCTTCTTCTCTGGGTGAAGCAGCTTCAGGCAGTAAAAAGTGGGACAGAGGTCTCAAGAAATCGAAGAAGAACAAGTTCTGGAACAATATCAAGTCCAGTCTGGGATTAGGAGGTGGCTCAAGCTCTGGTGCGGATAATGCAGTTTGTGCGAGGTGTGGTAAGCCACACAGGGGAGTATGTCGGTTTGGGACGAACGCCTGTTTCAGATGTGGTCAGGAGGGGCATATGGCTCGAGATTGTCCAAGAGCGGTCCCGATGGCTCAGTCCCAGCAGACAGCTTCAGGCAGTGTAGTGCAGCCAGCAGCTCCAGCCATGACTCAGGCCAGTGGCAGAGGCAGAGGGAGAGGGGCAGCCTCTTCTTCAGCGGGTTTCAGAGGTGAAGGTCCATCAGCTCCAGCACGGATCTTCACAATGACACAGCAGGAGGCAGATGCATCTAACACCGTGGTGGCAGGTAACTTAATTATTGGTTGTTCAGATGTGTATGCCTTGATGGACCCTGGTGCATCTCATTCTTTTATTGCTCCGGGAGCCGTGGGGAGGTTAGGTCTGATGACTTCTGGGTTAGAGTGTCCTCTCTGGGTCAGTGGACCCAAGTGTGATCCATCTGTGGCAGAGTCAGTCTGCCAGTGCAGTCCTGTGTTTGTTGAGGGAAGATGCTTGTCCGCCGACCTAGTGGTTCTAGATTTGACAGATTTTGACGTCATTCTAGGGATGGACTGGTTATCTACCCATGGTGCTACCTTGGACTGCAGGGACAAGGTAGTCAGGTTCAGAGGTCAGGATGGGTCTGAGGTTGTCTTCAGAGGAGACAGGAGGGGTACACCTAGAGGTCTGATATCAGCTCTTCAGGCTCGTAGGTTGCTCAGGAGGGGATGTCAGGGGTATTTGGCTCATGTGAGAGAGCTTAGCAGTCAGGTCAAAGAGCCCGCCTCGGTGCCAGTGGTTAGAGAGTTCTTAGATGTGTTCCCAGACGAGCTGCCAGGTTTACCACCTGCTAGGGAGATAGAGTTCGAGATAGAACTGATGCCTGGAACCCGACCGATCTCTATCCCTCCCTACAGGATGGCGCCAGCAGAATTGAAAGAGTTGAAGGAGCAGTTGCAGGAGCTAGTAGACAAGGGCTTCATCCGACCGAGTACCTCACCCTGGGGTGCTCCAGTTCTGTTTGTGAGGAAGAAGGATGGATCCCTTAGACTTTGTATCGACTACAGGCAGTTGAACAAAGTCACTACCAAGAACAAGTACCCATTGCCAAGGATCGACGATCTATTCGACCAGCTAGCAGGAGCGGGTTGTTTCTCCAAAATAGATCTGAGGTCCGGGTATCATCAGTTGAGGATCAGGGAAGAAGATGTACCAAAGACAGCTTTCAGGACCAGATATGGGCATTTTGAGTTCCTTGTGATGCCGTTCGGGTTAACTAACGCCCCTGCAGCATTCATGGATCTCATGAACAGAGTGTTTAGCCAGTGCCTGGATCACTTCGTTATTGTCTTCATAGATGATATCTTGGTGTATTCCAGGAATGCAGAGGAGCATGCCCATCATCTGAGGTTGGTTCTACAGACCTTGAGGGAACATGGCTTGTATGCCAAGTTCTCCAAGTGTGAGTTCTGGCTAAGGAGCATTTCGTTCTTGGGGCATGTAGTGTCAGAGAATGGGATTGAGGTGGACCCCAAGAAGACAGAAACTGTGGCTAACTGGCCTAGACCCACTTCAGTGACAGAGATCAGGAGTTTCTTGGGTTTGGCAGGTTACTACAAGAGGTTCGTTCAGGACTTCTCAAAGATAGCAGCTCCTCTGACCAGGCTAACCAGGAAGAATCAGAAGTTTCTGTGGACCGACCAGTGCGAAGAGAGTTTTGAAGAGCTTAAGAAGAAGTTGACTTCAGCACCAGTGTTAGCTCTGCCATCTAGTGATGCAGACTTTACAGTCTTTTGTGATGCGTCCCATGTGGGACTGGGTTGTGTGCTTATGCAGAATGAGAGGGTGATTGCTTATGCTTCTAGACAGCTGAAGAAGCATGAGTTGAATTACCCCACACATGACCTTGAGATGGCAGCAGTAATCTTTGCACTCAAGATGTGGAGGCACTACCTCTATGGGGTTAAATGTGAGATCTTTACAGATCATAAGAGCCTGCAATACATCCTGAGTCAAAGAGATTTGAACTTGAGACAGAGGAGATGGGTAGAGCTGCTGAGTGACTATGATTGCAAGATTCAGTATCATCCGGGTAAGGCGAATGTTGTGGCAGACGCCCTAAGCCGGAAGTCACTAGGCAGTCTATCCCACATCACGGCAGAGAGGAGACCAGTGGTGAAGGAGTTTTACAAACTCATTGATGAAGGTCTACAGTTGGAGTTGTCTGGTACAGGTGCCTTGGTTGCTCAGATGAAAGTGACACCCGTGTTTCTGGAGCAGGTGGCTCAGAAACAGCATGAGGATCCAGAGTTGGTGAAGATTGCCAGGACTGTTCAGTCAGGCAAGGACAGTGAGTTCAGATTCGACAATGAGGGGATCCTCCGCTATGGGAGTCGTTTATGTGTACCAGATGACATAGGGCTAAAAGGAGACATTATGAGTCGTTTATGTGTACCAGATGACATAGGGCTAAAAGGAGACATTATGAGAGAGGCTCATAATGCAAGATACAACATTCACCCTGGAGCCACCAAGATGTATCGAGATCTGAAGAAGGTTTATTGGTGGCCAGCTATGAAGAGAGAAGTGGCACAGTTTGTGTCAGCCTGCGAAGTATGTCAGAGGGTGAAGCTGGAACATCAGAAGCCGGCTGGAATGCTTAACCCGCTACCTATTCCAGAGTGGAAATGGGAGAATATAGCTATGGACTTCGTAGTGGGGTTACCGGCGACGTCCAACAGATTGGACTCCATATGGGTGATTGTGGACAGACTCACCAAATCTGCTCACTTCATCCCTGTCAGGAGTGGCTATTCTGTGGACAAGTTGGCGCAGGTGTACGTTGATGAGATAGTCAGACTGCATGGGGTTCCTGTTTCTATAGTGTCAGATAGAGGGCCCCAGTTCACCTCCAGGTTTTGGCGGAGTCTGCAGAATGCTATGGGTACTAGATTGGATTTCAGCACTGCCTTCCACCCACAGACAGACGGACAGTCAGAGAGGACCATCCAGACCATAGAAGATATGCTAAGGATGTGTGTGCTGGACTTTGGCGGTTCTTGGAGGCAACATCTACCTTTGGTGGAGTTTACCTACAATAACAGCCATCATGCTAGCATCGGGATGGCTCCATATGAAGCTTTATATAGGAGGAAGTGCAGGTCACCTGTTTGCTGGGAGGAAGTTGGAGAAAAGGCCTTGGCAGGGCCTGAGCTAGTAGAGATCACCAGCAGGGTGGTACCCATAATTAGAGAAAGAATCAAGACTGCTGCAAGCAGACAGAAGAGTTATGCAGACATCCGCAGAAGGCAAGTAGAGTTTCAGGAGGGGGATCTGGTATTGCTTAAGGTGTCTCCAATGAAAGGAGTGGTTCGGTTCGGGAAGAAAGGTAAGCTGGCTCCGCGGTACATCGGACCCTTTGAAGTCTTGTAAAAGATTAGGAATGTATCGTACAAGTTGGATTTACCTGCTTCAATGGAGAGAATCCACCCGGTTTTCCATGTTTCTATGTTGAAAAAATTCGTGTCAGATCCGTGCAAGGTTCTTAGTGAGCCTGATGTGGAGATCCAAGAGGATCTCACCTATGTTGAGCAGCCAGTACGGATCCT
The DNA here is from genome assembly GCF_001659605.2 of Manihot esculenta. Taxonomy (NCBI): domain Eukaryota; kingdom Viridiplantae; phylum Streptophyta; class Magnoliopsida; order Malpighiales; family Euphorbiaceae; genus Manihot; species Manihot esculenta. The sequence goes on along the minus strand of NC_035167.2, from coordinate 2,906,870 downwards.
AGACACCCAGATCAGGAAGCTGAGAAACAAGGAAATCCCGATGGTGAAAGTCCTGTGGAACCACAACAATATGGAAGAATGCACCTGGGAGACACGGGAGTCCATGCTCCAGCAGTACCCTTATCTTTTCTAAGGTTAGTTTATGGTGAGATTATGTGTTTTTGTAAGTATGTTATGTTGTTTGCTATGCATGTGCTAGTTGAGGAACATTCGGGGACGAATGTTCTTAGGGGGGGGTGTAATACCCGGCTCGTGCAGGCATCGGAATTCCTACCGTCCGGTGGAATCTCGGATGTCGGATTCGTTTTGGAGGGGTATTGCAATGGTAAACTGCAGTGTTCTCCAAGGTTTTCTACCATGTTTTTCCATGTTTTATGGTTTTGAAAGGAAAGGGAATGAGTTTTGAAGAGAAAAGACCAAGGAGGCAGAATGCAGGTTCGGCCGCCGAAGGTAATGTTCGGCCGCCGAACGTGCGATAGGTTCGGCTTCCTAAACTTCACGTTAGGCCGCCGAATGTTGCATGGTTTTGCATGCAGTTTCGGCAGCCGAAGGAAAGGCGGTTGGCCACCTATTTAAGCCCCTTTGACCGGCCATGGAGGGTGTTGGAAGCTCTCTTGGTAGTCAAAGGTGAGGTTATGCTCTTCTTGGGAGGTTTTCATGGTGTTTTCCTCAAATCTTGTAAGGTTTTCATGAGTTTTTACTTGGGTTTGAAGGTTTTGAGTAACAAGAGGAAGTTGTGGAGCTTGCAGCTTGAGGAGCTTGGTTTCTCCATGTTTTGAAGCTAGGATCACACCAGCCAAGAGGTAAGTGTTGATCCTTATGTTTTCTAGTGTTTTAAGCAAGTTTTATGGAGGGAAAGGGAGAGTTGCATGGTGAGGTGTAAAAGGATGTTTTTGAGGGTTTTTCTGCATGAGTATGTTTATGTGTGTTGAGATGCATGGTGAGTGAGGTTTGGGGGAAGTTGTGCATGAGGTGAGCTAGGTTCTGCCTAACTGGAGAACCCAGCTTCGGCCGCCGAAGAAGGGTTCGGCCGCCGAACGTGGTGAGGAGGTGGTTTCGGCTGCCTCAACCTGCCCCCGAAGGATTGGACTTTCGTCTCTGGAGGGGAGGTTCGGCCGCCGAAGGTGCCGCCGAAGGTGGAGACTTTCGTCTCTGGAGTATGTTTTGGCCCCCGAACCTTGCCCCCGAAGGCTTCGGCAGCCGAAAGAGGAGCTTCGGCCGCCGAAAGTAGGCGAGTTTCGTCTCTGGAGAGGACATTCGGCCGCCGAACCTGCCGCCGAACGTGTCCTGCCCAGCCTTCTTTTGCATACTTTGCAGGATTGTTCTAGGATCTTTTAGGGGGTTGTTGGGAAGGTGTTTAAGAGTTGTGAGCATTGTTTGGCACCTCATGTGCGTCCACCTGTGTAGGCTCGGACCTAAGGCGAGGTGTTTAGCTCCAGTGTGACCAGTGTGAGAGTTGGCCCAGAGTTAGTCACAGCTTGGCTTCAGGTGAGTAGACCTAACTATGCATGTTTTCAAGTTAATGATTACAGCGCATGACAGTATGAGCATGAGACACGCATCATGAATGCCATGTGAGACTAGGTTGTATTGCATTAGAGATCATGAATATGTTGCATTGCATTATTATTGTTGATGGGATGGACCAAGGCGATCTCAGTAGCCCGCTACCTGTTATGGCTAGATAAGACCTTTGGGAGCTCTGTAGTTAGGGGTCGGGCTCTAGTACATGTAGTGACCTGGGAGTCCGTAGGGACCGGGCACCGACAGAGGGAGTTCTGGGATCATGTCTAATCCGAGATGTGAGATGTTTGTGTTGTGACACATTCCATGAAAGCATATAATGAATGAACTGTTTTATGGTTTCTACTCACTGGGCTCTTGTAGCTCACCCCATTCCCATAATCCCAGTTTTGCAGGGCCAGAGTTCAGCAGAGTGAGCTATGAGAAAAGCAGAGTCAGCAGAGTGAGCTATGAGATAAGCAGAGTGAGCATGAGTTGCCGTGTTTGGCTGTACGAGCATAGCTAGGTTTTGATACAGTGGCTTGTAAAGAAGATTGATGTATAGATATGAAAGAGGCTTGATGTATATGTTTATGATGTAAAGATTAAGGATGATATGCTATGTTATGTATGTTTGTATAGTATAGTTGTGGACATGATGTATGGACATGATGTGTATACAGGTTATGCATGGAAAGAGCTTGTGGTAAAGAGTATAATGAGATAATGTCTAGAATTGTGCTTTGCCCAGTGTGTGCTGAATCCCTAGTGTATGCATGTGTCCTGTTTTCCGTTTCAAGATGAGAAATGTGTCAAGCTAGGCTTAACATATGATGTGTTTCTAAAACTCCAGTGATCAGGGAAGAAAGGGTAAATCCCTTGACCCAAAACAGACATCAAGACTAACCTGTGATATGCTGACCCTGAGAGAGTGGGTTCTATGTTTTCAGACATAGTGCATAGCGGTTGAGTGTGGTAGTAGATCACTGGTGTCAGCCTTGAAGGCTGTGATTTTAAGGTTAAGCCTGGTCGTTTTACAGAAAAGGTTTTCAAAGCTAGTGTTTAGTTGGCTCATGTATGGGATTGAGCAGGTACCCAGAGTTCAGTAGCAGGCTTGCTACGGGTCTAGGCGGCCTTAAGCCGATCTGGATCCTAGCGCCGAGCAGTTTGGAGCCGTTACAGAGGGGTATCGGTTTCCGGGCTGTTACAGATGGTATCAGAGCATAGGGCCTCTTGAGTACGGTGTTGAGTACGGTGTCATGAGCAAAAATGCTCAGGGATGAGCAGTAGCTCACATCGGAAAGAGGTTTGTGTCTTTAGGAGGGCAAGCACAATAAGAAAGATCGAGAGAAAGATCATGTCCACTAGGATAGGCTGAGGAGTCATGTCTTGCTTGATGATGTGTGATGCCATGTTTGATGCATGTGCATGTCTGTTGGTATGATGGCTGTTGACTGATCCCTTAGTCCTCGCTATGCCTATGTTATGATATAAGATGAGTTGAGAGACCAGGTATGGCCTTTGGCACAGTTGGTCATGACATGTTATGCTAGATTGAGGGCTTTTGGTGACAGGATCATCCATGAGATATATGTTTTAGAGTTCATGTGTTTGCTACATGGACCCTAGGTTCCTGTGTTTTGTGTTTTGTTCACATGATGTGAAGCTGATGTGTGCCTGTGTGCCTGTTGTGTTTCAGAAGAGTGATGATGCAAAGTGCGAGTCAGTTTGTGGAGTCAGATCCATCTGAGTGGGAGGGTACGGACACCTTTTCTCCCGTTCTGCCAGGGGTGCAGTCAGGAGGAGTTGGCAGTAAGGAAGCCTCAAGGAACCCTGCGATGTCGCGAGAGGGAAACAAAGAAGGAATGGAGCAAGGAAGAGTGTCCGGAGACAGCAGGCGAGAAGAGAGGATGGATATGCGAAGGAGGGATGTAGGTGTGCAAGTGAATATGGATGAAGAAAGGATGGGCAACTCGGAAGATGATGTGCAGACGAAGGATTCTCAGACCTCAAGTTCAGGAGAAGTTGAGCCCTCCATTCTGAGCACAGCTGCAAAACGAGAGCAAAAGAAGGGTAGAGGTCGTCGAAAGGCGAAGAAAGACAGGTTGTGGCAGGGACAAAAGGCTAGTCTGGGGTATCGTGTTGGTTCAAGTTCTGGTAGAGGGAGAGTCAAATGTGTGAGCTGTGGAAGGCCGCATAAGGGAGTGTGTCTTGCACGGACAACAGCATGTTTCACGTGTGGACAAGAAGGGCACTTTGTGCGTGACTGTCCTACTTCGCCCAGGGTGGTACAAGCCCAGGTCAGGCCAGTCACCAGGGACGTAGAGGAGCAGACACAGCGGACACAGTGATGCCAGGTATGCTCACTTGTTCCTGTTCTGTTGTTTTGTGAGCTCTCGTGTGTGCTCTGCGTTAGTTGCTCTAGGAGCTTTGAGCAGTTGAGTTGATAGCTTCTCGGCTTAGCGTGTCCTCTTTGGGTTAGTTAGACCCGGGTAGGATTCATCTTTAGCAAAGGTTCAGTCCAGTGTCCTTGAGAGTAGATGCCAGCCACTCGACTTGACGGTTCGAGACTTGAGTGTCTGGATGTCATTCGCGGGATGGTTTGGTTTGCTCTTTCTGATGCTGGGGTTACCTGCGTCGGCAACGCACGGTAGTCCGGAGTTCAGGATGGATCGAAGGTAGGTGTCAGAGGGGATCCAGTAGAATGCCTAGAAGTTCGCTGTCAGCTGTCAGGCTCGTAGGGTGTTTAGGAGGGGTTGTTAGAGTGAGTTCTTGTTCAGGTTTGAGCTTAGTGCCGTAGATAGAGCGAGTTTTAGAGATTCCAGGATAGTGTCAGGTTTACCATCGGTCAGGGAGGTAGAGTTTGGTTTAGAAGTGGTACGCAGTACCAGTACCATTTCTATCTTTCCTCACAAGATGGCACCTGCGGAGTTGTGAGCGTGCGTCAGGGCGCGTAGGAGTAGTGGCGTGCTAAAGAGACAAGCATGAATGGTCCAGTGTGATGTGAGAAAAGAAGGATGAATCCGTGAGGCAAGGAGAGTACAGAGGCAGAAGAAAGCAACGACGAGTAAGAGCAGAGAAGGAGGAAAAAGAGAAGGATCAGAGTAGCACAGCAGAAGCCTGTTGCGAGGTTAAGACGACGCCAGTGTTGTACAGATGAAGAAAGAAGGGCAAGGTTGCGCAGTGGAAGCGTGTGCAGTTCTAGAGAAGCGTTAAGTTTCGTTTTCTTGTTTGCTTATTTTCTTGTTTTGTTTGTTGTGTTAACATTCGGGGACGAATATTTTTCTAAGGGGGGTAGATTGTAATACCCGGCTCGTGCAGGCATCGGAATTCCTACCGTCCGGTGGAATCTCGGATGTCGGATTCGTTTTGGAGGGGTATTGCAATGGTAAACTGCAGTGTTCTCCAAGGTTTTCTACCATGTTTTTCCATGTTTTATGGTTTTGAAAGGAAAGGGAATGAGTTTTGAAGAGAAAAGACCAAGGAGGCAGAATGCAGGTTCGGCCGCCGAAGGTAATGTTCGGCCGCCGAAGGTAATGTTCGGCCGCCGAACGTGCGATAGGTTCGGCTTCCTAAACTTCACGTTAGGCCGCCGAATGTTGCATGGTTTTGCATGCAGTTTCGGCAGCCGAAGGAAAGGCGGTTGGCCACCTATTTAAGCCCCTTTGACCGGCCATGGAGGGTGTTGGAAGCTCTCTTGGTAGTCAAAGGTGAGGTTATGCTCTTCTTGGGAGGTTTTCATGGTGTTTTCCTCAAATCTTGTAAGGTTTTCATGAGTTTTTACTTGGGTTTGAAGGTTTTGAGTAACAAGAGGAAGTTGTGGAGCTTGCAGCTTGAGGAGCTTGGTTTCTCCATGTTTTGAAGCTAGGATCACACCAGCCAAGAGGTAAGTGTTGATCCTTATGTTTTCTAGTGTTTTAAGCAAGTTTTATGGAGGGAAAGGGAGAGTTGCATGGTGAGGTGTAAAAGGATGTTTTTGAGGGTTTTTCTGCATGAGTATGTTTATGTGTGTTGAGATGCATGGTGAGTGAGGTTTGGGGGAAGTTGTGCATGAGGTGAGCTAGGTTCTGCCTAACTGGAGAACCCAGCTTCGGCCGCCGAAGAAGGGTTCGGCCGCCGAACGTGGTGAGGAGGTGGTTTTGGCTGCCTCAACCTGCCCTCGAAGGATTGGACTTTCGTCTCTGGAGGGGAGGTTCGGCCGCCGAAGGTGCCGCCGAAGGTGGAGACTTTCGTCTCTGGAGTATGTTTTGGCCCCCGAACCTTGCCCCCGAAGGCTTCGGCAGCCGAAAGAGGAGCTTCGGCCGCCGAAAGTAGGCGAGTTTCGTCTCTGGAGAGGACATTCGGCCGCCGAACCTGCCGCCGAACGTGTCCTGCCCAGCCTTCTTTTGCATACTTTGCAGGATTGTTCTAGGATCTTTTAGGGGGTTGTTGGGAAGGTGTTTAAGAGTTGTGAGCATTGTTTGGCACCTCATGTGCGTCCACCTGTGTAGGCTCGGACCTAAGGCGAGGTGTTTATGTAATACCCGGCTAGACTCCGGTATCGGAATTCCTACCGTCCGGTGGAATTTGGGTGTCGGAAACCTCTAGAAGGGTAAAAGCATGTTTTTATAAAATGTTTTCATGTATTTTAATGTTTTAAGTATGATTTTAAATAAGTTGTTGCATGAAAATTCTTTAAGGAAAAACCCAGGTTCGGCCGCCGAAACTCACTTTCGGCCGCCGAACATGCATGGACTTTGGGAGGCACGTTAGGCCCCCGAAAGTCTAAGCGAGGGAAGTGCAGGTTCGGCCGCCGAACCTCATGTTCGGCCGCCGAACATTGCATGGATGCGGAGGCACATTCGGCCCCCGAACGTGGCCTGGCCAGCCACTATAAAAGGGTCCCCTTGGTCCGCACGGGCGAGCTTTTTCTCTCCCATTGTCGGCCAAGGTGAGTCTCCACCGTTCCTCCCTCGATCTTGAGTGTTTCCTCTAGATCTTTCATGGTTTTAACAAGTTTATAACTTTGTTTTGAAGATTTGTGAGCTTTGAGCAAGTTTTGAGTGCTTGGAGGTTCAAAGAGCTTAATCTCTCCATCTCCAAGCTAGGATCGCTTTCCTCTCGTTTCTTCAAGAGGTAAGGGTCGATCTTGAACCCTTTTTATGTTTTAAACAAGTTTTAAGTAAGATCTATGGGTAGAAATGCATGTTAGGACATATGTTGAGTTTATGGGTTTTGATGATGTTTGAGCAATGTAGCTTGATTGTGTGTGAATGAAGTGTTGTAGATGGGGTATATGCATGTTTGAGACCCCTAGGAACTTGTATGTGTGTTTTGGTTGAGAAATATGCATGATCTATGGTTTTGGGAGGCAGGAGGTTCATTTGAACCAAGTTTCTGCCGTTTGGCAGAAACCAGGTTCGGCAGCCGAAGGGAGTTTCGGCCGCCGAACCCCTCTTGTGAAGGCAGCTTTCGGCTGCCGAAGGTGCCCCCGAAAAGAGACTTTCGTCTCTGTCTGGCACTTTCGGCCGCCGAAGATGCCGCCGAACCTAGCTGAGTTTCGTCTCTGTCTGGGGCTTTCGGCCGCCGAAGGTGCCGCCGAAGGTGCCCTGTTCAGCCATTTCATGCATATTTTCTGTGATGTTTTCATGATGTTTTAGGGGGTTTTTGGGGGATATATTAGAGTTGTGTTTATATATGTTTGGTCCCTCATTGGAGTCCACCTGTGTAGGTTCGGACCCGAGGAACCGAGGACCCCAGCAGTGAGTGAGCTGCTTCAGTGTCTGGTCGGAGCTAGCCAGAGGTGAGTGGAAACAAGCTTAATGTTCTAAATCAAGCAATTAAATGTTTTGAGCATGTTTCATGCATCATGATGACATGTAATAGGCTGATTGCATTAGTTCACGAATATGTCGCATTGCATTTTATTTTGTGGTGGTTGTGGGTGAATGCTGTATGATCCAATTAGTCCACGAGACTTTATATATGATATGACAGGAAGACCAGGACCCCATGCTACGGCCTGGCACGAGACTTATGTATGTTATGACAGGAAGACCAGGACCCCATGCTACGGCCTGGCACGAGGCTTTATATATGATATGACAGGAAGACCAGGACCCCATGCTACGGCCTGGCACGAGACTTTATGTATGTTATGACAGGAAGACCAGGACCCCATGCTACGGCCTGGCACGAGACTATGTTGGGACTAATTGGTGACGGGTTCACCCTTGATGTGAATTGTCTGTGATATGATGCATTTCATGAAAGCATGAATTTTAATATAATGTTTTTAGTTTCTGCTCACTGGGCTTTTAGCTCACCCCTCTCCCCTAACCCCCAGGTATGCAGGTACGGGAGTGATAGAGAAGAAAAGAAGAGAAAAGTCATATGTATGTAATAGCTAGAGTATGTGGACATGACAAATGATAAGAATGTAATGTAAAGTTTGAAACAGTTATGTTTATGTAACTATGTTATTGAGGATAGAGTTGTGCTTGACCATAGTATTTGTTAATCCCTTGGTATGTACATGATCTTATTTTATGATGTATATGTGAACCAACTCAACACAGGATATATATTGCCATTGAGGCTTTGATGAAATCCCACAGAGGGATTAATGTTTATGTATATGATGAATACAGTGCATGCACAGGTTGAGTTTGGTATATGAAGAAAAAGAAAAGTTTTTAATTCTTATGTATGTTTGTTGATCATGTATGGGATTAAACAGGTAAACAGGATGTATGTAGGCTTGCTACGGGTTCCGGCGGCCTTAAGCCGACCTGAATCCTAGCGCCGGTAGCGGTCCGGATTTCCGGGGCGTTACAGAGTGGTATCAGAGCCCTAGGTTCATATGGTCGGACCTAGAGTGTCGGGCTCATAGATGTTATAGAAGGTCAAGCACAATAGGCAAAAATCATGTCCACTAGGATAGGATGTAGAGTCCTGTCTTGCTATGATTGTATGATATGCCATGATGATATGCTATGTGTGTAATGTAGCTGTGAGGTTCATGCTTGCCGACATGAACCATTTAATGCTAATGTTTATGTGATGTTTACTGTTTCTCAGAAAACAGGATGAGAGGAACCCGTCGATCTGCACGATTGACTGGAATACCACCTCAGGACGAGGGCATTGATGCCCGTCCTTCAACATTGCCTAGGGCAATGTCAAGTAGGTCCAACAGGGACCGAGCAGTGAGAGACCCTAGAAGGTCTTTAGATCTGGGAAGAAGCAGATCAGTCAGAGGAACAGTGCAGGGAGGTATGTCAGAAGATATGGGGGATCAGATGGATGTTGATCAAAGGAGGGATGGCAGTTTGGGCGTCAGTATGTCAGAAGAGGGTATGGGGGAATCCCAAGGAGGCACTCAGGCCTCGGGATTTGTTCAGCCACCTCACTATCCGCCCTACACCCAAAATCCCGGGTATTCGATGGGAGGTACATCGGATTACCCTAGTTTTAACCCCTACCCCACACAGATGCCATACCCACCATACTACCCACCATATCCACAGTACCCAGTGTACCCACCTCCACCATACTATCCAAATCCAGCAAACCCTACCTCAGGGGATGCTGTACCTCCACCACCACCAGCACCTACATGCCCAGATACCCAGATACCTCAGCCTAGCTCATCTGGGGGAAGCAAGGCTAAAATGACAGATTACATGAAGTTGGGTGCTCCCCAGTTTGAGTCAGGTGATGACCCGTTTGTATATTTGGAGAAGGTCAAGATGATCACAGAGGAGATTGGGGCCGATGATAGTAGAGCCATTCAGATGGCTGGTTTCACTTTGAAATGCAAAAAGGCCCGTGAGTGGTTCAAAAACTATGTGAAGCCGAGGGTGGATAGCCTATCTTGGGAGGAGTTCGCTAATGAATTTGCAGGATGGGCTTTCCCTGATAGTTCAAGGGAATTGAAGATGATAGAATTCGAGCAGTTGAGGCAAACCGATGACATGAGTGTAGACGAGTATACTGACAGGTTTATGGAGTTGCTGCCTTTTGCTGGGCAAGACCTTAGCACAGACCAGAAGAAATCGAGGAGGTATATCATGAAGCTCCATCCCAGGTATTCCTCCTTGGTACAGTCAGTAGATAGAGAGAGTTTTCACGCCATAATAGACATGGCTAGGAGAATGGAGGCTAGTGCCATCGTTCAGGGGACAGTCAAACAGACAGTGGCACAAGCTTCTGGTTCTAAAACTCCGGGAGGGGGAAGGTTAGATCCCTCTACCTTGAGTGCAGCAGCTTCAGGCAGTAAGAGATGGGGTAAGCCCAAGGGTAAGAAGAATAAGTTCTGGAACAAGGTCAAGTCTAGTCTGGGATTTGGCAGTGGTTCTAGTTCTGGGGCAGATAATGCAGCTTGTGCGAAGTGTGGTAGGCCACACAGGGGTTTATGCCGGTATGGGACGACGACCTGCTACAGATGTGGGCAAGAGGGGCATATGTCATGGCAATGTCCTAAAGCAGTTCCTATGGCACAGACACAGCAGACAGCTTCAGGAAGTGTGGCACAGCCAGTAGCTCCAGCTGCTACACAGGCCAGTGGCAGAGGCAGAGGGAGAGGGTCAGCCTCTTCTTCAGCAGGGTTCAGAGGTGAGGGTCCGTCAGCTCCAGCCAGGATCTTCACCATGACGCAGCAGGAGGCTAACACATCCAACACCGTGGTGTCAGGTAATCTCATCATTGGGTGTTCTGATGTGTATGCATTAATGGACCCGGGTGCATCTCACTCTTTTATTGCACCGAGAGCCGTTCAGAGGTTAGGATTGATGGTCTCTGAGTTAGAGTGTCCCCTATGGGTCAGTGGACCCAAGTGTGACCCGTCAGTTGCAGAGTCAGTCTGCCAGTGTAGTCCAGTTTTTATAGAGGGAAGATGCTTGTCCGCCGACCTTGTGGTTCTAGATTTGACAGACTTTGACGTCATTCTAGGGATGGATTGGCTGTCTACCCATGGTGCTACCTTGGACTGCAGGGACAAAGTAGTTAAGTTCAGATGTCAGGATGGGTCAGAGGTCGTCTTCAGAGGAGACAAGAGGGGTACACCTAGAGGTCTAATTTCAGCTCTTCAGGCTCGTAGGTTGCTTAGGAGGGGATGTCAGGGGTTTCTAGCTCATGTGAGGGAGTTGGATAGTCATGTTAGAGAGCCCGCCTCAGTGCCTGTGGTGAGTGAGTTCTTAGATGTTTTCCCAGACGAGCTGCCAGGGTTACCACCTGCTAGGGAGATAGAGTTCGAAATTGAGTTAATGCCTGGTACCAGACCGATCTCTATCCCTCCCTACAGGATGGCACCAGCCGAGATGAAAGAGTTAAAAGAACAGTTGCAGGAACTGGTAGACAAGGGTTTCATCCGACCGAGTACCTCACCTTGGGGTGCTCCAGTACTCTTTGTGAAGAAAAAGGATGGATCCCTCAGGCTTTGTATCGACTACAGGCAGTTGAACAAAGTCACCATCAAGAATAAGTACCCATTGCCAAGGATCGACGATCTATTCGACCAGCTAGCAGGAGCGGGTTGTTTCTCCAAAATAGATCTGAGATCCGGGTACCATCAGTTGAGAATCAGAGAGGAGGACGTGCCAAAGACGGCCTTCAGGACCAGATATGGGCACTATGAGTTCCTTGTAATGCCGTTTGGGTTAACCAACGCCCCTGCAGCATTCATGGACCTCATGAACAGAATATTCAGACCATACCTGGATCACTTCGTTATTGTCTTCATAGATGATATCCTAGTGTATTCCAGGAACGCAGAGGAGCATGCCCATCATCTGAGGATAGTTTTGCAGACCTTGAGGGAACATGGCTTGTATGCCAAGTTCTCCAAGTGTGAGTTCTGGTTAAGGAGCATATCATTCTTGGGGCATATAGTGTCAGAGAATGGAATAGAGGTAGACCCCAAGAAAGTAGAGGCTGTGACTAACTGGCCCAGACCCACCTCAGTGACAGAGATCAGAAGTTTCTTGGGTTTGGCTGGTTATTACAGGAGGTTCGTACAGGACTTCTCCAAAATTGCAGCTCCTTTAACCAGATTGACCAGAAAGAATCAGAGGTTCGATTGGACCGACCAGTGTGAGGAAAGTTTCGAAGAGCTCAAGAAGAGGTTGACTTCAGCACCAGTGTTAGCTCTGCCAACCAGCAATGAGGACTTCACAGTGTTCTGTGATGCATCCAGAGTAGGCTTGGGTTGTGTGTTGATGCAGAATGGTAGGGTGATCGCTTATGCTTCTAGACAGCTAAAGAGGCATGAGATGAATTACCCCACACACGATCTGGAGATGGCAGCGGTTATCTTTGCACTCAAGATGTGGAGGCATTACCTCTATGGGGTAAAATGTGAGATCTTCACAGATCATAAGAGCCTGCAGCACATCTTGAGTCAGAGAGATTTGAATTTGAGACAGAGAAGATGGGTAGAACTGCTCAGTGACTACGATTGCAAGATCCAGTATCATCCGGGTAAGGCGAATGTCGTGGCAGACGCCCTAAGCCGGAAATCACTTGGCAGTTTATCCCACATCACGGCAGAGAGGAGACCGGTGGTGAAGGAATTTTATAAGCTTATTGAGGAGGGTCTACAGATGGAGTTGTCTGGTACAGGTGCTTTGATTGCACAGATGAAAGTAATACCCGTGTTTCTGGAGCAGGTAGCTCAGAAACAGCACGAGGACCCAGAGTTAGTGAAGATTGCCAGGACTGTTCAGTCAGGCAAAGATAGTGAGTTCAGATTCGACAGTAAGGGGATCCTCCGCTATGGGAACAGACTATGTGTACCAGATGACATCGGGCTTAAAGGAGACATTATGAGAGAGGCTCATAATGCAAGATACAGCATTCACCCTGGAGCCACCAAGATGTATCAAGATCTAAAGAAGGTTTATTGGTGGCCAGCTATGAAGAGGGAAGTGGCACAATTCGTGTCAGCCTGCGAAATATGTCAGAGGGTGAAGCTGGAACATCAGAAGCCGGCTGGAATGCTTAACCCGCTACCTATTCCAGAATGGAAATGGGAGAACATAGCTATGGACTTTGTAGTGGGGTTACCGGCAACATCCAACAGACTAGACTCCATATGGGTGATTGTGGACAGACTCACCAAATCTGCTCACTTCATTCCAGTTAGGAGCAACTACTCTGTGGATAAGTTAGCGCAGGTTTATGTGGATGAAGTCGTCAGACTACATGGGGTTCCGGTATCTATAGTGTCAGATAGAGGGCCCCAGTTCACCTCCAGGTTTTGGCGGAGTCTGCAGAGTGCTATGGGTACCAGGTTAGATTTCAGTACTGCCTTCCACCCCCAGACTGATGGACAGTCAGAGAGGACCATCCAGACCATAGAAGATATGCTCAGAATGTGTGTGCTAGATTTTGGCGGTTCTTGGAAGCAACATCTACCTTTGGTGGAGTTTGCCTACAATAACAGCTATCATGCTAGCATAGGGATGGCTCCATATGAAGCTTTATATGGGAGGAAGTGCAGGTCACCCGTTTGTTGGGAAGAGGTAGGAGAGAGGTCCTTAGCAGGGCCTGAGCTTGTAGAGATCACCAGCAGGGTGGTGCCCATGATCAGAGAAAGGATAAAGACTGCCACCAGCAGGCAGAAAAGTTATGCAGACATCCGCAGAAAACAGGTAGAGTTTCAGGAGGGGGATCTAGTATTGCTCAAGGTGTCTCCGATGAAAGGGGTGGTTCGATTTGGTAAGAAGGGTAAGCTAGCTCCGCGGTACATTGGACCCTTTGAAGTCCTGCAAAGGATTGGGAATGTATCGTACAAGCTGGACTTGCCTGCTTCTATGGAGAGAATCCATCCGGTTTTCCATGTTTCCATGTTGAGGAAGTTCGTGTCAGATCCGGGCAAGGTTCTTAGCGAGCCTGATGTGGAGATCCAAGAGGATCTCACTTATGTTGAACAGCCAGTGCGGATTCTTGACACTCAGATCAGAAAGTTGAGGAACAAGGAAATCCCGATGGTGAAAGTCCTTTGGAACCACCACAATTTGGAAGAATGCACTTGGGAGACCCGGGAGTCCATGCTCCAGCAGTACCCCCACCTCTTCTAAGGTTAGTTGAGATGTGTTCCATGTGCTATATGTGTGTATGTTATGTGTATGATATGCATGTATTAGTTGAGGAACATTCGGGGACGAATGTTCTTAAGGGGGGGAGAATGTAATACCCGGCTAGACTCCGGTATCGGAATTCCTACCGTCCGGTGGAATTTGGGTGTCGGAAACCTCTAGAAGGGTAAAAGCATGTTTTTATAAAATGTTTTCATGTATTTTAATGTTTTAAGTATGATTTTAAATAAGTTGTTGCATGAAAATTCTTTAAGGAAAAACCCAGGTTCGGCCGCCGAAACTCACTTTCGGCCGCCGAACATGCATGGACTTTGGGAGGCACGTTAGGCCCCCGAAAGTCTAAGCGAGGGAAGTGCAGGTTCGGCCGCCGAACCTCATGTTCGGCCGCCGAACATTGCATGGATGCGGAGGCACATTCGGCCCCCGAACGTGGCCTGGCCAGCCACTATAAAAGGGTCCCCTTGGTCCGCACGGGCGAGCTTTTTCTCTCCCATTGTCGGCCAAGGTGAGTCTCCACCGTTCCTCCCTCGATCTTGAGTGTTTCCTCTAGATCTTTCATGGTTTTAACAAGTTTATAACTTTGTTTTGAAGATTTGTGAGCTTTGAGCAAGTTTTGAGTGCTTGGAGGTTCAAAGAGCTTAATCTCTCCATCTCCAAGCTAGGATCGCTTTCCTCTCGTTTCTTCAAGAGGTAAGGGTCGATCTTGAACCCTTTTTATGTTTTAAACAAGTTTTAAGTAAGATCTATGGGTAGAAATGCATGTTAGGACATATGTTGAGTTTATGGGTTTTGATGATGTTTGAGCAATGTAGCTTGATTGTGTGTGAATGAAGTGTTGTAGATGGGGTATATGCATGTTTGAGACCCCTAGGAACTTGTATGTGTGTTTTGGTTGAGAAATATGCATGATCTATGGTTTTGGGAGGCAGGAGGTTCATTTGAACCAAGTTTCTGCCGTTTGGCAGAAACCAGGTTCGGCAGCCGAAGGGAGTTTCGGCCGCCGAACCCCTCTTGTGAAGGCAGCTTTCGGCTGCCGAAGGTGCCCCCGAAAAGAGACTTTCGTCTCTGTCTGGCACTTTCGGCCGCCGAAGATGCCGCCGAACCTAGCTGAGTTTCGTCTCTGTCTGGGGCTTTCGGCCGCCGAAGGTGCCGCCGAAGGTGCCCTGTTCAGCCATTTCATGCATATTTTCTGTGATGTTTTCATGATGTTTTAGGGGGTTTTTGGGGGATATATTAGAGTTGTGTTTATATATGTTTGGTCCCTCATTGGAGTCCACCTGTGTAGGTTCGGACCCGAGGAACCGAGGACCCCAGCAGTGAGTGAGCTGCTTCAGTGTCTGGTCGGAGCTAGCCAGAGGTGAGTGGAAACAAGCTTAATGTTCTAAATCAAGCAATTAAATGTTTTGAGCATGTTTCATGCATCATGATGACATGTAATAGGCTGATTGCATTAGTTCACGAATATGTCGCATTGCATTTTATTTTGTGGTGGTTGTGGGTGAATGCTGTATGATCCAATTAGTCCACGAGACTTTATATATGATATGACAGGAAGACCAGGACCCCATGCTACGGCCTGGCACGAGACTTATGTATGTTATGACAGGAAGACCAGGACCCCATGCTACGGCCTGGCACGAGGCTTTATATATGATATGACAGGAAGACCAGGACCCCATGCTACGGCCTGGCACGAGACTTTATGTATGTTATGACAGGAAGACCAGGACCCCATGCTACGGCCTGGCACGAGACTATGTTGGGACTAATTGGTGACGGGTTCACCCTTGATGTGAATTGTCTGTGATATGATGCATTTCATGAAAGCATGAATTTTAATATAATGTTTTTAGTTTCTGCTCACTGGGCTTTTAGCTCACCCCTCTCCCCTAACCCCCAGGTATGCAGGTACGGGAGTGATAGAGAAGAAAAGAAGAGAAAAGTCATATGTATGTAATAGCTAGAGTATGTGGACATGACAAATGATAAGAATGTAATGTAAAGTTTGAAACAGTTATGTTTATGTAACTATGTTATTGAGGATAGAGTTGTGCTTGACCATAGTATTTGTTAATCCCTTGGTATGTACATGATCTTATTTTATGATGTATATGTGAACCAACTCAACACAGGATATATATTGCCATTGAGGCTTTGATGAAATCCCACAGAGGGATTAATGTTTATGTATATGATGAATACAGTGCATGCACAGGTTGAGTTTGGTATATGAAGAAAAAGAAAAGTTTTTAATTCTTATGTATGTTTGTTGATCATGTATGGGATTAAACAGGTAAACAGGATGTATGTAGGCTTGCTACGGGTTCCGGCGGCCTTAAGCCGACCTGAATCCTAGCGCCGGTAGCGGTCCGGATTTCCGGGGCGTTACAGTTTAGCTCCAGTGTGACCAGTGTGAGAGTTGGCCCAGAGTTAGTCACAGCTTGGCTTCAGGTGAGTAGACCTAACTATGCATGTTTTCAAGTTAATGATTACAGCGCATGACAGTATGAGCATGAGACACGCATCATGAATGCCATGTGAGACTAGGTTGTATTGCATTAGAGATCACGAATATGTTGCATTGCATTATTATTGTTGATGGGATGGACCAAGGCGATCTCAGTAGCCCGCTACCTGTTATGGCTAGATAAGACCTTTGGGAGCTCTGTAGTTAGGGGTCGGGCTCTAGTACATGTAGTGACCTGGGAGTCCGTAGGGACCGGGCACCGACAGAGGGAGTTCTGGGATCATGTCTAATCCGAGATGTGAGATGTTTGTGTTGTGACACATTCCATGAAAGCATATAATGAATGAACTGTTTTATGGTTTCTACTCACTGGGCTCTTGTAGCTCACCCCATTCCCATAATCCCAGTTTTGCAGGGCCAGAGTTCAGCAGAGTGAGCTATGAGAAAAGCAGAGTCAGCAGAGTGAGCTATGAGATAAGCAGAGTGAGCATGAGTTGCCGTGTTTGGCTGTACGAGCATAGCTAGGTTTTGATACAGTGGCTTGTAAAGAAGATTGATGTATAGATATGAAAGAGGCTTGATGTATATGTTTATGATGTAAAGATTAAGGATGATATGCTATGTTATGTATGTTTGTATAGTATAGTTGTGGACATGATGTATGGACATGATGTGTATACAGGTTATGCATGGAAAGAGCTTGTGGTAAAGAGTATAATGAGATAATGTCTAGAATTGTGCTTTGCCCAGTGTGTGTTGAATCCCTAGTGTATGCATGTGTCCTGTTTTCCGTTTCAAGATGAGAAATGTGTCAAGCTAGGCTTAACATATGATGTGTTTCTAAAACTCCAGTGATCAGGGAAGAAAGGGTAAATCCCTTGACCCAAAACAGACATCAAGACTAACCTGTGATATGCTGACCCTGAGAGAGTGGGTTCTATGTTTTCAGACATAGTGCATAGCGGTTGAGTGTGGTAGTAGATCACTGGTGTCAGCCTTGAAGGCTGTGATTTTAAGGTTAAGCCTGGTCGTTTTACAAAAAAGGTTTTCAAAGCTAGTGTTTAGTTGGCTCATGTATGGGATTGAGCAGGTACCCAGAGTTCAGTAGCAGGCTTGCTACGGGTCTAGGCGGCCTTAAGCCGATCTGGATCCTAGCGCCGAGCAGTTTGGAGCCGTTACAGAGGGGTATCGGTTTCCGGGCTGTTACAGGGGGAGAATGTAATACCCGGCTAGACTCCGGTATCGGAATTCCTACCGTCCGGTGGGATCTCGGATGTCAGAGACCTCTAGAAGGGTAAAATCATGTTTTTGTGAAATGTTTTCATGAGTTTTAATGTTTTAAGTATGAAATTAAATGAGTGTTTGCATGAAAAGTCCTTGGAGGAAAACCCAGGTTCGGCCGCCGAAAGTCAAGTTCGGCCGCCGAACACACATGCGTTTTGGAGGCATGTTAGGCCCCCGAAAGCATGAGCGAGAGAAGTCCAGGTTCGGCCGCCGAACATTTGCATGGATGCGGAGGCACTTTCGGCCCCAGAACGTGGCCTGGCCAGCCACCTATAAAAGGGGCACTCAGCCGAAATGGGCGAGCTTTCTCCCATTTTCGGCCACAGCGAGCTTCCGACCTCCCTCTTCCAAATCTTGTGTTCTTTCTCCAAATCTTCTCCATTTTTCTTGAGTTTTAACCCCACATTGCAAGTTTTGAGCTTTTAAGACAAGTTTTGGAGCTTTGGAAACTCAGGAGCTCATTTTCTTGGATCTCCAAGTTTAGGTCGTCTCTCTCTCGATCTTCAAGAGGTAAGAGCCGATCTTAAGCTCATTGTATGTTTTAAATAAGTTTTATGCAAGATCTATGGGTAGAAATGCATGTTAGGATATATGTTGAGTTATGGGTTTATATTGATGTTTTGAACAATGTGTGTTGATTGTGTGTGTTTGAAGTGTTGTAGTTGGGGTATTTGATGTCTTGAGACCCCTAGGAACTTGTATGCATGTTTTAGTTGAGTTATATGCTTGATTTGAGGTTTTGGGAGGCAAGAGGCTCATGTGAGCCAAGTTTCTGCCCATTGGGGAGAAACCAGGTTCGGCAGCCGAAGGAACTTTCAGCCGCCGAACCCCCTTGTGGAGGCAGCATTCGGCTGCCGAAGCTTGCCCCCGAAAGAGGACTTTCGGATCTGTCTGGGACTTTCGGCCGCCGAAGGTGCCGCCGAAAGTGCCTGACTTTCGGCTCTGAAGGGACTTTCGGCCGCCGAACCTGCCGCCGAAAGTGCCCTGTTCAGCCATTTCTTGCATGTTTTTATGTGATGTTTTCATGATGTTTTAGGGGGTTTTTGGGGAGTATTTTTAGAGTTATGTTATAGTATGTTGGTCCCTCATTTGAGTCCACCTGTGTAGGTTCGGACCCGAGGAACCAAGGACCTCAGCAGTGAGTTCAGCTGCTCCCGAGTTAGTAAAGCTTCAGCCAAAGGTGAGTAGAATAAACTCATAAGTTTTAAATCAATGAAATATAATTTTGAGCATGTTCATGCATCACGATTGCCATGTGATATTCTAGGTTGCCATGTGATATTCTAGGTTGCTTGCATTAGACATCACGAATATGTTGCATTGCATATTATGTTGTTGATGTGGGTAAATGCTGGATGATCCACTAGTTCCTGGCAGGAAGACCAGGGAGCCTTTGACTACGCCCCTGGCACTATGGGACACCAAGACCAAGTGCCTAATAAGGCCTTGGGGCAGTGTAAGTTATGTTATGTTTACAGGAAGTCCAGTGAGCCTTTGACTACGCCGCTGGCATTAGTTATGACGATGGGACTAGCTGGTGACAGGTTTACCCTTGATGTGGTTTGTTTGTGATGTGACGCATTTCATGAAAGCATGAATTCAAAAATGTAATGTTTTATTATTCTGCTCACTGGGCTCTAGTAGCTCACCCCTTTCCCCTAACCCCAGGTGTGCAGGTACGGGATAGGCCAGGAGGTCAGGAAGAGTAGATTCATGCCTGTGTTGTAATAGTTAGATGTGGACATGATGAATGCTGTAATGTAAGAGTAATGTACAAGTCATGTAATGTATTAATGATATTGAGGATTAGAGTTTGTGCTTGACCCCTTTTGAGCATGGTTATCCCCTTTGTATACATGATCTTTATGTTCATAAGTTTTGATGTTATGAGTCAACCAAGTTCTTGTGTATGATGAGATACCCCATTGGAGTATTTGATGAGGGCTCCAGTGGAGGTTTATGTTTATGTATATGATTACATACCGGATGAGCTTGGTTGATATATGAGAATGTTTACAGGTTTATGAGATTTGTTGATCATGTATGGGATTAAACAGGTTTACAGGTTTCATGTTAGGCTTGCTACGGGTCTCGGCGGCCTTAAGCCGATCTGAATCCTAGCGTCGGTAGCGGTCCGGATTTTTGGGTCGTGACAGATAAATTCGCAAGGTTTCCTCCTTCGTTTCTCACAACGATACTGGAACATTCCAGGGTGTAGTACTAAGTCGGATAGAAGCCTTCGCTACCAAGGTCACAGCTGCTCTACCATCTTTCTCACTTATGCAACTGTTTTTCTACCTCTTACATGCTACAGGTACCACTTCAAAGTAAGAGGTGAAAATGAGTCTAGTTTCCATCTTCACTTACCTTTCAGACTCTATATTGTTTTACCAATGGTAACCCTGTTAGCCTGTCTGGGATAACACATATAACTCTCTTTCTCTCTTTCTGATTGTGGGTATTGAGACTGGTTCCCTGACCTGGCTCCTATGCTCTCACCCAAGAGCAAGAAAACCCCTGACTACCTTTCCTAAAGCGTTCACGAGCCTGTAGGGCTGCTATCAAACTTCTGGGTATGCTATACTGTCCCCTCAAAGGACTCACTCTGACCCATCCGAGCCTCTAAACTCTGAACTTTTCTACCTTGTCTTTGCAGACTTAGGTAGTACCTCGAGTAGCTAGCCCATCCGCCCTAGGTTGACATCACCAGTCATCCCTAGAACCATAATGTAATACCCGGCTAGAGTCCGGCACCGGAATTCCTGTTGTTTGGTGGAATCCGGGGTGTCGGAATTCTAGAAAAAGGTAGAATTTATGTTTTACTAAGTGGTATGATTTGTATTGATGTTGTAAGGTTAATGGAAGTGAGTTTTGAGAAATAACCTAAGGCAGTTGAGCCAAGTTCGGCCGCCGAAGGTAAGTTCGGCCGCCGAAAGTGTTCGGCTTCCGAAGGTAGGTTCGGCCCCCGAATGTTGCATGGTTTTGCATGCGATTGGGCAGCCGAAGCTGAGTTGGCTGGTCAGCTGAGTCATGGATTTTGACAGGTGTTGGCCTCAGATTCTTGCCAGGGAATAGGCCACGTCTCTTATGACTCATCTGTACATGTTTTGGTTGATCACACAGAAGGTTGAGGTGTTTGCAAAGGAGTTGAAAGTTGAGAGAAACTCAAGTCACGTTTTTGCGGTTTTGAGGGTTTGAAGAAAAGTTGATCTGTTTCCCTTGTTCAGTACGTGCATCTTTCTGTTTACAGAGGTAAGGGAAGATCTAGAACCTGTTTATATGTTTTCTGAAGGTTTTATGGGGTTAAAGGAAAGAGATGCATGCTTAGGTTATTAATGGTAGTTTTGATGATTTATGCATGTATATATGTTTATGTGTTATGTTTGTTTTGTTGTTTGGGGTTATTAGCTAGTTTTGGACCCCTGTGATCATATACGTGAGTATATGTGTGTGGAATAGTGGAAGTATGCATGTTTGGAGAAATTGAAGGGAAGGAGGAGATGAGTTGCCGTTGAAGCTGAGTTCTGGATGAACTCAGGTTCGGCAGCCGAAGGTTCATTCGGCCGCCGAACCTCCTGCATGGTGGCTAGGTTGCCACAGTTTGCCCCGAGTGTTTTTGCATGTTCGGCTCTGTTTGGGGGATTCGGCCGCCGAAGGTGCCGCCGAAGGTGCTTGAGTTTCGTCTCTGGAAAGGACATTCGGCCGCCGAACCTGCCGCCGAAAGTGTTCTGTCCAGTTTTTCTTTTGCATGCTTTGCATGAGTTTTAGAGTGAGATTAAGGGGATTCTTGGGTAGTTCAATATAGTTAGTTTCAGGTAGTTTGGTCCCTCATTTAAGTCTTTATGTGTTTATACAGACCAGAGGAACCAGAGAGAACAGCAGTGAGTACTGCTCCAGAGTTTACGGCACCTGCAGAGTCAGTCCAGAGCCAGAGGTGAGTGGAATTAAACTGAGTACTTTTAATGACACAATGGAATGTTTTAGCATATCTCATGCATCATGATTACGCAAATAGGTTGAATGCATTAGTATTCACGAATATGTTGCATTGCATTGTTAATTGTTGGTGTGAGTAAATGCTGAATGATCCAATAGTCTCTGAGCTAAGACCAGGAGCCTTTGACTACGCCCTGGCAGGTATAGTAAAGACCAGAAGCCTTTGACTACGCCCTGGCAATGGTAAGTACAGAGGTGTTATACACATATACATATATGACAGGAAGACCAGGTGCTCGATTCTACGCCCTGGCACGAAAGTTACTGAGGCTATGTGGTGACAGGTTTACTCTTGATGTGGCTTGTCTGTGTTATGACGCATTCCATGAGATCATATGTTATGAATGACTGATTTTATTATTCTACTCACTGGGCTATAGAGCTCATCCCACTCCCTTAATCCCAGTCTTGCAGGATTCAGTGTACAATGTACAGGGACAGTCCAGCAGAGTACAGAAAGAGTAAAGAGATTTGTAATAGCTTAGAGTGGACATGTAATATTAAAGTTGTGTATAAAGTTAGAAATGTGCTTCACTTAGTGCTGTATGTTTTGTACATGATCTGTTTATGTATATATGTTTTACTGTATGTGAAAAATCAGGCTTAACAGGTATGACTTACCCATCTAGAGCAAGCTCTAGTCAGGGGTACAGAGTACAGAGTACAGAGTACAGAGATAGTGCATGCACAGGTTAAGCCTTGGTTCAGAAAAGAGTTTTTATTTTCACAGAAAATGTATGATCATGTATGAAATTTACAGGTACACAGAGAGTATAGCAGGCTTGCTACGGGTTCTGACGGCCTTAAGCCGACCTGAATCCTAGCGCCGGTGACGGTCCATTTTGGGGTCGTTACAGATTGGTATCAGAGCCCTAGGTTCATATGATCGGACCTATATAGAAAGTGTCGGGCTCATAGAGATTAGAGTTGGTCAAGCACAATAGGAATCATGTCCACTAGGATAGGATGTTGAGTCCTGTTTTTTGATGCTATGAGATGCATATGCATGTGTTTTATGTTTGAAATATATGTTTATGTGCTGATATGCTATAGTATGTGTTGTTGTACAGAGGTAAGATGCGAGGAACTCGTCGATCAGCTCGATTGACTGGAGTCCCAGCAGATAGTGAGGGAGTAGCTGCTCGTCCTCCTGCATTGCCAAGGGCAAGGTCACAAAGATCTAGCAGGGAAGGCATGTCAATAGACCCTAGAAGGTCTGTGGACGAGAGCAGAAGAGGAGTAGTTCGAGGAGGTAGATCAGAGGAAGAGAGGGAGGCTATGGAGACTGATCCGTCTATGGATGAAGGTATGGGAGAATCCGAGGGAGGCGTTCCGGCCTCAGGTTATGGCTATCCATCCTTGTTTCAGGCTCCAGAGTATCCGATGGAGGGTATGTCGGAATACTCTCGTTTTGACCCATATCCTACATACATGCCATATATGCCATATCCTCACTATTACCCATCATATCCACCATATCCTATGTATCCACCCTCCCCTATTCATCCAAGTGCAGCACACCCAGAAATAAATGAACCAGCACCTCCACCACCACAAACAGAACCAGTAGCCCCTATTGCCCAAATGGTTCCATCTAGTTCATCTGAAAGTAAGGTAAAGATGACTGAGTACCTTAAATTGGATGCTCCGAAGTTTAACACAGGAGATGATCCATTTGAGTACCTGAGATTTGTGAAGATGATCACTGATGAGTTGGGTACAGATGACAGTAGAGCCATAGAGATGGCAGGATTTACACTGAAGTGTAAAAAGGCTCGGGAATGGTTTAAGAACTATATAGAGCCCAGAATGAACAGTATGTCGTGGGGAGAGTTCGCTAATGAGTTTGCAGGGTGGGCTTTTCCTGATAGTTCCAGGGAGATGAAGATAATTGAGTTGGAACAGTTGAGACAAACAGATGAGATGACTGTTGATGAGTTCACAGATAAGTTCCTAGATCTGCTTCAGTACGTGGGTCAGGCCTATGATACTGATCAGAAGAAGGCGAGGAGATATACCATGAGACTTCATCCTAGGTATTCTTCTTTGATCCTTCCAGCAGAAAAGGAAAGTTTTCACTCTATTATAGATGCAGCCAGGAAGATGGAAGCTAGTGCCAATATTCAGAAACAGTCAAAGGCACAGGCTTCGGGTTCTAAGGCCCCCAGTTCAGGTTCGACAGGCAGTAAGAGATGGGATAGAGCGAGAGGAACAAGGAAAGGGTTCTGGAGTAAAGTTAAGTCAGGTCTGGGAATGGGTAGTGGCTCAAGCCCTGGCACAGCTGTTCCAGCATGTAGGAGATGTGGGAGACCACACAGAGGAACTTGTCAGTTGGGATCTACAGCTTGTTTTAGATGTGGACAGGAAGGGCATATTGCTCGAGAGTGTCCTCAGGTGACTTTTGTGGCACCTTCCCAGCAGATGAGTTCAGGCAGTGTAGCACAGCCAGTAGGGCAGCCAGTGGCTTCAGCTATACCTCAGGGTAGTGGTAGAGGTAGAGGGAGAGGGGCAGTCTCTACTTCAGCAGCAGGTTCCCGAGGTGGAAATCCTGTAGCCCCAGCACGGATTTTCACTATGACTCAGGAGGAGGCTAATACATCGAACACAGTGGTGTCAGGTAATCTCATCATTGGGTGTTCTGATGTGTATGCTTTGATGGACCCCGGTGCTTCTCATTCCTTTATTGCTTCGAGAGCCATAGAGAGATTGGGTTTGATCAGTTCCGAGTTAGAGTATCCTCTCTGGGTCAGTGGACCTAGATGTGACCCATCAGTGGCAGTGTCAGTCTGTCGTTTCAGTCCAGTATTCATAGAGGGTAGATGCCTTCCAGCTGACCTTGTGGTTCTAGACTTGACAGATTTTGATGTCATTCTAGGGATGGATTGGCTATCTGCATATAGTGCTACTTTGGACTATAGAGAGAAGATAGTGAGTCTCAGAGACCAGGATGGGTCAGAGTGTGTCTTCAGAGGAGACAGGAGAGGTACACCCAGAGGTATGATTTCAGCCCTTCAGGCTCGTCGTTTGCTTAGGAGGGGTTGTCAGGGGTTTCTAGCTCATGTGAGAGAGCTAGACAGTCAGGTTAGGGAACCAGCGACAGTACCCGTGGTCCGAGAGTTTCTCGATGTTTTTCCAGACGAACTTCCAGGACTACCACCTGGTAGGGAGATAGAGTTTGAAATAGAATTGCTGCCTGATACCAGACCTATCTCGATTCCTCCCTACAGGATGGCGCCAGCAGAGTTAAAAGAGTTAAAAGAGCAATTGCAGGACTTGGTAGATAAGGGTTTCATCCGCCCTAGTACCTCACCTTGGGGTGCTCCAGTACTTTTTGTCAGAAAGAAGGATGGATCCCTCAGACTTTGTATTGACTACAGACAGTTAAACAAGGTCACTACCAAGAATAGATATCCTCTGCCTAGGATTGATGATCTGTTTGACCAGCTAGCTGGAGCAGGTTGTTTCTCTAAAATAGATCTGAGATCCGGATATCATCAGTTGAGAGTCAGAGAGGCAGATGTGCCTAAGACAGCATTCAGAACCAGATATGGGCACTATGAGTTCTTAGTGATGCCGTTCGGGTTGACTAATGCCCCTGCAGCATTCATGGATCTCATGAATAGAGTTTTCAGCGAGTTTCTGGATCACTTTGTGATTGTTTTTATTGATGACATCTTAGTGTATTCCAGAAATGCAGAAGAGCATGCCCATCATCTGCGGATAATTCTGCAGACACTGAGAGAGCATGGTTTGTATGCCAAGTTCTCAAAGTGTGAGTTTTGGTTGAGGAGCATTTCTTTCTTGGGACATGTGGTGTCAGCAGATGGGATTGAGGTAGACCCCAAGAAGATAGAGGCTGTAGCTAACTGGCCCAGACCCACTACAGTGACTGAGATTAAAAGCTTTCTGGGACTGGCAGGTTACTACATGAGGTTCGTACAGGACTTCTCGAAGATAGCAGCTCCTATGACTAAACTGACTCAGAAGAACCAGAAGTTTATCTGGTCAGACCAGTGTGAAGAGAGCTTTGAGGAGCTCAAGAGGAGATTGACTACAGCACCAGTGTTAGCTCTGCCTGTTAGTGACAAGGAGTTCACAGTGTTCTGTGATGCGTCTCGAGTGGGATTGGGTTGTGTTCTGATGCAGCAGGATAGGGTGATTGCTTATGCTTCCAGACAGTTAAAGAAGCACGAGTTGAATTACCCCACCCATGACCTTGAGATGGCAGCAGTTATCTTTGCACTCAAGATGTGGAGGCATTACCTCTACGGGGTGAAATGCGAGATCTTCACTGATCACAAGAGTTTACAATACATCTTGAGCCAGAGAGAACTAAATTTGAGACAGAGAAGATGGGTAGAATTGCTTAGTGATTATGATTGTAAGATCCAGTACCATCCGGGTAAGGCGAATGTTGTGGCAGACGCCTTAAGTCGGAAGTCACTAGGCAGTTTATCTCATATAGCAGCAGAGCGGAGACCAGTAGTGATGGAGCTTTACAAGCTCATCAATGAGGGGTTACAGCTAGAGTTGTCTGGTATAGGTGCGTTGATAGCACAGATGAGAGTGACACCAGTGTTTCTGGAGCAGATAGCACAGAGACAGCACGAGGACCCTGAGTTGATGAAAATTGCCAGGACTGTTCAGTCAGGCAACAGTGCAGAGTTCAGATTTGATAGCAAAGGGATCCTTCGTTTTGGAAGTCGACTTTGTATACCAGGTAATAGCAGTCTGAAGGAAGACATTATGAGGGAAGCTCATAATGCAAGGTATAGTGTTCACCCCGGAGCCACCAAGATGTATCGAGACCTGAAGAGAGTGTATTGGTGGCCAGCCATGAAAAAGGGAGTGGCGCAGTTTGTGACAGCCTGTGAGACTTGTCAGAGGGTGAAGTTAGAACATCAGAAGCCGGCTGGAATGCTTAACCCACTGCCGATTCCAGAATGGAAATGGGAAAACATAGCTATGGATTTCGTAGTAGGCTTACCGGTAACATCCAACAGGATAGACTCTATATGGGTGATTGTGGACAGACTCACGAAATCTGCTCATTTCATTCCAGTTAGGAGTAACTATTCTGTGGATAAGTTAGCACAGGTGTATCTGGATGAGATAGTGAGATTACATGGAGTCCCAGTGTCTATAGTTTCAGACAGAGGACCTCAGTTTACCTCCAGATTCTGGCGAAGTTTGCAGAGTGCTATGGGCACGAGATTAGATTTTAGTACTGCTTTTCACCCACAGACTGATGGACAGTCAGAGAGGACCATCCAGACCATAGAGGACATGCTCAGAATGTGTGTGTTAGACTTTGGCGGTTCTTGGAGGCAGCATCTACCTTTAGTAGAGTTTGCCTACAATAATAGTCATCATGCTAGCATTGGGATGGCTCCTTATGAAGCATTATATGGGAGGAAGTGTAGATCACCTGTTTGCTGGGAAGAGGTAGGAGAGAAAGCTCTTGCCGGACCAGAGTTGATAGAAATTACCAGTAAAACAGTGCCAGTAATCAGAGAGAGAATCAGAATAGCACAGAGTAGACAGAAAAGCTACGCAGATATTCGCAGGAAACTATTAGAGTTTCAGGAGGGAGATTGGGTATTGCTGAAAGTGTCTCCAATGAAAGGAGTGGTTCGTTTTGGGAAGAAAGGTAAGTTAACTCCACGATACATTGGACCCTTTGAGATTTTACAGAGGATCGGAAATGTATCATATAAGCTAGATTTACCTACTTCTATGGAAAGGATTCACCCGGTGTTTCATGTTTCTATGCTACGAAAGTTTGTGTCAGATCCGGGTCAGGTTGTTAGTGCGCCTGATGTGGAGATTCTTGGAGATCTCACCTATATAGAGCAGCCAGTACGGATTCTGGACACACAGATCAGACAGCTAAGGAACAAGGAGATTCCGATGGTGAAAGTTTTGTGGAACCACCATAATCTAGAAGAGTGCACATGGGAGACGCGGGAGTCTATGCTCCAGCAGTATCCACATCTGTTTTGAGGTTCGTTTCCTCCTTTTGTTGTGATTGTTGTTTGTCTTAGGAACATCCGAGGACGAATGTTCTTAAGGGGGGGAGAGTGTAATACCCGGCTAGAGTCCGGCACTGGAATTCCTGTTGTTTGGTGGAATCCGGGGTGTCGGAATTCTAGAAAAAGGTAGAATTTATGTTTTACTAAGTGGTATGATTTGTATTGATGTTTTAAGGTTAATGGAAGTGAGTTTTGAGAAATAACCTAAGGCAGTTGAGCCAAGTTCGGCCACCGAAGGTAAGTTCGGCCGCCGAAAGTGTTCGGCTTCCGAAGGTAGGTTCGCCCCCCGAATGTTGCATGGTTTTGCATGCGATTGGGCAGCCGAAGCTGAGTTGGCTGGTCAGCTGAGTCATGGATTTTGACAGGTGTTGGCCTCAGATTCTTGCCAGGGAATAGGCCACGTCTCTTATGACTCATCTGTACATGTTTTGGTTGATCACACAGAAGGTTGAGGTCTTTGCAAAGGAGTTGAAAGTTGAGAGAAACTCAAGTCACGTTTTTGCGGTTTTGAGGGTTTGAAGAAAAGTTGATCTGTTTCCCT
This sequence comes from Manihot esculenta, assembly GCF_001659605.2. Classification (NCBI taxonomy): domain Eukaryota; kingdom Viridiplantae; phylum Streptophyta; class Magnoliopsida; order Malpighiales; family Euphorbiaceae; genus Manihot; species Manihot esculenta. The sequence continues at coordinate 2,878,970 of NC_035167.2, read as the reverse complement.
TATTCAGTACGTGCATCTTTCTGTTTACAGAGGTAAGGGAAGATCTAGAACCTGTTTATATGTTTTCTGAAGGTTTTATGGGGTTAAAGGAAAGAGATGCATGCTTAGGTTATTAATGGTAGTTTTGATGATTTATGCATGTATATATGTTTATGTGTTATGTTTGTTTTGTTGTTTGGGGTTATTAGCTAGTTTTGGACCCCTGTGATCATATACGTGAGTATATGTGTGTGGAATAGTGGAAGTATGCATGTTTGGAGAAATTGAAGGGAAGGAGGAGATGAGTTGCCGTTGAAGCTGAGTTCTGGATGAACTCAGGTTCGGCAGCCGAAGGTTCATTCGGCCGCCGAACCTCCTGCATGGTGGCTAGGTTGCCACAGTTTGCCCTCGAGTGTTTTTGCATGTTCGGCTCTGTTTGGGGGATTCGGCCGCCGAAGGTGCCGCCGAAGGTGCTTGAGTTTCGTCTCTGGAAAGGACATTCGGCCGCCGAACCTGCCGCCGAAAGTGTTCTGTCCAGTTTTTCTTTTGCATGCTTTGCATGAGTTTTAGAGTGAGATTAAGGGGATTCTTGGGTAGTTCAATAGAGTTAGTTTCAGGTAGTTTGGTCCCTCATTTAAGTCTTTATGTGTTTATACAGACCAGAGGAACCAGAGAGAACAGCAGTGAGTACTGCTCCAGAGTTTACGGCACCTGCAGAGTCAGTCCAGAGCCAGAGGTGAGTGGAATTAAACTGAGTACTTTTAATGACACAATGGAATGTTTTAGCATATCTCATGCATCATGATTACGCAAATAGGTTGAATGCATTAGTATTCACGAATATGTTGCATTGCATTGTTAATTGTTGGTGTGAGTAAATGTTGAATGATCCAATAGTCTCTGAGCTAAGACCAGGAGCCTTTGACTACGCCCTGGCAGGTATAGTAAAGACCAGGAGCCTTTGACTACGCCCTGGCAATGGTAAGTACAGAGGTGTTATACACATATACATATATGACAGGAAGACCAGGTGCTCGATTCTACGCCCTGGCACGGAAGTTACTGAGGCTATGTGGTGACAGGTTTACTCTTGATGTGGCTTGTCTGTGTTATGACGCATTCCATGAGATCATATGTTATGAATGACTGATTTTATTATTCTACTCACTGGGCTATAGAGCTCATCCCACTCCCTTAATCCCAGTCTTGCAGGATTCAGTGTACAGTGTACAGGGACAGTCCAGCAGAGTACAGAAAGAGTAAAGAGATTTGTAATAGCTTAGAGTGGACATGTAATATTAAAGTTGTGTATAAAGTTAGAAATGTGCTTCACTTAGTGCTGTATGTTTTGTACATGATCTGTTTATGTATATATGTTTTACTGTATGTGAAAAATCAGGCTTAACAGGTATGACTTACCCATCTAGAGCAAGCTCTAGTCAGGGGTACAGAGTACAGAGTACAGAGTACAGAGATAGTGCATGCACAGGTTAAGCCTTGGTTCAGAAAAGAGTTTTTATTTTCACAGAAAATGTATGATCATGTATGAAATTTACAGGTACACAGAGAGTATAGCAGGCTTGCTACGGGTTCTGGCGGCCTTAAGCCGACCTGAATCCTAGCGCCGGTGACGGTCCATTTTGGGGTCGTTACACATAAGGTCAGCTGAAAGGCATCTACTACTCTCACCAACCTCTGATCTATACTGACTCACTGACTCTACCTCAGATGGATCACACTCGGGTTCACTAACCCAGAGAAAACACTCTAAGCCCAGAAGTTATCAACCCTCCTCTATCTATGGCTTTCAAACCACAGGGAAAGAAACATCAGGGTCCACTATATCCGACACATCTGAACATCCTCAAGTGAACGTATCTGACGTCACCGTGTTCGATGTGTTAGCCTCCTACTGAGTCAGGATGAAGATCCAAGCTAAAGCTACTGAATCTTCCCTCGGGAACCGACCAAAGAAAAGGAGAACTCTCTTCTCCTACCTCACCCACTATCCTAAAATATGGCTAGAGCTACAGGCTGAGGTACACGACTAGAAGTCATCTGCTGGGACTGTGCCAATCAGGGCCACAGTAGGACACTCACATAATATGAGTCCTTTCTGCTCGCATCTATACATGCCGTAGTCCCATACCATCAGACTACTTTGGTGTAAACTCCACGCCTCACGTATCCAGAACTATGTGAACTATCTGAACTAGAGCTCAATCGCCATCTAATCCCAGACTAAACTGAAATCTCTTTCTAACCTTTCTTACTTTACATTTCTTCTATTATGTTCTTTTTCTGCTCTCTTCTATTTCACTTTCTCTTATTCTTTTTCTTACTTTTCACGTTCTTACACTATGCTCTGCCTTATTGTCTTTACTTAGATCTATAGCTCTCGAGCTCTTTCCTGGCTCACTCCCCTTTAGCGACTCACTCGTCTCTGAACCTTGATCTCTGACCATCTAACTCTATTATACTTTACTATTCTCATATCAACTGCTCTTCTAGTAAGATCCAGAAAACCATACACATCAGAACACGCAAAAATGAGCTTACCTGGCACCACTGTGTTCGGTGTGTCTGTCTCTGGCTGATCCTGGGTGAAAATCCGAGCCGAAACTAACGGACTTCCACTTAAGGAACCTCCTGAAGAAGGGACTACCTCTCTTTCTCTCTGGTTGGAGCTTCTGGTGGAATGATATGGTCTGAGGATGTCTGTGGGCACTGTGCTGACACGATGATAGTGGGACACTCTCGTGCCATGTGCCCTTCCTGTCTGCACCTGAAACATGCTGTTGTCCTAGCCCAACAGACTCCTTTGTGCCTTCTCCCGCACCTCGCACAGCTAGAACTACCCCAACCAGAACTCGAACCCTCGCGACAACCCATGCCAAACTGTACCCTATTCCAGAACGCTCTTTTCTTTGATCCTTTCAGGCCTCTCACTTTCTTTTTATTCGTTGCAGCAGCCTTACCCAAAGGGAAACGATCACTATTCTCTGGGTCTGTCTGCCCTGGCTGCTCACAGTCACTCTTTTTATGCTCCCTTGAGCTATCTGAACAAGCCCATCCTGCAAACTCTATAGCAAACTGTTCCCAGGATAAGCTTTCTACCCTCGGGTCCACATACTGGGTGAACCATGCCCTTGTCTTCTCACATTTCACTGTGACCCCTGCCATCTGAATGGCTCTACTCTCACTGGCTCCCAACTCGTCAGTTATCATCTTGACCATTCTAAGATACTCCAAAGGGTCATCACCTGTCTCAAAGTTGGGAACATCCAACCTCAAATAATCTGTCATCTTTCCCTCACTTCCTCCAGGTGAACTTGGCTTAGGTGTTTGGCCAACTGGGGCTACTGGGTCTACTGGTGGTGGAGGAGGTACAACATGCTCTGGGTTAGGGTTAACTGACCCTGGGTAACAAAAGAAGGGTGAACACATGGTATACTGTGAATATGACGGTGGATATGGCGGATAACAGGAAGGATAGGGCATAAAGGTGGGATATGGGTTATACCTAGGACACTCCACTGTACCCCCCATCAGGTACTCTGCCCCCCACGGGTAGGGTGGATACTGAAGTGGAATAAATCTCGAGGCCTGAGTGTCTCCCTGGGACTCACCCAAATCTCCTCCTAACCTGCTCATGCCAAAGCTACCCTCTCTACTCTGCTCATCCTCCTCTATGTCCCTCATAACCCCCGACATACCACTCTGAACAATTCCCCTTCTACTCGCATCAACAGACCTTCTAGGGTCCCTTGATGTACCTTCTCTGCTTAAGCTATTTGATGTTGCCCTTTGCAGAACGGGGAGATGAGCATCCATGTCCTCATCCTCCGGCGGTGCTCCAGTCAATCTAGCAGATTGACGAGTTCCTCTCATCCTGCCTCTGAAAAGCACAACATCATACCAAAATAGCATCAAATGATCCATGTGAAAACACATGAATCCTCAGCACATATCAAACATATCAATAATGCACATGCAGCTCATCATGGCATTTCACATCAGCATGCAAGACAGGACTCCACATCCTATCCTAGTGGACATGATTGTATTGTGCTTCCCCTCCTATACAAAACAACACATCTTTCCGATGTGGGACATCTCTAAGTCTTGAGCAAAAATGCTCAACACACCGTACTCTTGAGGCCCTATGCTCTGATACCAATCTGTAACGACCCGGAAACCGGTACCCCTCAGTAACGGTCCGAACCATCACTGGCACTAGGATCCAGATCGGCTTAAGGCCGCCAGGACCCGTAGTCAGCCAACTATACTCTCTGTGTACCTGATAAATCCCATACATGATACAAAACGACTCAAAAATCCTGTAAAACTCTGTAGGCTTAACTACTGCTACGCAGATATGCCAATCTGAAATGGCCCTCAGGACCTATACCAGGGACTACTATCTGTTGTGGTTCAAGGGCTTGAACCCTTTTTAATCTGTAACACATCCCACTGGTATCTCATCGAAGCCATACATTAAACCTAACTCACACATTTCTCATCAAGAAACATAAAACAGGATTCATGTACAAGGGATGACTCATACATCATACATACATCATACGATAGCAAAGACACTAGGGAAAGCACAAGACTATCAACTACATGTCTACACATGACATTACAAATACTCTCTGAATTACATCATGTCCACTACACTATGACAACATACATTCATGCATAACGTTCCTCTGTACTCTTGCTGACTTTGACTTCCCATAGCTATCTCAGAACCTGCAAAACTGGGATGAAGGGAGTGGGATGAGCTCTAGAGCCCAGTGAGGAGGAACAATAAAAACAGGTCATTCATTACATGCTCTCATGAAATGCATCACATCACAAACATATCATCTCAAGGATGAACTTGTCACCAATAACCCTCAACTACATGTTATACTAATGCCAACTGTGCCAAGGAGACTATGTCATCACCTGGTCTACACTTATCTCTTTGATATCACAACATGACTAACTGTGCCAAGGAGACGAGGTCTCACCTGGTCTACACTTAACTCTGCTTTGACAGCCCAGCTGTCTCACTCATAGTACCAGGAGCGACCTGGACTATCCAGGGGCGACCTGGTATGGCTATCTCATGCCATAAATCTGTATCTGCTCTCTGTCAAGGGCTAAGGATCATCCAACATTCATCCACATAAACAACATCTTATATGCAATGCATCATCGTCGTGAATTCTAATGCAATACAACCTAATACATAACATGGCAGTTTATGATGCATGGATCATGCTAGAATCGTGTCATTTCTCAAGAGAAAATATGTAGTTTAGTTCCACTCGCCTCTGCTCCTCTGGCAGATATTGTACTGACTCTGATATCTCTACCTCTGATGACCTCCTCGAACTCTCGGGTCCAATCCTACACAAATGGACTCGAATGAGGTGTCACACATACGTTGAACTCTTAAACAATTCCCCATAATCCCCTCTAAACCTCTGAAAATAATCACATAACTCATGCAAAAGAAGGCTGGACAGAACACATTCGGCAGCAGGTTCGGCGGCCGAATGTCCTCTCCAGAGCCGAAACTCATGCATGTTCGGCGGCACCTTCGGCGGCCGAATGTGCATGACAGATCCGAAAGTCCATTCTTTCGGAGGCAACCTTAGGCAGCCGAAACTACCTCCTCAAGGGATTCGGCGGCCGAATCCTCCCTTTGGCGGCCGAACCTGAGTTCTTCCAGAACTCAGCTTCGTGCATGAACAAGCCTGTCAAGCAACTCCACTCCACAAGAGGTTCGGCGGCCGAAGCTGGGTTCTCCAGAAGGCAGAACCTTGCTTCCTCTCATGCACAACGTCTCCAACACACTCTAACATGCATAACTCAGCGTCTCAACTCACATATACTCTAGTATATGCACAAAGGGGTCCCAAACTACCTATTAACCCCAACAAACAACTAACACAACACATAATCATGCTTTCACCATTAAAACATCAAAACTAAACTCTAAAACCTAAACATGCAACTCTACCCTTAACCTCTTTACAAGCTGTTAAAACCAGAAAACAAGTATAAAGACCTCTCTTACCTCCTGACACTAGAAGAGGAACAACGTGAATTCAACAAATCCCCTGCATAAGCTTCAAACCACCAAAACCTCTCTTTCCTCTCAACACCTTCAAAACCTCTTGCAAACGAGCAACCCTCTGCATGAGCTGATTAAAAGCTTGCAGATGAGTCAAGGGAGATGTGGCCTAACCTCTGGTCATGATCTGGAGGTGAACACCTGGCCAAACCACGGACGGAGGAGCATGCACAACTAACCGACCACCTCAGCTTCGGCTGCAAAACCATGCAACTTTCGGGGGCCGAACATAACCTTCGGGGGCCGAACATTGGGCACTTTCGGCGGCCGAACTTAACCTTCGGGGGCCGAACATGACAGAAACTCCTTTGGCCAATTCTCCACAAAACTCAACTCGTTTTCTACGCTAAACCTTTAAAACACTTGCCAATATTGTAGAAAACTTTCTCTTACCCTTCTAAAGACCTCGGACATCCTCAAATTCCACCGGATGGTAGGAATTCCGATGTCTGAATCTAGCCGGGTATTACAATAAAGATTAAGATATCCACAATATCAGCTAAAAATCTGGTTTAGTTAAAATAAAAATTAAGATAATTTAAAGTGGAAAAATCTTTTTAACCAACTTAAAATCTGTAACCTATTTCAAAATATTTTGAATTATTTATGATTCTATTGAAATAATTTGTTAAATATCCAACAATCCCCCACTTATTTCAAAAGAATTGGAACATAAATTTAAGTAAAATATTTTCTGGGTATAATACAATGTATTAATTTTGGTATCTTTTGAACTATGAAATAAAATTTGATTAAGTGAAAGATAATTTACTGAAGTTTAAACTTCTATGAACCAAACAATTCTTAGTGTAAATTAAACTTTTCACCAATCACAATGTACTCTCACAACTCTGCTGTTTGATGCGGTGTTGCGCTAATAAGCCATGCGCGTGCTTGGAAGTTCATGAGAGCTCTAAAAATTTGCCTTCAATCTCAAAGCGGCTCCACTCCACTCTCATATAGGTCATTCCATCAAGTGTATACTGCAGCTTATACACCACCTATAAAGGATATGGAAATAATTAAGAATTTTAACTCAACCTCACTTTCTTTGCAGTTTTAGCACTAACACCACAGGTAGGACTTTATAAAGTGCTTAATATAAATCAACTAATGATTTGTTATTACCCATATGAACCTATTTCATGGGATCGCCAATCATATAGGTTGGGTTACCATCATTGTTGACTTCCTCCAACAGGCTATAGTCTCATACCCCTTGATGTTTCGTATATTAATTTCTTTCCCAAAGGTTTAGTCAGAGGATCGGCCAAATTCACTTCTAACTTCACATAATCAATAGATATAACTCCATCTTTTAGCAGCTGCTTTACCACATTATGTCTCAACCGAATGTGCCTATTTTTATCATTAAAGGTTTTATTTTTTTGCAATGGCTATTGCAGCTTGGCAATCACAATGAATAGACACAGAAGGTGTTGGTTTCATTCCTAATGGAATGTCTGCCAAGAAGTTTCTCAATCACTCGGCCTCATTACCAGTCAAATCTAGAGCAATAAACTCTGATTCCATGGTTGATCTAGCAATAACCGTTTGTTTTGCTGATTTTCACGATATTGCTCCACCACCTAGGGTGAAAATATAACCACTAGTGGATTTGATATCATCTGAGTCTGAAATCCAATTTGCATCGCTATACCCTTCTAGCACAGCGGGAAATCCACTATATAGAATACTATAATTTATGGTACCTCTCAAATATTTCATTAAACGTATCAAAGCATTCCAATGATCATGGTTAGGACTTTGAGTGTACCTGCTCAGTTTACACACTGCGTAAGCTATATCTGGTCGAGTAAAATTCATCAAATGAATTAAACTTCCAATAATTTGAGCATATATAGATTGGGATACAGCATCTCCAACATTTTTCTTTAATTGACTGTTAGCATCAAATGGAGTGTTTACAAGTTTCACATCAAAATTCTCAAATTTCTTTAGAAGTTTTTCAATATAATGTTCTTGAGTCAACATTAACCCATGATCATTTCGTATAATTTTCACACCCAAAATTACTTTAGCTTCTCCCATGTCTTTCATTTCAAATTTAGAAGATAAAAATTGTTTTGTTTCTTGAACTATATCAAGATTTAATTTCTTTTTGAAAATCCATTTGCAACCAATTGATTTTGCTCCATGTGATAGATCAACAAGTTCCCAAGTATTATTTTGTAAAATAGAATCAATTTCAACTTTAATAGCTTCTTTCCAAAACAATGCATTAGAAGAAGAAATTACATCTGAAAAAGTTAAAGGATCATCTTCCAAAAGATAAGCATAAAAATTATTTCCAAATGATTTTTCTTTCCTTTGTCTTTTTGATCTTCTTAACTCTTCAACTTCACTTTCATTTATACTTTCATTAACAGATGCATTAGAAACAACTTTATTTCTCAGAAGAAAAATATTTTCAAAAAAACTCAGCATTCTTAGTTTCAATAATAGTGTTACAATCCAAAATATCACTTTTGAGCACAAGAACCCCTGGGGGGGCTAGCAAGGCCGGGGCCTGGGCACGCGTTAGGCCATACATGGGCATCGGTATAGCCTGCAAATAAGCTTGTTAGCCCCCTCTCCACCTCTACCTCTCGATTTGACATCAAATCGAACCGGTCCAATTCGATTTGGAGAAAGATTCATTTGAATCGAACCGATTCGATTCATTTGGTTGGGCTTTTTAATGGATTTTTTAATTTTTTACACCTTATTTTTAATATTCTAAAATTTAATTGAAATATTTCGAATTTGATTATGGTTTAATCTCTATGTATTATTGAAAATAATAATATACTATTATCAATAATTGATTTGATTCGATTTTTTTTATATATTTTATCTAATCGAACAGGAGTAACATCCCAAATACCAGTGCGCTGCTCCTCGCCAACGGGCCCGTAGCGCCTTGCTGCTACACGGGGAACTGTGCTCAAAACATCACTTTTGAGCACAAGAAATCTCTATGCAGCACTACAATTAGTATAACCAATAAATAAACAATCATAAGTTTTTGCACCAATTTTTCTTCTTTGGTTCAGGAAGCATAACTTTGACTAAACACCCCCACACTTTTAAATATTTTAAATTAGGATAACCCTTCCATAATTCATAAGGTGTAATGGCTTCACCCCATAGATTATCTAGTGCATTAGAACTAACAAGTAAACAATTCATTATTTCCTTTAAAGTTCTATTTTTTTCTTTCTGCTACCCCATTTGATTCAGGTGAATATGGTGGGGTAATTTCGTGGATTATGCCATATTTTTCACAATAATCATTAAGCAAGACATATTCACCTCCTCTATCTGATCTAATTCTTTTAATTTTCTATTTAATTGATTTTCTACTTTATTTTTATATGCAAGAAATATGTCAAAAGCTTCATCTTTATTTCTTAATAAATATACTTTAGTATATCTAGAAAAATCATCAATAAAAATTACATAGTATCTTTTTCCACCTCTAGTCATAGTTTATTTTAAATATCCTAAGTCAGTATGAATTAAATTTAATAATTCAGTTTCTCTAAAATAAAAGCACAAGTTTTTTTGTTTGTTTTGATTCAGCACATACTTCACATTTATCTAAGCATGAATAATTAATATTAGATATAAGTCCAATTGCATGCATCTTCTTAATATAAGGTAAACTTATATGACACATCCTATCATGCCATAATTTAAAAGAATCAATCAAGTAAGCAGAAGAATCAAAATTTTATCATTAACAATCTTGGAAACATTCAATACAAACAATCCATTATTACAATATCCCTTACCTACAAACACATTATTTTTAGTTATATTTTTTGATTTCAGATCCTCAATCAATTTGTGGTATTCATTTATTTGTGCCTTTATATCTTTATCATCCACCATCTCCCATTTGTAAAATTTGCCAATAGTAAATTTCTGTTTGCCAACATTTTCAGCAGTATATTTAGCAATTATAGACTCTCATATTTGTTTTGCTTCTTTATAAGAGCAATAAACATCAAAGAGATCGTTAGATAATGTGCTAATAATAGTGTACCTACATACCTTATTAGCATGAACCCATAATTCCATTGTTTGTTGGAAGTTTCTGCAGGTTTCGCATTGGTGAGAGCAAAAGCAAATCCATGCATATCAAGAACTGAAAATACATGTTCCTGCCAGCGTTTGAAATTGTCACCATTGAACTGTTCAATTTTGGAGATATCTGGGAATAGCTTGGACATTGTCATGACAGGTTGCATCATAGCAGCAGTTAGGGGTGTAAACGAACCGAGCCGAGCCGAGCTTTGAAGAGCTCAAGCTTGGTTCGTTAAAATTTTTTCGAGCTCGAGCCGAATTCGAGCTTTACTCATATCGAACTCGAGCCGAGTATTAAGAAGCTCAAACTTGGCTCATTTAGCAAATGAGCTTAGACGAGTCGAGCTTTTATCGAGCTGAGTCGAGCTTTTATTGAGCTGAGTCTCAAATAGTTCACGAATAATTTGATTTATTTACATGTATAATGAGTTTTAGTTTAAAACTAATAAGTTTAAAACTAAAATAATTTTAGTTAAATAAGTATATTTACAAATTAGCATGTAAACTTATAAAGATGAGTTTTTAGATCTTAATGATCGTAATATATGCAAGTTTAAGAGTGTAACTAAACTATATAAAGCTGAATTTTAAAAAATTCAGATTTGGCTCATAAAAGTATATGCAGGGTTTGAGTTTATTTCTCTTATGATGGTAATTTCAGTTTACTTAACGAAACTGTTCACAAGCCTATTTGCGAGCCTGCTCATGAACTCAGAAATGAGTCGAGCTCACGAGCCTTAACGAGTCGAATACTATGGAGCTCAAGCTTGTCTCGTTTGGTTTAAGTTCGAGCTTGGCTCGCTTAGAAATCGAGTCGAACTCGATCGAGCTTTTATCGAATCGAACCTCGAATAGCTCACGAACGGTTTGATTCATTTACACCCCTAGCAGCAGTAACACCACTTGGAATGCCAGTAGCAAAGGATCAATAAGTCCAGTAATGGAAGTATTGTTAGGAGAAGTAATTTCAGCCATTATCCTTAAGATTGTTGGAAAATGATAGAAAAAGATATAGAAATTAAATGAAAGATGAGCAGAATATTTGCTTGAGGCATGATAATAATCACTGTCCTTAAGCGTATCCTCCAGGATTCAACAAGCCTTCTGAATTACAAGTAACCCAGGAGCAAGAACAGCAGCAATTATTAATTACCCAGAAATAGAGAAGAAGCAGTAAAGAGAAAGAGAAGTATTTGGTTTTTCGTGTGTTCCTGAATAACGTAAATGCACTGCTATTTATAGTGCTTAACGTTATTCAAATCCACAATATCAGCTAAAAATATAATCAAATTAAGATAAAAATTAAGATATCCACAATATTAACTAAAAATCTGGTTTAGTTAGAATAAAGATTAAGATAATTTAAAATGGAAAAATATTTTTAACCAACTTAAATTCTGTAACTTATTTCAAAATATTTTGAATTATTTATAATTCTTTTGAAATAATTTGTTAAATATCCAACATTCTATCACCACACGTTGGTAATTTGAGCTTTTTAAGGAAGTTATATCTTCAAAACAATAGCTTCAGCCATGAGATTCCGATTGAGGTTGGCAACTTGCGCAGACTGCGAATATTATCTCTTCACTATAACTTATTTGGTGGCCAAATTCCGGCTAGCATATGTAATTGTTCTAACCTTGTCTTCTTTTATTTAGATAATAACAAGCTGGTTGGAAGAATCCCAACGTGGCTTGGTTCCTTACAGAAGCGTAGAAGAATCGATATAGGCACCAATAATTTAGTAGGGACTCTCCCACCATCTTTGGGCAGTCTTTCTTCTCTTCAGCAACTATATGCAAGGATAAATAATTTGCATGGTATTGTCCCTGATAGTTTTGGGCAACTGACGAATCTAAGGATTTTATCCTTGTATGAAAATCAGTTCTTAGGCACTATCCCTTCCTCGTTCTTCAACCTCCCTTTGATTAATATGATAGACATGGGATTCAACAACTTAGAAGGCAGCCTTCCCTTGAGCTTAGGCACTTCTCTTCCAAATCTCCAATTCTTCTCCTTTTCAGTTAACCAATTTACAGGATTTATTCCAATGTCTATTTCAAACACCTCAAGTCTAGAAGTGTTTCAGTTAGGCATAAATTATTTTCTTGGGGAAGTGCCATCTCTCGAGAAATTGCATAGGCTCCAAAGTTAATAGTTTCTGATAACCATTTAGGAAGTGAGAAAGCTGATGACCTGGAGTTCCTTTCCACTTTGAGCAATGCCACCAATTCACAGGGATTGTGTATAGATCAAAATAACTTTGGAGGGAAGCTGCCTAAAAGATTCAGAAGATTTTCATGCAAAAAAATCAAATATCTGGAAACATCCTGTCCATATTAAGTGACTGATCTTCATTGGACACGCTGATTGCAGATGAGAATAACCTGCCAGGTTTCGTTCCTGACAACATTGGAAATCTTCGAAACATGGGATTATTGTCTCTTCGTCATAATGATTTCTGGGGATCTATTCCTTCCTCTGTAGGAAACATGACAAATTTAATTCAATTGGATTTATCTCATAACAAGCTTCAAGGAAAAATGCCTCCCAGTGTTGGGAATTTCAAAATTTTGCCACTATTATATCTTTCAAATAACAATCTCATGTGGTTCCATACCACCACAAATTTTTGGATCTTCCCCTTTATCATTGGGTCTTGATTTATCCAGAAATTATTTATCTGGATCCATGCCCATAGAAGTAGCAAATTCGAAAAGTATGGGATACTTGAGCCTCTCTGAAAACAGATTATCAGGAGTGATTCCTGGAGATCTTAGCAGTTGTACGAGTCTAGAATTGTTGGACATGGCTGCCAACTTGTTTCAAGGGTCTGTTCCTTCATCTCTAACTTCACTGAGAGGCCTTCGAGAACTAAATCCTTCTCACAACATGTTATCAGGCAAGATTCCAGAGTTCTTAAAGAAGTTTCATGTCTTAAAGTTGTTGGATTTGTCTTATAACAACTTTAAAGGTACAATACCATTAGAAGGAGTTTTCAAGAATGCAACTGCCATATCCATAGCAGGAAACAAAAAACTCTCTGGTGGCATGCCTGATCTGAAGCTGCCACCATGTAAGCTTCAGCAGTCAAAGAGGGGATTGACTATAAAATTGAAGATTATAATCTCAGCAGTTTCTGTGGTTATGGGTGCAACAGTTCTGCTGATTTGTCTGTTTATGTGCCTATCAAGAAAGAGAGAGAGATTAGCCTTCATCAACATTTCATAGGAAGGAGCTATTGAAGTTGTCCTATCAAAGTCTTCTCAAAGCTACTAATGGATTCTCTTCAGATAACTTGACTGGTTCTGGTAGCTTTGGGTCAGTATATAAAGGAATTCTTGATCGATAGGCAACTGTCGTTGCAGTAAAGGTATTTAACCTTATGCGTCGAGGAGCTTCAAAAAGTTTCGTAGCTGAATGCGAGGCCTTGAGGAATATTAGGCATAGAAACCTTGTCAAAATACTCACAACTTGCTCGAGTGTTGACTATCGGCGAGTGTAAAAATCAGCTGTCAGCTTGTACCATGTCCCACGGCGAAAAATTTGGAACCTAACACAAAACTATTAAATAACTGTTTTAGCCACTAAATAATTGTTTTGAGTTTGAGCAAAGTGAAAAGGGTTGACGGAAAATTACGGTAATTCCAAATTGTATATAATACCTAACACAAAACTACTAAATAACTATTTTAGCCACTAAATAATTGTTTTGAGTTTGAGCCAAGTGAAAAGGGTTTGGTTCAAGTGAAAAGTGAGTTTAAAAGTTATTTGAGCCAATTCGGATCGGACTGTTTCAATTGATATCAGAGCCACTCTGAGTTAAACAAATTGTACAGAGACAGCGGGCCTATAAGGAAAAAGCTACATGTGAGAGACGAGATGGAGCCGTCCGAGATACTAGCGAACCAAAATACTCAAGGGTCCAGTTCTGATTAGCAATTATATTCGATTTAGTTGTGACGTCCTATAAATAAATTTAGCATGGGAGTGTAAAAATCAACTACTTGGCCAGTTTGTAAATTATGGTAATTCCGAATTGCATATAATAATTAGCACGAAACTAATAATTGTATATAATAATTAGCATGAAACTAATAATTGTATATAATAGCCAGTATGAAACTATTAAATAATTTGGATTAACCATTTTAAATCAAGTGAAAAGTGAGTCTAAAAGTTATTTTGGTCAATTCGGATCGGGCTGTTTCAGCGATGATTTCAAAGCTTTGGTTTATGAGTTCATAGTCCACGGAAGCTTAGATGGTTGCATCCGACTCTTGGACCAGATGAAGTGCCAAGGACAGAAGAAATGGTACATTCCGACTCTTGGACTGTAACGACCCCAAAATGGACCGTCACCGGCGCTAGGATTCAGGTCGGCTTAAGGCCGCCAGAACCCGTAGCAAGCCTGCTATACTCTCTGTGTACCTGTAAACCTCATACATGATCATACATTTTATGTGAAAATAAAACTCTTTGCTGAACCAAGGCTTAACCTGTGCATGCACTATCTCTGTACTCTGTACTCATGTACTCTGTACTCATGTACTCTGTACTCATGTACTCTGTACTCTGTATCCCTGACTAGAGCTTGCTCTAGATGGGTTAACTCATACCTGTTAAGCCTGGTTTTCACATACAGGAAAACATATATACATATACAGATCATGTACAAAACATACATCACTAGGTCTAGGTCAAGCAACAACTATTACATCTCTTTAATATTACATGTCCACTCTAAGCTATTACAGATCTCTTCTCTTTTCCTGTACTCTGCTGAACTGTCCCTGTACTCTGTACACTGAATACTGAACCTGCAAAACTGGGGTTAAGGGAGTGGGATGAGCTCTATAGCCCAGTGAGTAGAACGGTAAAACATCTCAGTAAAATATGATCTCATGGAATGCACCATATCACAGACAAGCCACATCAAGAGTAAACCTGTCACCACATAGTCCCAGTAACTCTGTGCCAGGGCGTAGAATCGAGCACCTGGTCTTCCTGTCATATATGTATATGTGTATATAACACCTGTGAACTTACCATTGCCAGGGCGTAGTCAAAGGCTCCTGGACTTTACTATATACCTGCCAGGGCGTAGTCAAAGGCTCCTGGTCTTTGCTATACGTGCCAGGGCGTAGTCAAAGGCTCCTGGTCTTCCTGTCTGTGACTATTGGATCATTCAGCATTTACTCACATCATCAAATAACGATGCAATGCAACATATTCGTGAATACTAATGCAATCAACCTATGGCATAATCATGATGCATGAGATATGCTAAAAGCAGCTTGTGGTTCAATTAAAAATCATCAGTCTTAAGTTTAGTTCCACTCACCTCGGGCTAACTGGACTGACTGACTCTGCAGGCTCTGAATCTCTGGAGCAGTACTCACTGCTGCTCTCTCTGGTTCCTCTGGTCTGTATAAGCACATAAAGACTCAAATGAGGGACCAAACAAGCTTATGACCAACTCTAATAAACTCCCCAAGAATCCCCTGACACTCACTTAACTAATCATGCAAAGCATGCAAAAGAAAAGCTGGACAGAACACTTTCGGCGGCAGGTTCGGCGGCCGAATGTCCTCTCCAGAGACGAAACTCAAGCACCTTCGGCGGCCGAATCTCTATGTTCGGCGGCCGAACCCTTTCGGGGGCAAGTTTCGGAGGCCACAAGGCACTCCAGAGACGAAAGTCTCTAACCTTCGGCGGCACCTTCGGCGGCCGAATCCCCCAAACAGAGCCGAACATGCAAAAACACTCGGGGGCAAGCTGTGGCAACCAAGTCACCATGCAAGAGGTTCGGCGGCCGAATGAACCTTCGGCTGCCGAACCTGAGTTCATCCAGAACTCAGTTTCAACGGCAAACCATCTCCTTCTTTTCTTCAACTTCTCAAACCATGCAAACTTCACCAACATACATATACTCATGTATATGATCACAGGGGTCCAAAACTAGCTAATAACCCCAAACAACAAAACAAACATACATATAAACATGTAACCATGCATAATTCTTTAAAACTACCATTAATACCCTAAGCATGCATCTCCTTCCTTTATCCCCATAAACTCAGAAACATATACACATGTTCAAGTGCATCACTTACCTCCTGTAGCAAGAAGCTAAACACTCTGAACAAGGGAAAACGAATCACCTCTTCTCACACTCTCAACCTCTCTCAAACTCACTTTTTGCTTCAAACCCTTCAAAACTTGGTGAATGAGCAAACTCCTGCATGAGCTGCTCAAAACACTTGCAGATGAGTCATAGAAGACGTGGCTAATTCATGGCAAGAATCTGAGGCCAACATCTGTCAAAAGCCATGACTCAGCTTGGCTGGCCAACTCATCGTCGGCTGCCCAATCACATGCAAGACCATGCAACATTCGGGGGCCGAACTTCCCTTCGGAAGCCAAACACTTTCGGCGGCCGAACTTACTTTCGGCGGCCGAACTTGGCTCAACTGCCTTAGGTCATTTCAACTCAAAACTCACTTCCCTTAACCTTAAAACATTTAAACACATCATAACCCTTAATAACACATAACTCCTACCCTTAGATAGAATCCCAACACCCCGGATTCCGCCAGATAATAGGAATTCCGGTGCTGGATTCTAGCCGGGTATTACATTCTCCCCTCCTTAAGAACATTCGTCCTCGGATGTTCCTAAAACACAAAACAAAACACAAAGAGGAAACTCACCTTAAAACAAATATGGATATTGCTGGAGCATAGACTCCCGCGTCTCCCATGTGCACTCTTCTAGGTTATGGTGGTTCCATAGAACTTTCACCATCGGAATTTCCTTGTTCCTTAGCTGTCTGATCTGCGTGTCCAGAATCCGCACTGGCTGCTCTATATAGGTGAGATCTGTGTGAATCTCCACCTCAGGCTCACTCAGAACCTGATTCGGATCTGACACAAACTGTCGTAGCATAGAAACATGAAATACCGGGTGAATTCTCTCCATAGAAGCAGGTAAATCCAGCTTATACGACACATTTCCGATCCTCTGCAATACCTCAAAGGGTCCAATGTACCGTGGAGCTAATTTACCCTTCTTCCCAAAACGAACCACTCCTTTCATTGGAGACACTTTCAGCAATACCCAATTACCCTCTTGAAACTCTAACTGCTTCCTGCGAATGTCTGCATAACTTTTCTGTCTACTCTGAGCTGTTCTGATTCTCTCTCTGATCATGGGCACCATTCTACTGGTAATGTCTACTAACTCTGGCCCTGCAAGAGCTTCCTCTCCTACCTCTTCCCAGCAAACAGGGGATCTGCACTTCCTCCCATATAAAGCTTCATAAGGAGCCATCCCAATGCTAGCATGATGACTGTTATTGTAGGCAAACTCCACCAAAGGTAGATGCTGCCTCCAAGAACCGCCAAAGTCCAACACACATAGGCGAAGCATATCCTCTATGGTCTGGATGGTCCTTTCTGACTGTCCATCAGTCTGTGGGTGGAAAGCAGTACTAAAATCTAATCTCGTGCCCATCGCACTCTGCAGACTCCGCCAAAAGCGGGAGGTAAACTGTGGTCCTCTGTCTGAAACTATAGACACTGGGACTCCATGTAATCTCACTATCTCATCCAGATAGACCTGTGTCAACTTATCCACAGAATAGTTACTCCGTACTGGAAGAAAATGAGCAGATTTCGTGAGTCTGTCCACAATCACCCATATCGAGTCTATCCTGTTGGACGCTACTGGTAAACCCACTACAAAATCCATGGTTATGTTCTCCCATTTCCACTCTGGAATCGGTAATGGGTTAAGCATTCCGGCTGGTTTCTGATGTTCTAATTTCACCCTCTGACAAACCTCACAGGCTGTCACGAACTGCGCCACTTCTTTCTTCATGGCTGGCCACCAATAGATCCTTTTCAGATCCTGATACATCTTGGTAGCTCCTGGGTGAACACTATACCTCGCATTATGAGCTTCCCTCATAATGTCTTCCTTCACACTGCCCCTATCTGGTACGCAAAATCGACTTCCATAGCGAAGGATCCCTTTACTATCAAATCTGAACTCTGCATTGTTGCCTGACTGAACAGTCCTGGCAATTTTCATCAACTCAGGGTCCTCATGCTGTCTCTGAGCTATCTGCTCCAGAAACACAGGTGTCACTCTCATCTGTGCTATCAACGCACCTGTACCAGACAACTCTAACTGTAATCCCTCGTCAAAGAGCTTATAAAGCTCTATCACAACCGGTCTCCGCTCTGCTGCTATATGGGATAAACTGCCTAGTGACTTCCGGCTTAGGGCGTCTGCGACAACATTCGCCTTACCCGGATGATACTGGATCTTACAATCATAATCACTGAGCAATTCAACCCATCTTCGTTGCCTCAAATTCAGCTCTCTTTGACTTAAGATGTACTGTAAACTCTTGTGATCAGTAAAGATCTCGCATTTAACCCCGTAGAGGTAATGCCGCCACATCTTAAGTGCAAAGATAACTGCTGCCATCTCTAAGTCATGGGTAGGGTAATTCAACTCGTGCTTCTTCAACTGTCTAGAAGCATAAGCTATTACTCTATCATTCTGCATCAATACACAACCCAATCCCACTCGAGATGCATCACAGAATACTGTGAAGTCCTCATTACTCACAGGCAGAGCTAACACTGGTGCTGTGGTCAATCTCCTCTTGAGCTCCTCAAAGCTCTCTTCACACTGGTCTGACCATATAAACTTCTGGTTCTTCTGAGTCAATTTGGTCATAGGAGCTGCTATCTTTGAGAAGTTCTGAACGAACCTCCTGTAGTAACCTGCCAGTCCCAGAAAGCTTTTAATCTCAGTTACTGTCGTGGGTCTGGGCCAGTTAGTTACAGCTTCTATCTTCTTGGGATCTACCTCAATGCCCTCTGCTGATACTACATGTCCCAAGAAGGAAATGCTCCCCAACCAAAACTCACACTTCGAGAACTTGGCATACAAACCATGCTCTCTCAGTGTCTGCAAAACAATCTTCAGATGCTGGGCATGCTCCTCTGCATCTCTGGAATACACTAAGATATCATCGATAAACACAATGACAAAGTGATCCAGAAACTCACTAAATACCCTGTTCATGAGATCCATGAATGCTGCAGGGGCGTTAGTCAACCCGAACGGCATCACTAAGAACTCATAATGCCCATATCTGGTCCGGAAAGCTGTCTTAGGCACATCTGCCTCTCTGACTCTCAACTGATGATACCCAGATCTCAGATCTATTTTCGAGAAACAACCTGCTCCAGCTAGCTGGTCAAATAGATCATCAATCCGAGGTAAGGGGTACCTATTCTTGATAGTGACCTTGTTCAACTGTCTGTAGTCGATACAAAGTCTGAGGGATCCATCCTTCTTTCTGACAAAGAGCACTGGAGCACCCCAAGGTGAGGTACTAGGGCGGATGAAACCCTTATCTACCAAGTCCTGCAACTGTTCTTTCAACTCTGTTAACTCAGCTGGCGCCATCCTGTAGGGAGGAATAGAGATAGGTCTAGTACCTGGCAGTAATTCAATTTCAAACCCTATCTCCCTATCAGGTGGTAGTCCTGGCAAATCGTCTGGGAACACATCGAGAAACTCTCGGACTACTGGTACTGTGGCTGGTTCCCTAACCTGACTATCTAGCTCTCTCACATGAGCTAGAAACCCCTGACAACCCCTCCTAAGCAAACGACGAGCCTGAAGGGCTGAAATCATACCTCTGGGTGTACCTCTCCTGTCTCCTCTGAAGACACACTCTGACCCATCCTGGTCTCTGAGACTCACTAGCTTTTCTCGACAGTCCAACGTAGCACTATATGCAGATAGCCAATCCATCCCTAGAATGACATCAAAATCTGTCAAGTCTAGAACCACAAGGTCAGCTGGAAGGCATCTACCCTCTATAAACACTGGACTGAAACGACAGACTGACACTGCCACTGATGGGTCACATCTAGGTCCACTGACCCAGAGAGGATACTCTAACTCAGAACTGATCAAACCCAACCTCTCTATGGCTCTCGAAGCAATAAAGGAATGAGAAGCACCGGGGTCCATCAAAGCATACACATCTGAACACCCAATGATGAGATTACCTGACACCACTGTGTTCGACGTGTTAGCCTCCTCCTGTGTCACTGTGAAAATCCGTGCTGGGGCTACCGGATTTCCACCTCGGGAACCTGCTGCTGAAGTAGAGGCTACCCCTCTCCCTCTACCTCTGCCACTAGTCTGAGGCATGACTGGAGCTACTGGCCGTACAACTGGCTGTACCACACTGCCTGAACTCATCTGCTGGGATGGTGCAAAAGTCATCTGCGGACAATCCCGAGCAATATGCCCTTCCTGTCCACATCGAAAACAAACTGTAGATCCCAACCGACAAACTCCGCCATGTGGTTTTCCGCATCGTCTGCAGACTGGAGCTGTGCCAGAGCTTGAGCCACTACCTATTCCTAGACCTGACTTGACTTTATTCCAGAACTTACTCTTTGTTCCTTTTGCTCTGTCCCATCTTTTACTGCTTGGTGTGGGGGCTTTAGAACCCGAAGCCTGTGCCTGTGACTGTTTCTGAATATTGGCACTAGCTTCCATCTTCCTGGCTGCATCTATAATAGAGTGAAAACTCTCCTTTTCTGCTGGAAGGATCAAAGAAGAATACGTGGGATGAAGTCTCATGGTATATCTCCTTGCTTTCTTCTGATCAGTATCATAGGCTTGACCCACGTACTGAAGCAGATCCAGGAACTTATCTGTGAATTCATCAACACTCATCTCATCTGTCTGTCGCAACTGTTCAAATTCAATTACTTTCATCTCCCTCGAACTGTCAGGAAAAGCCCACCCTGCAAACTCATTGGCGAACTCTCCCCATGACATGCTGTCCATTCTAGGCTCCACATAATTCTTAAACCATTCTCTGGCTTTCTTACATTTTATTGTGAAACCTGCCATCTCAATGGCTCTCCTATCATCTGCTCCCAATTCACTGGTGATCATCCTAACTGCTCTGAGGTAATCAAATGGATCATCTCCCGTATTGTATTTCGGAGCATCCAATTTCAAGTACTCCGTCATTTGAACTTTACCTCTAGATGAGCTAGGTTCATGTCTGTCAACAACAGGGGCTACTGGTTCTGGTGGTAATTCTGGTTCATTTGGTTCATTTGGCTCTAGGTGTGCTGCACTTGGACGGGTAGGGGAAGATGGATACATAGGATATGGTGGATAGTAGTGAGGATATGGCATATATGGCATGTATGTAGGATATGGGTCAAAACGAGAGTACTCCGACATCCCCTCCATCGGATACTCTGGCTCCTGAAACAAGGATGGATAGCCAAAACCTGAGGCCTGAACGCCTCCCTCGGAATCGCCCATACCTTCATCCATAGACGGATCAGTCTCCATAGCCTCCCTCTCTTCCTCTGATCTTCCTCCCCTAGCTGTACCTCTTCTGCTCTCGTCTACAGACCTTCTAGGGTCTATTGACATGCCTTCCCTGCTAGATCTCTGAGACCTTGCCCTTGGCAATGCAGGAGGACGAGCAGCTGGTCTCTCATTCTCTGGTGGGACTCCAGTCAATCGAGCTGATCGACGAGTTCCTCGCATCCTTACTCTCTGGAAACACAACATATAACATACCATTTTAGCACATAAACATCACATATCACTCATACACATGCAACACTCAGGGCATATCATAGCAGATAGGACTCAAGACCCTATCCTAGTGGACATGATTTCCCTATTGTGCTTGACCACTTCTAACCTGTCTGAGCCCAACACTGTCTCTATAGGTCCGATCATGTGAACCTAGGGCTCTGATACCAATCTGTAACGACCCCAAAATGGACCGTCACCGGCGCTAGGATTCAGGTCGGCTTAAGGCCGCCAGAACCCGTAGCAAGCCTGCTATACTCTCTGTGTACCTGTAAACCTCATACATGATCATACATTTTATGTGAAAATAAAACTCTTTGCTGAACCAAGGCTTAACCTGTGCATGCACTATCTCTGTACTCTGTACTCATGTACTCTGTACTCATGTACTCTGTACTCATGTACTCTGTACTCTGTATCCCTGACTAGAGCTTGCTCTAGATGGGTTAACTCATACCTGTTAAGCCTGGTTTTCACATACAGGAAAACATATATACATATACAGATCATGTACAAAACATACATCACTAGGTCTAGGTCAAGCAACAACTATTACATCTCTTTAATATTACATGTCCACTCTAAGCTATTACAGATCTCTTCTCTTTTCCTGTACTCTGCTGAACTGTCCCTGTACTCTGTACACTGAATACTGAACCTGCAAAACTGGGGTTAAGGGAGTGGGATGAGCTCTATAGCCCAGTGAGTAGAACGGTAAAACATCTCAGTAAAATATGATCTCATGGAATGCACCATATCACAGACAAGCCACATCAAGAGTAAACCTGTCACCACATAGTCCCAGTAACTCTGTGCCAGGGCGTAGAATCGAGCACCTGGTCTTCCTGTCATATATGTATATGTGTATATAACACCTGTGAACTTACCATTGCCAGGGCGTAGTCAAAGGCTCCTGGACTTTACTATATACCTGCCAGGGCGTAGTCAAAGGCTCCTGGTCTTTGCTATACATGCCAGGGCGTAGTCAAAGGCTCCTGGTCTTCCTGTCTGTGACTATTGGATCATTCAGCATTTACTCACATCATCAAATAACGATGCAATGCAACATATTCGTGAATACTAATGCAATCAACCTATGGCATAATCATGATGCATGAGATATGCTAAAAGCAGCTTGTGGTTCAATTAAAAATCATCAGTCTTAAGTTTAGTTCCACTCACCTCGGGCTAACTGGACTGACTGACTCTGCAGGCTCTGAATCTCTGGAGCAGTACTCACTGCTGCTCTCTCTGGTTCCTCTGGTCTGTATAAGCACATAAAGACTCAAATGAGGGACCAAACAAGCTTATGACCAACTCTAATAAACTCCCCAAGAATCCCCTGACACTCACTTAACTAATCATGCAAAGCATGCAAAAGAAAAGCTGGACAGAACACTTTCGGCGGCAGGTTCGGCGGCCGAATGTCCTCTCCAGAGACGAAACTCAAGCACCTTCGGCGGCCGAATCTCTATGTTCGGCGGCCGAACCCTTTCGGGGGCAAGTTTCGGAGGCCACAAGGCACTCCAGAGACGAAAGTCTCTAACCTTCGGCGGCACCTTCGGCGGCCGAATCCCCCAAACAGAGCCGAACATGCAAAAACACTCGGGGGCAAGCTGTGGCAACCAAGTCACCATGCAAGAGGTTCGGCGGCCGAATGAACCTTCGGCTGCCGAACCTGAGTTCATCCAGAACTCAGTTTCAACGGCAAACCATCTCCTTCTTTTCTTCAACTTCTCAAACCATGCAAACTTCACCAACATACATATACTCATGTATATGATCACAGGGGTCCAAAACTAGCTAATAACCCCAAACAACAAAACAAACATATATATAAACATGTAACCATGCATAATTCTTTAAAACTACCATTAATACCCTAAGCATGCATCTCCTTCCTTTATCCCCATAAACTCAGAAACATATACACATGTTCAAGTGCATCACTTACCTCCTGTAGCAAGAAGCTAAACACTCTGAACAAGGGAAAACGAATCACCTCTTCTCACACTCTCAACCTCTCTCAAACTCACTTTTTGCTTCAAACCCTTCAAAACTTGGTGAATGAGCAAACTCCTGCATGAGCTGCTCAAAACACTTGCAGATGAGTCATAGAAGACGTGGCTAATTCATGGCAAGAATCTGAGGCCAACATCTGTCAAAAGCCATGACTCAGCTTGGCTGGCCAACTCATCGTCGGCTGCCCAATCACATGCAAGACCATGCAACATTCGGGGGCCGAACTTCCCTTCGGAAGCCAAACACTTTCGGCGGCCGAACTTACTTTCGGCGGCCGAACTTACTTTCGGCGGCCGAACTTGGCTCAACTGCCTTAGGTCATTTCAACTCAAAACTCACTTCCCTTAACCTTAAAACATTTAAACACATCATAACCCTTAATAACACATAACTCCTACCCTTAGATAGAATCCCAACACCCCGGATTCCGCCAGATAATAGGAATTCCGGTGCTGGATTCTAGCCGGGTATTACATGGACCAGATGAAGTGCCAAGGACAGAAGAAATGATACATTCATCGAGTGCTTGATTTCAGTATTTGAAATTGGAATCTCATGCTCTGTTGAATCACCACAAGAGCGCATGAATACCAGTGACGTTGTTGCTCAACTCTCTTCTATCAAAAACAAACTTGTTGGAACTCCATTACCTCGGCAGGGAGAAGTTTCAGGTGCAGTTCTATTGCCAGGTAAACAAAACAAACTTATCAATTCCTATTCAACTTAAAATCATTTATATATCTGATTATTGTTAGTGACATGTGCACAAAGCTGATGATTTGGATGGAATTGCAAAGTGAATGTTTGCTATAGGGGCTCAGTTATTCTCAACTGGCATTTCTAAGGGTCTCTCGAAACACTGATGAAAAGTTTGAGTGACATTCCATACGCCTACGTTGCAGATTTCTTGTCTAAACTCTAAAGAAGGGTTGATACGGATCATGGATTTTATTGTTTGGACAGTTTCTTACTCATCAGTTGATTTCTCTCTTTCAAAAATTATATTAAAACCTTCTTAATATTTTAAAAAATTTATTAATGAATCGCTCCGATAATTTTATGAAAAATTATTTTCATATTCTTCTATAATAAAAACACTAAAAAAATTAATTAATAGAAAATATTTACATGATAAAATAAAAATTAAATCATTTTTAATAAAAAAGACATTCTAATTTATTAATACTTTTACGTATATTCACGAAATGTTTGATTTTAATACTCGAAATAACGGCTCAACTCACTTCTATTAAAATTAAATTCGTAGAAAATCGATTACTAAAGAAGAAATTTTATTAGAAAAGACTAAAAATATTAGCATGACAGATTCAATCTAATTTAATTATCAAACTCTATGCATTCAAACTATAATGAATGTTGATTATTATGAAGATTATTTAATACAATCGTCTTACATACAACGGTTAAATATTGATTATTAACTATAATGAATCTTTATTATATTTAATTCAACCATCTAAAAAGATAGTCGCCAAATGATAATTTATTTTTTTTTATTTTTTCAGATGGGTGTGTAAAATTTAAAAAAAAAAAAAAGAAATTCTGAGATAAAATAATCACTTGGACTATATCAAAAAGAAAATTTTCATTGTCACTAAAAAAACTGTCTACTTTTATTTCATTAAATGTACATTGAAATTCAACTGTATGTACTTTTTATTTTATGAGGATAGGAGGATTGAGGGAATGAAGCTAGAACATCCCAAAGTTAACTTAAATGCACTTCCACCGAGTTAAGCTCACGAGTGCACTATCTGTACATCTTCTTCAACCTGATCTAACAGTAATCCAACCTTCTGATGAGCCAAACACATCATCTGAAGCCTCATGCATCCTCTCTATTCTATTCCTTCCCTCACATTGCCTTATTGAGAATGGATTTCGGCCTCGGAACTCACCTTCATCAGGACTTTCTGATTCATCTGAATCATAAACCTCATCAAAGATCCCAATGTCAAAAACACTTGCCGGTGATCGGGCAAATATCCTCTTCGACTTCCCTGAAATAAATGGATGCTGAAGCAGTTCTTCAGCATTCCACCTCATTTCAGGATTCCTTTCCAAGCATTTTGCCAAGAAATCCAACCCCTTTTTGGAGAAATGAGTTGGAAACTGAGGCTTCTCATCACTGCAAGCAATCTTGAACACTGCAGCCATTGGATTCGAAACCTGGAGATTAAACCAGGGAGTTTTTCCAGTAGCCATTTCAATAACAGTGCATCCCAATGACCATATATCTGAAGAAAAATCCAATCTTTCTTTTCTCAGAACTTCAGGAGCCATCCATAATGGAGTTCCTCCAATATCCTGACAGGAAATTCCAATGTCTTTCACTCGCTTTGCACATCCAAAATCTGCCAATTTTACATTTCCTGTAGAGCCTAGAAGCAGATTCTTGCACTTGAGATCACAATGAACAATTCCTTCTCCATGAATATATTTCAAACCACAAAGAATCTCTCTTGTATACAAACGAATCACTTCTTCATCTAATGCTCCTCCAAATTTCTCTGCAACATCTGATAAACTTCCTCCAGGCATATATTCCAGGAAAATACTTGGAGAAGTTTCATCGTTTCCTAGATACTTGACAACGTATGGCGAATCTAAACTTGAAAGGAAGTTAGCCTCGTTGTCTAAGGATTGAACAGCGATCCTGGAAGTTGCAGACTTTACAGTGAAGAGTTCACCTGTGGCTTTATTCATGGCGAGATGAACATTGCCTTGGGATCCTGATCCAAGAACTTTGCCTTTCACCCATTTACCAGGTTGAGGAGATGAGCACTGGTGATTAAATCTAGCCATTTTGTTTCTTCTTTCGATTAGAGACAAAATGGAAACAATAGTCTGATTTTTTAATCTTGAATTGGGTACAGATACCCAACTCAATGAATGAAACTGATGATCCTCTTTTATGCATGCAGTTCTTCAAGAGGAATGATCAGATTCAATCCAGTGATCAAATACCCAGAAAGAAAAACAACAACATAGACATAAAAAAAAAACTAGAAAGGGACGATTCAAGGAAAAAAAAAAAACAAACAAGATCAAGAAAATGGAAGAAATGTGCAGAGCGGTTTCCCGGAACTGGAAACCGCTCTTACTGTGAAGAAACTATGGAAAAAGCAACCTTGATATACTTGAATTGAATTATTTTACAAAATTTTTGTTGGGGGAAGAAAATGGGGAGATAAACTCAACAAGATCATGGAGAATATGTAAGGGTAGTTTCTCTTCTGTGGTCCGTACATGAAAGAATTTTCTCGGGAAAATAGAATGATTGGCTGTCCTAATGTTGTGGAGCTCATGTCTGATAATGGACCAAAATCTCTTGACCCAAAAAGGGAAATTAGGGAAATATTTCATTTTTGGTTAGTTGAAGAATTTCAAGTCTGGTGTTCCTCAAGCCAAGAGAAAAACTGAAAATAGGGGAGTAACAAATGATATAAAATATTTTGCTCGCAACTGATTTAAATTTGTGTTTGATATACTGCAATATAATATGAATGTAATCAAATTTTAAATTTCTAATTTCAAGAAATTATTTTATATAAATTATGTATTTATAATAGATTTTTTTTTACAATTTATTACGAAAAATAATAATATATATAAGTGGTTATTATATTTTAAAAAATGCTATAAAATTCATTAGTTTTATTAGCACTGTTAATTAATTTGTGACTTTAGTTTATTCATATATAATCAGTAAATATTTATTAATACAATTATTCAATTTTTTAAATTCTTTTAATACTATATAAATTTATACCTAGATAAATATTATAAAGTTAAAATATATATAATTGAGTTATAGTAAAAAGATAAATAAGCTATTTAATGACAAGTGGTTATTTCAGGTTTTTTATTTAACTATTTGAATCAAACCGAAAAGATTTAAAAACACTCACCAAAACAGAATCAATGGACCGAACGACCAAATTCGATTGGATTGGTTTGCTTTCTCAGTTTAAACCCCAGATCTCCCTAGCTAACATATAAATAACCTGAGAATGGATTTCAACAACCTGAAGTTGGAATGTCATAAAATTTTGTTACAAAAAATTTTCATCAGGATAGATTCAATCAATGACTATGAAGAAATTATTACAGCTCATGAAATGCCTCATGAAAAAGGGTCCTTCAACTCCCCCACTCATCTCAAAATCTCAAAACAAAGAGCATCTTTGCCCTAATCCATCTTATTTCAAGGAGAGGTCAGTTTTCTCTTCCTCTCAAAAAATAAATCGTTTAGGAGAATATCCATACTGATTGAAGATTAAGCAGTTGCTTCCTTCAGATAGGCAATGAGATCTGTACGATCCTGTGGCTTCTTCAATCCAGGGAAGACCATCTTAGTTCCAGGAATGTACTACACAAAACAAAATTTAATAGGAAGCAATTAGAACGTGAACAAATAAGTAGATTCAGGATGATAACAAAGATTACTCCAGTCAGAAATTTTATATTTTAGTTTTTAACCATGTGTAATTATGTGCAACAGAAACTTAAATCAATTATTGGTAGAGCACAGCTGAACAATGCCATATTTCTTCAACTATGCTGAATACAAGAAAAAATTCATTAGTTGGTCGCTCAGTTTTGAAAAATACATCAAAACGTCTCTAAGGTATTAAAAAACCTACTAGTCTTTTCATAGTTGAACAATTAAGTATTTAACTATTTAGTCCTTGTAGTACGAGAAAATTCATTGGTTAGCTCCTCAGTTATAAAAAAATGTCTACTAATTAGTTCTTTGTATTAAGAGTATTTTAAACTTTTCTCCAAACTCAATGGTTAAGTTTAAGTGAGATACTAATCAATGTATTTTTCAAAACTGAAAAACTAAATAGTGAATTTTACCATACCACATAAACTAAGGCTTTGTTTTGTTGGAGTAACTTAAATAAGGACTTGAAGTTACCAAGAAATACCAAAATTTTGTTTGTTTAGTTGTGAGTTCATGGGAAGTCAGATGGCTTTCTTCCCTTGACGAAGTTATTTCTCCTGAATTAAGTTACAGGAAGTTCACTTATCGGGAAGTAACTTTTTCAAACCAAACGAGGCCTAAATAGTAATTTTCCCTTTGAATAATTATGCTTAAACCATTAAGTGCTAGTTATTAAATCCCATAAGAAAAATAATTAATCCTCAATTCATATTCCCTACATCAATCATTCCACATACAAATCATAATGCAATAGCCTATAAAGAAGACACCAAAGTGAAAGGAAATTTCTTGAACACACCCATTAACATGGAAAACAAATATATTGCACCCATAAATCACAATTCATACAGAAGGAAATCCTAGACGGCCAAATTACACTCCATAAATCTAGCTACCAATGGAACAACTTAAATCATTAGCCGTCAATGGAAATACAAAAATCTATCCTCACCGCAGAATCTAACTATATCAATTTGATCTAGCTTATTGCAGAGAATACTAATTTCCAAAAAAACAGGCTCAACAAAGAAACAGAAGAATAAAGAAGTGATGCTTATATACCTTCTTAGGATTAAGCAAGTAATCATACAAAGTATTTTCTTCCCATATCACAGCCATGTTCTTGTTAGCTGCAGAGTAGGAGTACCCTGCAGTAGTCCCAGATTGCCTTCCGAAAAGCCCATTCAAATTGGGCCCTGCCGATCAGGGGAAAGAAAAAATCAACAAGACGCCGTCATCTCTAACCAGATCCAGGAGCAAAAACCAATGATAGTAGCTCCAGTTGATCATGCAAACACAAAATCCGATCAAAATAGAAACATAATCAAAGATATAACATACCTTGTTTGTGGCCGGCGCCTTTTTCGACGGTGTGGCACTGGGCACACTTAGTCTTGAAGATCTTCTCTCCAGCCTTTTGATCACCTGGTGGAGCTTGCTCGAATGTCGCCATTTCTTTTTCTAAAGCTTGCACACAATATCAATGAGAGATCGTCGCTAGGGTTTCGATTGCTTTTTTCACCTGTAAAGTGGACAGCTATCTGGCTGGGCGGCAACACGCGCCATGGCGAAATGCCGGAATTGCCCTCGTCTTTTCTTCAGAAATATTTTTGAGAAATATTTTATCTATCTTTACGTATTTAAAACATTTAATAAAATTAGTAGATAAAATACTTTTTAATAAAAGAGAAATTGTATTATTTTTAAGAAAAATAATTTACTTTTTATAATAGAACAAATTATTTTCTAAATTTTAAAAATATATTAAAACTTCAAACTCAAGAAAAAAAATCATAAATTTCAGTTTGTGATAAATATGATTGTAAATAGTAGTGCTTCAACACTTGATTTATGAAAAATCGGCCCGATTTAATTTATTTGTTTTATTTTTTTTAATTCATTTAATAGACCGGTTGTCTTCTTGCTTGCTCAGATCTAGCAGTTATCTCTGCCATTTTTTTCGCTGTGTCTCTAGTTATCTTCCGATGGTGCTTTAGTGAGTCTTCCGCCTTCTTATCCATGTAGATTAGTGTTTTTCTTTTAGCCACCAGTAGTCTCCATTGTTAGTTGGTGTGACTAGAGAAAGAAAGCGTAGATTCTATTGTTGTTGTTACCAAGTCGTTTATTTATATGAACAAATAAAAACCAAACCAAACATAAATGTTAAATTCTAAGCTTAGAACATATGGAACTTAACTAAATATTATTTCAGTCCAATGGAGTACAGATAATACCCTACCCCTTACATCAACCCGATAAATGATTCTACTCAAGTAGATTGAGCAAAAGTTAAACCTCATTCGCAGGCAGCAACTTTTGAGAAAGTTCTAATGCACACAATTTTAGAAAATAATTTTAAAAAACAAGTAATTACTTTGAAAATACAATTTTTGAAGCTGCTTCTGAAACATTGTCTCGTGTATTAACTGAATCAAGCGACGAAAAATCAACAAGTAAACAATTAGAGTAGCGGCCAAAAATAACAGATGTACACAACCCAGCAAAACGGATGCATGTGCAGATACGCACAAATCTTCTTAATCAAACATAACGGCTTGGTCCTATACATTGCAACAGAAGATTAGCATATAAACTACCATCTACGAATTCTAAACAAACTTGACATGCGGGACCACAATCGCCATCCATATATTCTCTTACCCTAGCTGATCATAATGTACATGCTTTCATTAGAACCAAAAACAAACCAAGAATAAAAATTAAAACCACCCTGATGATCATCTAAAATTTAAAAACAAACCAAGAATAAAAATTCTTATTAAAACTAACCCTTTACAATCAGTTTTTCTTTACCACAAAATTGATATTCACCCATACTCAGTTCCTTCGCAATTAGTATCCTTGAACTTGCTTTGGCGGACGCATAGGCCAACCAAGAAGTGGAGGTGATCCTGCTGGGGTTTCGTCTCGACTAGGAGAGAATAGGCTCAGTTCCACAAATGGTGCTGTTGATGTCCCACCCCTTTCATAAGTTCGAAAAGAAATTGATCCACGCTTGGTCGAGGCATCAGAGTTTCTCCCAGGACTTACTCGACCACTTTCTTCAAGATGGCTTTGGTTAGCAATGAGGGAAATGGTGTCATTGTGCTCATCAGTGATTCTTCTCCTAGCCTCCAAGTCGCGAAGATTCCCCAGGGCCAAAGAATCCGCTATTGGGAAGTACACAATCATAAAAATACAAACCCCAGCACAAGAAAAAAGGGCAAGAAAAGCTGAGAAAGCAAGTGCTTCAAACAGAAAATCCTCTGGTTTAGATAAAACGGATAGCCCAAGTAAAAGAACCCTCAATGGAAGAAAACTAGAAACAGAGAATATTAATGTGTAGACTCTCTTCTGCAAACCCTTGTTGATGACCAATTCCAAAATCTGCGTTCCAAGCCAAAACAGGTAGACAGTTAGCATGGTGGCAAAAATCCCTAGGAGGATGGTATTTAGTAAAGGGTAAGTGCAGAGGGCAATAACATCAGCAGCAGCAGCATTTTCTAACATAAGACTAGCTGGGCTTGTAAAATAATGGGGCAATGTCTGCAAGGAGCCTTTATTCTTACGCAATTCTGGTCCAATTAGAATAATGAAGAGCTGGAGGGCAAATATGGGAAGGCAATAAAGGAGGACATATCCTGCAGTTTTTCTGTTCCATTTTCGACTTAGAATTCCTGTTTCCATCCTCTGTAGGGGTGCACGAAGGAGAAACACTAGGGTGAGGAATAAACAAGGTTCTGCAAAACCCAGATTTGAAACAATGTAGCCTTTGCAAACAGTTTCCTGCCATTTCAAGTCTAGGGAATTCAACACACTTCCGTCACGCCTTAGCAAACTCAACCGTACAATCTCACCAAAACCCCACCAGATTACAAACAAAATAAATGTGATTCGGACAATCCAAGGACCACTAAAATAAGTGAGTTGACTAAAGCCTTGATCACGAACACGAGACTGGAAGTAAAATGAGTAGGCAATGCAAAGGAAACCAAGAAAAATCAAGAGAGCAACTAGGCAAATTGTCACCAAACCGAATGCATCGGCAGCAGATTTCGACAGGGGCATTACCCGAAGCACAAATTCCACGCATGCTCTCTGCCAGCATGGATACAAGGAATCCTCCTCTGATGGTCTATATGTTTCCTTACCAAGATTAATTCTGAATATCGATAATTTCCAAAGTAGTATTAGAATCTAGCTTGTCCAGATTGCACTAACCAAACACAATCACAATGAGTAATAGCACCTTTCCTTTTACTCCAACAATGATGGTAAAGACATGTGAGATATCGCACATCAGACAGTCAAAACCAACTCCACTATGTTCACTTCAAAGTAAATTTGCAATGTAGCTTGGTTAAGTTATCCAAGCAAAACACCTATAACACAAAAAAGGGTTAAGTATTCCACACATGCACACACAAATAAGGTATTCAACAAAAAGCCAATAACATAATAAATTAAGAAAAGTTGAAATAAAGGAGAAAAAAAAACAAACAGAAACTTCTTTGAAGATGAATTCAAAAGGACCACCGCATGCATAAATGTCAAGGATATGCTTAAATATTATAGGCAACAATAAAGGACCATTTCACGAGATGAAGTAGAACACTTTTTTTCTTCATATTACAAACTTCACTTAACCTTCACTCTTAGACAAGCATGGCAGAAACTAAAAGTTGACACCGAAAATACAAATCACTTTTAATATATCACATTGATACACCGAGCCACAACCCCATTAATATTTCAAAGCAACCAAATTAAAAGCCACATGTACACACCTGGCACAATGTCATATGAACTTCATTAGAAAGTTTCTTTTTTTCCCATTTTAATTCATAAAACTATAACCCACAACCATTTACCCAAAACATACCAATATATAAACAAATGAACAGAAGGGTCTCTATTTCTCTCTATATATATGTGTGTGTGTATAATTTGATGCCTTATGGAAAAGAAAATTCCCGCATATCCCTTAAAAGAAATTTCTAAAATGAATAAAAGGCATAAAATGTACAACTCTTAAGATTTTTATATAAAAATTAATATAATATTTTTGGAAGTAAAGAATGAAATGGAAACTGTTATGCATATTATATATATCAAATATAGAAAGGGAACCACAACTTCATTTCCATACACATGCACAGTCTGGTTGATAAATGATAAAATTGGTTAGGCAGCGCATATTGCACATTTTTAATACACATGTAAATTCCTTACATGCAGCATATGTGGCCCAAATGACCGTAAGATCACCATAAAAGTTGCACCTGATGCATTCTACCTAGTAGCATAAGAGAGGCATAACTCCTTGACATTCAGTATCTGCCACAATAACTAAATACTTCCAAATCTTGAGACTCAATTGATGGCCCACATAGATACATATTAATAAACCCCATAATTTATTAAGTAGACTCAAAGGGAATCATAACAAACATTTTATCTAACTGGCAGACACAAAAGATACACTTGCAAATGAGTGGGGGGGAAAAAGAGAGCGCTGCTAAACCTCCAAAACCGACAATTGCACACACAAATTACAGTTAATAAACCCCTCCTATTTTATTACATCACCATTGTAACAATCGTACACATAGAAAGATGACACGAACAAAGATAGTTAATAAACAAATATTTCAGTCAGTTAAATAGTTAATACATGACCATTGATAGTTGAATAATTATCCCAATTGCCAAGTTGCTGAAACAAAAAGAGCGGTAATTATGAGTACATTGATCAGTAGTCCTAGTTGAGCAGTCCACAACGGAGAAAAAATTCACATCTCCATGTTCTAAATAAATAGCACGGATTTTGTAAATTTCCGAAATAAATTTGATAACACCAAGGTTTAAGTGATCTGCTGTCTTCAATTTTAGATAAATTTGAGGAAAAGCAAAAGCTGCATGATGAAATGTTCAATTTTGTTCGTTCTTTCCCCCATTTCTCAGCAAGCAAGCCCACACTAACTGATAACCAATGCACAAACTAATATCTCGCATTAATCAACATTACAAATCTAGGCATTCTAAGTAACACATTGGAAAAATAAGTGTCAGCTCATGAATAATTGTAAATGCAATATACCATCAAACAACAAAAATCATTTTATAACTACATAACAAAAAAGCTCAAAAATAAATAAATAAAAACTTCAAATCGCCAATAGATAAACATGCACAAAGAATACTACAATAAAAAGAAGAGAGAATAAGCTGTAAGCAAACAAACATCCACAAAAAATGCAGAAACCCTAAAATCGAATAATTAAAATATGAAAAAGGAGCAAAAATCAGCAAAAAGCAAATCAAACAATAGCTTACAAAGCAGATAATCTTGATCCGGTGAAAGACGACGCAGAATCCAGGAATGACAAAAGGGGATCGAAAAACCCTAACTTCAACACACACACACACAGAATGCAAGAGAGAGAGATAGAGAGAGAAACACTAGAGAAGGAGAGGGAGAGAGAACGTAGTTAGGGGAATAGGTGAGTGGGACTTTGTTGGTGACAGGCTGTCTCCAGCTGTGTCGTCCGCAGCTGTAGGTTCGGCTTTGAGACTTCGCTTTGGATTTACCGAACCTACGTGGCCGTCCCTTGGTGCTGTTTTACGGCGAGTCGTCTTTTTCTGTTAAAATCGTAAAAAAAATGACAATTTAATATCTGATCCTTTAGTATTTAAAAATTTATTAATTAATTCTTTTATTAATTTTAATTATTAAAATATTAAATACTTTATTATTTAATTTTTATAATTTAAAAAAATTATTAATTAATTTTTAAATTTTATAAAAAATTTATTAATTCATCTATTTATATTGAAAAATTAATTCATCTATTTATATTAAAAATATTTATAATTTTTCTTGATAAAATATATATATAATACACTGTGACGGATTTCAGACCGGAATCAAAGATTAAATTTGACAACGGCTGCATGGTATCATTTCACCACTATCAGGCATAATCTTCCGCGGGACCTACTGTTGCCATTTTCTGCCACGTGGCACTGTGTGTGTTCTTGTTCTTCTCTTCCTTCCATTTCTATAACCATTATATCACCTGACGTTCCTTTCATGTCTCTGATCTTAAAAAGGAAAGATCACTCTATTTCTTGCATTTTCTGATTATTTCTCTCTTGTTTGTTTTTGTCTCTGTATAGAAGCCAAGAAGGCAAGAAAAGAAAAGAAACAGAACAACAGAAGCCAGTTAGAGTTGTCTTAATATAGACCCAGAAAAATCTCTTGGCTAATCGCGTTTCTAGCATCCTGATTTCTTCCTCTATGTTGATTCTATTCTTCTCTTATCTGTCTCATGATTCACATTTGCTGATTCCAATCCCAAATAGCATTGTTTTTTCTCTTGTTTTTTTTTTTTTTTTTTTTTTTTTGCATTGATTTGTAACCAATTTCATTCTTTCTGATTAGCAGAATTTACCAACACTAACCTAATGCGTTATTCATTATAATCTGCCTCGCATTTTAGAGTTTTTGACTTGATTTTGGTTTTAGCAATACTATCTCTCTTTCTGTTTGTTGTTTCTTATTCATTGGGATTCTGGTTTCTTGTTAATTTGGCAAATAGCTACAATTTTTCTACCATTGGACCATTCTGTTTTTGTTAGTATTCTTTTAATTTGGGAGATCTGGGGTCTCGTAGATTCTCAAAACAGGTTTCTCTAATGGCTTAAATTGCCAGATTTTTTTTTTCTTTTAGCTTGTCATAAGTCAAGAATTGGAAGTTTCAAGTAGTGCAATTTGATTGATGAGTTTTGGGGTTTAATGCTTGAAAGAACTGAGGTCTATAGTAACAGTCATCCTGATGAGAATACAAGAACGGTGGAGTAGAATTACAGGCTGCATTTGTTCGAAAGGTGCTCGAGCAAATGAAAATGTAGGAAAAAATGCTGCAAGCAAACAAGCAACTAAAACTAGCAAACTTTCAGTCTCTTCTTCCAAAAGAGATGAGGCTGCATTAGAGGTGGATGGCGCAACAAACCAACATAGAAATAACAATGAGAGCTCTACCTTTGTACCATCTAATGAGGATAACAAAAAATCTGCAAAGACCAGTGCTCTGAAGGCATGTAGGATATTGAGTCTGACCAGCGGGCAAAAAGGGGCACATGTTATTGCTGGTTGGCCTTCTTGGTTAACTGCTGTGGCTGGAGAGGCCATTAATGGATGGGTGCCTCGAAGGGCAGACTCATTTGAGAAGCTGGAAAAGGTCAGTTTGCTGCATGTATCTTTGATTGAGCATTCACGGTTTTGTTGTTTTTCTTTAAGCTGAAGTCAATGTTAGAGGTTTGCATAAAAAGCAATAGCTTGCTTATCAATGCTGAACATAGAACATCAGTCCTTAAAATTAATGTTTTGTTGCTTGGAAAGTTTTATCTTCTTCTATAAGTAGTGCCTATTAGAAAATGGCCTAGTCACAAATGAAGAAAGTACATAAATATTGGAAAATAAGTTCTTGAATTGAAAATAAAAAAAAAAAGCAAGGGAGAACTCAACTGGTTTCAGTTGACAGCCAAGTCTCTTCTGGATCCATTGTTCTCAATTGGGTTTAAACTGACAGTCTCACTGCTATTTGATGTGAAGTTTACAATGTGATGGTAAGGCTTGATTTTTTGCAATCTTTTGAATTAAACATACCTGAAAATGATGCAGGTTGGACAGGGAACTTACAGCAATGTGTACAAAGCCCTTGATCTTGAAACAAACAAAACTGTTGCATTAAAGAAGGTTCGGTTTTCTAACAGGGATCCGAAAAGTGTACGTTTTATGGCAAGAGAAATCACAATTTTGCGAAGGCTCGATCACCCGAATATCATGAAACTTGAAGGAATAATTACCTCAAAGATGTCTGATAGTTTATACCTTATATTTGAATACATGGAGCATGACCTTTCAGGGCTTTTGGCGACACCAGGAGTTCAGTTCACTGAAACACAGGTCCTTGCTCTTTCCTTTTGATTTCCTTTGTGGGATTATTTAGATAGAGTGTAACATCCACTAAATTTTAGAACATGCCTGTCAATAATAGACTTTTAATTGGCTTTCTTTTTCTTGATCCTCTGGATCTGCTTTTATGAATTCAACATCAACTTCAGAATGAAAATGGAATGATGACGCATCTCATTCAATGCAATTCTTTTCCATGAATTCCCTGTTGTTATTCTGGGTTAAACTATCAGGGAACTTTTCTATTTGATTATTGCTGTTCAAAGTATTCTTAAGTTAGATTTGATGCTTTCATTCTGCAGATTAAATGTTATATGCAACAACTACTTCTTGGACTTGAACACTGCCACAGTCATGGAGTTTTGCACCGTGACATCAAAGCATCAAATCTTCTGATTGACCAAAATGGCAATCTCAAGGTTGCTGATTTTGGGCTGGCAACATTTTTCTGTCTCCCACAAAAGCAGCCTCTAACAAGTCGTGTAGTAACATTGTGGTACAGGGCCCCTGAGCTATTGCTTGGTGCCACAAGTTATGGAGTTGCTGTGGATCTCTGGAGTACTGGGTGCGTTCTTGCAGAATTGTTTGCTGGGAAGCCTATTATGCCTGGAAGAACAGAGGTACTTTTATAATTGTACTAGTGTTGTAAGAATGTTTTTTTATTTTGGTATATACCATCCAATTAATTTAGATTCATATCGGACAGACCCATTAAAGAGGTAAAATGCTCTCTCCTAAGTTTTAAAGGTATTCCATACCTGAACTCGAGATTCCTGGTTAAGGAAGAACGTATCCTAGCCATCCCATATAGGGTTGTAATAAATTGATTTTACTAAATCTACTAATAAACAATGCGATCTTCTGCCAAAAATGGCAGTGATCTTACGATGAAATAGATTGTTAGCTATGCTGTTAATTTTACACAAAAGAGAATAATTATACATTCGCTGGATCTTTTTCAGCAGGCCACAAGATTTTTCCCTTGAGTGGCATCCATGGTTAATTGTCTGGCAATCTTGCATTATGGTCATTAAAACACTAGTGGTTTCGGCAGTAAAATATGACCGCTTAAAACAACAACTGTTATTATTGGAGGTTTGGTTTGACATGTCAATACATAACAGAAGATGATGTAATATATGCTCCTGATAGTTTCCTGAATCAACTTTGCTCAGAGAATCTTAAACAATACTTTGACTGATCATCAAGATCTTATTGTATTACCTATAATTTGCAGGTGGAGCAACTGCATAAGATCTTCAAACTCTGTGGCTCCCCATCTGACAGTTATTGGGAGAGATCAAAGCTAAAACATTCAGCCATTTCTAAACCGCAACAGCCTTATAAATGTTGTATTTCTGATACATTCAAGGACTTCCCTTCAACTGCTTTGGCCCTGTTGAATGTCCTCCTTGCAATAGAACCGGAGGACCGTGGAACAGCTTCTTCAGCAATTGGCAGTGAGGTAATCTAAGTTAAATTTGCTGTCCACTTCAATGGCTAGCCAACAGTGACCGTTAACTTTGCCTTTTTATTGTCCATTCTGCTGATTCTGAAGTTATGTTATTTGGATTTTGTTTTTCCTTCTCCAGTTCTTTACAACAGAACCTCTTCCCTGTGATCCTTCAAGTTTGCCAAAGTACCCACCAGCCAAGGATTTTGATACTAAAGTTCGAGATAATGACAGTAGAAGGCAAGAAATTTCTTAACTTAATCATGTTTTCACCTTGCCTCTCCTTCTGATAAGATCTGGAATTGCTCCCGGTTCTAATTACTAAAAACCAGTTAAATTGGCTTCTTTTTCCTTTTACTTTTGTTTATGATACCTGTTTTTCGTCAGGCAAAGAGGAACCGGAGGTAAACGACGTGCACTTGAAGCAATGAAAAAGAATTTCAGAGGAGCTAGAGCGGTTCCAGCACCAGATGCCAATGCAGAGTTGCCGGCCTCCACACAGGTAATTGAGTTCTTGCATGTTTCTCAATGTTTATGAAGAATTTGTTCTTGAGATAATGATTTATATTTGTGTTCATGCCAATACAGATCCGGAAAGGGCAGCCTAACACAGAAAGCATCAGTAAACAGCACAATCCAGCAGGATATGGTGGTTCTGACTTAACCTGTTGAGCCTCCTGAAAAAAATGTCAACTCCAACTCCAAGCAGTGAACACATCCTACAAACTTCGAATTGTCTTGTGTTATGAATGTTAATGAGCATGAGAATACATTGAATCCATGATGGCCAGAGGATCATTTTGATCCTCAATCTGGATGATTCTCCAAACGTTTATTGAGTTTGCCACAGGGTTACTTTCAAGCTGAAGGTTGGATGATTGCAGGAGGAAACATTGAGGATATGCTCAAATAATACCAGAAACAAATCCAGAAAGCCGTCTACGAAGCACATTCAGACAAGACCAAGACCAATAAAGCTTACAGTGAAGTTGGACATACAGAATCTCTCTTATTCCATGGGAGAAATGGCAGGTGACTCACCCTTGGAGTTGAAAGATAACCATTTATTGAGTCATCAGGGCACTATTGCAGCAATGCATAAAATCAGGTACTCTTACTTGAAAGGAAAATTTATTATTTAGTCCTTATATTATGGAAAAACTCATTAGTTGGTTTATTTATTTAAAAAAAAAAACATTAAAACGTTTTTGACATTTTAAAAAGTCTACTAATTAGTAACTCAATTAATTTTAAGCCGTTAAGTATTGCAAAAAAGTCTAAAATACTTCTGATAAGGATGAAATAATTAATAGACTTTTTAGAAATTTGAGAGACCAACTAATGAATTTTTTAAAACTATAGGGACTAAATAATAAAATACTTAACGACTAAAATTAATGGAGAAACTAACTAGTAACCTTTTTAAACATGAATATTTTAATGTATTTTTCAAAATTGAGAGACCAATTGATAAGTTTCACCGTATCATAAGAACTAAATAGTAAGTTTCCTTGTTCAAAATTTGACAAATCTCACCTAGAAGGAGACTCAAAATGTTATTCACTTTTGTGGGGTCACCACATCAGATAGTTTTCTGCATCACAATGAGTCTCAAATCATGAGAATGTTTCAGATACTTCAGGAATGTGATTAGTTGAAAAGCCAATTGAATCCATCACCATAGTGTTAGGGTGAAGATGGTGGATCAAATGATGCCTGTAAACTATTTGGCTCCAAAAGAGTAAGAATCTCTCTTTGCTTTTGACATTGGATCAAATGATGCCTGTAAACTATTTGGCTCCAAAAGAGTAAGAATCTCTCTTTGCTTTTGACATGATTCAGTTTCCGAGTTATAATTTGTACAGCTGAAATCTGCATTTTGTTTTGCTCTTCCAATCAATTTTTCTCATTCAATGTACAAGTTGACAACAATCTAATGGCTTCTTATATTGTGGGAAAGCTGCTTCTTCTTCTTCTGTCTAACTTTTATACAGTTTGAATGGCTTCAGCTGTCTTGAGAAAATGTTTATATTTATCATAGTGGATTATAATGTTTATTTGTTAATAATATTGCTATTTTATACTGATAAATTTTTAAAAATAAATTAAAATAATATAAAGGAGAACTTCTCTCAATGCATGGAAGGTTATTGACATTAAATAATGTAGTATTTGAATTGCTCAATCACAATAATTTCTGTCTTTATACTGTGTAACCAATTCAGAAGAAAATAAAACAAAATTTCATTATTTATTACTTTTTAAGTTCTACAGTATATAGAAATTTATTAGATATTCCATCGATTTTTAAAAAATATATTAAAATATTTAAAAAATTCTAAAAAGTCTATTAATTAGTCAAACCGTTAAATATTGTAAAAAAATCTAAAATATCTTTAAGTAAATAAATTAATTAGTAATTCTTTATAAAATTAATAGACTAATTAATAATTTTTTTTATATACCACAGCTATTAAAATAGTAAAATATTTAATGGTTAAAATTTATAAAATGATTAATTAATAGATTTTTTAAAATTTTAAATATATTTTAATGTGTTTTTTAAAATTAAAGATTGAAATAATGAATTATTATAAAAATTAAATAATAAAATTTTTTTATTTATTTTATTAAAATTGTTGATAGCAGAAAGTAATCATTTCTCATAAAGTAAATCTCCAAAAAACAAAATTGCTTCAAAAACATTCCTGAATTTGGAGTTCCTCAAATGATTATTTATTCATTATGAGTTACGACTTTTCTGATTTTTTTTTTTTTTTTTTTTGAATAAAAAGGAAAATTCAGCTATAAACACATCCTTTTCAGCACCCTATTCACAAAGAAATTTTTTTTTTTCTTTTGGTAAACAATCACAAAGAAAAGTTAACTTAGCAAAGTGGGGAAAGAAGAGGAGAGGCATGTCAACTTCTCTAAACCCATTTAACATTAGCCATGCAACAACAATTAAATCATAGCAATTCAACAAATGAATGAGCTAATCCAATGTGCATTGTCTACAACACACCACCTAACTTGCAGATCTACGAAAGCTTGCTTCCTCCAAAAACTGGGGAGCTATCTAGTCTTCATCAATTACCCACTATTTCTTCCCTTCATGTCTAAGCATGAGGAAGAGCGGTCAATAATATTCGATTTAAATCAAATTAATTAATCAAATCGAATAAATAGTATATCAACTTGAAGTTTTTTTAAAAAAATTATACTTTTCAATTTAAAATTTATTATTTTTTTATTTATATCATTTAATAGTTATTATATTAAAATTAAAACACTTCAATCTAAAATAAAATTTTATTAAAATCTCAATCCATAAAACTATATCAAATTAGAACGATTCGATATTTTTCTTTAGTTCGATTCAGTTCGATTTTAAACCTAAACCTAATGGCCATCCCTTTCAACAAGTAATCAAACTATATTCTGTTCTCCACATCTCAACTCACCCTTTCAATTCCTCCAACTCAAGACCACCAAATTTAACCTTAAATACATCTTCAAAATCCCAAACACCAATCTCCATCATTTCCTCCATTTCAACCCTAAGAAGAGAAAAAGAGCACTTCTTGAGATACCTCCTAATTTCTCCCAAATAACAACCCAAAAAGACCAAGAATAACATGAGGCCTAAAAGCCAACAAATCTCCAACCTTAGGCTTCTCTTCTTTGCTGTTTTCCTTGCATTCTTTCTTCTATTTTTCTTAAGATCAAACATATCATTTCCTTCCACACAAAACTCATCTCCCATTTCAAAGACCTTTCAATCCAAAACCCAAATCCATGAAGAAGCAAATGCAACAAGCTGCTCTCCAACTTGCACTAAGATCCCACATTCTCTAGCTAAAGCTCTTATCCATTACACAACCTCAACCATTACCCCACAACAAACACTCAAAGAAATCTCAGTAACAGAAAA
Organism: Manihot esculenta; assembly: GCF_001659605.2. Classification (NCBI taxonomy): domain Eukaryota; kingdom Viridiplantae; phylum Streptophyta; class Magnoliopsida; order Malpighiales; family Euphorbiaceae; genus Manihot; species Manihot esculenta. The sequence goes on along the minus strand of NC_035167.2, from coordinate 2,836,239 downwards.
AGTTTTAGAGAAGAAATGTCCATGCAATTTCTTGGTTTTTGGGCTTGGCTATGACAGTCTTATGTGGAGTACACTTAACTATGGAGGAAGAACAATTTTCCTTGAAGAAGATGAGGCTTGGATTTCACAAATAAGAAAGAAGTTTCCAATGTTAGAATCTTATCATGTGAGCTATGATAGTAAGGTGAATCAAGCAAATAATCTCATGGAGGTAGGCAGAGGACCTGAGTGCAGAGCAGTTAATGATCCTAAGTATTCTATGTGTCAACTAGCTTTGAAAGGGTTGCCAAGTGAAGTTTATGAGATAAAGTGGGATCTGATCATGGTTGATGCTCCTACAGGGTACTATGAAGAAGCACCAGGAAGAATGAATGCTATATATACTGCAGGAATGATGGCTAGAAACAGAGCAGAAGGAGAGACTGATGTGTTTGTGCATGATGTTGATAGAGAAGTGGAGGATACATTTTCTAAGGTTTTTCTTTGTGAAGGGTACATGAAAAAACAGGCAGGGAGGTTAAGGCATTTCAATATTCCTAGCTACAGGGATGCCCTTGACAGGCCCTTTTGCCCTGAGTAGATTTCTGTTATATGTATTTTTCTGTCATTGCTTTGTTGTCTGCCATTTTTACCATTTTTAGAGGAACTTGGTGGTCTGATTTTGGCACAACATGTGGGTTCTTGGTGAGAGATATGGCCAATGGGATTAACTGCAAAGTGATGAAAAAACAAATGGAGTTCCCAAAGTTGAGTGGAAAAAAGCAAGAAAAATAAAACCCAACTACTGGATTTGCCAGTTTTTTTTAATTAGATGATTATATATATATGCACCATACTTTTTTTTTGTTTGAATTTAGCAAGAATAGTTCTTATTATAAGGGGTAATTTGTAGAAAAGATGTCTAATTTCAATTTTGTGCTAAAAAGATTGGCAGAAAATTATAGGTAAAAATCAATAATGCAATGAATATTTTAAATAATTAATCCAACATAACAGTTGAGTAATCTTTCGGAGAAAGCAAAATCTATGGCTCACCAGATGGGCAATTCGCTTTCCTCTCTCTTCATTTGACAGATGAGCTAATATGAAGATTCACTCTCTAAGTAACCATATTAAATTTGACATATTTTCATTAAAATAATTCAAAACAATTAAATAACTTTCTCAAACTGCTATTTTTTTTTAAAGCAAACACATTAAAACCATAATTCCAAACAAGTTATTACATTGCTTAGACTATCCCTTGCATTACATTGCTTAGACTGTCACAAGCACCATTAGCTGTAACATTTCTCCTAATTGTCATTAGTTCAAGTCACCCACTTAACCAGTATTGATTGAATTCTTTAATCTATCAAAAGCTTATCTCTAATTAAGTAGATCATAGAACCTTAAAAATCTACAAAAAACAAAAAAAAAATTAGTGAATTAGATTTCCATGATACGAGTAAGGAGATTCACAAACTTCATACTTTTGACTTGGCCTTCAAATAAGAGAGTAGCTGCTACAGATTTTCCACCAGAAATGTAGTTTTCAAAATACAAAACTTCTATAATCCATATAATAAGATGGAACAAAAAAATAATTAACAAAAAAACAAAAGGACACTTCAAGTTTTTTGCAGCATAACATGATTTTCCAGACAGAATGAGCTACTTCCAGAAGCAAATTCCTCACCGAACCTCGATTCGTTCCCATTTACTTTTCCGCCAAGGTAGTGCATATAACAATATCATCAGCTCTCTGATCTAAATGCCGAACCCTTCCGTCTTGTTTCTGTGTGTGTTGTTGTCAGCTACTGTTAATACAGAGAAAAAGAGGGACTATCAGGGCATTGAAGGAATAACACCAACAATAAATAATCAAAGAAAAGACCCATCAGAGTCTAAAAAATATCTAAGTTTTGTATTTGGAGATAGAGATGTTCCAATAAATGCAAGTGAAGAATTCACTCACCTGGTCAAGAAGATGGCAGTTGGGTTACCAGGTGAAGGAGGATTCTGATTCAGCAGTGACGAATAGGAACCAGCTTTAGAAATAGCATCAGGGTTCGCAACAGATAATACTTCCACCTCTTCAAGCCCAATTTGTCTCTTAATCAAATCCAAGTTCTCCTGAAGGACCTCAATCTCTCCAAATGGCAGCCTCAGATCCAAGGCCTGAGGCCCAATTGAAATGGCCTCATCCTTTTTGAACCTCAAGAAAGGCATACAAAGTTTTTGTGTTTGTTTAAAAGTTGTGGACTGGCCAACAGAACTATTCTTTAGTGCCTCCATTATCTCTCCATCTGGAGCAAAAACACGGGTCTTGTAATCGAATTTGCTTTGAAGTATCCTCAAGCATTCTGCCTTCCATCCATCGAATTCCTCGTTCACATATATCAAACCCGTTATCTTGCTTTCAGTTAGTGTTGTGACTGGAGCTCCCTTCTTATTGCCCTTCTTTGAACCTAAAAGTTGCTTTTGAAGCAGCTTCCTCATCAGAACAATTGAGTCCTGCAAGTACTTGTTGGCAGCCTTCAAAGTTAGGTCAGGAGAACCAGCCATAGGCCAGCCTGCTTTCACCACAAAGCCATTCCTCTTCAGAAGCTCCCTCCAAACGTATTCTGCGTAGTGTGGACAGATAGGAGTAATAAGCCGCGTCTGCACATCCATAAAACGCCATATTAAGTCACGATTCATGCCCCCACTGCCACATGAGAACCTGTACTCATCCCTGGCAGCTTGCAAATCATAAAATCCAGTTTTCAGCGCTTCTCTAAACATGTATTCCCGGTAATTTTTCTCAGTCATTTGGACTGCAATATTCATCTCATTTGCAAACACTCGATCAGCATAAGTAGATGGGGGACCTGTTCTCAGAGATGATTCTGCAGCCAGAACCTCTTCCATCCATGCAATCTCTTTAGTGAGGCGGAGGATTGCAGCATTTGAAGTTTCAAACACAAAGTTTGCATCATCAACGCCATCCCCAGCATCAGCAAGAGAGAATCGTGTAGCATCAGCAGAAAATTCCTCAATAGCCTGCCGGATTGTCCTAAAATTTCCTGTAGACTTGCTCATCTTTTCAGAATTGAGCATAATGTGCCCGTTACACCTGAATCCACGAGGCCAGTGGTGCTTGGCCATGATTGCAGTATGATTGTAAATGCTGAATGTCAAATGATTCTGTATGAGGTCCTTACCAGAGACTCGAAGATCAAATGGGTACCAATATTCGAACTCCTGCTTCATCTTATCAAGTATAGATGAAGGTATAGCAGATGATTTGGGGTATGGGCCACCGCAGATGATAAAATCCCAGATCTCATCAGTCATTTGCTCGGGCTGAATAGGATGAGACTTGCTTGTACCATACATGTCATCCTTATGAAGCAGGTGGGCAACAGTGTAATAAGCCATGTAGATAGTGGAGTCAGACAAGGATTCAACAAGGAAATCTTTATCCCAGGGAATGCGAGTCCCAAGCCCAAAAGATCGCGAACAAGCCCACTGATTTAACCAGCTCAAGGTGTGCTCAAAGCCATGTCGTGTCTCATCAGAGTAGAGATTCATATTCGATAAGCATTCCTCAGCCAATTTCTTCCATTCTTCTTCCCCATATGTAATGTACCATTGGTCAGTGAGTGCCACAACACATTCATCACCAGACCTTGACATAACCCGTTTCTCAGGTTCACTATACATAACTGCCTCGCCAGTCTCAATGAGCTTGGCCTTAATTAATGGTTTTGCTTCTTGAACTTTTCTCCCTGCAAACTCTCCAACAACCATTGTTCCCTCCGTGAATCCTCTCAGGTATGTTAACCTCTTTGCTTCTGCAAGTTTCTCTTTCTCATTTTGGCTCTTAATTTTCAGATCCACACAGACTTTTTCTGCTGCCCTATCTCCAAATTCTGGAATATTGATGATTGGTACAATATCAAAGGGCAATACCCATTCATCTTTCACACCATACTTTGCCCTGAAAGCCGGTTTTGCTTTCAAGTCATGCAAAGCCATATAATCATCAGGGGCATCACTAGGTACACTAGTCACAATCCCAGTGCCTTTGTCTGTCAGAATGGTCAGCATGGGAAGAGCATATATGACCTCATTGAAAGAAAGGGGAGACTTCAAGCGAAGACCAATAAGATCATAACCAGTTAGCTCAACCAAGCAACTAGTTTTCTGGGGGAACTTTGAAAAGTTCTGATAGGCAAGGTTGAGGGCTGCTCTCTCTGTGAGGATGAACACATCCGTCTCATTGATTTCGAAAGCTCCATATTTACCATCAGGCAAGACCCACGCATTCGTTTGTCCATACATCGTCTCCGGTCTCAATGTAGCTGCAGCTAGAAACACTCTTTTCCCTTCTAAAGGCCCCAGTTTCACAGGGAAAGGTGGCAACACCTCCATCTTTATGAGGGAATATTCTTGGGGCTGCACACCTTCACCACTTGCCCTGTCATGATCTGCACATGGCTGGCCATCCAAAGGAGAGTAAATTGTGTAGCGCACATCTTTGACAATCTTACCCATGGATTTTAGTTTCCTCATCTGCCACTGCACAAAAGAATCAAAGTATGGGTTTATATCTGTAGTGACAAAAGAGCGTCTCCAATCACAGCCCAAGCCAAGAGCCTTAAGATCCTCCATGGCTAATGGAGGAAAGAACCTCAGCCATTCGTATGGATCTTGGAACTTTGATATCTCACTGTCAGAAAGCCCAAAACTGCGCATAATTTCCCACTGAAACATTTGTCCCCCTGATTTTGCTGCAGCCTTGGACTTTTTGCCCTTGAACTTATCTAATGGCACACTTCCATGATCATCGTCAGGTTCTGGTTGTGACTCTTCTTGCTCCTCCACTTCTCTAGCAAAATCAGGCGGATCACCAAACTGTTGAATCTCCCGACGAAGTTTATCAGCTGAGGCCTTGATAGGCATACCAGTGCAGTGAAAACCAAATGGCAAGAGCACATTAGCACCCCGTAGTCTATGATAAGCAGCAGCAAATTCAAGCTTGGACAACGAGAATGCATGTCCAAGATGCAAAAATCCATTCATGTAAGGAAATGGAAAGTTGCCAAAGAACTTCTCATCTGGTACAGGAGGCTTTTCGCCAGGTTCAGCCCTGAACACATCTTTCTCATCCCACCAGCCTCGAACCTTCTGCTCAATCTCCAAGAGACGGTCCCTCCTTGCAAAGCTCTTTGCACTGTCTGTTGCCATTTCACAAAATTGATGGGCACTGCAATTAAAAATATATATATACTAAGATCAGTATGTAAGCCAAAAACAAATAAATTTTGGCATTGAAGGTACAGCTAAGTGCAAACCAGTAATCAACTCCCTCACTAATAAAACAAGCATTCATGTGATCAATTTTGGCATACATCAAACTAACAAATTTTTCTAATAAATTAACTTAAATATGCTTATATTATAGGGAACTTTTCAAACTTAATACAGTAAATTACATTAGATTCCTCCTGAATCATACAAAATTGAAGGCCAAACTATCAAACTTCACATCCAAACGATTCATTTTGTAAGTCAAAACGAGATATAGAAGCAAACTAACCAACGATTTTGACAACCCAAAATAATTCATTTTCCTTCTCGTCTAAACACACATCAATAAAGCTAAATATCAGAAAATGAAGAACAATTTCCAATTAAAACCACTAAATAATCAATTAACAATCCATATAAAACATCACTGATTTAAAAAATTACATAGATGATGGATCATAAAGCAATTACCTCTGCTTCACGACCGATTGGCGAAGGGCATTCCGATGAAAGACTTGAACTTTGTGCTTGAGCAAATTAAGAGCCAGCGAGCGAGAATTGGAGACTATTTTTGTTCGACCACAGAGAGGAGAAATATACTTTTTGCGGCTTTGAAACTGGTTGAAGTTGCTGTGGTTTGCGGAAGTATGACAACAACAGAAACTAGGGTTTATGGAAGCCCAAGATTTTATTGGTCCACGTGTCCTCCGATTGGATGCCTTTAAAGGGGTAGAATATCGCGAAAACTAAATTTCTAAATCCGTTATTTATATAAATAATGTCCGAATTCATTCTAAATTTATTAAAAATTAATTTAAATTATTCAAATTGATCTCAAATTTAATTATTATTATTTAAATAAAATCTAAATTTATTTAATATTATATATTTTAATTAATAATTTATATAAAAAATATTTTTCGTTAATAATTTTTATTTAAAAAATTTAATATTTTTAAATAATATTTAAATTTAAATTTTTAAATAAAAATATATAAAAAAATTATAAATATTATTATAAAATATAGTTTTATATTAAATTAATTATAAACCAATTCGTAATTATATAAATACTAATTAATTTTTTATGTAGGCTTATTGTGTCAATAGTCTATGGGAAAATATTTTTTAAAAAAATAATATTATGTTCTTTATTTTAATATTTTACACACTATATTTTAAAATTTTAATATTTTAGCCACTATATTTTATATTTAATATTTTAGTTATTTAAAAAATAATTAACAAAAATTTAATGGATGGACTTTTTCAATTTGATGTAATCAAAATAAAAAAGATTAAATTATTAAATTTTAAATAAAAAATTATAGATATTAATTTTGACATAATTCAAAAATATAAAAATAATTTTTATTAATTTATATAAATCGAGTTTAGGGAAATCTTTTATCAAATTATTAGATTGCGTATGCCAGTAAAAATAAATATGTTGATTCTTTATTAAAGGTTAAATAAATTTTTTTTTTTTGCCAATTCTTATGCATCTTTTATTTAAGGTTAAATTAGTCATAAATCAATAAAATACTTTTTTTAGTAATAAAATATTATATTTTCTAATATTAAATAGCAAAAAGAAAAACACAAAAAACATGAAACCACAAATCCAAAAACAATTCACAATAAATTTAAAGGGCATTAAAGACTTTTTCACGTAAATAATCTTAAATACTCTTCATTTTTATTAGGGTGAGCGGTTCAAATTGAAAAATTTGATCGAATCAAATTGATTTAAAATTTTGATTCGATTTTTTATATATTTCAATTCAGTTTGATTTTTAATTTTAAAAATTTCAGTTATTTCGATTCGATTCGGTTTTGATCATAAAAAAACCAAAAAAATTGAATTGAATCGATTAGTGATAATAATATGTTTTTTAATAATATAGAGAAATTAAATTATATTAAGATTAAAATATTTTAATTAAATTTTAAAATATTAAAAATAAAGTGTAAAAAATAAAAAAATTATTAAAAATTGAAACCGATCAAACCGAACCGAATCGAACTGAATCAGATTGATACAATTCAGTTCAGTTTCTGACTAAAATCAATTCGGTTCGATTTTTATAAACACTAAAATTTCGATTTTCGATTTATTCAGTTCGATTCAGTTTTAAACTGAACCACCGAATGCTTACTCCTATTTTCCGCCTAATTAGAGGCAAATATTTTAGGGTACAATTTATTTTCATTTTTCTCTTTTAATGATTGTCCAAATAAGAGAATTTAATGGGATTTTTTTTTCTTTTCTCCCCAATTCCTTCCCTTCAAACAAAGCATTAAAATATATAATTCAAAAAGGATAATATTAATTTAAAATAGAAATAGCAATTAAATTATCTCATGATTAACAAAATAGAAATAACCAATTCAGGTATTTAATCTATGATATAAGCATATTTTTCTTCTTTCTGTTTCCATTATTGTTTTTCTTCTCTTTTTACTCTTCTTTTATTTCCATGTTTTTCATGTTTAGTTGTGGTTTTGCCATATGCAATTTCAAAATTTTAATTTCCATAAATAACGGAGAAAAAAAAAACATAAAATTGTGAAATTAAAATAACAAAAAATTTTAAAAATCTTTGATATTCAACAAATTCATAATAAGATAAATGAAAAAAAAATTACAAAAATATAAAAATATTAGCAAAATTTTATCTAATATTGAGCTCGGTTACTGAATAGTTTAAATTCAATTTTTTAATTATTTATTAAGAATTTTAATATTTTAATTTAATTAATTCAATTTAATTAATTTAATAAATCATCGAAATAATAAATAAAAATAACAAATAAAATCCTGATCGACACCATAAGAAAATCATCCAACAAGATAAAATCACCAAAAACCATATAAAAAATAAAAACCATATAAAAAATAAAAATTTGAAATCTAAAAGCAAAATCAGCGCTCGATGAAAGGGAACGTAAAACGGTGGACTGAGTGGATTTGATTTAAAATTAAATTAAATAAATTAAAATTGAAATTTTAATATTTATAAAAATTAAATTAAATTAATTTTAATTAAAAATTAAATAAAATTAAATAGATTTAATTCAGTTTAATTAAATTTAATTTATTGATTTAAATTTTTAATAAATTTTTTATTTTTACACTTTATTTTAATATTTTAAAATTTTATTAAAATATTTTAATTTTAATAGAATATAATCTCTTTATAATATTAAAAATAACATATTATTAGTTTGATTTAATTTTTTATTTTTTTATAATTAAAATTAAATTCAACTAAAATAATTAAAATTTTTTAAATTAAAAATTAAATTAAATTAAATTAAAATAAATAAAAAATTAAATTAAAATTTTAAATTAATTTAATTTGATGAATCTTTTCAATTTAGACTAAATACGACTCTATAATTTATAATTGTTCATCAATTTAGCGAGTGCAATATAGTTGATCTAATTGAAAATCAAACCGATGCAAGTCTCACTATAAAAATTATCTATCAGAGGTGGAGCCCAACTGTCAAACAACAAAGATAGCGTTGTTCATGACATCGTGGACAGCCACGATGATAATGAAAAGCCCAGCTTCGAATATTTTTAATTATTATTTACTTATGTACTAACTATGATTATTAGTTTAAAAATAAAATAAAATTTCGCCTTCTCTACTGTAGCCACTCTCTGCCCGGCGACTGCCCTTTAACCTCTCTCTCTCTCTCTTACGCTTTGCTTTTCTTTCTCGAAGAGAAACCCCGAGAAAATTACTCCACTGGATTTTACACTTCCGAATCATGAGCAACGAATAGTAAGCCCTATTTTTGCATTTCTTTCTCTCTTTCTCTTCCTAGATTCGCATTATTGCTTACACTTGTTTTTCTGTTGCTATTTTTTCAAGCGATTATCTCTTTAAGCTGCTGCTAATCGGAGACTCCTCCGTTGGAAAATCGTGTCTGCTTCTTAGATTTGCCGTGAGCTTGACTTTTCTTGACTTTGCTGTTTTTTCATAAATTTGTTATTTTTTTTAATTAAATGTAAATAATTTATGCGTGTAATTCAGGAGATAAGTGAAATGAGTTAGAGCTTGAGCTTTTAGTATTTATGTAATATTTAAAATTGAGCTTTATCTGTGTTTCTTAAATTCTCAGGACGATTCTTATGTGGACAGCTATATCAGTACTATTGGTGTTGATTTTGTGAGCTTCTCTACTCTTTCTTTCTCTGCCATTTTTATTTATATTTGTGTATTTTTCATGACTTGTGCGTGAAAGTTCAAGCAGCGTTAATTTGTTGATGATTTTGTAGAAAATCAGAACTGTGGAGCTGGATGGCAAGACAATTAAGCTGCAGATTGTGAGTAACTCAGGATCTAGCTCTGTTTTGATATTTATGTATATGTTGGTTCGGGGTTCTATGATAGAGATCGTCAATTTGTTAATAAGTACATGCTTAAACAATCAAGTTGGCATGGATTTCACTTTTCAGTCCCTAAGAATTGTCTGGAAAAGTTGCATTATTGTCGTTTCAAATATGTTTCATCTTCATCCCACTTCAATTTTATCTTTTCTCTTTCTTTTTTCAGTGGGATACTGCTGGACAGGAGCGTTTCCGGACTATAACCAGTAGCTATTACCGAGGTGCACATGGGATAATTGTAAGGAATTTTGGCTTACCATTGTATGGAATCGGAAAAACTTATATTGTGATTGATCTTTGTGTCCTTGTAGCATAATCATGTTGGAATTTGATAGATCCTAGGCTCCTTGCAAATTACATTTTGTATGATGTTGTGGATGATGTAAATGCTGCTAATGTGATGCAATTAATATTTGGCTGCACTATCTCTGTAGCAGAGAGCCCTGTGAAACAATCAATTCTAGCAGAGAGCCCTGACATCCCCCTCCCATTCTCCTCTCTGTGTCTCTGACCTCCCATTGATGATGGTCGATGCTTATTTATCACACAAAACTGCCCTGCTATTTTTCTCCGCAGAGAGATGGCTTAGATTAAAATCATTCCTCCATTCCTTTCAGAAAATAAACTTGATTTTCTTTCTGCTTGTGCTTTTATTATTATTATTATTATTATCACATATGATTATGCTGTTGTATTTTTTGGAGCTTACTAATGTGCATTGTTGGGTCCAGCTTCCTGCCTCACTGCTTTATGATCCCTTTTCCTTCACTTCTTTCTGATTTCTTATTTCTTTATGCTGATAATGAGTATATTAACTGTTGTTGGGGATCTTATGGCATGATTTTTTGAATTTTACATATGTACCACTTTACATTGATGATGTTTTGATTCCTAACCTCCTATATGAAGTAATTTTAAGGGCCTGAGACCTCTGATTTTTGTGGTGATTGTCACAGATAGTCTATGATGTTACTGAGATGGAGAGCTTCAACAATGTCAAGCAGTGGTTGAATGAGATTGACAGATATGCAAATGATAGCGTGTGCAAACTTTTAGTTGGAAATAAATGTGATCTAGTTGAGAACAAGGTTGTGGACACACAAACTGCAAAGGTAGAGTTGGTTACATTTGTTACCTCGTGCATTCTTTTATTTACAGTTTCTTCTCACCAAGTGTGCTTAGCAATGGGAAGCTCTATGCTGATTCTACATGCTAATCTTGCCTAGTAATTTATGCTCCTACTTATTAGCAGATGGTAAATACAAAAATGGTCGCCAGAGTATTTTGTATACATTACCAATTACTTGGTCATTGACATGTGAAATCAGCCGTGTTTCAGAAACAAAAAGCTTTTCTTTTTGCTTAATCTTATGAAAAAGATGCTTTGAACCACATTTCTTGCAATGATGGAAAAATTTCTCTTAAAGTTTTATTTTGGCATAGCCATGGCTTTCCATATCAACAGGGTATGTATGCTCTTGTATTTTAATATGTAAAGAACAAAGAGATCCTTTTGATGTATATGAATCAAGTTTTCTTTTCCCGTTGGTTTCAAGTTTGAGTGAAGTGCTGACCTTTGAGGTTGATTAATTGAGCCTGAATTATTGTGACTTCTGGTTTAATTTTATACCTTGCTTTTTGCATCTGAATGAAATGCAGGCATTTGCAGATGAGCTTGGAATTCCTTTCCTAGAGACGAGTGCTAAAGATTCGATTAATGTGGAGCAGGCTTTCTTGACCATGGCTGGGGAAATTAAGAAAAAGTAAAACTGCTGATGAACTTTGCTACTTTTATTTCATGTGCTTTTTAAAGAAAAAAAAAAATTGTGAATGTTAGTTGGTCTTGGAAATTATTATTTATTATTCAAATACTTTGATATCTTCATCTTTTACCTGCTTTGGATTTATTGATTTGCTATATTCAACATAATTGTATCAAATGTACGTTTGCAAATTGATTCACGGAGAGCTCGTGAGAAGTGAATTAGGTCCTTGTCCCATATTGTAGAAATGGAGTGTTTTCATATTGGTCTTTGCACCTTTGAGATGTATGTGTGTATATATATATATATATATATATATAGAGAGAGAGAGAGAGAGAGAGGGGTTGAGAGAAATAATTCATTGTTAATGCTCATCTTTTGATTTAACAAAATTGTGCAGATTGGGTAGCCAGCCAACTGCAAGCAAATCAACAGGAACTGTTCAAATGAAGGGACAGCCAATCCAGCAGAAGAACAACTGTTGTGGTTAGCCATTTACGTGTATTTTAATGTCCTGTCATAAGATTGTTATAATTATGTTGTGGACGTTGTTATCATATGGATCAATTAGATGCCGTAAAATGTTGTGTGGTTGTCTGTGAAAAATGAAATTACATTTCCTTGAAAAAAAATGGCCATTACCACGCTATTTGCCCCTGTAAAGTAGGGTGTTTACAACCCTATAGTGTTGCATCAGTCAATCTCCTAGCATGCTTTTTTGGTTGAATATATACTTACACTTCTATGTTAATACTTACTAACCTATTGAACTTTTGAATTAAAATTATAATCTATTTAACATCTGAATTTAAAAAAACATAACAATTAAACACAAATTAATCATAGTATCGATAATTTATAAGAAAAAAATAAAAAATTGATCATATATACTGATTATGTTTTAAATTTTGCTAATTATACTTTGAATTCTTATAAATTGATGAATTAGACTAATAGAATTTTATTATTTTACAAAAATTTAGAGTTCAATAAGTAAAGTTTAGCTATAAGTTAAATTATTTTTTATTTTTTTAATGATATAATTAATTTGTATTTAATCTTTACGGTTTTTATAAGTTTAAGAGTTTAATAAATTTTAATTTTAATTAAGTATATTTAATAAATTAATATAAAATAATATAGAAGTGTAAATATATATTTAACTAATTTTAATTAAGTGTAATTAATAGATTGATGTAAAATAATATAGAAGTGCAAGTATATATTTGATCATGTATTTTTTCCATACAACTTAGCCAAATTTTGATTATATGCCGTTTATCAAAAAATAGCATTGGAAGGAACCAAATGAAATATCATTCAAATGCTACTCCTAGGCTTCTATTACTATTTTCATTTGCTTTTGAAGTATGGTTTTGATTGTGGAAATTATTGCCAAAATCAAAATTTGCATAAAAGATTAGATCTACCATCCCATTCTACATTTATAGTCTTGGATTGTACATTCATGGCTGTCGGTGTTTGCTTGAAATTCTAGAAAAGAACTATTCCCATGAAGCGTATTAGATGAATGGAACATTAGTGTGCCATGCTTGCTTAAATTTTTGTCAAGGGGCAATCATTACAGATTACAGCATTCAGAATTCTGAATGTCTTTCTTTTTCCCCCGTCCCTGCTTTTGTCAAAAAGAAGCATTCTCCATTTCATTCTCACAGTGACATAACTGGGTCAAAGCATTTATTTTGGGTGATGCTTTCAGCTGTATTCGCTTCTTCTTCATTGTTCTTTCGTCATAGTTTTTTATTCTCTTTGTCGTGAATTCAAATTTCAACACCATATTGTCAATGAAGGGTCCCGCATGTAATAATTGGCTTGATAGTGCCGTCAATTGGTATTTGGATGGCGAAATTATTAACGGTCTCATCCTACAGAACATCTTATTTTTCTACTCGTATTAAAAAAAATAATTTTTTATTAATTTTTAAAGCCATTAATTTTTAAAAAATATTAAATTTTATTAAATATTAATAAATATTTTAAATACTCATTTAGAAAAATAAAAAATATTTTAAAAATAAAATAAAATCAAATACAATTATAATATTCAAGTTATAAATTAACTTAAATGGAAAATAATTTTAAAATAATTAAAAAAAAACTAAAATTATAAAACAAAGGAAATAAATAAATACAAATACAGGCAACATCCTAGAATGGATTTAAGCTAATTTCCAAGAATTCAAGATGGAATTACCATGTCCCCAATTTGCAAAAGGGTGCTTAAGGAGAAAAAAGAGAAGAAACCATGGCAAAAATGTATTGAAGCAAAATGAATATATAAAGATACAACATCAAAACGATAAAAAGCTGTAAGGCATCTCATGCAAAATCCAACAACACATACGACAGTGAACCCAACAAGGGTGGTGTAAATTGATGTATTATTAAGAAGAAGAGCAGCAAGGTTTCTTATTATTACCCTCACCTCCTCCAACCACAATGGTCTTCCCTTCTTTGATATTGGCAGGTGCTTGTTCTTCTGATGAAAGTGATTTCTTACTAATTATCCGATATATTTCGGACAGAATTGTCTGGAAAGCCTTCTCAACATTTGTTGCTTCAAGAGCCGACGTTTCAATAAATGAGAGTCCTTCTCTCTCTGCATAACCTTGAGCATCCTCGGTAGCTACTGCTCGGAGATGTTTCAGGTCAGTCTTGTTACCGATTAGCATGATCACAATATTGGCATCGGCATGGTCTCTCAGCTCCTTCAGCCAGCGGCTGACGTTTTCGAATGTTGTTGGTTTTGTAACATCATATACTAGAAGAGCTCCAAGTGCACCTCTATAATAGGCACTGGTTATTGCTCTGTATCGTTCCTGCCCTGCAGTGTCCCATATTTGAGCTTTCACAGTCCTTCCTTCAACCTGAAAACAGTATATAACTTCATCTCTTTAGCAAAACAAGATGATGCTTTTGGACTTACTACGATGGATCAATCATGGATACTTGCCTTACATAAAAATACCGAAATTGAGGCGAAATGCAAATTTTCAAACTTAAAATTTGTAAATAACTTAGACTCTATGACTTAACAATGAGCTCTCATGGACTATAAGACATAACTCATCCTCTTGACGACTATCAAGGTCAGAAGGGTGCACATCACACTTCAATGAACTACTTAGGCAACATAAACAAAATAAAGAAGTAACATGGCCTGATTGCTTCAATAATATGTAACAATAAGGAATTGCATACAATTTATATTGATTCGACAAAATTCTGATTGATGCTCCATTCTTCAGAAGGAAGTTCTGAGAAACACGTATAGGGCAAGTAGGCATTGCCTCAAAGGTTCAAGAATAATGCAGCTAAGTCCTTAAGGCCGAAAACTCTCCAGAAGATGGTATTCCAATGATTAACAGGCTACTCATTAACAGCTTAGGGTCAAATATAAAATTATCTCACCATCTTACAAACATCAATAACTATATCAATTTCAAACAAAATACGTAAGAAATTAAAACTGAACATTAGTGTAAGTCGACTAATTCGGTATTTGTTAGTGTCATAACAAGCATACATCTCTCAGGCTAATTCTGCTCCTCCATTTCTTCAGTTAAGTCTCTAAGTAAGAAATTAACCGACCATTGTAAGTTTCCCTATCACAAAACCAGACAGGATTTCCTTGATGAAAATTACTGTCATGTCCTCTCAGTAGATACGTATGAGTATGACTAAAGAAACAGGCTCAAAGGCTTAATGCTGATGACTAAAGATACCACCATCTCTGTAGGCAAATTACAACAATCTCCTCACCAATTTTAACTGATCATATTATATTAAATACTTGCTACGATCAAATATTTGTTGTCAAATCTAGATATTGACTTTATGAATCAAGAATAGAAAATCAATAGGGAGATTCTCAAAATTGAAGAAAATAATATATATTCTGAAAATAAAAAGAAAATATCCCAATAATATATTTTGACAAATGCCGAATTATTATTCGGCTAATGATGCTTTACAATAAAAGACTACATTCTTATTATGTTATGTGGTTTTTTATGTTATTAATTATAAACTCTTAAATTATATATTGAAAATCCCATTTAAATTTAATCAAATATTTAATAATAAAAATGGTAATGAGTTAAATTAAAGTGTCATAAATTTTGACAACTGTAATTGGAGAAGTAAATTAACAAAACAAGGAAAAAGAAAAAGAAAGGAGTGGGAGAAGAAAAAAAGGGATAGGGGGAAAAGCTAAATAAAAGTTGTATACATACTTTTCACATTAAAATAAATTGAAATATTAAAATTTGAAACTATAAGATCTTGATAACCCTCTAGAAAAAAGAATGGGCGGACTCAATAGATTCAGATCAAATAAGATTCAGTCACGGCTTAGTTACATTTAAAATTCATCCCATAGATTCAAATCGGTAGAGTGAAAAATCAAATTGAATCCTAGGAATCAAATAAAAAATTGTAAGATTCTAACAACTATGTCTTAACATGGTTCACATTATTTTCCATGCTAGTAGAAATCTACGCAGAGGCAGAAGTTATGGTTTCCTATGTTCATTTTCAGAAGGCCTTTCATTGAGATCATTTGTGTTAAGATTTTTTATTTTTCATTTTTTTTTACTTCTCTTATCTTTTACTCTTTTTTTTTTCCTCAAAGAAAGAAAGAAACGTTGTTCCATTTTCACTCACATATCACAGAATTCCTATCACCAAAAGCATACACCAAGCCAATTGGCAGCAAAGATCACAAGTACCAACTCAAAACAATAACAATAATGATAACTAATAAGAAAACAAAACTAGATCTATTTCACATACTGGAGAAAGAAACTTGATAAAAAAAAATTCAAATTCGAGAGCAAAATCAGCATGCTTATAACTGATAAATAAAAGTAAGAACACCCATCAAAAACCAAGTCAGATCGAATAAAAAAACTCCAAATTCAACAGCATAAGATCAAAATTTTACTTGAAAAAGGACTGCCACAGACACAAATCGAACAAGATCAACAAAAAATCCCACTAAATGATACTCATACTTTTATACGAAGAAAATTCAAGAGAGATATAAAGTGTTTTAGTGAGAGAATAGAGAAAATACTTGAAGAGTACGAGTAGCAAATTCAACACCAATGGTGGACTTGGATTCCAAACAGAACTCGTTGCGAGTAAATCGGGAAAGAAGATTGGATTTTCCTACACCAGAATCGCCTATTAATACAACCTTGAAAAGGTAATCATATTCCTCATCTGGTCTCCTCGCCATTTCTTTCTAGGGAGAGAAAATCTCTGCTCCTTGAGAATCGGTTGCTTTAAGAAAACAATAGAAAATAAAAGAGAAAGAAAACGAAGAAGACAACAGTATCTGATTTTTTCTTAAAATTATATTTAAAAGAAATCTAAGAAATCCGAAATTTCAAAAATACCCTTGATGACAGCAATCCCGTGGGCCCGCTTTACTCCACTGTCAGTCTTCCAGTCTGTTTTAATGAGTTAAATGACGAATTTGCCCTTTGTCCTTCCAATGATTTGTGGTGGCACATGTATTAATGAAAAATGGGAGTAATAATTTTCATTTTATTAATTGAAATATATTAATTATATTAATTATTATTTTTTATTTTATTATTAATTATCATAATAAAACAAAAATTAGTATCACTTATCATTTCTTCACATTAATTTATCATTTAATTATGTGATAGTAAAAAATATTATAATTATTTATTTTTAAATTCTTATTTAAAAATTAAATAAAGTTATTATTGCTAAAATTTAAAAATATCAATTACATTTCTCAAGATTTGTAGTTTTGTATATAAATGTAGATTAATATAAATATTTAGATTTTTTTTATTCAATTCATCAAAATTTTTTTAAAAAAAATTAATTTATTGTGTCAATTTCCATATTGAGAAACACAATAAATCAAAGAATTTAATTATTTTAATTTAAAAAATTATTTTAAAAGGAAATGAAAATGAGGTAAATTTTTTAATTTGATTATGTGAAGATTCATTCATTTATTTTTTGCATGTAATTTATTTTAAATACAGTTTATAAGATTCTGTATATGTCAAATTACTATATAAAATCAATTTAAGAGAATAATACAAAATTTCTATAAATATATTTACATTTAATTATGAATCCAATATTTTTATATAATTAAAATTTAATATTTTTTATAATTATTTAATTTTATGATCATAAAATTAAGTAATTAGTTTATAATTTGATAAAAAATAATAAATATATAATTAATATTTACAAATATTATATCTAATATATATCCACCATTCATAGAGTGAGCATTTACGGTCTTAGTCTGGTAATAAATGTGTCTAAAAGATCTAAGTTGTATTCCTTTAATTCTCGATTTCTATTTAAAAAAAAATATGGGCGAGCATTATTCGGTTCAAATCGAAAAATCGACCGAACTGAATTAATTTAAAATTTTAATTTATTTTTTTATTTATTTCGATTCGATTTTTAATTTTAAAATTTTTTATTATTTCGATTCAGTTCAGTTTTAATCGAAAAAAAAATTAGAAAAATCAAACCGAACGGATTAATGATAATAATATATTATTTTTAATAATATAGATATTATATTATATTAAAATTAAAATATTTTAATTAAATTTTAAAATATTAAAAATAAAGTGTAAAAATAAAAATTTTATTAAAAATTCAAACCGATCAAATCGAATTAGATCAATTCAACTTGATTTAATTTCTGACCAAAACTAATTCGATTCGATTTTTATAAATATTAAAATTTCAATTTTTCGTTTATTAAACCCTATTTATTAATGAATTTAAACACCATTAATATTAGAATATCATTTAAAATTTATATACTTATTATATACTTATTATATATAATTTAATTAATTTTGTATAAACTTTAATATAAATATTTAATTTAATAACTATTAAACTCGTTTATATAAGAATAAAATTATATCAAATAAATTATTATTTTAAAAAATAAATACGCTAATTATGATAAAAGTTAAAAATAGAACTATAATTTAGTAAGAAAATTGTTGTTAATTAACTTATTTAATTAATAAAATATATTTAAAATAAATAAAAATAAATTCTGAAAATATGTATACTTAGTATAAATTTAATATTATATAAAAATGAGTTTAATAATTATTAAATTAAATATTTATATTGAGAGTTATATAAAATTAATTAAAAATATAAATAAATATAAAATTTTATTATAAACATTTAGTATAATGTTTGATGGTCGTTGGTTTCTATCACTTAAAAAAAAACTTATTTGTTAGAATAAAAAAAGAAAGTTAATGGTTAATGGTCGGGTCAGATCTGAATTTGAACCCACAAGTCAATTTCCATTAGCGGAATATCAAATTACCCATATTGGCCCTTTTGCACTCTACAAAAACCCTAGTTCAGTACCTCTTATACTTCTCTTCCTCACTCGTTCCTGCTCTCTCTTGTTTGTGTCGCTTCCCCTGCTTACGGAAGAACGCTCCCACGCTCAAGTATTTCTCTCTTTCTGTACATCTCTCTGCTTCTATGATTTGTATTCAAGGACTTTAAGCTGTTCTTGATTGTTCTGGACTGATCATTGTTTGATTGAAGAGGAGAAAATCATAAAGTTTGAGCAATGTTTTTATTCGAAGTAATTGCATTTTTTATTTATTTCAGATCTGAAATTGGAGCTACAAGTTTTTCCGTTAAGCCATGGCTCTGGTGAGTTCGATTCTTCTATTATATTCTATTGAATTCAATGATCATTCATCTTTATACCCCTTTTCCTTTTCTTTTTTTTAATGACTTTGTATATATGTGATTTGGTTTTGATATATTAGGGTTGATTTGTTAATCAATTGGATATGTTGTTGCAGGTACTACATTCAGGGAAGACCAACAAAAATGCTTTCAAGACACTGATTGCTGCAGAGTACTCTAAGGTGAAAGTTGAATTAGTTGAGAATTTTGAGATGGGTGTCTCCAATAAAACTCCTGAATTCCTCAAGATGAATCCAATTGGGAAGGTAGATTTTTTTTTCTTCATCTTTATTTCATAGTTGGGCCAAAGAGTGTTGCATTTGTTATTTGCAGATGTGTGAAAATAACTTGGTTAATCTTTTAGGTTCCCGTGTTGGAGACACCTGATGGACCTGTATTTGAGAGCAATGCTATTGCCCGTTATGGTAAGAATATAGAATCCCTTTTATGCCTCCCGTCTTTTGGTCTTCTTTAGAAACTTCATGAGTATTTTATTGATTATGTTTATGCAATGGTTTCTGCAGTTACCCGCTTGAAGGCAGACAATCCTTTATATGGTTCATCCGTTATTGATTATGTAAGTTTTTTTTTTTTTTTTTTTGGTTTTTTGAAAGCCGTGTGCTTTAATTTTTTTGCAAGTACTCTCCATCTCCCTTTTTTTCAAGGAGTTTCTTTTTTTTTTTTTCCATTTCTTTAACCTATATGATGCTTATATTCTTTTTATGCTTGGATTTTTTCCCCCAACCTATATAATACTTATTTTCTACTTATGCTTGGATGTTTAGGCACGTATTGAGCAGTGGATTGATTTTGCATCATTGGAGATTGATGCCAACCTTTTGGCTTGGATTAAACCTAGAATGGGATATGCCCAATATCTTCCTCCAGTAAGTTCTTTATCTCTTATTCTCTTTATTTTATTTTTTTATATATCTCTGGCATTCCTGGTGTTTCTTTTTTCTTGGCCAATTGTAAATGTTCTATTTAATTCATAATAATCTTGTATCACAATTTAAGAAGTGAATAACATCCTGCACAGATGCATATATATGATGACATTTTAGAAATGACATTAATATAGGTTTGTCTGGAATTTTCTTGATAACAGATGTTGTAATATATATTTAATTGTTTTATTACTTGGTTTATTCTATTCTAATCTTCCTTATAACTAAGAATTGCTTCCTTCTAAGCACATTTTACTTGTTAAATATGAAGGTTGAGGAAGCTACAATTTCTGCATTGAAGAGAGGTTTGGGTGCTTTGAACACTCATCTTGCCTCAAACACCTACTTGGTTGGGCATTCTGTGACCTTGGCTGACATTATTACCACATGCAATCTCTCTATGGGATTTGCTTACCTCATGACTAAGAGCTTTACTTCAGAATTCCCTCATGTTGAGAGATACTTCTGGACCATGGTTAATCAACCAAATTTCAAAAAGATATTGGGTGAAGTCAAGCAGACAGAATCAGTTATTCCTATCCAGTCCACAAAGAAACCTGCCCAGCCCAAAGAATCTGCTAAATCAAAGCCTAAGGATGAACCTAAGAAAGAAGCCAAAAAGGAGAAAGAGCCAGCAAAGCCTAAAGAAGCTGCTGAGGAAGAGGAAGAGGCACCAAAGCCCAAGCCCAAGAATCCTCTTGATTTGTTGCCTCCAAGTAAGATGATACTGGATGAGTGGAAGAGACTGTACTCAAACACCAAGACCAACTTCCGCGAGGTTGCAATTAAAGGTATTTCCTCCTTTTGACTCCTTTCTCCATTTTTCTTTTGCTTAGAGCATTGCATTCAACATTTTTCAGTCTTCCAAATTTGTTTTATTTCTGAATGCATAGACATCAGGATATAGAATTTAGTTGGGCATCTTCCTTGGAGATGTCAGTTTTTGAGTCATTAAAGAGCAAGAGATATTTGGTTTCTTTCCACTTGTGAATGTTTATGTTCATTGCTTATCATCAATCAAAACTATTGCAGGATTTTGGGATATGTATGATCCTGAGGGGTACTCACTATGGTTCTGTGATTATAAATACAATGATGAGAACACAGTGTCATTTGTTACTCTGAATAAGGTCAGTGGATTTCTTCAACGGATGGATCTGGCTCGCAAGTATGCATTTGGAAAAATGCTAGTGATTGGGGAAAACCCTCCATACAAGGTTAAGGGGCTGTGGCTTTTCCGAGGCCAAGAAATTCCACAATTTGTTATTGACGAGTGCTATGACATGGAACTGTATGAGTGGAAGAAGGTCGATCTCTCTGATGAAGCTCAAAAGGAGCGTGTCAATCAGATGATTGAAGATCAGGAGCCTTTCGAGGGAGAGCCTCTTTTGGATGCCAAGTGCTTCAAGTGAAGTAACTCTTTATCATTTCAATTATGTTTTGGTCTGCATCCGTTTTTCTTTTTCTTTAAATTTTATTTGGTAGTGAGTTTGTTTCTCTTATTTCAGACAGTCAAGTCTAGTTTTTTTTTTCTTTGATTTTTTTAAACATAGTATAACTTCATTTTTGCCCCCTCTAATTTTCCCCTCGTAAACGTACTTCTGAATCGGTATTTGATGCATTTTGATTGCAAGAGTTTTTTTGTTGTTAAAAGTGTTGCATAATTTGTGATATTTTGTAATGCAAGCATTGCTTAATTGTTTGTGATGTCTAAGGAAGCAAGTTTAGTTTACGAGGAAATTGATAATTGTAGGAAATTCCTTTGACCGAACACTTTTGAGTTATTCAGTGATCCTCTAATTTATTTTGGGTGTTTATCAATACCTTTTGGGGGGATCCTATTACAATTGCGGAGCCTATTGTTCAAGAAAAATATAAAACGACCAGATCTAGTATAAAAACTCAAAATGTTGAAGTCACTCGGTTCATGTGATAATTTTATTTTGCAACTGATTAAAATCGAATTAGAACCAACTTCGTTAAGTATGGCTTGAATTTTTCGTTCCAAATTAACGCAATCTAACTGTAAAAACTCTGACGTCTTTCCTGTACTGTGGACATGGAGCTTAAACAATTCAGAAAGAAAAAGAAATTTCAACAAATGAACAAGATGAAAAGCCACTGATGCCGTCAACATTGCTTCTTTCTTTTTTATGATCACTGCTTGAGAGGCAGTCAATACTCAACACTAAAACAGACCCCATGACAGAGAACGCATCAGTAGTACTGGTGCACCGGAAAGGTCTTCAGTTTTAGATAATTGATGCCTTTAATTTTTGGCACAATTTTAATACTTTTTTAAAATTTTAAGTTCTTTATTTGAATTACCTTTAATCAAATAACGCTTAAATATATCTCAAAATTTAGACCTAAAGTTAATTCACTAGTTTATAAGTCTGTGCAGATTCAATTACACTATATGAGAGAGATTATCGGGCCACATCAATTTAACCGCTGGATCAATCAATTCAAACTCAACTCATTATTTGATTCAATTACAAATTTAAATCTGTTTGAGGTTAATTTACTATTACACTGATCAACTATTTATACTTAAATTTGAGAGAGGTTACATATGGTAAAATTATTGCACGCACTCAGATGTACAAATTAATTTGTATATTTAGCTAATTAAAATTTTAAAATATTAATATTTGAGCCTATATTTTAAATAATATTTATTTAATTTTTAGATAATGTTGATGAATGTATATACCGGATTCATGCTAGAATTTTCTGTTATACTTTCAATTTTAAAAAAAGATTTTACATGAATTGAAAAAAAATATAATTATATAGTTAAAAGTACACTTTATATTATTTTATTCATTATACTTTCTATTTATATTATTTTATTATTAATATTTTCATAAAATTAATATTTTTTTTAAATTATTAATTTAAATAATTTTCAAACTCATTTATCAAATTATTTATAAGTTTATGACCTATGTTATATATATTACTCACCGATTATAAGTTTCTGACCTATGTTATATATATTACTCACCGATTTATAATTTTGCGAATTTGAGATTAGTAATTTGGTAGTCTAACACGGCGGAATTGAAACTGAATTGATATGTAAAAAAATCAAAACTGAATTGTAATTAATCAATATATAAAAAAGATGTGGGACTGTCACTCCGATACTAAAATCAATAAATATATAATAAATAAATATAATAAATTATTTAAAATTTAAAATAATTGTATAAAATACGTATTTTTTTTAATGTGTATATTAGCTTTTATACTGTAAAAATATAGAGTTGGTTATTAAACATCTTAAAAATCTGATGGGTATTATTTAGTGAATAAAAAATTTTGCGATTATAAGTGTAATTTGGATCTGCTATAGAATGAATTGAGACAATATTTTGTAAATATATGATTATCTTGAATATATTAATTATTTCTTTATTTTTTCGATCGCCTGGCAATGACAAAAGAAATATCTTGTTCTTTCTTCAACGTTTTCTGATTTCTAGTAGATTTCTCAGTATGATTCAAATCCAGATGAAGTTCTAATGATTTGTCAGAGAAAAAAGAACGAATGAATCTAGTAGAATTTTTAAGAAATTCTTGAATTTCTTTCATTCTTTCCTTTTGAAGAAAAAGATTCCAAAGAATCCATCTTTCTTTTAGTTATTAATTTTTTTTTTTATTAATCAATGTGTGATATTTCAAATTCTCATTGCTAATGAAATCGAAATGATTTATAAATTGATCAGAAAATCTCTTCAATTGATTAGAACTTTTTCCTTAAACGAAACTAGATATCTGCTGACAGTAACCTTTTTTTAAAACTTATTCTGTTCAAGAGAGAGACGATGAAAAATCAGTCTGTTTGAATCTTTCTTTTTATGTGTCAAATCATATATTTTCTACATAATTCTATTTTATGGTACAATTAAAATTTTTCTGCATAATCCTATTTTATGGTACACTTTATAATTTATTTGAACGATTATTATGTTGCATTATTATTATTTTTTATATAATTATTTTATATAAAATGGTTATATTATTAATTATAATAATTCTGATCAAGTTTATCCAAATAAACTTTAAATCTAATTTAAATTAAATTATTTAATAATTTTTGAATTAGATTATACATATTACTAACTAAACATATGTAATTATTTAAAGTTATCAAAATTATTTTAAGTGTTGATCATATTTTTTAATAAAATTAAAAAGGCTTGTATATGAAATTAAAAATCTGAAGACTTTTATGTCTAATTAATTAAATTATTTTAGACATTAATCATAATTCCAACAAATTATGATTAAATATAATATTTTAAATTTTTATGTCTAATAATTTTTTTTAAGTTACTGTAAAATAAATAAATAACGATTAGATTACTATCGAGTTTTTAAATTTTTATAAAATTAATTAATTAACCTTAATTTTAAAATCACATTATTAAAGCGTTTTTATATTTTATAAAATATATATTTTTTATTAAAAAATCTTTAATTATCTTAAACTATTTATATTATTTAATTTTTATAATTTTAAATATTTATATTATTTAATTTTTTTAACTAACGTAAAAATAAATTCTTCAATTATTTATTTATTAAAAAATTAAATAATTTGATTTTATAAAATATAAAGAATTTTAAGTAAATAATTTTGAAATGGAGATAAATTAACAAATTTTTTTTTTTTAAATCTAGGATCTTTAGAAATTCCCCTGAACAAAAATAATATCGAATATAACTTCCAGGCAACGGCAAAAAACGCGTTATATAATTTAATTTCATTTTTGAAAAATTGGTAGCTTAAAGATTCAGGAAAAAGAGATCTCTCCACCGTCGACGACGTAGGATTTATCAAAGATCCAGAGAGGGATGACAGCAATCTCAAGAAACAGATCGTTGGGTTCGCGTTTCCTATTATTATTGTTCTCTTCAATTTCTCTGCAATTCATTTCAGGTTTGTCTTTTAGATCTCTTTCTTTCTTATAAAATTTCTTTTTTTTTTCTTCGTATTTTCATCTATGATCCATTAATTTTATGCTGTTTTCTTTGTTTTTTTTAATATAATTTAAACCTTTAGTTTTGTTAATCTTGTTATTGCCTTCTCAGAAATTTGAGTTCTCAAAATTTTTGTACACGCTTTTTGATTGTTGTTGTAGCTGCTGCAATCATATTCTGTTCATTCTACTTGCGATTACATGAAATTAAAACACTTAGAGGGCTTTTTTTTCCAATTTTGTTTCCTAGGTTGGATTGAGGAAATGAAAAGGAAAGTCAGGTTGGTCAGTTTGAGCAAATCAGAAACTACCCAATGTTCTAAATGCAAAAATTGATACTTAGTGTTAACAGTAGTGGCATAATTGCATTTGGGGTGGGGGTTATAATGACATATTCATCAAATGGGTTCTTTTAGAAGAATCATGATAATACTTTATGGGATATGATTTGATTATAATCACTGGTTCAATGAATTCTTGTGACAAATCCGATGGGAGGAAGGATATGTCGCCCGACATTGACAGTCAAATAGTATTTTGTTGATTCCCAGATGGAACTTTGTTCAGTTGGTAATTGGAAATTGCTTTTTTGTTCCCTATATTTTGCAACTTCGTTCTGGCATGCTTAGAAGGGAACTCTGATTCTGCTAATATTAGTAGCTTTCCAGTGTTAAGTTTTCACTTATATCTCCATTTTGAGCTGTTCAGATCTCTCTCCCTACTTGCTTGGTGCCTCTGAAAACTGATCTGGTTCTAAAGTTCCTCTATTCAGGCATTTCTGGTGACCCCAAAAATGACACAAAGGTCAATGCCCAGGCTTCTAGTGGTGGCAATACTGGGAGCAAGATTGTCATCATACTTCTTGTGGTTGTGGCAGTAGGGTTGTTTTCATTTTTCCTTTTCAAATTTTGGCAAAAGAAGAAAAGAGAAGAGCAGTATGCTCGTCTTTTGAAGTTGTTTGAAGAGGACGATGAGCTTGAGGTTGAACTTGGGCTGCGAGATTGATGCTTTAATCATTGAAAATTACATTTTTTTTTGAGGTGAGTCTATTAATTGATGCCTTTAGTTCCTGTTGGTGAGATTTTATGGTTTCTTCATTAATTTGTTTTAGGCATAAAGTTTGGGTAATGCTTGATGCTTTAACCGTGTAAATTGCGAAATGTGAAGTGCATTTATTTGGGGGGGGGGGGGGGGCTTGCACTTTTGGGCTTGGTGAGACCTGGTCTACTCTTCTAGTCATTCAAAGTTGCTGTCCATGTGAACCAATTGACAGATGGTCTTCAATAATTGATCTATGCAAGCAATCACCTCTTTTGTTTTTTCTCTTTTTTTTTTTTTCCAAGTTATATTGCATTACATGTTGAAGTGTTCCTTGTAGATTTTACATTGTATTTTTGGTCACTGATAGTCCTTGTACTCCCAGCGTATCAGTTTTTGAATATGTTTTTGTTATTGTCTATCATTTTGCTCCATTTCCATGTCCAATATGGAAGAAAGAATAAGGAAGCAAATGAGAATTCTGTATCACATGTAATTCGGAGGCTTCTGCACTATTCTATTTTCTGTCAGTCAAATTTATAATATGTTAATCCTTTCCTTGTTATCCTACACTTCAGAACGTGTTTTGGTATCCTACTCTTGCAAGAGCTATTTAATACTTGTATTTTATCATAGCATCTCACCTTGGTTGACATTGTTCTCAATTCTGTCTTTGATGTGCAGGCCAAAATGGAATTATTTCAAGGAAAACTTCTTCCACTGAGGGCCATGATTGGAGATGTGCAGATGCCCTGCTTTTGAGGTTAGATGTATTTCAATTATACAGTGTAATATCTGTAACCCATTGTTCAAATTAGAACTTGTAGTGAATATGAACTCTTTTGAGTTTTAGAGAGGAGAAGGAACTATTTTGTATAAGGTGTATGAAGGTCTCATTTTCTGGTTGTAAAAAATGAATTCTTCATTCTGATAGATAATTCAAGTTGTACAAGAATTAAGAGTTTTGGCTGAGTGTTGATAGCATATGCTTCTTATTAGTGGACAGACAAGATGAAAGCAACTCTTACTCTTGAGTTAATATTTTTTTACTACCGTGTGTGTTTGTGGGCACACTCTTCAACTTTTCCTTGTTTTCAAACTTTTTCTGTGACTTCCCTTTTAGCCATAATTTTATCCTTCCCATCTTCAAACTCCAGCTTGAAGATCATACAAAGTTAAGGTTATGAGTAATTCTTACCCGTACTTGAATGTATACATTAAAGTTATCATAAGTTTTACATTTAAATTTTATTAAAGAGTTCACTATGAATTTTTATAGCCCTATTAACTCAAATAATCCAAACGTTTTGATTTGATTAACTCAAGTTTATATCTTAAACTTTTAATTTTGGATAATTAAATTAAACTTTTGAGATTTATCACAATTTTATCTATGAGTTTAAATTATTTTTGATCAAAATTGTAAGAGGCTTTTTTTATTATTTTTTAATTAAATTATATTTTTGATTTTTTATGAAATAATTTAATTTTTTTTTGTAATTTTATATTTATATTTCAATCTTTTTATTTATTGGATAAATAAATTAAATATTTTTATAAATTTACATTTATATTATATTTTAATATTTAAGTGAAAATACCATTATTAAAACACATAAAAGATGCATTTTTTTATTAAGGTATTGGCATTAAAAAGAGTCAAATTAGTCATTAAAGCAATTATTTATTTTTTTTCTTCTGCTCCAAATTAATCTCTTTTATTATTATTATTATTATTTTTATTATTATTTATTTAAGTATTATTTTATCTTCTTCTTTAAATTAATCTCTTTTATTTTTTATTTTTATTTTTATTATCATTTATTTGATATTATTTTCTGTGTTACCATCGAAACTGCAAAAAAAAATTACTAATTACTTTGATTTTTTTCTTACCCATTAATATTTTAACTATACTTTTTTGAAAATCTCAATCATTGTTTTTGTAACTATTCAATATTGAAAAATTAGAATATAAATATAAATTTTATAAAAAATTTAAATTATTTTATCTAACAAATTAAAAAGACTGAAATATAAATATGGATCTATAAAAATGTTTAGATTATTTTTTATAATAAGTAAAAAATATAAATTAAAAAATAATAAAAATATTAAGTAGGATTATAAGGTAATAATTTTAAATTTAATTAAAATTAATTTAAATTTATAAATAAATTTATGATAAATTTTAAATATTTAATTTAATTATTTAAAATTAAAAATTAAAACTTAAAAATATAAATATGAGTTTACATTTGAATTATTTGATTTAATTCGCCATTCTTGTATAACGAAGGTAGTGGATCATTGATGCGTTGTTAGTCCCGGTTGAGAATTGGATAACAGTCCTTATGTAGAATTTACTGAGCAATTTGTTTGTTTTGTTGAAGAAGTTGCTTGGATGCGCTCAACAATTGAATAGTTACCATTACCCACAAGGATTTTTAGGAAAAATCTAATGAACGAAGCTCCAAGCAGACTTGTTCAACCTCCCTTGGTAGAATTTCTGAAAAAGAAATAGAGATAGAGAAAAAAAAAAAAAAAGAAAAGAAAATGCTGATCCAAATACACTTTCTGATCGACATAAACAGAGAATCTGCAATGAAGCATATTCTTTCAGATGAGGAAGGAAAAATAAATCATTTTTGTGCTGACAAATCTGGATGTTCTTCAAAAGCAAAAGCATATTATTGTTATTATTATTTTTATTCTTGAAGATAAAAGGATAACAGGGAAAAGGAGGAATATCAGTAAAACAGACCCTACAGCCACCGGCCAAAACATTATCGTCTATCCATTCGATTTAAAATTAAATTTAATAAATTAAAAATAAAAATTTTAATATTTATAAAAATTAAATCAAAATAATTTTAATAAAAAATTAAATTAAATTAAATCAATTTAAATTTAATCAATTTAAATTTTTAATATTTTTCTTATTTTTTATTATTTATTTTTAATATTTTAAAATTTAATTAATATATTTTAATTTTAATATAATATAATTTCTC
Organism: Manihot esculenta; assembly: GCF_001659605.2. NCBI lineage: Eukaryota > Viridiplantae > Streptophyta > Magnoliopsida > Malpighiales > Euphorbiaceae > Manihot > Manihot esculenta. The sequence goes on along the minus strand of NC_035167.2, from coordinate 2,807,034 downwards.
TATATTATTAAAAATAATATATTATTATCATTAATCAATTCAATTCAATTTTATTATTTTTTTTATTAAAATTAAATCAAACTGAAATAATTAAAATTTTTAAAATTAAAAATTAAATCAAACTGAATCAAAATAATAAAAATCAAATTAAAATTTTAAATTAATTTAATTAATACTGCTCATCACTATCAACCGAGTCATCTGTCTTCTTCTTATTTCTTCTTTTTTTCAATCAACTTGCTCCTTCTCTTTTCCCAGATAGGTAATAGAAAAGGCAGTAGCTTCCAGCCTCATAAATCGCTATGCATGATAACTAACCTTCAACAAAGAACTGTGGGATGATACCTCGAGAGCCAAAAAAGAAAAAAAAAGAACAAAGCAAGCGTATAGCAGAGAGAGAAAAAGGCACCCGTTTCTTAAGGTAAAGGTATTTTACCATTATTACCGTATAATCCATGCATTTTACCATTATTAACAATTCAATCTCAGTAAAATTATAAATTTAGTCCATTAGTTTCACTTCCATTACGTACTCGAGTTCCTCCTTATTTCGGCTATTAGTATTAAAAATAAACTACTATTATTGACATTACTTTTTAACCTACGCATATTACAAATATTTACAGTTTCATAATCATTGAAAACCATAATATGAAACTTTAAACCATTGAGAGACAAAGTAGGGAAATAGAGAGAAAGGGTAAGAGCTGCTAACCACCAAAATGGATAGAACAACCAAAGTGCATAATGAAAATAAAATTGAGGGACTATATAGTCTATTTATCAAAATGTAGGAACAAAACTGTTAATAATAGTAAAACACAAGGACCAAATAGTAAACCACCATTTTTTTTTTCCAGTCACAAGCACGAGAATCAAACCTGCAACTGCTTGTTTACGAGGGCCTCAACCTTTACCACAAGAGCAAGGCCTCATTGGCGAGAAGAATGCACTTGTGCATAGGGGTGTGCATCGGTCGGTTCGGTTCGGTACCGAATCGAACCGGCCAAAACCGAATTAACCGAATTTTTTCAAAATGTAAACCGAACCGAACCAAATAAGATAGAAAACCGAACCGAACCGAACCGAACCGGTTCGGTTCGGTTCGGTTCGAAACCGATTTTTGAACTTTTTTTTCTAATTTCATTGAATTATATAATAATTTGAGCCTAATAAAAATTGATTTAAACCTAATATATTTAATTAATCATAAAATTCAATCAATTAATCATAAAATCCAAATTAATCAACAACTTCTAATAATAAGTAGCCAGATGTCAGCTAAGAATACAATGATGATGGGAAAATCCTGATGATTTTGTTGCTGCTAAGATTGAAGAACTCTCTGTGCACTGAAATTTGGTTTACCCTGATGAGCATTAATTCAGCTAATCCAAGACAAGGTAGAAAATAGAGGAACAAGACATTAGCAACAGTTGTGTAGAAACATCAAAATTGCTCATTTAAGAGGCCAACAGATAAAAGATAAGATAAGAGTTTCCATAACACAGTATCTACACATGTAATTTAACAATTTTCAACAATAGAATTTGAGATGACTAATTGTCATTAAAAAAGGCAGCAACCAATGGCATTGACATATAATATTCTCATATCAACAAAAATCAGGAAGAGTAAATAGATACGAATCTCCATAACACAGTATCTACACATGTAATTTAACAATTTTCAACAATAGAATTTGAGATGACTAATTGTCATTAAAAAAGGCAGCAATTACATGCTCACCTACATCAGAACAACCAAAGGAGACAAAAAAATTTCATTTAAAATCAAAACCCAATAAACCGATTTTATACCTGTACGCCTTGGATAATCTAGAATAGGGGATGTCGATTACAAAGAGGGATTGAAACTGGAAAAGCGTTGTTCGGTTTTGAAGTCGCGAGAAAGAATACCAAAATCTGTCTGACCGCCGGTGTGAGTCGCGAGAATGACGATTCAACGAGAGAGCGACGGCTATGAGAGAGAGAGACGCGAGCGATGGCCGTGAGAGAGAGACGCGAAGGGTGGCCGGTGGGTAGCGACTGGGGTGGGTGGCTGTGGCTACGGATTGAAGACGCGAATGATGGAGATTAGGGATTTGGTTTGAGAGAGACGAAGGTATGCCGCGTGAAGAATGACGACGGATAGGATTAGGAAGTGAATTGATATAACCTATAATAAAACGCTGCGTTTAAAATTAAAATCGGTCGGTTCGGTTCAACCGAATTATTTTGACTCCAAAACCGAACCGAACCGACCAACCCGAAATTTTTTAAAATTAAAACCGAACCGAACCGATTTTATTTTAAAACCGAACCAAAGTATTAAATTAAATCGGTTCGGTCGGTTTATTCGGTTCAAACCAAACAGTGCTCAGCCCTACTTGTGCATCAGAATATCCTATAGGCCCTCAGCCCTGCACCATATAAAATCTGTTATGCATCCCAAAACAATCTACTTCAACTTTCCTTTTTTGTTGCTGCAGATGAAGTTCTGGATCAAGTAACAGACAAATATCACTCAAATGAGATGCCAAGATACTGTGTCGTTGTCTTATTCATAGCCACAATCCGGCAGAGTTATTAGAACATAACATGTCAACTAGAAGAAACCAGCTGCACAGCTGTTGTCTTAATAAATACATAAATGTTTAAACTTTAAAGAAATCTTCTTCTAATGCATTTAGAAGTTACAGACTTATGAAAACATGAATAAATTATGCAAAAGATGCTCGTTTAACCAATGAAATAACTAATTTGATGTTCAAAGGAATAATAATACATGAAAGAAAAAATATACTATAGATAAACGCGATGCCATATTGATCATAATCTAGCGAAGCAAATAACCCAACTGAGGCTCAAGCGATTAAGCCCCCAATTCACAAGTTCAGTGAGCCTTTCCTGAATAGTCAGCTTCCAAGGGTTCTTCCAAGGTTGTGAGAAATAGAATGTGCAAGGGGCTTTTATCAAACAGTTGCTGTCTTCCAGCTCCAGCAATTAATGCATCATCCGTCGACATAATGCAGGATTATCTTCCCGTCTTGGCCCGTTTCATTCCTGCAGTGTTGAAGGGTGACATGCTCGGACTCATGCTTGGGCTCATACCTGGACTTTCCTCCCTTAGTGTACCATTAAGCATAGCCAATTCCCTTAATTGCTGCTTTTTATACTGATCCAAGGATTCATCCTTCAAAGAAAGAAAGCAGTGTACTTGGTAGAAGTGAAGAAAAATGCAAGTAGCAGAAACTGAGAGAATTCAATAGCAAAAATCTATTAGTCTGTTCATAGCCATACCACAGGCTTCAAGAGGCTTTCTAGTATTGTTATGGCATGATCCAAGCGGGCATTTATTATATCCTCTGGAAATTCAGCCTCCACCAACACGTGCAGTGGCTCATTGAGGTGTTCATAACCAGGTTTATCTTTTAGTTTCTCCTCCTGGAAAAAAAAAATGTACAGGTTAAATTTATGAGACTTCAGAGAAATTGTTGGATACAAAAGAAGCCAAATGAACCTGGTGGAATTTAAGATTTCTGACAGAGCCCTTTCCATCATACCAAAATCTTCTTTAATTAATCAATAAAAGATTTTAACAAGCAAGAAAAGAGGCCAAATAATTCTACAATATTTATTGAAATATTCAATTGAGCCCTTATACTTTTACTGCACTTGAATTGGCCCTCCACTTTTATTTAACGGAAAAATAAGTTCAACTATCAATTAGTAGATAACATAAGAATTGGAGCTTATCATTTGAAGTGGAAGTCATCTCTTAACCACCACCACAACCTCCTCTCTCTCTCTCTCTCTCTCAAGAATTCACCTGATGAAAATACCCAACGCCAACAGAGATTATCTCCTTTTTTACAGTTTGGCAAAAGCACTTTCAGATAATAGTGAAAATCCACTAGTGATCTTCCATTAATTGGGTCACAAATCAAATAGCATCAGATTTAACCTCCAAAGGGTCGTGGGTTAAAAAAAAAATCAACTGCATACCAAATGGAATCAGAGTGGAGAGAGAGAGAGAGAGAGAGAGAGAGAGAGAGAGAGAGAGAGAGGAAATAACCTGATTAGAAAATCCTGAAGTCAGATCCATAAACTTCAGGAGTGGAAGATTGTAAAATTTTAACAGGTTTTTCTATACCCACGGAAAACAACAATCAGCATCACTCTGTTTCTATTCAAAGTTTATATGCAACATATCCAAGATTGAAAACCTTTTCTTCTCCTATTTGCGATTAAAGCATTGTTCACAGCATTAAGCAAAGACCTAATCAATCACCACCTGACTGAAAAGCTACTAAGATCAAAGGAACTACCATTATAACAGCAAGACCAAAGGAAACCCAAACCAATGAGAATGGTGAGAACAGAGAAATGAACGAGAAGAGAACTAAAATTACCAATTAAGCACCACTAATTCCACTCTCATCAGAGTGGATGGAGGTACTCAGTACTATTGAGAGGAACATTACATAGTTCTTGAAGAGCTATATCAAGTGTTCAAGGAAAACTCAGAAGTACATTAACAAAGTTGTAGGTAGCAGAAACGTTACTGCACCAAAATTGGATCAATTTGGAAAGATGACAGTTCATCAAATTTTGTCCTGGGCCTCATGTAGGAGAAAGCCATATAAAGGGCCTTATTGATTATGGTGCAGGAATGGACACTAGTTGGTGGATTCCTGCCAGGGGACAGATTATTTGTTTTCAAAATGCCATATTCATGGAAGGGGGGAGATGGAAGATGAAATTGCAACAGCTTACAAAAACATTCTACTTATTTCAAAGTAAGAAACAAATAAGCTTCCAGAAACAAATTGTGTTTCAAGTTGCTCACAGTATGTTTCAATAATGGAATTTTTAAACATTTGTTTTCTAGTGTTTTCAAACATCACACATGCATATGTTAAGAATCAAACAATCACAGAATCAAAGAATAAGCACGAAAAATAAACAACATAGATTTAGCGTGGTTCACTAATTTAGTTATGTTCACGGCGGTTAGGGATTTGTTATTTCTCTGTGAATTTCCGAACAGATATTTATACGCCCAGAATACACTAGTTGGATTCGCGCCAGTCCATAATATATCATTAAGCTCCATATCTCGACATCATATTGACCTTTATCCTCTGCCTCTACTCCATTACCATTGCTATGTCAGAGTTATAGAGAGGTTAATTTGTTCAACATCCTTGGAGGAAAACAAAACCTCAGCGGCATGTCATTTATGCTAATTTACCGTGAGAAACAGTTGAGAAAATTTACCTACATATTTAGTTATTTACATATTGGAATATAAAAAAACAGTAGCATTCTCATGTTCTCTACAATGGCAAGAACAATGAACAACAATTTGCACCTAGATAGGCCAAAACATGTCTCATATAACTTGTTTAATGCATCACTAACATAATGTTTTAACCAACCATGAGCAATAACATCGTCCAACTACAAACAAGTCCAAGTAAATTATGTGTATGACTTCAATATAAACAATTGCTGATGTTAATATAGTGACAAAACTCCCATAATTGTACAAATGAGACTGGAAGTTTGAATATAAATATGTAAAAGGGAGATGCACATCACCATTAGAGAAAGTTGGGGAAGAGCTATTTGTGGCAACACCTACAATTTAACATGTCTTACTTTAGAATACCAGATTAGAATGAAATGGAAAAAAGTAAGATGCAAGTAATTATTTAATTATTAATGAAAAAAGTAGAGCTATACATTTGATTGCATGCAACTTAACCAAACAGAAAATTCTATATGGGCAAGCAGCAGTTTTAGAATGAAAAATCTCATTATTGCAATAGACATGTTCAACCTGATTCACTAGCAACTTTAAAAGCATAGTAGATTCTTTAACAAATTATAACTATGATATAATCAATGATACCTTTACAGAATCCTTCACAGACCCCTTGCCTCTTATATACACCCTGCATTCAGTCATGGCCTCAACTCTTTTCAAGGAATTTCCACGGGGTCCCAGTATTCGGCCGACAAAATTATACTGCTAATGTTTTGAGTTAGACACGGTTGATGATTCTCAACTTCAAAATTAAAATTAATAACTTGACTTACATTTGGATATTTGTCAACTGGAACATCAAGTCTGACCACTCTCTTTATGACAGGTGTGGTTGCGACTCCAGGGACCCCAGGCCAGCCCACTGAAGTAGCATGAAATGAGGCCATTCTTTGAAGATGCTCATTTTCCTAGAAAAAGAATTATAACATCAATTATAATTCTAATATTCTGATAAAGATTACAGACAAACTTTCTCAGTTCTAAAGTGATATAATGAACAGCGACATAGTTCTCTCTTTAGTTGAGTGGTGGGGAAGAGGAATTCAGGAAACAAAGTAGACTATGAAAAGATCATGCACAAGATATCCAAAATGAAAGACAGAACAGAATTCTATAAATCCACAAGAAATTATCTCAATAAGCAAATAACCAACAAATCCCATCCCACCCCCCCCCCCAAAAAAAAAAAAAGCAGCAACCTTCGGATACTTCCATTCATTGAAGAAATCAGACAGACAAGAACACTGGAAGCATAGTGATCTTCCATGGTAGGCATCCTTGGATAATCACACTGTGTCCCACAAACTGTCTAATGCATGGACTCAAGCAATCCATATATCCATATAAAACTAAAAGATAATGAAGAAGACACCTTAAAATGAAAACATCAGCTATAAAAATTCATGTGGCGTCAATCAATATATATCACAAAGAATAACACCAGTGGTCCAGAAACATTGCTGAAGCAGACCTCATAGTGAGAATTTCCAGTCATTTATCTACCACAACCTGGGGGCCCAGCTTAGCCATGCAGATCAAACCAACATATATCCATCAGAGTGGTCCATCCCAAAGATTTCAGCCAGTCAATATGTATAATTTAACTAAAAGAAATAACAGAAGCTAATTAGGGACATAGGCTGCTGCTACTACTTCGAGTATGAGAACTAAAAGAAATGAATGCAGTCAAATAATGCTCTCCTACCCGACTCCTTTACTCATCATAATGGATGATGTCCATTCTCTGTCATCCAACCATGTGAAGCCTAACAACTATCCTATTATTGAAAAATTACTCGAATATTATAAGACCCTGCAAGTTTTTCTCTCAGTATTCTAGTTGTCCATATTGGATTTATTCCACATTGCAGTCTGAGTGAACATCCCTGGATTGCTGACAAATATCAACCTTGAGCTTTTCTTTATGGTTGGGATTTTATTTATTTATTTATCTTTTCATTTTTTTGGGGTGGGGTGGGGGGTGGATAGCTTCTAAGCCATAAATGAATTCTTCTTCCATGATCCAAATACTCTACAAATTCATTGTAGAAAATGTTAGGCAGTTATTAATTAGATAAACATCAAGTATTTATAAGATGAAAAGTGCAATTTCATTAGAATTTGTTTCTCAATCGGAGAAATGCCTCCTATTGCCTAATTGGAGATACATGGGACAACTTCATAGCATTTTCTTGCATGCTCTTAATACTATAAAATTTCTGAAGGTATCACAAGAATGTATACATCAGAAAGAAAAAAAAATTATGAAACATGGTGTTGTTCCACATATGAACAAATTTATCAAGAAGCCAAACATACTTTTGTTACTTCACTCTTATTGATTGCATGTTCCTCAACCACACCCAGGTTAAAGAACCAACTTTTTTCTATATATAATAATAGGATATATGTAGCACCCAATCAGAATATATGTTGCTGCAATCTGACAATCATACCACAAATGTAATTGGTTTTTACTTAAAAATGGAAATCCATTCACATATTTAATGAAGTCAGATTGAAACTCCTGCTCTATACTTGCTTTCTCACTATAAAGCACATGCACGAGTACAAGGAGGTTGTGAGAATATAGACAAAGTGTTGCAAATACTGATTGAAATTATCAAACAGGAACAAAAACACATCATTCTCCTAATAAGCACAATTAACAGAGAAGACATTCCAAAATTGTTTTCGAGGAAGAACATTGAAATGTAAATTTCATTCGTTCAGATTTAGTAATGTGAACTGATGTACATTAAAACTAGGTCAGCACTTACTGATACATAGCACTCAACCACATTATGGCCATTCTAATAGCAAGAATACCGCATGGAAGTTAAAGAAGAGTAAAAGACATTACATAGAGTACAAGTGCATCCAAATAAAGTATGAAACTATGACTTGCACTACCTCTGTTTGCATACCAGACCATGCTTCCAATTCCATTGATCTTCCATTTGGCTGCTGACCTAATGATCGATAAGGACTATCATGTTCATATCTTTCATGATCTACAAAACCTTGACTGAAACCTGTTACTCGTCTGATTTCTGCAGGGTAAAAGCAATTCAGAATGAAACAATTATGGATGGTTAACAGTTAATGACCAGTAAAGTATTACTACATAGGCACTCCAAACATAGTTTGACTATTATATGGCAGTGAGTGATCAGTGATACATTGCCAAAGAGGATATAGTTTTCTAAAATTTAATTTCATATTATTTGAATGCATATAATTCCAACCAGACAAAGAAAAACACATGGAAACAAAAAGATCCCTGACTTGAGAAAGCATATATTTTGCTACGAGCATCAACAAAAATAATAATGTGAACTGCACTCCTTCAGAATTACAGAAACAGCATGTAACTGATGCTTTCAAGCATCATGCACCTACACATACATAACCTATCATACCAGCATTTATTCAAAAAAAGATAGCAAACGTGTGATGCTACCAACATTGGTCCAGGTCATAAACCACATTGTAAAGCATAGTATAGGTTATGACCCGATTACCATGATTAAGAAGCCTGCTACAGTGTGGTAGAACTTGTATAAATGGTACCAACTTTTGCCTCTCTGCCAGTAATTCAGCCAAGCATCTGCCATGATTAAACTAGTCAAACTCAAACCAAACATGAAAACCAGCATTACAAAATTAACAGGCATAACAGCAGCATAGCAGGAATTCAAACTTTTGAGCATTTTCAGTAAATTAAAATTTTTGGATCTTGGGGCAGTGGTTATTGCAAATGCCTAAGAAGTAATGATTATCTATTTTCCATGACATGCATCAAGGGTTGTCTTTAGTTGTACATAAAAATTTGTACATGCAATCAAGTACAGTTAAAAGAATTCAAAATTGCATGAAAAATCCTGAATTCTCCAAAAAGTACAACAAATTACTAACAAGGCAAAAAAAAAACAAACGATTATTCCCTTGACATATACCTCTTGGGAGTACAAGTAGAACTTTTGCTAATTTGCTTTGATTTTGACAACAAAAAATTTTTCAAACTAGAGAACATTTTAATCGTCTTCCTTTTTATCAACACGTTACATACACTATTGTCTTAATGAATAAAATGAATACAGAAGGGAAACACCTCCTGCACACTGGGTGATTACTAAGGAGAACGCACACACACACAAAAACTGGGCATCTCACCTACCAAATGACTAATTTAGGCTAGTATACTATTCTGTAGCTTGACACTATATACCAATACCCTAAAATCATTTATCATCCTCTTGTCTTAAGTATAGCGGTGGAAAACTTCTAACAGGCTTACTCTCACATTATGTTTTCCCATAAATGATTATGGGTATAATGGAAATCAACACTCACAAAGCATAAATCCAAGGCATAACGATGACTATGCTGTATAACATCCCTGCCAAGCGTCCTAGCAAATTCAAAGATGCTAACGAATAATTAGATCCCATCAGAACACATGCCATGGCGAGAGTATTGACAAATCAAATTTACAAACACCAAATACAAAACCAATCTAACCAAAAACCCAGCAAAGAGAATACGCAATCAAAAAATTAAAAAGAACAACTAAAACAACATATATGAGTATCGAGTTTTTAAGCACTTGAAAACTGACCTTTCACGATCTGAAGGAAGAGAACAGGACCTATGAGGAGAAGCTTGATGGGCACCAGAAGGAGGGTACTGGAAGTAACTCCCAGGTGGGATTCTCTCTCCCATCACACAAAAAGATTAATAACTGCAAACAGAAAAATCAAGTACAAACTATCAAAACATCAATGAAACCCAAACCAAAACCAGTAAGAAACACAGATACTAAGAAAAGCAGGGAGAAACTTACTGGGTATGGATGGAATCAGAGAGAAAGAGAGGAACTTGGTGAAAAGGGGGTAGACGTTAAGAGCCAAACACTGCTCCAATGTACTCTCTACCCTTTTATTGTAACAGCATAACGAGTGGGTCAGAGACCAAGCCCTACTCAAAGAGGACTATTAGATCCTTTGCTTCGCTGTATTTATACCCACATATTGGATCTTTCCTGTTTGTTTTGTCTTTTTCCTTCTCAAAAGAAAATGGAAATGAATTGAATTGCTTTTGGCCAGTCGTTGTCAGATTGATGGTACCGTGGTAAATATCGCTTGTAGTCTTCATTTTTGAGAGGTACAGATGCATGAATGAACATCCTTCTTCTTCCCATCTTCCAATTTGCGAAAACTCAGCTCCAAAATGCCATTGATTGCTGAGACTGAAGCACTTAGTTAACAGAATTGGCCCATCATTTGAGCTGGGCTAGATTTCCTCGAACCTACACCACTGGGGATTGGACTTTTCCCCTCAACTGGATAACAAAAATGGTAATTTATAGTATCCAAGGTTTAGCATCACTTATAAATTATTTTCTAATTTTTTTTAACATTAAAAAATTTATTTTCGAAATTTTTATTTTTTAATAAAATAAATACTTTTATTAAAAATAAATTACAATATAATCTCTAAATTTTAATACCATTAACATTTTAATATAATTAACAAATTAATTTCTATATTTTTAAATAATAAAAAAATAATTTAAATAACATAAATATTAATAAAAATAAAATATAAAATAATTAAAAATAAATTTAAAATATTAATTTCTATTATACATATAAATTAAAATTATTAACAAATTAAAAATATCTATTAATTAATTTCATCCTTTATTTTATATTTTTTAATATTTAATAGCTAAAAAATATAATGGATAAAATGATTAATAAATTTTTTAAAATTTTAAATTCTTTTTAATATATTTTTTAAAATTACAAAATTTATTTATATGGCATCACTAAATAATAGTTTTTATTTTTTAAATAAATTTTATTTAAAAAAAAATATAAAAAGTACTATATAATTTTTTATTTTAACTTTAAAAATTTTTAATTAATTTTATATCAAAATAATATATAACACTGTTTCATAGAGGTAATTTTTTAAATTTTGTAAATTGATGTACAAAATAATATATAATTATTAATTAAAATAAAAAATATAAATAAATATCATACGATTTTACTTATTTTTAATTTAAATTCTATAATATAATTTGTATATATATAAATTAAATCACATGCTTTTAAATGAAAACTGATAAAATATATAGCATTTTTTTTTTACTTTTCCTATTTTTTATTTTTCAATTTAATGTTTTAATCATAATTTAAATTTCATTCTCAAAATTATTTAACTTTCTAAATAACAGTAATATGAATTAATATTTTTGTATTTTATGTTTTAAAATAAAAAAATAAAAAATTATTTATTATTCATAATTTTATTTCAAATATTAATAAAATTAATTTTTTGAACAGTAATGCATATACATATTTATAATAAAATGAATTTTAAATAACTATTATTTTATTTTGCATTGGAAATAAGATTTAATATTAAAAATTTAAGAATACTTTAATAAAAATTAAAATAAAAGCCATTTATTAGCAATATTATTATTATTAAATTCAGTTTCCTACCTATGTAGGTTCGATTCCATTTTTAATATTTGAATCGGTTTTACGTTAATTTGGTTCGGTTGGGTTAATAAATACTCAAAAGTATACGCAGGATTATACGTTTTATACATAGCAACCGTATATATACAAATACAATACATATATTTTCTGAATCCTTTTTGATTTCACTATTTCTGCGCTCTTATTTCCTCAAACTTTTGTGCATGGCGATTAGGGCATCAATCCACAATTAGGCCTCAAAATATATCCGGATCGACGCTATTACCTCATGAAGAAGATGTAATCTCTTACAGATTTTCGAGCTTTTCTAACCAATTTGGAAGAAGAGAAGATATAATAGCGAAAGTTAGCTTCAATTTGGGGATTTGGGTTTTCTAGGAGTTCGTTTTATTTGTTTATTTGGCTTTTAGGTTTTTCAAGGAATGAAGGGTCAATCTGAGAAGACTAAGGTGGTTGTGCGCCACTTGCCACCGACGATTTCTCAGGTTACTTTCATGGAGCAAATCGACGTTGCTTTTGCTGGGCGTTATAACTGGGTGTGGTTCCGTCCTGGCAAGAACAGGTTAGGGTTTTTTTTAACCTGATTTGAGAGTTTGAGTGACTTTGTGATTGGTTTATTTTTACCTTTATTAGCCTGTTTAAGATGGATTTGCTTCATTTTATTTCATCATTTGATATGATATATGCATGGCGGGGTCATTGGCTTTCAAGTCGGATTAAGTTCAGGATTAGAGTTATGGTAGCCTATGGATTAGGAAATGAGGGCTGGGATCTCCTGCTTTTAAGAGTTTCTGCATATTTGATTTATTGTTACTAGAAGCATGATTATGGAAACTATGCTTCAAAGTTGTGGATACAACCCGTAATTTGTGGGGAATGAGGGGATGGGTTGGAGGCCTCATGGGAACAGGAAACTAATGTGAAACTATCGAACTGAATTTGCAGGACAGGAATGATGATAATGTGATAATTCTTGAGTGTTTAGGTCGTTCACTATTTTTTCCTCTTCTATATTTTTATTTCATGGCATCTGAAGGAAAAGAAGAAAAGGTAAAATTGTAGCCGTGAGGGATGTGAGGCAATGTAGTATTGGCTCTCTCTTATGCCTGGCTGTTTAAAGTTTGTTGTTAGTTATTCGGTGAAAAGGGATGTGAGGCAATATAGTATTGGCTCTTTTATCTTTGCACTGATTGGTGATGTTTACATGATGATGCCATGTACTCTGAATTTAATTAAGCTATATCTTTAATTATTGCTACCACATATGGAGTTCCTATTTTTAACTTTAATTTAATGTGTTGTTTAGGCTTTCTGATTGATTGTAGCCGTGATTATATAGTTTCAATTGTAATACTGATTTTTAACGGTTCTCTCCCTCTCTCTCTCTCTCTCTCTCTCTCTCTATTACATTATTTTTTCCTGAAGCTAATGAGAAGCTTTATCTGTAAAGCTGAGGAATTTTAGACTTGAAATCTCTAGAGCATTACCCTTTTAGCTGTTTTCTATTCCTTGTTTTAGTAATCTTTTTTGGAACTTTTGCCTTTGAATTTAAAAACAAGAAAATTTACGTCTGGTTCTTCCCGTTTATGATTTCAGATTTGGTTAAAGATGGTTTCATACATCCATTTAACATAATATGGTTGTATTTCTGTTTCTTCTATGTGAAGGAATACTGATAGTTGTGGAAAATTTTAGTCTCCACTTTCTAATGTCACGGTAACTCAAATCATGATTTCATGCATAATGATTTTTAAAAAAATGAAATTGAATTATGACAGTTGCTCTTAATTTAGTATTCTGTGCAATAAAAAATTTGTGGTTAAGAACATTCTCTTATAATTGTCCTTGGGAATGATTGCAGCCAGAAGCACCAATCTCATTCTAGAGCTTACATTGACTTCAAAAGGCCAGAGGATGTTATTGAGTTTGCAGAATTTTTTAATGGCCATCTCTTCGTCAGTGAGAAGGGTAATTCTTGAGTACCCCCAATCAGAAAGATTGATGAGGCACTTAAGTCTATGAATCTGTTCTTTTTTTTATTTTCCTTTTCCAAAATACTCTTTTGTTTTGGATAAAGAAGTAAACAAACTAATTATCTTTCTATGTTCAATTTTTCCCCACTTATCCTTGCAAGGTTTAATTTTGATGCTAGATATGAAACTTTCAGATATTTATTTCCTTCTTTTCAGGCACTCAGTTTAGAGCTATTGTCGAGTATGCTCCTTCACAGCGTGTTCCAAAGCAATGGTTTAAGAAGGATGGTCGTGAAGGCACCATATTAAAAGGTTTGATTTTGTTTTATTTTTCAAAGAAAATTCTTCTTTCTGGAAATTGGACATCAATACTTTTTCTGCTTGTGAACGTGTGTATGCCATTATTTTCCTTTTGGTAAGTGAAAGTATTCCTTGTTCAATATGCAGATCCTGCTTATTTGGAGTTCCTGGATTTGATATCAAAGCCTGCTGAGAATCTTCCTAGTGCTGAGATACAATTGGAAAGAAGAGAAGCGGAAAGAGCTGGTTAGTCAGTTCTTGGGCACATGCAGCTTTATGAACAAACATTCTATTAAAATGGACAATGAATTTTAGTATCATAATGCAAATAAAGATGGAAATTATTATTTATATATACTAGTCATTGTTCAACAATTATATTATTCTGTGATATCTACAGGTGCTGCAAAAGATGCTCCTATTATTACACCCTTGATGGACTTTGTCCGTCAGAAAAGAGCTGCAAAAAGTGGATCTCGGGTACTATTTCAATCTGAATATATACAGCTGAAAGGTTCAAAATGTGCTAATAAATTTATGGATTGTTAGTTGTTATTGTTAATGTCTTATAGATCGTCGTTAGTTTATTAAGGTACATGAGCATTTATATTCCCTCAGTTTTGAAAGAAAAGAAAAATGGGTTTGAAGAGGATAACTAATTTCACTTTTTTCTATCTTTTAAATCTCATTTGACATCCAGACAAGGGGCAACTTTTATTCATTCCATTGATTTTTTCTGTCTGCTCTTGCCTCTTAGTGGTAGCTAAGGAGTTCTCTTGCAAAATTTAGATGCCGAGCCATTGGCAGTATTTGGGATTGATTTCACTGGGTACATAGGTTTTGCATTGATGAAGTGTGAGCTACTGTTCAAATATTGCCATTGATCTGATAGTTATATATTTCCTTAGTTCGTGGATTTTCTCTTCTGATAGATGTCTTTCATTGTTTTGATTATCTTATTTGAAATACCTTACAAATGTAATATGTTTTGGTGGCAGAGAATACTGGCTAATGGGAAGCTTAACAGAAGGGCTGGTGCAAGTGGAAGTCCTAGCTCATCCTCATCCAAACGAAGTTCTGACAAGAAGAGGGTTTCAACCACAATGGTATTCATGGTTATAATTTATAAATAGATTATGTCATGAGTGCATACTGAAATTATTTTTCTAGAGGTAGTTGTGCATATATAGGTTTTACTGTTTTTATAGCTTGAGCCATGGATTGCTTTGAGCCTCTATCAGCATGTTCAAGTGTGATTATGAGCTTGGAAGGTTTTAATGATGAATATTATATCTTAGTGTTTGATGTATATTGGATTGGATTTTATTGAAAAAATTTTATGCAAGTACATAGCTCTAATGTTTAAATTTAGATCTACCTTTGCTAGGTGTCCCTGATTGATGCTAATTTCGTACAGTTGCATGCAAATGTGTTTGCTAAGATCAATCCTTGGGGTGGAAGATATTATGAACTCACTTGTACAAGTGAACTGAATTGTGGGGACTTGGATACCTTTCTGGCGTAAATGTAGGAATAATAGAGGTTCGATCAAGAAGATTGAGAAACAGGAAAGATGGCATGTTCACATTTATGCTTTAAACATTTGATTGGTTTAAGCGTTAAGTTTACTTTGTGGCTTGATGATCTAAAGAGAGAGTGCCTTCTGTTTCTGAAGGACGCTAAGATTTTTATGTATTACTCTGCTTGTTGCACGTGATGTACAAAACAATCCATGGGCGTGGGTTTATTTTGCAAGTTGGATGACAACATGTTCACTAAAGAGAGTGAAATAGAACTCTAGAGAATTTGGATTGTGCAATATGAATGTCAGGCACGAGCAGAGTTCTACATATTTGCTTTGTCAGTTGTATGTGAGAGATTTGTTGGTTATGCTCAAAGAACATCTTGGTCACCAAAAGTGCCTTCAAATGTAATAATGTCATGCCATGTTGGAATTTCATAGATTGATTCTCATATGTTTACTGAGGAATTGATGTTATTTTATCTTTTAGTATATTATAGGCAGCCATAGCTTTTATAGGCTAATCTCTCAGATGTTTGGAGATCATTGATGATTTTTCCCATCTGATGGCAGTATGTTTTAAGGGACTCGGCAAAAAGCACTAGTGGAAAAGACAAATCAACTTACATTCTGGTTCCTAAGCGTGATGATCAGCATCTTTCTGATAAAGTTGTTGCTTCAGCTTCTGCATCAGGAACTGAAGTATTGGAAGATGAAAGTGGTATGACTAGGAAATAAATTAAAAATTTTCAATGATTTTGAAACATTCTTTATTTGGTTTGGCCATTTCAACTGTAACCATGTGAGCATTTGTTTGGCTTGTAAGTTCATGCACACAACCATAAAATAAAACATGATAGTAGGATTAGGAATCTGAACTTAAGTTCATGCACACAACCATAAAATAAAACATGATAGCAGGATTAGGAATCTGAATTTATTGAATTAAGTGATGGTATCACATTCTTCATCTTGGGCGCTAAGATGCCAACTCGTTTAGCGTTGTTGTTGTTCAATGTGAAACATCATCTTATTTATCAATAACTATGTATTACTGAAGTAGGCTTGTTGTACATCTTTGATGAGATCAAATCTCTCTACAAAACTATGAATTGAAAAAGAGTGTAGACTGTAGAGCTTATGGAATGTTATGTGTTGTGGCCTTTTGCAGCTTGGTGAAAATTTTATTAATCCCTTGCAAGATTCTATGTGGTGCTACCGTATGTTCATCTGAGACATTTGTGTTGCATTTTTCTTCCTTGTAGATGTTATCTAAAATTTTGTAACCAGGAAAGAACATTGCTTTAGAAGTGCAGCTTCATTTTCTCATTTATGATGTATGTTTTTCATATATATATAAGGTCCATATTTGATGCATTAACTAGCTTGACTAAAATAATACTTCGCGTCAAACCAGTTCATATCAACTGCAAGTATCCTTCTTCTCTTAATGGTCTATTTAGGCCAAATTTCCTATTGTCTGCTTGTGATGTCTCGGTTTTTTTTTTCTTCAATGTATCTTTTTGCTCTGCTCCGTTTTAGCCCTAGATTCTCTTGGTGAAAGCTTTATTTGTTGCTGATGTTTTTGTTTCAGGAGTTTCTGGAATTACTGATGCTGGGAAAAAGAAAATCCTGCTGCTGAAAGGGAAAGAGAAAGAAATTCCAACAGTAAGTATAGCTTTCCTCTTTGTATTTTTCAAGTAGATGTGCCATCTTTACTATATAGGTCTGGTGAAAATTATAAGTTCCCTCCATCTCTCATTTGAGGCATTAGTCTCAGTTGTTTAAAATATATTTAAAACTTAGATCTCATCTGTTGCTTTGTACTTTATCCCATTTCTACTTATCATCTCCAATTCCCACAATCATGTATTTAGCCATTTTGCTTACCAGGATTGTATGAATGTTTTTATTGTCTGGTGGAATGTCACAGCAGAATGCAGCTTGCTTTGATAAAAATCTGATTAGCTCTGTTCTCAAACAGAGCCAACGACGCGAGGCTAGTGGTAGGATTATCAGAAGCATACTTTTAAACAAGGACTCACGCCAAAATCTATTTTCTGGAGCCCAGTCTGAGCAGCAAACACAAACTTCAAATTTAGAAAAGGATAAGCGCCCTCATCGTCCTCAGCATGTGCAGTTGAATTTGAAGGATGCAAATGGTGCTCCAGATGACAAGCTTGTGGGTAATGAGTTGCATTGTTTTCCTGGTGAGAAGCAGGAAAAGCGCACAAGAAATAAGGATAGATCTGATCGTGTTGTCTGGACTCCTCTTCGTCCATCAGATGGATCATATGCAAGTGATGAATCCTTATTGTCATCTGCATCTCAGTCTGTACAATCAGGTGTAGATTCTTCTCAAGGTACACCATTATTTGAAGTAACTTTTCTGGGATAGGTGATATTTGGGACACTGTAATTTAACAGGAACACGTTGGTTTGTGGAGTTGTAGGGACATCATAGACTCATAGTATTTGTGAGTGCGTTTACCAGTTGAAATGGTCACTTACTGTATAACAAACTATTTGAAGATATTCATGTGTACAATAGTATTGACACCTACTCTGAGATAAAAGATAAGTTTTTCAGTAAGTTATTGTGCAGTGAATTTTATATTTGAGCAATTTGTTTTAATATTTCTTTTGCATATTATCTCCCAGGAAGTCTTGGAGATGTAAAAGTTGACTCATCAAATTCAAGGGGTGGAGAAGTCAAAACACTTGGAAGTGGACGTAGCGGTCACTCTTCTTTAGATAATGGTTTGTTTAGCAACTTGTTTTAGATTTTGCATTATATCAGCATGCTGATGCAGATGCATGAATCACTCATGACTTGCTTGTCAGAGATTAAATGCTTGATCTTATGCAGGATCACTTAAACATTTTGGTCGTAGGGGAGCTTCACATACAGTGAGAGATGTGGATGGTTCATCTGGTGAAGGGAAGCTTTCGAAGAGAGGTGGTGCTTCTGGTTATGGTTCCCACGAGGTGCTTACACTGAAATTTTGATTCCTAGAATTTCACCACAGAAATCTGTCTGCTTTTTTACTAATTGGTTGAAGGTTGGTTCACTGGATTAACAGAAGCAAGTCTGGGTTCAAAAGTCAAGTTCTGGTTCTTAGAGTTTTTGAAAAGGTATGCCTTTTGATTATTCAGTCATATCTTTTTGCATGGTATTTAGGTTGAAATTCATCTTACTCATTTCTATTTCATAATGACATGGCATGATGATGGTCCATTGTGACTTCTTCTTCCTCCTCCCCTTATTGGCATAAAAAAGTCCAACCTTTCTAAGTTGTGCAATTGTATCTCATCCTTCCAATTTTAGCAAATTTGTGCCAATTTTGAAGGTTAGTTGTTGTCAGATGGTCAAAATTGAAGTTGGGGGTGCTTACTAAGATAATTGAAAGAAATTATTGCTTTTAAAATTGTGGGACTGACATTCTTGCAATTAGAAATATTTATTATCAAGTAAATAACCAGTTGCTATCACAACTAGACATTGTGTATTTTAATTGTGATATTAGTTCGTAATAGACAATCTATGTACAATATGTGTAACATTGCAAGTCTTGTAAGTAAATGTTGGAATCAGAACAAGCACTGATGCTAATGCTGGATTTAGGATGGAAAAATATCTTTCTAAAAATAGAAAATAGCTAATTAGAAACGAAGAATAAAAACTCAGAAAACAGAGCATATGATTCAAAGAATTTTTTTTCTCTCTTCTCTATCAATTTTCCAGCACTCTTTCTTACAGAAAAGAAGCTCTTTTTCTCTCTCTTACAGCTGAAAACCCATCCTTTTTTATAGGCAGAAGCCTTTATAAATCAGTAAACCCACCTAATACAAGACAAATAAGGAACTCAATTTCTGCTATAAATAAGGAGACCCGCTCCTTTAAAATCAATCCACCAAATCTGAAAATCTTTTCAACAATAAAAAATCTCATCAACTCCACCCGTAAATTTTTTCAGTACCTTGATTCCACATTTCATTTCATTTTTTTTTCTGTAAGTTGCCACTGCCTGTTTGTGCTTCAGCATTTTTTTATGATTCTGTGCAGTCATTGTTTTGCAGTGGAATGCTTAGTCCCTTGAAATTTTGGAGCATGCAGTTGCTGTATGCTGGTGGCTGTCTCTTTTTAACGAAACAGATGGTCAGGTGTGAAGAAGTTTCAGCAGTGAGGAAGATTTTCTTGCAGAAACCTAGAATGAAAAATGAAAATTGACGACAACGATGCCAGATAATTCGTGTAACTAAATACTTGCTCAGTCGGATACAATCCCGATCTTAGTCAAAGACAGCTCGGAATAGGAGGAAGAAAGAAAGCAGGAAAGATAACTTCATTATAATCATATATAGGACAACAGATTTGCCAGGGTGTCCCCTTGTGGGGTTCTACTCAGCAGAGGTTGCCATTGATGTAGTCATTCTTGTCCTCGTTTGACTGCATATCGGGATATTCTAGTACTATAGGTCACCCTTACTCTGGTTAGACTGTATATAAATATCGAAAGCGGAAAGCCTTACTTGATTTCCCATGTTTCTTATACGTATGTCTTGTTAAGCAGTCTACCATTGCGTGATTCAGTGAGGATTTTGTTAATAGCCCCTGGTATTTTGTAGGGCTATCTATAATTGGGTTCTTGTCACAGAGAATAAAAAGCTGGGGACCTTTTGTCCAGCAGAGTTGAGAGAAGTTGTCTGTTATGTGACTGATGGTCAATGGAGTGATTTTAGAAGCATGGATGAATGTTATAAAATGTGTTAGAACTAATTCTGTCTATGCTGTCCTTGTGTTAATGGAAAATTTGCTTTGGTGCTATTATGTGATTGTGCCTTTGATTTTTGTTTTGGTCTACTTGCTTAAAAGGATTTAGGAGATTTAAATATGTTGCCCAATGCAGAGCGAGGCTTGCAAATTTGAGTTTCTGGTATTATTAATACATAAAATTATGAACATGTAAAAAAACATACATTTTTTTTTAATTTTAATCGATGCACAGAATTGTCTCAGATAGAATTCATACTGAAATAATCAATTTTTTAAGAATGAAAATTGAATCCAATTAATTTGAAAGAAAAATCAAATCAAATTGAATTATTTTAGATTCAATTCTGTTCAATTTCTCTGTTTTGACACAAATGATGCAAAATTTAGTTTAGATTATTCAGATCTAAAATGCCAACTAGAGCAATTATTATCCAGATCTAAAATGTCCATATTCACAAATTTTACATAGAATTTGAAATCCTAAAAAGATCAGAAATGAGGCGATCTTAAATAAATGGACAGGATCAAAGCAACAAAAATAGTTTAGAAAATAAAAAGCTATGCCTAAGATTCAAATTCGAAGGCCATGATACAAATCTATATTCCTCAAACCACTGAATTCAAGGCTTAATAATATATATATCAGATCCTTCGATTTAATCCAAAATTTTTGTTCAAAATCAAATTTAATCAATTAAACTGATTTGTTTAGAAAAATAATGTCCAATAAAATAAAATTATTAAATAAATCAAGCCAAAATTCTAAAGCTGATTCAATTAAGTTTATTATTTGGGTTTAAACTAAATTTTGCTCGTTCTAGTGGAAGGTAAAAAAAACAGATAGGCCTGGAAAGCTGTGAATCATGCGTCATGCCAACCAATGAACCAGATATAAAATCCCACTTCATATAATTTTGTGGAGGACAAAATAAACGAAGCTTTATTGACGTGGGTAGCTTCAAAACAACAAAACCATTCAGCTGGAGGAGAGACCGGAGAGCTGCCACTTGCTAAAGCCATCGCCATTGATGCTTCCTCTTTGAACTTGTGTACCTTGTAAATTGCTAGTTCACCATAATTTTTCAGCTGGGTCAGGGGCCATGGCATTATCTATGACCCCCAATTTTACTCACCATTATCATTCTCTCTTTCCCAGTTTCAAATCCTTAAATAACAGAAAAACAGTTGTGGCGCGAAGTTCCAACGGTAATGTCCCCTCCTCCAATGGTACTGTCCTCCTCAAAGATAAGCCAACAATCCCAGGTCTCTCCTTTTAGCTTGAAAGTATTAGTTTTTGTTTTGTTTGCCAAGTGTTTGATTCTTTCAGGCTGAGAACATTTTCTTGAATATTGAATTTTTTGCTGGCTATTGAAGTGCAGGAAAGTCGGAGGCGGATGTTGTTGTGATTGGGAGTGGTATTGGTGGGTTGTGTTGTGGTGGGCTTTTAGCTAGATACGAGCAGGATGTTCTTGTATTAGAGAGTCATGATCAACCTGGGGGTGCTGCTCACTCTTTTGAGATAAAAGGCTACAAGTTCGATTCTGGGCCTTCCTTGTTCTCTGGTTTCCAATCAAGGGGTCCTCAGGCCAATCCTCTTGCACAAGTAATTTTTATTTATTTCTTTTTTATTTTAATTTTTAAATAGTGTAGTAATGATCATATTTCACATGATTTTTCAGGTCCTAGATGCATTGGGTGAGTCAATTCCATGTGTGAACTATGATTCTTGGATGGTTTATGTGCCTGAAGGTGAATTCTTGTCACGGATTGGCCCTACAGAATTTTACAAGGTAGGTTTCCTTTGTTATTGTGTCCATATGTTAGCCATGTCAGATGTTTCCATGTATGCTGGTCCACTGGTTCTAAACTTCATTAGTAAAGAGTATTGAATAATCACATAGAATTTGTGCATGTTACTATATTTGTTTGAATTCCGTCTAATGTCTCACCCATTTCATTTCTTCAGAGTGATTTTTTATTTCTTGTGTTTTCATATTAGCTATGGCATTAAGCTCTTGAATGACACAAGTCTTCCTAATGGAAAGTTTCTTCTTCAATTTAGGACCTTGAGACATATGCAGGCCCCAATGCTGTGCAAGAGTGGAAAAAACTTCTTGTAAGTAACACTAATTTTGCTTTATTTATCTATGATCTATACTTATCCAAATCGGTTTTTTCTTCCTCTGTCTGGATGTATCAACTATAAAAGTAAAAGAAATCAAAGAAGAAACAAACCAAAAATTCAATTGCTGAAAGTCATACTAAACCTTTAGAGCAGTTTGATTGGTGCAATAGAAAAGGTGTTGGGCTTGCACCCACCTGGGCATAAGTTCTTGTTTTTTGAACAGCCATTTTGTCCAAAGTGTTGAAGGTATTTTAGGAAGTAGGCTTGTGGATTCAAAATAGAATCTTTAATTTCACAGGTAATTAAGATTCCTCATTTTACCAGATGATCCTTATTGCTTAATTATCCTTCAATTCCAAAGTGCAATCTTGCTGCAGGATGCAATACTTCCACTGTCTTCAGCTGCAATGGCTCTGCCACCTTTATCCATCCGAGGTGATCTTGGTGTTATCTCAACTGCTGCAGCTAGATATGCCCCTTCCTTGTTGAAATCTTTTGCTCAGATGGGACCTCAGGGAGCTTTTGGTGCTACAAAGCTTCTTAGGCCCTTCTCAGAAATTGTGGACTCGTTGGAGCTAAAAGATCCTTTTATAAGGAACTGGGTGGACCTCTTGGCTTTCCTTCTTGCAGGGGTGAAATCTAATGGTATACTTTCAGCAGAGATGGTAACTATGGCTTATTTAAGTTTTAAGAATTCTTTGAAAGATGTTCTTTAGTAAATATATTTCCAATTTTCACAAAACAACCCAAAAGTGAAAAAGTAAAGGCTGTGCACCTATGAGTTATACTTGACTGATACTGATGCGTGAATCTTGTTGGGTTTCTGGAAAATCATTTATTGAAAACATTGCCTTTAGTGAATTGTACCATTCAAGAACACATTGAATATATGCCTTATTATTGCTAGCTCCAGCTGCTAAAAGTTGCAGCTTTTCCCTCTGAAAACTTTAGGTTTCATGTGAGATGGATAAGCACATAACATTTTGACTTGTTAGGAGTACGATTGCAGATTATAGGGTCCATTTTAAGAATGTCGAATATAATAGAAAATTTTTGCATTTATATGTTCGTATAAATATACTTCTGCTAGTGAGTCCTATTTATTAATACCTTATCTTTCTTGCAGATTTACATGTTTGCAGAATGGTATAAGCCAGATTGCTCTCTCGAGTACCCTCTTCATGGAAGTGGGGCTGTTGTTGATGCTCTTGTCCGAGGATTGCAGAAGTTTGGTGGACGTCTTTCTTTAAGAAGTCATGTGGAGAAGATTGTTGTTGAAAACAATAGAGCCATTGGAGTCGAGCTGAAAAATGGTCAAGTGGGTATCTTTGATCCTTTAAGTGATAATGAGATGCTACTGCAATGATTTTTCTGTACTCAAGGAATAATCTTGTTTGCTGCAGTTTATACGTGCTAAAAAAGCTGTCATCAGCAATGCATCTATGTGGGATACTTTAAATCTCTTGCCTAGAGAAGTGCTTCCGAATTCTTATGTTGACAGGATTAACACAACACCACAGTGTGAATCATTCATGCATCTCCATTTGGGCTTTGATGCAGAGGTGAGAATTGATTGTGGCTCAATTATGAAACAAGTTCAAGTGTGGAAAGTGTTGGGAATGCAAGATTACACAACAAATATCCAACTAAAAATTTCTCCATAGTTCCATACTATTGATGATCTGACCTAATAATAGCATAGATTTGCATTGTTGTTTCCTATATGAGATCCACATTTCTGACAGGAAGAAGTTGAATTTTGAAGTGTATGTGATTTCAATGATCAAGGACGGCTATATTCTAAAGCTGAAAAGTAGATCACCAGAAATGCTTTCCCAGTCTAAATTGCTATATACTATTCTTATTCCCTGGAACAATTAGTGCCTAGATTAGAATATAAGCATTTAGAGTTGATGATTCGAAAAAATTTAAGATCAAGGACGGATCTTAACAAGTTCATAAGCATGAATAAGTGAATGTATTTTCTGGATATCAAATTATAAGATCTTATTGAGCCATTTCATAAGCATGGAGACATTTTGCTGAATCCAATTCTAGTTTTAACCTTTTTTTCTGACTAACCAGGGTATACAGAAGGACTTGGGGATTCATCATATAGTTGTGAATGACTGGGACAGAGGAGTTGATGCTGATCAGAATGTTGTTTTAATATCTGTTCCTAGTGTACTTAGTTCGGATTTGGCACCCCCGGGGAAACATGTCTTACATGCTTATACACCAGGAACCGAGCCCTTTGAAATATGGAAAGGACTTGACCGTAGAAGTGATGAGTACAAACGACTCAAAGGCGAAAGATCAGAGGTAAGTATGACTTTGAATAGAATATCAAGGTGACTTGTTGAGACTTGGTTGATAAACAATTTGAACCAAAGAGGCCACTAGCTACTCTTGTCCAAGTTGAGACTTGAGAGTGAATCTACCACTTGGCTAAGCCTACAAATCCAGATAGCTACTCTTGTTGATTACATGACAAGTCACAAGTGATCTTCTGTTTTTCATCGTGTGTAGTCGTGATTCAATGACCCATCTTCATACTTTTAAGTGAATTGTTCCTCACAGAATTTCTGCAATGGCAGGTAATGTGGAAGGCAGTTGAGCGTGCCCTTGGTCCAGGCTTCAGTCGCGACAAGTGTGAATTAAAGTTGGTTGGAACTCCATTGACACATCAAAGATTTCTTCGGAGGAACAGAGGAACTTATGGGCCGGCAATAGAAGCCGGAAAAAATACATTTCCTGGACATTCAACTCCCATATCGCAGCTTTACTGCTGTGGGGATTCTACTTTTCCTGGCATTGGTGTTCCTGCAGTTGCAGCTAGTGGTGCAATAGTTGCTAACTCACTGGTTTCAGTTTCTCAACACTCCCAGCTTCTTGATGCAATTGGAATTTAAATGCATGGATGAGTTCAGCTTTTGCATTTCTAGAAATTTTCTTTATCAATAGCTTGTCTATAGTATTAAAAAAATGCTCCTTTTGCATTTTATTTTTCATAACTTGTTAGCAACTGTATTCAGAGACACAAGGCACTTGTAACTAGTATTAGGGGGAAATACACTACTCAGTCCCTGAGTTTTATCACTAATAACAATTTGGTCCTTGTATTTTAGAAATTAAACTATTTAGTCCCTTCATTTTACTTCCATCATAAATTTTAGGTCCTTCCATCAATATTTTTTTGTTAGTTTTGAAATTAAATTATTATTTAATCATTGAATATTATAATTATTTACGATTATGTCTGTCCTCCCTTATATTCATCTCTTCATCTCTATCACTCTGTCTCTCTCCCTCTCTATATCTCTCTCTCCTCCATAAGAGATAAGCGATCAACAAATAAAATTAATAGATGAAATTATGAATAATTGTAAATTTAAAGGATGAAATTGTCAATAATTATAATAAATAGGGACTATATAGTAATTTGTCTTAAAATACTAAGAATAACATGGACGGAAAAACCTAAGTATGTGACAGAAACTGAAAGCCCTTTCCTCACCAAGGGACGAGGTCTCTGGAGAAGGTTACGGGTCTAAAACTTATCAAGCCACACGCAGGTAGGTCGGCCCAACATCGTGTGACCTGTATAGATCGGCCCAACATCACGTGATCCAGCCCTGTGATGAGAGGTGGACCGGATTGACTACGTGCGCCAGTCTACCCATGAAAAGTCTAGCCTGATGATGTGAAAGAAGATAAGGAAAGCGAGTCCAGTCACTTCGCTGCCCTGTCAACATGCGCGCTACGAGAATTAAATGACCGTCTGGCGTGGAGAGGTGTTCTAACGCATCTGTACATACGGGTCTGAGTGACAGAGACAGGTGGCACTGTAGCAAAGAGACGGTTAAACGTCACTAGCATATAAAAGGAAAAGGGATAAAAGGAAATGAACGGATCACCTCAGTCAAGTTTACACACACCGTAAACCCTATTTTATGGATTTCAGAATATTAAAAATAAAAAATCGAGGGATTAAATAGTTTAATTTCTAAAATATAGAATCCAATTATCATTGGTGACAAAACTTAAGGAGTAAATTACACTATACTCTTCACATAAAGCATGGAGATGGAACTTACAAGGAATCATTAAATGAATCTGCTATTGCATAATTCATATGCAACTTTCTCTTAACTTTCTCTCTATTTTTAATGGATTCTCATGCTTCATACAGCACATTCATCTCTACAAACTTCTAATTCAAGACCTAATAGGTTGAGTCAGAGGGTTGAGTTGAGTAGAGATGATGTGGTCCAGTGCATGCCCTAAAGATCCACAGAGGTAGCTATCAAATTCCCTTTTTACTTTTCCCCTTTACTCACTCACTAGTGTCTGTCTTCATAATCTCTTGTGAAATTTCATTGGTGTCAGCAAATTATTAATCCTGACAAGTCCTGAAATAGAGGTATCACATTATCACTTGGCAGTATATGAAGCAATGTGATTGATACTTATCTTTCACAGGTTTCAACTCACCAACTAACATTTCATTGGCTGAAAATTCCCAAGTTACTGCACGTGTAACGAAAATCGAATTAAATCGAATTAAATAAAAATTTAATTTAATTAAAATTTAACTGATTTTTAAAATATTAATCAAAATTAAAATAAAATTGAATTTAACTGAAATATTATGTTGAGTATTGGTTATAATCCAATTAATTGAAATCAAATAAAAATTATTTTTAGATTATTAATTAATTAAATATATAAATAAAAAACATATAAAAAATAATAATATAACTTATTTTAATAAAAAATTATTATAAAATTAATAATAGTAATAAAAATATAAAAACAAATATTATATATAATATTTTATTAACAAAATATAATTTAATAAAAATTAAGTTATTTCAATTAATTTAATTATAAATAAAAAATAATTAAATAAATAATTAAAAACTAAAATTTTCAAAAATTTATTAATTAATAAAAAACTAAATTTACGATTATTAAAATAACTGAATATCATTAATTCAAATGGGTTATTTAGTTATAATAAAATAATGCATTGTTTACTAGAAATTCTCTCTTTTGGTATAATTTTTTTCAGAAAATAAAGAGCAATGCCTGCTCACAAATGCTTCCTTGGATGCTTTGTTAGTTGTAGGTCTTGCCAACATGTGATCCCACTAGCTAGAATTCAAACAACACACCTCTTTAATACAACTATGGATCCTTGCAGCTATGTCTTAGTCTTATCCATGGCAGTCCACAAACTTATTCAATGCTTTTTCTTGAGTACAACAACGGACTTTCAAGTTAAGAACTCACAGTTTTAGAAACGGAAAATTATTATTTAATTTGTATGGTATACAGAAACTCATTATTTACTATTATTTAGTATTTTAATTTGAAAAAATATATTAAAATATTATTAAAATTTTTAAAAATTATTAATTAAATTTATCTATTAATTTTAATTATTGAGTTTATGAAAAAAATTTAAAATATTTTCAATTTAAAATGAGTAATTAGTATATATTTTTATAAAATAGAGCGATTAATTAATAAATTTTTTTATAATATAAAAATTAAATGATGAAAATTAACTATTAAAATTAATAAATTTTTAAAAATTTTAAAAATATATTTTGAAACTAGTAGACTAATTAATAAATTTTTTTGCTATCATATAAAACTCAACCCATCTGCTCCATCCCACTGGCTAGAATTCAAACAACTCACCTCTTTAATAAAATTTATGGATCCTTGCAGTTATGTCTTAGCCTTATCCATGGTTGTCCACAGACTTATTTAATGCTTTTTCTTTAATACAATTAGAATTAGACTGCGAGATGGACCTCAGCTCGACTCTTCATCAAGACTCGCCAAGAAGTCGGGTCTTCACAGGAAGTTACCGTTAGCGACTATAATCCAGCAAACTCCTTTTTATGCATGTAATCATGAGATCCCAATCAATTAACTTGCGAGATCTTTTATCAACGAGCTGGCCACATGATTGTCGGATTTATAGGAAATATTATAATTAACTTCATTCTCTTACAGTATTAAAGCCAACAATCATAAAGATAAAAGTATGCATTTTTATACAACTACTCTTAAATTTAGAACATTTCTTTACATTCGCCCTTCTCTCCAATTTACTAACTTGAGCGTCGAAGTGGCTGTCGTAGACACCAATCACTTCATATTCTCTTTCTTGCATGTTTAACCAATCTCAATACATTCTATTTTTCAGTTACATCATTTGGTTCCGTTGTCGAGAAGTCCATTAAATTTTCTCTGTTCATTTGGATTAAAATCGGTCTCTTGTCCCCTTTCTCTTAAAAAGAAAATTTTTTTTCTCTCTCTTGAAATAGTCGGCATTTCACGAACTACTGCTACGATTACTACCAATAAAGATAACTATGAACTTCACTAATAACACCCGTGTACAAATTTTTGATACAAGATGATCTGCCGACCGATGAATGGTCAGCTAAATAGGTAATAAAGAAATCATCTAAATATGTACTAATTAATAGTCGGTTATACAGGAGATCCTCAACTCAATCGTGATTACGATGCGTAATGGAATATGAGGGTCGAGAAATCCTTAAAGACATTCATGAAAGTAATCGTGAAAATCATGAAGGTAATCGTGAAAATCACGAAAGAGTTCGAACGATCGCCCATAAAGTATTCGAACAAAGATACTACTGGCCCATAATAATGCAAGATGCAGAAAAGCTTATCCAAAGGTGTCATCGATATCAAGCACATGCAAGCTGAAGAAATGCAATTCAGCAGTAGAGCCAGATCACATGTCTTTGATGTAAGAGACTTAGACCTTAAAAGAACGAATGTAACAAGTGGTAATGTCAAGTCTGGTAAGTTAGACAAAAATTGGAAAGGACCGTTCAGAGTCTCAAAGGTCATTCGCCCAGGGTCCTATAAGCTGGCTAAGTTAGATGATCGAGTCATCTCCCACTCTTAGAAAAGCGGTAATATGTGAAAATTTTATCAATAACAGTTAACGAGTTATTTTTTTCATATGTTGTGTTCTTCAGTGACAAGGAACAACGATATTATCTTCTTCAAAAAAAGATAAGGAGCATTCATGGCAGACCACAAGGCGGGTTCCACCAAGCTAGGTTACAAGGCGGGTTCCGCCAGTCCAGGCCATAATTTGGGCATCGATCCCACTAATCAAGACTACAAGGTGGGTTTCGTCAGGCCATGCTACAAGGTGAGTTCCTCCAGGCCCCAATCCAGGTGTTAGTCCCATTAAACAAGGCCACAAGGCGGGTTCCGTCGAGCCACATCACAATCCGAGTATCGGTCCCACTAATCAAGGCCACAAAGCGGGTTCCACTAGGGCAGACTACAAGGTGAGTTTCGCTAGACTATCTGGGTGTTAGTCCCACTAAAAGGCCACGAGGCCATCCGGGCGTCGATCCTATATAACAAGGCATCTCATGCCAGGCCACAAGGCAGAAATCCGCTAAGTTGTTTGGGTGTTAGTCCCACTAAACAAGACCACAAAGCGGGAATCCGCCAAGCCGTCTGGGTGTTAGTCTCACTAAATAAGACCACAAGGCAGATTTCGCTAGACCACAATCCAGATTTTGCTAGACCACAATCCAGGCGTTGGTCCCACTAAATCAATGCCACAAGGTAGGTTTCACTAGGACAGGCCACAAGGCGAGTTTTGTCAGGCCATCCAGATATTAGTCCTACTAAAAAGCCATAAGGCCATCAGGGCGTTGGTCCCGCATAACAAGGCAACTCATACCAGGCCATAAGGCAAGTTCCACTAGGCCACCGGGCGTCGGTCCCACTAATCAAGTCAACTCATGCCAGGCCATCAGGCAAGTTCCGCTAGGCCATCCGGGTATCGGTCCCACTAATCAAGGCAACTCATGTCAGGCCATAAGACAAGTTTCGTCAAGCCATCTGGGCGACCCCATTAATCAAGGCAACTCATGCTAGGCCATAAAGCAAGTTCTTTCTGGCCGTCCGAGTGTTAGTCCCGCATAACAAGGATTTGATGTCAGGCTACAAGGCGGGTATATTCCAAGCCGACCAACCGAGTGTCAGTCCCATTTTATAAAAAAAATCTAAGATATTTGACACTAAGCCACAAGGCGAGGATATACTAGGCCGACCAACTGGGTGTTAGTCCCGTTTCACAAAAAATTTCTAAGGCATTTCATGCGTAGGCCACAAGGCAAGTATGAGCCAGCCACAAGGCAAGTATGAGCCAGCCACAAGGCAAGTATGAGCCAGCCACGTGATCGAGTATTGGTGCCGTTTCACAAAAAGTCTTCGAGACATTTTTCGCTGCTCTTATGAACATTCTCGAAAATTTTAAACTTTTTGCGAAGGAAGAAGGCCTATTGTAGGCGAGCGAGACTTCTTAACGATTGGCGAAGGCAGACTACGAAGCTAATGAGGGAAGTCTGCAAGGAGGAAAAAAGACCGAAAGCTCATTAGGGATGAGAATTGCCCGGAAGCACGTTAGGGCTAGAGAACACCTGGAAACGCGCTAGGGCTAAAAATTTCCTGAAAGCCCGTTAGGGCTAGAGAATGCCCAAAAATGTACTAGGGCTGGAAAATACTCGGAAGCTCATCAGGGCTAGAGAATGCCAGGCCACAAGGTGGGTATACACCAGGCCGACCAACCGGGTGTCAGTCCCATTTTACAAAAAAATTCTAAGACATTTGACATCAAGCCACAAGGCGAGGATACACTAGGTCGACCAACTGGGTGTTAGTCCCGTTTCACAAAAAAATTCTAAGGCATTTCATGCGTAGACCACAAGGCAAGTATGAGCCAGGCCACGTGATCGAGCATTGGTCCCGTTTCACAAAAAGTCTCCGAGGCATTTTTCGCTGCTCTTATGAATATTCTCGAAAATTCAAAACTTTTTGCGAAGGAAGAAGGCCCATTGTAGGCGAGCGAAACTTCTTAACGATTGGCAAAGGCAGACTGCTAAGCTAATTAGGGAAGTCTGCAAGGAGAAAAAAAGATTGAAAGCTCGTCAGGGCTGAGAATTGCCCGGAAGCACGTCAAGACTAGAGAACACCTAGAAACGCGCTAGGGCTGAAAAATTTCTGAAAGCCCATTAGAGCTAGAGAATGCCAAAAAATATACCAGGACTGGAAAATACCCGGAAGCTCATCAAGGCTAGAGAATGTCTGAAAACACATTAGGGCTAGGTAATGCCCATTAAGGTTATAGAATGTCCAGAAACTCGACAAAGCTGGTTAGGGCAAGGCTCAAAAAACTCGCCAAAGTGTTACTATATCACTCGGATCAATTTTGGTCAGGCGCTGGATAATATCTTGGACCAGGCTGGTTGGCAGGGCGAGTAAGAAGAAAGCAAGGACAATGTGCACTCTGCCCGAAAGAAGCTGACTTAGTTCGACAGACTAAAGTAAGGCTGCACGGTTCCACTCAAGATAGTCGGTATGATTTACACTTCAGGACCGTGACACATTTCACGATCAGGCCATTAGGAGGATATCCGCCAAGCTAACGACTGGGTGTCAGTCCTGTTTAATAAAATTCTCAAGTCATAATCGGGTGTCAAGTTCAATTTATTATAGCTGCAAGGCAATGATTATTTATGGGTAGAAACAGGCAAAGCAATGCAAGTATGGAAGGCCAATCTAAACAAGTCACGTGCCCCAGATCATGAAGGCGACTAGCACATTCAAATCTAAATAATGGAAAACTAGCGGGGAGATTTTTGATATTACACAACAATTGCCCAAATAAGACCATGTGCTCAGTCCCATCAAGGGGAAAAAAAAGACCTGGACGCTTTAGGTCGGTCTTAGTTCGGCTCTTCATCAAGACTCGCCTCCCTTAGAGGTCGAGTCTTTACAGAAAGTTACCGTTAGCGGCTACAATTCAGCAGACCCCCTTTTATGTCTGTAGTCACGGAATCTTCAATCAATTAGCCAGCGAGATCGCTTATCAACGAGTCAGTCACATCATTGTCAGATTCTCAAGAAATATTATAATTAATTTCGTCCTCTTATAGTATAAAAGTCAAGGACCACATAGACAAAGGTATGCAGTCTTATACAACTACTCTTAAGTTTAGAGCATTACATTACAGTATAAAAGTCAACAATCACATAGATAAAAATATGCAGTCTTATACAACTATTCTTAAGTTCGGAGCATCACATTACATTCGCTTGAGCGTCAGAGTAGCTGCCATAGATGCCAACCACTTCACATTCTCTTTCTTGCAGATTTAACTAATCACAACACAACTCTATTTTTTTATTACATCAATTATAAATAAAATTTAGTACTAAATTTAGAAATATATGGACTAAATTATATATTTTATAAAATTTTAAAAATTAAAATGTAATTATCTAATTAATCATTTGCTAATGCTGTTAAAAAAATTTATTAACAGAATAAAACCATACGATTATTTGTCATAAATTAAATTATATGACTTTATTTCAAAAATTCACCAAACTACATAATTTTTTTATAATTATTCTTTTAAATAATTTTTATTATTTTAAAAAGTTAATTAAAAAATCTCTCGTTAAGAAGTGATTTCTATTAATCCCAAAAAAAAATTTACAAGTGTGTTAGACAAACTGTTCTATCCTCTCACTCACTAGCTGTACAAAAAAAAATACAAAAAAAAATATTTATAGCTAGGAAGAAGGCTAAGAGTCTTAATAACTTGGGAGACGCTTTATTTTGACAAGTTCTACAGACTTCTCTGAAAGCTGCTGCCCTTTTCTCCTGCT
This sequence comes from Manihot esculenta, assembly GCF_001659605.2. Classification (NCBI taxonomy): domain Eukaryota; kingdom Viridiplantae; phylum Streptophyta; class Magnoliopsida; order Malpighiales; family Euphorbiaceae; genus Manihot; species Manihot esculenta. The sequence continues at coordinate 2,773,730 of NC_035167.2, read as the reverse complement.
TTTGGCACCAGACTGTCCTAGCAACTTTTAGAAAAATCTGGCCGTTTTCAGTCCTCACCTAGACTAGCCGCATTTTATCACCGCTACTACGACCAAAGTTAAAAAAAAAAAAAAACAGAACAATGTAAAATTAATTGTAATGGTGCTAAATTTTAATAAAAGAGAAAAAACCACCTCAACTATTTAATATAGTTTTTAAAATATAAAAATTAATTAATTTTTAAAAAATTAAATAGTAACTTTTTTTATTTAACCTCATATAATTTATCTGTATTGCTACTGAAACTTTGAGAATAATTTTTATTTTTTTTTTACCTTTTTTAAACATCATAATTCTAAAAATAGTTATGGTATCCGATGATCTGAGATCCAAAAAATAGAATTTTATAATGGTTGAGTAAGTTTGGTCTAAGAGAATGTGCTCCTCTCCTTTTATCCTTTTTCACCTTCTCGTCATTGGACTACATATCCCTGCTATACTGATCTGTATTTATGGAAAAATAGATTTCTGCATTATGCCAAACGATTATTTAATTCTCTTTTTTAGCATGCATGTGAATCGAGCAGTTTGGAGTTGCGCCAATAATTCTTATTTTATTAAGTTTTCGAATCGGATTCGAAAGGAGAAGACTGAATCTTGAGCCAAGCCCGACCTCAAGGATGAATGGTCTGAATCTTCTCACTTGTAGAATTCCGCGGATTCTGGACCGGCTCTATCATTGTGGACTCTGTCTCATACCAGAATAATGAAACTCAGCGGCCATCAGTACCAATGGATTATTAATTGAATAATATTAAAAATAATTTAACATTAAATTAAACAAATTTTAATAATAAAAATATTAAATAATAAAATAATTTTTTAACAGCACCAACCGTATTACCGTAGTGTCAACCGTCAAACCAGCGGTTGATAAAATAGCTATATGATTATATGTAGCTTTGCTATTTCCTTTTTTTATTATTGTTTTTTTCTTTGGGTGGCCCACTATATATATATATATATATATTCATGAATAGCCTACCTTCTTTTCTTCTTTACATGATACTTTTTTTGTTTTTTTTGAAATAGGGGTGGGGAACTACATGATACACTTTTCACCACATTAAACTTTGGCGTGCCTTTACATGATACCTATCATTTCTTTCTTGAACTTTTATTTAATTTCTTTTTTTAACTGTATTTTTATTTTCATTTTTTAAATAATTAATTTGTCAAAATTAAAACTTTCAATTAAAATTTTAATAAAAAATATCTTTTAAATTTTTATTATAAAATTAATTAACTGAAAATATTTTCAATTTTAAAAAAAATTAATTTATTTAAAAAAAATTAAAAAAATCATTTTTCATATTTTGAGAGTTTTATTAAGACTTATATATATAAATTAATATTTTTTTAAATTAAGATTTAATAATAGAAAAAAGTTATTTCACTGTAAAATATTTTCTATAGAAAATATTTTTTAAATATAAATTATTTTTTATAAATAAAATGGAGGCTACACTCCTTTTATTTAAAAAAATTGTATTTATAAAATATTTTCTATTGAAAATATTTTATAAATAATATCTTTTATGAAAAATATTTTATTTTTATTATCTAATTTTAATTTAAAAAATAAAATATATTAAAAATTTTTTATATAAATGGATTGATAAGATTTTTAAAATATAGAAAATGATTTTTTTTAAAAATAATTTAATTTTTTATTAAAAAATATTTTATATTAACTAAAATTTTGTAATATTTTAATAAAATAATATATTTATTTCAAAAAGGAATTATGTGAATTACTATTTTCTACGTGTCAAAGCAATCCCATTGTTTTTCCAGAATCATGTAGAAATATAAAAATTCATCAACCCTTTCATTGATTTAATTTATTTTGAAAAAAAATTAAATAATTTTTTATATAAATATGCGTGATTTTAAATTTTTTTATAATAAAAATTTTTAAGTTAAAAAAATCTCTTTGTAAATAAGAGAAATATTAATATAAAAATTAATTAAATTAAATTTTTATAAAAATTTAATATAAAAAATAAATTAATTTTTTATCATTATAATTTTAATTAAATTTAAATTATAAACGGTTAATCTGATTTTAATTTAAAAAAATTTAATGATAAAAAACTTATATAAAATATAAAAAAATAGATATAAATCTTAAATATTATTAAATATATATTTTATTAAATAATTAAATTGTAAGATGTCTGAAAAATAAAATAATATATATATAATATAAAAATAAAATAATATTACATTAAAATATAAATAATATTTTTTATAAGTTAAAAATTAATTTAAACTTAATTATTTAATAATTTAAATTTTTTATGTATTAATTTTAAATGATATAATTTTTTAAAATATTTTATTTAAAAAATAAAAATCAAATCAAAATTAAACTGAATTATCAATTTTAATTCACAGAAAAAAAAACTCTAATGAGTTCTTCTAATTTAAAATTATAATTCAGCTCAAAAATTAAAACCAATTAATCAGTCTAATTTCAGTTTAATTCATAATCCAAATCAGACCGTTGTTATTTCTACTTTTATATCTGAACTCTGAAGCAATCAATATGCAAAAAATTTAGGAAAAAATGAAAAAAATAAAAAGTAGAAAAGAAATTCGCATGTGATGGGTCCCACTTGCATAACACGGATAAGTCTCAATTGTGTCAATTTCTTGTATGGGTCTTGCATGATGGCTTCTGGGGAAGTGAAAGCTGACGTGGAAATTATGATTTATTCACTAACTTTTTCTTAGACTCTGCTTTTTTTTCACAAAATTCATATTTTTTTGATATTTAGAGCATATTAAAACAGAAAAAAAAAACATATTATAGGATTCCTGAAAGTTATTTAAAAATATATTAAAATAAAAATTTCTCAAATTATTTCTGTTAATTTTAATTATTAAATATTATAAAAAATTTAAAATATTTCTTTATATAAAAAAATAATTAATAGATATTTTTATAAGTAATAAATTATTTTATATTATAGAAATTAAATAATTAATGGCTAAAAATAGTAGAAAGAATAATTAATATAATAATTTTTTTAAAAAATTTAAAAATATTAATATATTTTTTAAAATTAAAAAATCAAAAAATAAATTTCTCAAATTTTTTATAGAAAAATACCAAAAAAAATTTCACCTTTAAGTAAAATAAAATTATTTTTTAAAATATATTTTTATATAAAAAAAATTTTCACAAATAAGAGTGATATTTAATTGGTTGCATGGTTGTGACAAGTTTTAAAATAAGAAGAAACCCACTGCCACGTATTTCTTGTGTATTTTTATTAAATTAGTTATGGGTTTGATGTGATTTTTTTTATTTTAAATTTTATTTTATAAACTATATATATAATTTAAATATAATTAAATAATTAGAATGTATATATAACAATAATATAATTTTATAGTCTTGAAAATAAATTATCGTATATAATAATTATGTTTAGTCCTATGCCCAACAACTTCATTATCAAGCTATTTAAATAAAAATATATTAAATTGACATAAATATTAAAATTATAATAATTAAATTGTTATAAATTATTAAAATAAAAAAGGACTTTGACAGAGTGTGCTTGGAGCTGTTATCCTATTGAGCTTGTCTTTTTCTTTTCTATGTTCATGGCTACAAATGGGCTCTCATTCCGAATGACACATGGCATATAAATCAATGAAGAATGCGTTTGTTGATATCCATTTCACACATCATCTTTGGTCCCATCTCCATCCATCATTGCATGATCTTCTTACATCTCTTTTGCGGGTTCCTTCTTCTCTTCATTAAATTAGGCCATAATTCTAATGGAGGCATTCATGTTTAGTTGTAATTTTGAACGGTAGAGTTTTAAAAAAATAATATTTAAATAAATTATAATAAAATAGAAATGAATTAAAAGTCATGATAGATATTTTTAATTTTTTTTAATTATTTATTTAGGAGGTGTCTCATTTGAGATATATTGATATATCTTTTTATCACAAATTAAATTATTTTTAAAATTCTTTAGGGAGTAACTAGTCGACCATAATAGGAATTGGATTCAGTTGGCTATCATGGAACTACGAAAATTCTGAATTGTGTTTTTACTCCTTGTAGATCGTCTCTCTATCTATAAGAGAGATGTGAATTATTGTAACGATTGTCTCGATAATAATGTATAATCGTCTTTCTATCTATAAGAGAGGCGAGAATTATTATAACGATTGCATCAATAATAATATATAATTATTATTTTGCCATTTGAATAAAATAAGTAGTTTGCTCATAAATTCTCATATTTAATTCTTATTTTTTGTGTTTACTGTGAGACTTCTAATTGAATGCTGCCCATTAATTTCGTTGTTTACTTATATGATTTTGACTAATTAGGATATTTACATTCATAGAATATCAGATAATTCTTAAAATTGATTTAGTTTGAAGATATTAAAGTCAAATACTGTATAATCCAAAATGATTGTCAAAATGCGAGACCGTGACAGGTGAAATCTAGTTTAAAGTTAGTATAGTATTAGAATCTATCCATTAATATTAAGTTTTTGATAAATATTTTACACTTTAATAATCTAGATGTAAGGAGTGTATTAAATTTCATATTGATTCGGGATAAAAATAATATATTTTTTATAATAATTTTAAACTTCTTTCTCTTTAGAAATTCCTTTATTATTTTTCACAAATAAACCCTAATTCACATAAAAGTTATAATTTTCCATAGTTTCAATTAGGGTTACTTTCAATTTGTTTAATCTAGGAATCATCCCGAATTTTAAATTAAGAAATTTACCCAAAAAATACTTTAATTGATTATTTTTTAATTAATTAACATATTTACAATAAAAAATTCATTTTTTATTTTACAAAATTGTCATTTAAAAAAGAATACATACTGTAAGAGTTCAATTTTTTTTTTCTGTAAAATGATTTATTTTAAAAAAATAATTGTAAGTTTGGATTTTTTTTAATAATATATTATACATTAAATAGATAATAAAAAGTTTTATATATTTTACATTTGTTTTAATAGTAATAATAATAAAATTAAATAAGAATTAAAATTGAAATTACAAGATATATTAAGTCAATTTAAGCATTTCAAATTTTATTATTTTAAAATAATTTCAACATATTAATTTTGTCCTTATGATATTTAAAATTCTAATACTATTAAAATAAAATATCAAAATAAAAAAGTGTTAAAATTTTTCTAATAAGAATAAAACTTTACAACAATAACTTTTATTATATTAAAATAAAATAATTATAAGTAAAATAACTAATAATGAGTATATATACTAAAAAAATTAAAAATTATATTTTTTAAAAAATAAAAATAAAATTCCTATAATATAGAATAATTTATTATTTAATTTTAAAAATTAAAAATTGTTAATTTTAACTATTAAATATTTTATTATTTAATTTTTAAATTTTAAATAATTTATTAGTTAATTTTTTAAAATTTTAAAATAATTTATTCATTAAATTTTTTATATTAAAAGTATTTTTAATTTTTTATAATATTTACTAATTAAAGGATTAATTAATATAATTTTTAAAACATTAAAATATTTTAATATATTTTTTAAAATAAACATTCAATTAGTGAGTTTATTTTTTCATAAAAAATTAAGAATAGAAGATTGTAAAAAAAAATAAAATAGGAAATTGAGGCATTGACCTATTTTCATTCATGTCAGAAACAAGGGATGATTGAACACTGTCAGGTTACTGTCGGCACTTACTCGAAACTGAAAAACCATAAAATCATCAAAATAATTTTAAAAAATTGCAAAATCTTCAATTCTCAGTAAATGCATTCACACTTCAACTCCTCCTCCTAGTAATCTGATCGATAATCACAGTTTCGCTTGTAGTTGTTTCGAAATCGGGAGCTTCGAATGCTAGAAATGTGCTTCCGCTTTTTCTTGAATCGTTTCCAGGTTAGCGTGATTTCAAGATGAAGATAATTGCTTATCGATCTGTTTTGAATTTGTAACAATGCATTTTTCTTTTCTTGATTGTTTGTTTACTAAATGAATCGATTACTGATTTTTATTTTTCAATTTTTATATGTTGTTTTTTCAATTGTTCATAGTATTTTTGGTGGGTTTAATTTGAATTTGGGTTTGATATTTTACTAAGAAATTTTTAATTATTTTCGACTTAGATCTGATCAGTCTCGTACAACAGTTGAATTCAATTTCAGTGCATGATTTCTCTCTCACTCTCTCTCTAAAGCTTTATTGAGTTTAAACCTATTGCTGATATTTTTGGTAATTATTTAACTGCATAGTAACGTTGATTAGGAATTTTATGATTTGAAATCTACCTGAATTATGGAGTTCTATGATTATATTTTACTTCCCCCTTTTTTTTGTTGACGTGCAATGCTATGTGAATGCATCCCTATCCATCTTCTTAATTTTCGTTCTGTTTCTGACTTGGAATTTTGTAATTCTATTAGGAAGATAGGTGTTTGGATTTGGATGGAAGGCAGAACTGCAAACTATCACGAGAGTGATAAATACTAGCAACTGTAATACTTCTAACGTGTACTATTATGGCGTCTGCCAGCCTAGGAAATGGAGGGGTTGGAAGTTCTAGGTCTGTTAATGGGTTCAAGAGTTCTTCATCAAGTTCTGTTGATTGGCTGGGGAGAGAGATGCTTGAGATGAGATTGAGGGACAAGACAGACCATGATGAAGACAGAGTAAGTTCATAGACTTTAAAAAAGTTGTTTTCCATTTATAGTTTCATGTTCTAAAGTTCCCTTTAAGCTGTTGAAGCAATCCAGTGACTGGAATCTGTTCCTTTGAGCATCTCCTATAGTGGGAAACTCCTCGGCAAAGTGGTTCTATGGCAGTTTGATCTTAGAAGGGCACTTCACTTAATTGAGAATAGTGTACTCTGTTTTTTATTAGTGGGCATAACTATGAAAATTTGTGCTTAGTTGCACTGGCCCTTAATTTCTCTTGGTTGCAGGATAGTGAACCAGATATAATTGATGGTGTGGGTGCAGAAGCAGGACATGTCATAAGAACAACTATTGGTGGTCGAAACGGTCCTAGACAGGTTGGGAACTTAATCTGGAATTTAAAAATGTTATACTGGAGGTATCATAATCAGTGAATGTTTAGTTTACACCTAAAACCTGTGTTGTTTGAGTTGACAGACAAGAAGTTATATAGCAGAGCACGTGGTTGGAACAGGTTCTTTCGGTGTTGTCTTCCAAGTAAGTAGAGCGGTTTATTAATTAGTTACCAACTCTTTTCTCTCAATAAGTTACATAATTAAATATTTTAAATATATTTTTAGGCTAAATGCCGGGAAACCGGAGAAATTGTTGCCATCAAGAAAGTTCTTCAAGACAAGCGTTACAAGAACAGAGAGTTACAGATTATGCAGATGTTAGATCATCCAAATATCGTTTCCCTTGAGCATTGTTTCTTTTCAACAACTGACAAGGAAGAGCTTTACCTAAATCTGGTACTTGAATATGTTCCTGAAACTGTCAATCGTATTGCAAGGAACTACAGCAGGATCCACCAAAGGATGCCTTTGATATACGTTAAACTCTATACATATCAGGTAGGTATGAATTTGTAAGCTTTTCTTCTTTGATTCATAATTGAATGAATGTAGTAGTTTCATGAGGGAGAACATGGGTGGACAACTTCACTCACATAATTGGCAACATAATTCTCTTAACCGAGGGTTTTCTTGTTTTTGTTCTTCTAACTGGGGTTTTGTGAGGCCATCGATTGTTGGTGTGATTTTAGACCTCTATTTATTGTGTGCTATAGGAATTGACGAATACAATTGTCTGTTGACAGCTTAGGTCCGCTTTTTTCGTGATCTCGTCACTCTTATTTATTATCATCTGCTTTTTTCGTGATCTCATCACTCTTATTTATTATCAATATTCTTAATAGTTTTGAACTTGGTGTCATTGTTTTTCACCATAGTATGACTGTATCATGTTACGCCTAGGATTGGTTTTTGGTGAATATTGGTGCAGGGCTGCCTCAAGATCAAGTGGACCATACACAATTCCGTAGGTCTACCTTTTAAATATCTAAATTTGTTTCGCAAACAACACAAGAATGCAGCCTGGGACTGTGGGTTGTCAAGGCATAGCAATAATGATTTTGTGTTGGGATAGCACAGCTCACCATAAATTCTTATAATAGTAATAGTGATTATGAAATTGTTTTAAATTTCTTGTTTCTTTTTTTGGATGCAGATCTGTAGGGCACTCGCTTATATACATAATTGCATTGGAATTTGTCACCGTGATATCAAGCCTCAGAATTTACTGGTAAGACTTTTTCGCTTTGATTTTTGGTTTAATATTTTAGTGGGATATTTGAAAATGTTTGCATTTAATTTCTATTGTCGCTAGATACATTTTCTATTCATATTAAATATTTTATGGTTAAAGATCCTAAGTAATTAATGTATTAGGGTTTCTGCATTCAATATAGTAAAAGAAGAGACTGTAAAAGAATTGAGAAAAAGAAAAATCATAGTTGAGAATGAGGATGAAGTTGAAACTCATTATTTGCAGAATTGCTTGTCATAGTCAGCAACATCAATTTACAAACAGAGCTATAAGGGATGGTAGTAGGTAGGGTGCTCGCAGAAACTGAACCCAAACCCAAACCCATTTAATATATTCAATACCTGGAGTCATCCCAAACTCAATTATATCACCTGAAAAATACCTGAAATGTTTAATTTTATAAATTTTGATTTAATAATTTACATAAAAATATAATTTAAAAGGTTAATTTATGTTTTAAAATTTTTGATAATCAAATAAAATACTGAATTTTATTTATTTCATATGTAATATGTGTGTAAAAGTGTAAACATTATTATAAAATTTATTTAATTATTTATTTATATAAATGGGTTTGGATAATGGATATCCAATACACAAAACCCAAATCCGATCAAAACCTACCATGGGTATATTTTCAAACTTTGAAGCCTTCCCAAACCCGATTATATACTACCAAAATACATCCTAATCGTGTCCAGTTGGGTCGCTTACTTGCAAATTAAACCACGAACATCCACAGGCCTGTTCATGTTTTTTCTTGTTTTACTAAGAAGTCATCAAATTCCAACACCTTCATATGTATTATTATTATTGTTATTATTTATTTTGAACAATTTGAAATAGAGGTTGAATTTATGCATTATATTGTAAAAAACTTTATTTTAAAGAACTTGGAGAACAGCTCGATTTTAAAGAATTCTTCATGTAGTTTGAATTACTTATAGTCAATCTTGAGGAAAATGTTGAGTTCAATGATGGGTGTTATAGGTTATTAGAAGCGAATATGTTAATATAGAAAGTAAATATTAATAGATATGTTAGTTGCTTGATTTTAGGGATTCCATGAGCATAGGCTTGATTTCCTTTTCTTTCTAGATACGGTCTCTCATATATAAATATGTTGTAATCTCTATTGTAATAGATAACAAATATTATCTTTCTACATGGTATCAGAACCATTCCCATAGAGATTTATTTTTTCTCTCCTGTAGAGATTTAAGGTTTTTTTTTACACTTAGGACTCCTATTCTTTTGGATTATCCATCTAGGATAACATTTGTCTCTCACCGCCCACATAGGAAGAATGCTAGAGCGCTGACGAAACTGCCTTGAAGAGCCAACCTGTGTTCGGCCGGTGAGTGCTCTTCACGCACTGCAACAAGGTTCCAACGTCGTCCCACTCGCCAACGCGTGGAGACGCATCGCTTGTCCGTCGTCGGAGTCACCTCGCAGCCCCCTCGCCAGATCTGTAGTTCGTTTGCCGTCTGGGTGTTGGGTGGAGGCGTTTTTGGTACTGTTCACGTTTGGGCACTGATCACATCTGTTTCAATATTTCTTTTATTTCTATTGTTTTGGGTTGGTTATTCTCATGACTGAAACTAAAAGTACCGTAGATGAGGTAATTCCTGTGATGACTAAAATCACAAAACACAAATTGAATGGATTTAATTTTTTGGATTGGAGGTTCTGTACGTAAAACCCTAGTAAAACCATCATGTAATGATAATATTTCAGAGTTATAAAGAATATGAGATTTAGCTGTCTCAAACTCTGGAGAGAGACCTGCAAGGAAGCTCATAACGGTCATTTGCTCTCGTTGAGCTTGTTGAGTTTTCATATTTGTACTAAAAGGCATCAAGACATTAAGTTTCTCATACACTCTTTTAAAATCCATAAAATAGGAGGCCAGAGTTCTATCATTTTTCTCAAGCAACTATTCATATTACCTCAAATCCAGTATTTCATGAGAGGACTAAACACATAAATATTGATTGTCACTTTGTTCGTGAGAATGTCCAACAAAAGATAATCTCAATAGAAAATAACCGAATTAGAAAACAATTAGGAGATATCTTCACTAAGTTCACTAAGGCTCTAAATGGGACTCGAGTTGATTATATATGTAACAAGTTGAGCATAATTAACATCTATGCTCCAAGTTGATTATATATGTATCAAGTTCGACATGATTAACATCTATGCTCCAACTTGAGAGGGAGTGTTATAGGTTATAGGAAGTAAATATATTATATAGGAAGTAAATATTGATAGATGTATTAGTCCCTTAATTTTAGGGATTGCATGATCATAGGCTTGATTTTCTTTCCTTTCTAGATACAGTCTCTCATGTATAAATATGTTGTAATTTCTATTGTAATAGATAACAAATATTACCTTTCTAAAATGAGGAAGCTTGATTTTCAGAAATATGTTCTTTCTTCTTTTAATAAATACAATTTATGCTATATTTTGACTGGATGTAGCTACAATAATTGGGGTTCTTGGGTATAACTTGGAGTTGACTCGCTTGAAGAGGATAAGTTGGAGGCTTGACTTCCTAAAGTCTTGAGATCCCCTATTAGCACATTCCTAGTTTGTTAAGCACAAAAGAACCTTCAAATTTATTGTTGACGTGGATCGTTCAGAGGGTAACTCAGTTATTGCATGTTCATCTTACCCTCTTCTTATCCTTCCAGCTTACACAAATAAGTAGCTTCATGGTGATGCTTTGTTTTTGCTATTGCTGGCTTTAACTCATAAGTTATGCCAGTTATATGTCTCTGGTTTTATATCTGGCATGTCACCCATTATCTTTTAACCTTGAGATGCTTGTATAAACCTTATGATGCTCCTTATCAGTGGATGGTGGGGAGATAGGTGCATTCTCAGTATTTATATTTTTGTCCCCTGAAGGAATTGGTATTTGAGTTATCTTGGAACCCGTGTTATACTGGCAAAATAAGAACTCTCGTTATTTGGGACCTTGGCTTGGAGTGCCCTAACTGCTACTTTTGTTGTTCCATCCTTTTCTTTTATTGTTATAAAAAATTAGTTCATTTTTCAGGTGAATCCAAGCACACATCAACTGAAACTTTGTGATTTTGGTAGTGCCAAAGTGCTGGTAAGTTTTCAAGGAACAGTGATGAGTAATGATGATTTCTTATTTCATTGCTTGAGTATGTTCTCCTTGCCATTTTTTAAGGTGAAAGGAGAACCCAATGTTTCTTACATCTGCTCAAGGTACTATCGTGCTCCAGAACTAATATTTGGCGCTACTGAATACACCACTGCCATTGATATATGGTCTACAGGTTGTGTGATGGCCGAGTTGCTACTTGGGCAGGTAGTTTGACACACTTCAGATACCATTTCTTTGTACTTCTCTTCTGCCACTCGCATCTTTGCTTTGATGAGCATCATTTCCTTGCTACTTCATGTTAACTATTTTCCTTGTACCAACCGATTCTGCAGCCTTTGTTTCCTGGTGAAAGTGGAGTTGACCAACTAGTTGAGATCATCAAGGTGATATTGTCTTTCAATTCTGATGTGCTTCTGGAAATGTTTTGATTTTACCCTTTTCTACTGTGTGATCTAGAATTAGATTTTGAATCAAGGCCTTATTTTATCAAGCTTTTGTACATCCAAATTCCAAGGCTGCAAGTCATTTATTAAACTTTACTGCTGGGTTGAATTCAGTTATTCTGGAAATGATATCAAGAGGTGTTATTTATTATCTTCTCTAGACGAGTATGTATTTTGATAGTCTATGGCTAAATGTGGAATATGCATTTTGTAACTGTAGGTTATATTATTTACTTTGCTATTTTTCTCCACGCAAACAGAGCACAGAAAGCATGGATCTGAAACTTGAATTGTTAAGAAAGCAATTCACATCAAAATGCTCGTCATTCTCATGTTTCACCATCAATATGTCTGATTAGCCCAATCTGAAACTTGAATTGTTAAGAAAGCAATTCACATCAAAATGCTCATCTTTCTCATGTTTCACCATCAATATGTCTGATTAGCCCAATTTGAACTTGAAACCAGAGTTTGTTTCAACTGCAATAGGGGAGTGCTTGATAGCAAAAATCTGTGTTGTTTTTTAAGGTTTTGGGAACTCCAACAAGGGAGGAGATAAAGTGCATGAATCCAAACTACACCGAATTTAAGTTTCCGCAAATAAAGCCTCACCCATGGCACAAGGTATATACTCTTAAATCCTTTGCTTATTTTTGTGCAGCCATCTGAGCTTAAAATAAACACTGCTGAAATAATGCATTCTTATGATTTAAGTTGGGATTCTACATGTTTTAAGGCCTAAAATTTTTCAAAACGAGTGCTTTTTTGGCTGACCTAATCCTCATCAAAAGCTTGGGTTGAATCACACCAGGCTTAGCTGCTATAGGACTTGCATAAGGCACTTGAATTGGAAGCATGGTGCTCGCTTGGGGACTCATTGTTGTTTCATAGCAAAGTACTTACTTTTTTATCAAGTGACCTGCTCCTACTTTACCTAGATGTAGGAATTCACAATCAAAAGTGAATGCTTGACTAACAAGAAGCAACATACTACGTTTACATATGATTTCTTAGATATGTTATCTGGATCTATTCTAGATGCAATTGGAATTTATATGTTGTCATAGTTTGATCTGACCAGGTTTGCCCCTGTGACCTGGAAAAGAACTGGAATTTGAAGGCAGCTGTCCTGTTTGGACTTGCTGTCAAGTTTCATAGTGAAAGACTTCCAACTCAAATGACAGGCTCCTAGCTTACCTAAATCCAGGAAATAATCGCAACAAACATTATGTATCAAACTATTTATCAGCAATCTTTTATGCTGCATGTATTTTCCAGATATGGTTTTCAAAATAAGCAGCGAGAAACTTTTATTTTCCTTGTATTTCTTGCACTTGTTTCTTTTATCTGCATTGTATTTCCAACCCTTTTGTCAGCGCTTAGTAATCCCTATTCACAATCGTGAAAATTCTATAAGCTATTGAGATTCATTCTGACATTATTCTCATATGCTAGGTCTTCCAAAAGCGTTTACCCCCAGAAGCAGTGGACCTTGTCTGTCGGTTTTTTCAGTACTCTCCCAATTTGAGATGCACTGCTGTGAGTTCATGATTATGTAGTTCTATCTTCCTGAGAGGTAATGTTAATTTATTAATCAATTTTATTTGTTATTCTGGCACAACAGTTGGAAGCTTGTGTGCACCCTTTCTTTGATGAACTGAGAAATCCAGAGACTCGACTTCCCAATGGCCGTCCTCTCCCTCCATTATTTAATTTTAAACCTCAAGGTCAGTTTTAAAAAGAAAGATCCAATTCTCTCATGTCTTTTCAACTCTAGGAATATAGTCTTGGATTTGTTAATGCATCACCTACATATGCATTTTAACTGAAATTTCGCTCTGCCATTGTATTTCGCAGAGCTTTCAGGCATACCACCAGACATCGTCAATCGACTTATTCCGGAGCATGCGCGTAAGCAGAACTTATTCATGGCTTTGCACACTTAGCAACTGTTACGAAATCTTTGCATGTGCAGTTTCTTCAACACTGTTGTCTTATGTGATCATATTGTAAAAATTCTATGCTTTTTGCCGCCTTCTGCTTCTTTTCTGTTGAGAGAATGTTGCAAAGAGTTCTTTTAGGACACATTCTGGAAACCTCTGCTTGACTTTCCAGTTTGCTGCTTTGCCTTTTGAAGGTGTTTTGTGGTTGTCTATAGCTTATGATGTATATTTATTTATATGTTAAGGTAAAATATTTGAGAACATGTGCATGTTTAACCGTGTTGACTTTTTTATTTTATTTGTATGTGGATATTGTTGAAACGGTCCGGTCCGAGCTAAATTTACCTAAATAACTTTTAAATCCATTTGATTTAAAATGGTTAATTCAAATTATTTAATAGTTTCATGCTAGTTATTATATACAATTTCGATTTACCATATTCCACTTCCACAAGCAAGCAGTTGGCTTTCACACTCTTCCCTGCTAAATTTACAGGTCATCGTCGCAACTGAATCGGATATAATTGCTAAACCAGGACCGAATCTTCAGATATTGTGGTTCGCTAGTATCTCGGACGGCTCCATCTCTTCTTATACGGGTGGATCTCTTCTTATACGGGTGGGCCTGTACCAAGACCGAACTCTCAAATATTGTGATTCACTAATATCTCGAGTGGCTTTTCTAACTCAAACTTATGTAACTAACTTTTGAATGCACTTTTCATTAGTTAATCCAAATTATTAGTAGTTTCGTGCTAACTATTATATATAATTTTAATTTACTGTATTTTGTTGCACTGATTAATTTATTGTATTCCGTCGATTTGAAAAATAATTAATTTAAATTATTTAATAATTTCGTATTAACTATTCTGATTTATTGAATTCCATACACTGATTTACCGTATTCCGCGGACATGGATCTATTTTCCAGCTTGCTTTCACTATTGTTCAAACTTTTAAACCTTTTTATATCTTCCAGCATGCTTTCACAATTGTTCAAACTTTTAAACCTTTTTATATCATTGGATGTGACATGATGAACATGCTGAAGCGTTTGGTTTGCTTGCTAAAAATCAACTTTGTGCAGGGGGAAGGGAGTTAGCTTATATGTATTTGTCATCCTAATAAAATAAAAAATAATAAAAGTAATTCTTAAAAATAAAATTTAATAAGGGAAAAGAAATAAAAATGGATGAATTGAACTCCTTAAATATATTAATTATTTATCAATTAAGAATTTTAACTAAATATATAATAGTCTATTTTATTGAATACTTATAAATACCATATAAGTATAAACTAAGCCAAATATTTTTTAATAATCATTAATTTTTAAATATTTATATAAAATTAAATAAAATATATATAATAAATATATAAATATAAGCACTTCAAGGCTTAGCCTGGTGGAACGTGTATGTAACCTTGAAAAGTTTAAGGTTCGACTCTCCCAACTCCTATTTCAAAAAAAAAAAATATAAATGTAAAAATAAATATTTAATCTAATAATCATTGACCTTATCCAAGCGTTACTCTCGTAAATGTATGAATTTTCAATGTAACCAGAGACGCTCTACTTGATCGCTAGTCTCCGTCAAAGTAATTTACTTAGAATTTTCTTAGAAGACTATACTTTCTGGTTCACACACTAACCCTTCACCATTATCACTTAAAAAAAGGAAAAAAGAAAAAAAAGAAAAATCTGAAAGAGAAACACCCAAAAGGAGTTACGTACGAGAATTTTTTTTTTTTTTTTAACAAAAAAGCCACATGCTTAATAGTATTGCCTCAGAAAATATAAGCTGGTCTAGTCAAATTATTTATTCAAATGTTGATAATTTTTTATCTAATGAAACTGTAAAGAAGATACAGTTGGTGTCTGTCTGACTCTGTCAACATCTCCAGAAGCCTGGGAAAAGTATGGTTAAAGGGGTAAATTTGTCCTAAATTATATAGTAAAGTAAATAAGTTAAATTTTATTTTTTTATCTAAAAATATTTCAGACCGTTTTTATAAAACTAAATATAAAAATAAAGCTAAATAAATTAATTAAAATGCGATTCACACTTTTAAAATTTATCGAATAATGACTTTATTTAATAAAAAAAATTAAATTTGATATTTTCTCTCCAGTATTCATCGATAGAAATTGCTTGGAAGACCGGGTCATGTTAATATGAGAAAATTATTATATAATTACTGTGATATAAAAAATATATTAATTAATTTTTTAATTTTAAAAAATATTTTAAAATTTTTAAAAAATATCTATTAATTAATTTTAATTATTATATATTGTAAAAAAATTTAAACCGTAAAATTAATTATTGCGATTTTTCTCTTATTATATAAATTAAATATTAAAATACCTAACCGTTAAAATAAATAAAAGGAATAATTAATAAAATTTTTAAAATTTTATAATATTTTAATATATTTTTCAAACTATGTACATCAATGAATTTCCTCTTCCCACAAAAACTAGATAATAATTTTCCCTTTTAAATAAGCTTAACAAAATCTGAAATAAACATTTGAAACTTATAAGCCTATGATTCAGAACCCTCCACCAGAAAAAAAAAAAATCTGTAACGAAGTTCTCAGAGATCAATCATGGAGGTGTCAGATTCCAGAACCACGCAAATTCAAGAAGAAACAGCAGAAACTGCACCCACAGCAGATCGACCAAAACCCACCATTAACAAGAAGATTAAGCAACAAGATCACCAAGCTAATTGGCTGGAGAAGACACGTGGCAACTTAATGATCGTAGCTACTGTCATAGCTTCCATGGCTTTCCAAGCTGCAGTAAGCCCACCAGATGAACTCTGGAAAGAACATTCCCAGGAAAAAGAATGCAGTTTTGGGAAGATGAAGGAAGCAATGATAAACAAAAAGATAATCCAGGCAAGAAACTTAGCAATAAATTGTATCAACAAATACAACAGCCAAGAATTCATCATCTGCAACACAGTCTCTTTCTCTGCATCTCTAAGCATAATCTTTCTGCTCACTGTTCTTCCTCTCAGAAACAAGATTTCTATGTGGATTTTGCTAGTAGCCATGTGCAGTACAGTGATTTTTGTAGCTGCTACTTACATAATCTCCATCAGCTTGAGTGGTGGTGGGTTGAAGCAAGAAAGATTCAACAATGAAATTCTTTTGTACTATGTTGTATTCTGGGTTTGTTTCCTTGTGATTATTGTCTTGTTTCTTGTCCTTAAACTTTTGTTTTGGATATTTAAGAAACTGGCAATTGGTTTGTTCTATACCATAAGGTTTTTTTGTAGGATGGGGAAGCATCAGCCGAAGCTGAAAGTGATCGAGCCATCAGCCGCCCGTGTTTGAGAATGGTGAGAATTCGAGCTAGATCTTTTAGTTTGAGAGGCTCTGATACTAAACCGTTTAGAAGAGAGCGCCGAGGATAATTTTATCTCCGGTGAATATACGGTTTACAAAACAGTCTATATCGTGTTCATTTTAAAAATACATACATCTGGTCGTAGCGAATAATTTTTTATTTACTAGTTAGAATATAAGTTTTAAAATTTAGAGAAGAACTTGTCAAAAGCTACCTGTGATGTAGAACTTTGTTTCGCATTTTGTAGCATATAATATAATTAGTCGATAATCCATGTGATGGAAATGTTTATTTTGATTCTTTTATAAATCACAAATCATAAAAAAGGCATGCAACTGAAAAGAGAATTTCGAAGTAAATTGATCTAAAGTCGAGAAAATTCAATAAGAGTAAGCCAAAAAGCAAAAATTTGAACAACACCAACATCTACATTTTAGGGATTAGTCCTTGGCATTTTCGGTCTATTACAGAGCGGCACCATGAAATACTATTAAAGAGCGGCACCAGAGTTCAAATCAAAATTAAAGTCCCAATAAAATTCAACCAAATAAAGTAATCAGCGATAGAGATGAGCCTTCCGTGGATTCGGTTTAAAATTTAGTTTAAAATTGAACTGAATTAAATAAACTGGAAATTAAAAGTATGGTATTTATGAAAATAAAATCGAATTGATTTTAATCAAAAATCAAACTGAATCGAACTAATTTGATTCTATTCGATTTGATCAATTTTGATTTTTAATAAATTTTTTTATCTTTTATACTTTATTTTTAGTATTTTAAAATTTAATTAAAATATTTTAATCTTAATATTTAATTTTTCCATATTATTGAAAAAAATATATTATTATTACTAATCGGTTCAGTTTAATTTTTTTTATTTTTTTCTGATCAAAACTGAACCGAACTGAAATAATCAAAATTTCTAAAATTAAAAACTGAACTGAATCAAAATGAATAAAAAATCATACCAAAATTTTAAATTAATTCAGTTCGATCGATTTTTTTTAATTTGAACCGAATACTGCTAATTAGGGGTGAGCATTCGGTCAGTTCGATTCAAAATCAAACCGAACTGATTTTAGTCAAAAACTGAATCGATCCGAACCGATCTGATTCGGTTCGATTCAGTTCAGTTTGATCGGTTTCGATTTTTAATAAATTTTTTATTTTGTAAACTTTATTTTTAATATTTTAAATTTTAATTAAAATATTTTAATTTTAATATAATTTAATTTCTCTGTATTATTAAAAATAACATATTATTATCACTAATCGGTTAGGTTTAGTTTTTTCAATTTTTTCTGATTAAAACCGAACCGAACTAAAATAATTAAAATTTTTAAAATTAAAAATCGAATCGAACTGAATTAAATAAAAAACCAAACTGAATTTTAAAATTAATTCAATTCGATCAATTTTTTCAATTTAAACCGAATATTGCACACTCCACCGCTAACTCCTAATCAGGAATTCTATCGACAGAAAATAAAGGCATCAGCCACCAAAGAGCCGTTCTTTCTCTATTCTCTCATATATCAAAACTTAATTATGAAAATTATTTATATAATTATAGTATTTTAATGTTGTTCTACTAAATGTATTAATTTTATCCTCATAATTGATACAATTTTTGTTGGCCCTTATCCAATCCATTCCCCTTCATATGACCTAATATATTATACAACACTCTCTATTATTGAGAAGAGTAATAATTAATTAATAGTATTTATTAGGTGAAATATCTCTTTAAACTTTTAAGAAATAATTAAAATATTTATTTAAGTCCTAGTCAATTTTTTTTTCATTGACACCTTTTAAAATTTAAAAAGGTAAAAAATAAATCAAATAATTATTTAATTCAGATCAAATTAGCCTTAAAATAACATCTATTTCAGTTATTGATTCCATAGAGCAAAAATTCTTTCAATTGTCATGCTCAAATTCTATGAAATTAGTCCTTAATTTGCATTTCCTAAAATATTAAAAATTATCTAATTCTTTAAAAAATTTTTAATTGATTCGTTTAAACGTGTTTATATTTTAATTTTATTTTTAATTTAATTAATCTAATCTTTATATTTTAATACAATTTTAATTAATATGTAAATTATAATAATTTATATGGCAATTTAATAGTTTAAAATATATTATTATTATTATTATTATTATTATTAATTAATTGGTCAATCGATTAAAAAAATCTAATGTTTATATCATTTTATATTCTAATTTAAATGTTAAAATTACATAATTTTAATTAATTTTTAAAATTAAAATTAAATAATTTAATTATTAAATATATTGATAACCGCTGAATTTCTTCACCCCAGATCAGGGGCTTGACCACAGCCAAAGGCCCATAACGTAGAGGCCCACACACCTGATATGCACAACAAGCTTGGCTCATTCAACCTGCAAGGCCGGGCTTAACCAAGCTTCTTCATTCGGATCGGCCCAGTCCGCGACCAACAGGCCCTCTCCTCTCAGGTTTAGCATCCGGCCCGACTCTCGGCCCAGCCCAGTTTCCAGAGCCATATTCAGACAACTTAGCAGATCCGCTCGAGCGTACGCACGAAGAAAATCAGAGGCCGTTACGCATGGAGCAGACGGCTGATACCCTCGTACGCCCGAATCTGTATGTCAGAGACGCGTGTCCCAATCATGGAAAGGCCTTTACACGTCACCAGCAAGCATAGCGAAATGGATAAAAGGGGAATTCCCTCCCCAGAAAGGGAGAGTCTATTCTTTCTATATACCAAAACCCTTGTAAAACCCTATTCTATTGGATCTCAGATCATCAATTGGCGCCGTCTGTGGGAAACGAAGGAGATCTTTTCATCACCGGAGTTTTCACTTTCAAAACCCACTGAGATCCACAATGGCAAACCACCAAGAAAATAACCCTAACATTCCGAATGACCTGAGCTCTGCCCAAGATGGGCAGCAGTTCTCCTTTTCTAGCCCTACAACGTTGAATAACCAAACGCCTATTCCTCTTAATCCCTCGCCAAGCTTGGCAGGGAATACTCCCACCATGACCCTGTCTAACCAGGACGTTCAAACCATGGCTCTCCAGCTACAGAATACTGCCCACTGGTTGGGGCAGATAATGCAACAGAGGGGCCTTAGCACCCCAGTAAATGCACTCCCAGTGGTGGAGAAACCCAGAACCAATGAACCCCGACCTATCTTTGACCACCCCCAAACTAACAGCCGTGATACCAAGGAAGAGGAAGAACCGGAGGCCCGAATCCATGGGAGGAGGGCAAGAGAAATGATAGAAAATGAGGGGGCGGACAACTATTCTGCCGAAACAACGGGAACTACAGCAGAAGAAGAGGAATGCAGCTTGGAGGGAAGATCCGGTTCAGCAGACGAGAAAATGGACCAAAAGTTGAAAAGGTTGAAGGAGCAGCTCTTAGCCGAGCTAGGTAAGAAAGATCAGAGCCAAACCTCCTTGCCCACTTCTTCTCCTTTCTCAAAGATAGTACAGCAGGAGACCGTTCCCAAGAAGTTTATGATGCCGCCGATGGCGGCCTATAACGGAGCTGGTAACCCAAGGGAGCACGTCATGAACTATAAGACCTTCATGGAGTTGCAAACTCTGTCAGATGCCTTAATGTGTAAGGTGTTCCCAACAACGCTCTCGGGACCAGCGCGGTCATGGTTCAACAGCCTGGAGGCCGGAAGCATTAAAAGTTTTGGAAATCTTGCCACCCGCTTCATCAGCCGGTTCATAGCCGGGGTGCCAGCAGACAGGAAGACGAGCTATCTAGAAACAGTGAAACAGAAAGAAGGAGAATCACTTAGAGAGTATGTCGCCCGCTTCAATACGGAGGCCCTGCAGATTTCCGAGCTGGATGAAGGAAGGGCGGTGGAGGCCATGCAAAAGGGAACAACCTCTGCCGAGTTCTTTGGTTCTTTGAGCAGGAAACCTCCGACCTCACTGGCTGAGTTGATGACGAGGGCGGAGAAGTATATAAGACAGGATGACGCCTTAGTGACGAGTAGATTTGCTAAAGGAATGGCAGGAAAAGAGAAGGCCCCGGAGGAGAGGAGGCCGGAGAGACACGAGAAGAAACATGGAAAGAGACCTGAGCCATACAAGCAGGCCTGGGAGAGAAGGGATCAAAGGCCTCCTCCTCCTCCTCGGGCTCTTGAACCAAGAATGCTCCCTCCTTGGGTTCCCGAGAAACCAACCCCCCTCAACGCTTCCAGAGCCGAAGTGCTCATGGCAGTCCAGGATAAGGAGTTCCTCCAGTGGCCCAAACCCATGAAGTCGAAAGTAGATCAAAGAAATCCTGACAAGTATTGTCAGTATCACCGGAGCCATGGGCACGATACGAATAACTGTTTTCAGTTAATCGCGGAGATTGAGAGGCTGATCAAAAGGGGGCACCTCAAAAATTTTGTAAAGAAACCAGAGGGACAGAGGCCTCAGCCTGGTCCGACAACTCAGACGCCTAGGAGAATAGGAGCTGGACCAGTGAATGATGGGTCCAGCGGGACCATCAACATGATTGTTGGAGGAACAGGAGGACGGATGAGCCGTCGAGGAAAGAAGAGAAACCGGGAAGGGGAGACCAGCAATAGTGAAGTCATGCAGATCGTTGAGCACTCTCCCATGACTATCGCTTTCTCCCCGGAAGATGCACAAGGCATTCAGATGCCCCATGATGATGCGCTCGTCATTGAGGCTGTCATTAATAATTTTCGAGTAAAGAAGGTTCTGGTAGATGACGGGAGTAAGGTCAACTTGCTGCCCTATCGGGTTTTCCAGCAGATGAGAATCCCAGAAGAACAGCTGGTTCGGGACCAGTCGCCAATCAAGGGGATCGGAGGAGCACCAGTACTTGTAGAAGGAAAGGTGAAGCTGGCTCTTACCCTGGGAGAAGCACCCCGAGCTCGCACCCATCATGAGGTGTTTTTGGTGGTCAAGCTCCCACTGAGCTACAATGCGATTTTGGGGAGACTGGCGTTGTTCGACTTTGAAGCTGTCACTAGCATCAGGTATTTGGCACTCAAGTTCCCAACGGAAGAAGGAGTGGGAATGGTCCGGGGCAGCCAAGAAGAAGCAAGGGCGGTATACTTGGCCACAGTAACAGAGCCGAGCTCAACTGGAGAAGCACTCTACTCGGAAGTTCTGGAGGTCAGAGATGAAACAAAAGAAGCCCGGACAGAGCCAGTTGGAAAGTTGGAAACCTTCCCCTTATCAGACGCAGCTGCAAACAAGGTTTTTAGTCTTAATGCCAGCCTCACCAAAGAACAAAAAAGCAACGTCATGGCCCTGATCCGAAGTCACGCGCCAACCTTCGCATGGAAGCCCTCAGACATGCCGGGAATTGACCCCAAAGTAATGACACACCGATTGAATGTTCTCCCCGAGGCCAGACCGGTGAAGCAAAAGAAGAGAGTAGTGGGAAAAGAGAAGCAGCAGGCCACCCGGGAAGAAGTGCAGAAGCTAGAAGAGGCAGGCTTTATTAGGGAAGTCATGTACCCACAATGGTTGGCAAATCCGGTGTTAGTCAAAAAAGCCAATGGCAAATACAGGATGTGTATAGATTTTACCGACCTAAATAAGGCCTGCCCTAAAGATTGTTACCCCCTCCCCGATATTAATAAAATGGTCGACTCAACGGCCGGTTTTGATTATATGTCTTCTTTGGATGCTATGTCGGGTTATCACTAAATCCCAATGGAAAGGTCGGATGAGGAAAAGACCTCATTTATAACTGAAGATGGAACTTACTGTTATAGAGCTATGCCCTTTGGATTGAGAAATGCCGGGGCAACTTATCAGAGGTTGATGAATAAAATCTTCAAAAACCAGATCGGTCGAAATCTGGAAGTGTATGTGGACGATATGGTGGTCAAAAATTCAAATTTCCAACAACACATAGCAGATTTGAGAGAAATATTTGGGGTGTTAGATCAATACATAATGAAGTTGAACCCAGCAAAATGTGCTTTCTTCATTAGGGGAGGAAAATTCTTGGGGTACATGGTGAGTGGTAAAGGCATTGAGCCCAATCCGGAGAAAGTGGAAGCCATACTGAATATGCCAGAACCGACCTGTGTAAGAGATGTTCAGAGACTAACCGGGAGAGTAGTAGCGCTTAACCGATTCATGTCAAGGTCGGCAGAAAAGTGCTTACCATTCTTCCAAAAGTTAAGGAAGGTACCGAATTTCGAATGGACAGAAGATTGCCAAAAGGCCTTCCTAGAGCTTAAGAAGTATCTTAGCTCGCCCCATATGCTCAGCAGTCCCATAAAAAGAGAAGAACTCCTGATATATCTGGCGGCCTCAGAACAAGCAGTCAGCGCAGTGCTAGTCAGGGTGGAAGAAGGAGAACAGAAACCTGTTTTCTACGTTAGCAAGGTACTCCGAGACACTGAGGTCAGATATTCAAGCATTGAAAAATTGGCTTACGCCTTATTGCTAGCAGTCCGGAAATTCAGAGTTTACCTAGAAAGCCACCAAGGAGTCGTAATGACAGACCAACCCTTAAAAAAGATTCTACGTAGACCGGAAACTTCAGGGCGGATGTTGGCATGGTCCGTAGAAATTAGCCCTTACTGTCTAGAGTACCGACCTCGAACAGCCATAAAATCTCAAGCTCTGGCTGACTTCATAGCGGAGTGCGCATTCAATGAGGAGAAGGGAGGATCATCCTCGGAAATATCAAGCAAGGGGGGAGAGAGAGAGCCCCCCCAAGAATTTAGCTGGAAGCTGTATGTAGACGGAGCATCAGGTGCTGAGGGTAGTGGCGCGGGGATAATGCTTAAAGGGCCAGAAGGTTTTAAAATATGTTACGCCTTGCGTTTAGAATTTACGGCTTCTAACAATATGGCCGAATATGAAGCCCTGGTAAATGGAATGTTGGTAGCTTCGGAGGTAGGGGTAACCGACCTCGAGGTGAATAGCGACTCTCAGTTGGTGATCAACCAGGTTACGGGAGTATATCAGGCTAGGGACCCCATCATGCAGAACTATCTTGATAAAGTAAAAACTATAGAAGCCGAGCTCACGGGTCGGGGAGTTATCGTCAGATTCCAAAGAATACCTCGGGAAGAAAATGAGGAAGCAGACCTGCTTAGTCGGTTGACCAAAGAAGAGTTAGAACAGCTCCCCGATGAGGTATATATACAGCATGTTCGCACACCTGCTTTTAAAAAGACAAACACGGTACTGCAGGTAGAACAAAGCTCATCTTGGATGACCCCATACCTGAGATACCTGGAGGAGGGCAAGCTCCCCGAAGATAAAGATGAAGCCAGAAAGATAGCAGCTTGTGCTGCCAACTACCAAGCAATAAGGGGAACCTTATACAGAAAAGGGAAGTCCAGCCCATGGCTCCGGTGTGTGAGTCCGGAAGAAGCTACAAAGGTAATGGAAGAAATTTATAGAGGCCTGTGTGGGGCTCACGAGGGAGCAGGGACATTAGTCAACAAAATATTCAGGCAAGGGTACTACTGGCCCACTGCTAAAAAAGAAGCAGAGGAGTTTGTCCGGAGGTGCGACGTATGTCAAAGATTTGCTAACGCCATCAGAACCCCCGCCACTCCTCAAGCAAACATATCCAGTCCATGGCCTTTCTCACAATGGGGAATCGACATCCTGGGACCTTTCCCCAAGACTACGGGGCAAAGGAAATTCGTGGTGGTGGCTGTGGAATACTTCTCGAAATGGCCAGAGGCAGAAGCAATAGCCACAATCACAGCCCGCAAGATGATAGATTTCGTATGGGGACATATCATCTGCAGATTTGGCATACCTAGAGTGCTTATCTCAGACAACGGCAGACAATTTGACTGCAGCATTTTCAGAGCCTTCACGACGAACATGGGCATATGGCATAAGTTCTCCTCCGTGGCTCATCCTCAGACTAATGGCCAAACAGAAGTCACTAACAGAGCTATCCTTCAAGGATTAAAGAAACGGCTGGATGGCGCAAAGGAGAATTGGGCAGAAGAACTCAATAGCATACTATGGGTACTCCGAACCACTCCCAGAGCACCCACTAAAGAAACACCGTTTGCACTTGCTTATGGCACAGAAGCCGTAGTTCCAGTTGAATTGCAGATCCCCACTCATCGAGTCCAATTCGTCAGTGAGAATACTAATGAGGATAAGTTAAGAAGCAACCTGGATGCTCTTGAGGAAGTCAGGGAAGAAGCCCAAGTCCGAACTGCCGCTTATCAACAACGAGCAGCGAGATATTACAACCAAAAGGTCAGGGAAAGAAGCTTAAAGGTGGGAGATCTGACCCTAAGAAACCTGGAAGCTACAGGAAAAAGAGCGGCCGCGGGCAAGTTAGCACCGACCTGGGAAGGTCCTTTCAAGGTGACAAAAGTGGTCAAGCCAGGGGTATACCGAATTGAAGATATGCAAGGAAACCCCGAGCCCCACGCTTGGAACATTCAGCACCTAAAACGGTATTTCCCTTGAAATATTTGTAAACAAACACATTGTATTTTGACAAATATAAGTAAATAAAAAATTCTTTATATGAATTATCTTCATGAATAACATTCCTCCATGAAAAAGAAAGAACAGGGCTCAGAAAAATCCCTCGAAACAAGACCTCAGTTAGGCACGAAACCAGCTGAGATGACGAAGCGACAGTAAGGCCAATGAGCCTGAATCTTGTGCAAAAACCTCAAGAAGGCATAAAAAACTGCTGGCGGGGCCCCGAGGTCACCCCGGAACGGCCGGTGAGGATCGTAAAGATGCCTCCCGGAGCATGAAGACCGGGATCCCCTAGAACTCCCGGGAAAGCAAAATAAAAAACTGCCGGCGGGGCCCCGAGGTCACCCCGGAACGGCCGGTGAGGATCGTAAAGATGTCTCCCGGAGCATGAAGACCGGGATCCCCTAGAACTCCCGGGAAAACAAAATAAAAAACTGCCGGCGGGGCCCCGAGGTCACCTCGGAACGGCCGGCGAGGATCTTAAAGATGCCTCCCGGAGCATGAAGACCGGGATCCCCTAGAACTCCCGGGAAAATAAAATAAAAAACTGCCGGCGGGGCCCCGAGGTCACCCCGGAACGGCCGGTGAGGATCGTAAAGATGCCTCCCGGAGCATGAAGACCAGGATCCCCTAGAACTCCTGGGAAAATCAAAATAAAAACTGCCGGCGGGGCCCCGAGGTCACCCCGGAACAAAAACAGCCAGGATCTCGTAAGCTCTCCTGAAAACAAAAAAATGGTCGGTGAAGGACTCAAAAGTTTCCCGAAATGAAAATTCCCCATATCATATGTAGGGACAACTTAACAAGCAGTTCCGACCTCACAAAAAGAGGAGCCCGGAGCTACCAAAGAAAAATCAGGTTCCAACCTCCTGAAAAAGGCACGATAGCTAAGCAGTGCCGATCTCAAAACAGATGTTAACGCTAAAAAGCAAAAAGCCGAGCTCCTAGCTCGGAAGGACCTATATTCCTCAAAGCTCAAAGCCGGGCTCGCAGCTCGGATAGACTTATATCCTCAAAAGCTCAAAGATATGAAGACCAAAGGAAAAAGTCGAGTTCCCTCTCTAAAAGGGCTCATAAATGAAGAAACCTTCAGAAGGATAAATAAGGGAGAAAAAGGGCTATGCTCAACGACCAGATCAGTTTATCTGGAACAAACAAATTTACAACCAAGAAGAAGGGGCTAGAAGCAAAAAGCAGACATACTAGTCGCCATTAAAAGGTATGAGATTTGATCTCTCAGACTATTAGCTAAGAGCTGAGCTTGCAACTCAAGAGCAATTCAAAAGCTTATGAATGAGAATACATAGTGCACAAATATGAAAAAAAAAAAAAGAGATATTAGAGTACTTTGAGGAAAAAGAAAACTGATATTTCATTACAAATAACTATTACAAATTATCCTTCTGACGAGGTGGGAGGATAAATAGTCCTTAAAGGACTTACATCAGTAAGAACACCCTCGCCTACATTATTTCTACTTGCAGTCACACCTGCAGGAAGCTCAGAATCTCTTGGATTAGAGCCCTCAACATTTACATCAGGAGCTATCTCTGACTCAAGGTGGAGATCCTCCTTCTCAGAGATAGGGTCATCCTTCCCTGACTCAGGGACTTCCACGTCCTCCCCCTCTAGCTCGGACTCTTCCGAAGAAGACTCAGCAGGCCGGCATATGTCCCTCCGGCAATCTCCTCGGGGCATGGGGAAATCATCCTCCCCATACAGCACTGGCTCGCCATCTGAGTCCACTTCATACCTGCGAAGCTTGGCCAAAGGAGTATCAGGAGCGTATCTGGCCTCTCTTAAGCCACGATTGTAGCCGGTCACATACATACGGAAGGCTTTCTTAAGAACAGCCGATTTCATTTCACCAGAAGCTTTATATTCATCGAGATGTTCCTCATAGGCCTCAGCTACAAATTCCTTAAACTCAGAAGAGTCTTTGTAGTCCTGAAGATAAGCCTCACAGGCCTGCTCGATCTTCTTTTTCAGCTCATCAGACTCCTGATACTCTGCAATACATTGCTCGCGCACTAGTTGAGCCTTACCTTCAACATGCTTTACTACCCCAAGCAGGGCTGAACACTTGCGCTCTAAGATCTTGACTTCATGGTTGAGTTGCTGGTGGCGAAGGTTGAACTCCTCAGCCGATGAAGCCAGATCTCTAATACGATCAGAGCTCGTGCTCAACTCCTGCTCAAGGACCTCCACCCGAGCTAGGGCTGTTTACTTCTGAGCCTTCACTTCCTTCAGCTGAGCTTGAAGCTCTTCAAAATCAGCCTTTAAGGCCCCATATTATTGCTGGACCTCAGCTTTTTGCCTCACGGCCTCATCCCTTTCGCTAAGGGCCTCTGTCATAGAAGACAGCTGCTTTAAAACTCCTTCGCAGCGAACCTCCAAGGCAGCTGCCCTCTCATCAGACACTTTGAGAACTTCGCGAGTCTGAGACAGCTCTGCTTCTAAAGACTTGGTATGCCCTGCTGTCTCAGCCGCCTTCTCATCAGCCTTTTTAAGGGCCTCTAGCGCCGAATGCAGCTCCACTTGGAGGGACTGGATTTGCTCTCGAGCAGCTACCAGATTACCCCTTGCGTCACCGGTTGTAGATAAGTTCTCTTCCAGACGCGCCTCCTCAATCCGGCGGTCTACAGACTCCTGGAGGGAGCGATCACGAGCATCCACCTCCATAAAGAGGCCCGTCGCCTAAAATGGAAGAGCAACTGTCAGAAAAAGAAAAGAAGCAAAACCCAAAGAGAGGTGAAAAAACAACTTACCATTAGAAGCATTTCTCTAATTGAAGACCCAAGCTCCTCACGAGAGCGAGATCAGAAGGACACTTGCTCCTTGGTAGAACTGGCTAAAAGACCAGTCAGGGCAAGAAGACGAGGATCCGAAGCCT
The DNA here is from genome assembly GCF_001659605.2 of Manihot esculenta. Classification (NCBI taxonomy): domain Eukaryota; kingdom Viridiplantae; phylum Streptophyta; class Magnoliopsida; order Malpighiales; family Euphorbiaceae; genus Manihot; species Manihot esculenta. The sequence continues at coordinate 2,745,091 of NC_035167.2, read as the reverse complement.
CTGTAATTCCGTCGAACATCCGCTCTCTGAAAAGTCCGGCGACAGCACTGGCCGGAGACTCGGGGGTAATGTCCGATGCATTCAGAACGTTGCCGGAAGGAGACAATGAAGGCACAGCAGGAACACCTTTCTTTTTCCCAAGGGGAGGAAGAGCTGGAGAAGGTCCTGTGGCAGCCCTGGATTTCTTCCGAGCTGGAGATGGGGCAGATGTTTCGGATGGGGCTGGGCGTTTATCCCCGGTCTTTGGTGGAACGCCCTCAGATCCCTCAGGACCAGTCCTCACAGAGGCAGGGGCATCTTGAGCAGAAACCTCTGAGACTTGGTCATCTAGGAGGATGATCTCCATTCCTGTCCCAGAGGCCTCTTTGTCTTCAGTAGCAGGAGACTTAGATTTTCCCCCTGGCACCCCTCCAGGAGAATGGGCAATACCCTGCTCCACTTGATCAGAACTTTGGGTCTGCTCCACAATAGCTAGGGAAGCTTCCCTCACGACCTCTGAGGAGGCTGGAGCAGATCTAGGCCCTTCAGCAGGCCTCGAAGTTGAGCTCGATCCACCTTGGCTAGGCAGTCGAGATGACTTGGTGCTGCGAGAGCCCGGCTTCGAAGCTCTAGAAGAAGCCTTGGCGGGAGGTCGGCTAACCTTCTTGGAAGAAGCAGCTTGAACCATCTCCGCGGCAATCTCAGTCACTGAACGCCCATCCCCAAAGGCGTCAAAATGGCATGCATATTATCCCGAGACAAGACAAAGTTCTTGGGGAACTTGATGTCATCCATTTTTACCTCAGAAGCTGCAAAAGAAATGAAATTATAAAGAATCAACATACTTCTTGATATTATGAGCAAAGAAGAAACAGAATAGTCGGACAAGGCATTATACCCGTGTCCCGGATATCCCTAAGATTGGACGCGAACATACACTTCTCGACGTCATACTTCCTATCAACGGAAGTCAGTCGAAGCAGCCCGACCTGCTCAATAAGACTCAATTGGGGCAGATCGTTGCAACCCGAAAAGATCTCCCCCCAACTTAGATCCACCTCCCACGTTCGGGCGGACCCTAATTTTAACTCCACCACAAGAAAGTTCTCCACCCACCCCTTTATGGAGTCCTTGTATCCCGTGAAAAGAGATAACCCAGTACGGGGGGAAAAATAATAGAACTTTTGGGCCGCCCTAACCAGACGGAAAAAAGTGACAAACAGACAGGCCGTGGGTGTGAAACCCCAACTCAAGCAGATAGACTCAAAACAGGACATGAACAAAATGGAGTTTGGGGATAACATCCGAGGAGTTACCCCGAAGTAGTCAAAGACCTCAATAAAGAAAGGGGTAAAAGGAAACGGTAGACCGAATTCTCTCTGCTTCAAGAAAAATACTATGCGACGACCCTCTTGGGGATCTACCAAACCCGGAGGGGGAGGGAAAGGAAGGACTATTTTTTCATTTGAAAGAGGTGCTCGAATGAAATACAACGGAGCATCTAAAAGTCTCTGGGAAATATACTTAGTTATGTTGAAGGGTGTAATATGCGACTCAAGATTACCAACATCAGGAAGCCTTGAATTGGCCATGGAAGAACAAGGAAGCGTACCTAAGAACACAATGGGGTGAAAAATGCAGAAGGAGTTGCAGGAAGACAGAGAGCAGAAAAGAGCTAGTTTCTTTAGAAGACAGAAGGAATTCGAGATGAAAGGCAATAATGAGACGGAACGTGGATCTGAACAGTTTTGTCTTGGAGCGGCGCGATCATTAATTACTCTCAAAGTTTACCCTCTCAACGGTTAGATAAATAACCGGTGAGAAGGTAAAGGGGCAAAAAGATGATTGCTGGGCTTCTCCACATCCGTCAAAGGCCAGATCCGTGATTACAGCCCATCAACCAAAGGCCCGTTCACCACCTACAAGCCCAACTTAGCCCGCAGGAACAACTCAACCTGCAAAATTCACCACTCCGCCACCTCCATGGTAAATGCTAAGGAAACAGAGGGGCAAGTCATGAAAAGACTCAAAAGTACAAGTAAATGGGAGCATGATAAAGGCTGCGAGATCGGAAAGAGGCGATAAGGGCACCTCGGAACTATACAGAGCTGAGAGCTCAGAAATCAGAGGTTAAAGACCGAGCTCACAGGTCGGATGAGAGTTCAGAGATCAGAGGTTAAAGACCGAGCTCACAGGTCGGATTAGTCCAGCTCGGAAAAAATAACCTGCGAGTTCGGTCCGCTAAAGGTGGCTCAAAGCTCAACCCATCAAGGATTAAAGACCGAGCTCACAGGTCGGTTAGTCAAGCTCGGAAAAGTAAAACGACCGTCCAGTTGGTTAAGTAGGCCCAGAGCTCGGCTCATCGACTAAAGGCAAGAGTTCACGAAATATGGTCAGTTCAGCTCGGAGAAAACGAAACAAAATTTAGTTGGCTAAAGCTACGAAGAAAAGCAGTATCAGTACCCCGTCCAGGACAGAGAAAGAACAAGTATGAGTAAAAAACAAGAACTTCATTAAAAGAAAAGTACATTACAGCACATTACAAAGGCCTACACTACAGGATGAAAGACTATCCTTAAAAGACTTACATAACCACATACACCATCATCTACGTTTACATCACTGACATCTGCTCTACTATCTTAGTCTTAATTCCGGGGATTATCCTAATACGGAAAGCGAGCTCTACAGGTCGGCTGAGCTCTGTCTCGTTATTATAGGGGAACTGAACAAGTTGATTCCCATAAGCATTTCTCACTGTTCCCCTGGGCAAACGTTCGGTTACCCAAGTGTGATGCACGGTACATTCGGACAAGCTCGGATATTATATGCCGACCGTGCACCACACATGAAAAACATAAGTCTTCGAGTTACGGCTCCGAAGAGATCACAGAGCATACATTCGTAGGCATCGCCAGAAGCTTGACTGAGCGCAGCAGATCTCAGTCTCGCATAATACTGGTACTTCACATCGATGGGAGCAATAAGCTAATCTTTCTTGCCACTTCCATTTATATCAAAAGAAGATAACAGGGGCACCAGAGAAATTTCTTTCTCCCTCTTGAGGGAAGGCAAAGTTAGAGCAAACTCCCCAACAGCCCAGAACCTCTTTGAGGCCCGGACAACAAACAGAGGAGGAGGCCAGCCAGACGACCCGGGTAAAACAGTCTCAGCAGTTTGCCGAATAGCCCCATCCATCGGCCGCCCTACCCGAAGGATCTCCAAAGCACCATCCGGACTCCTTAGAGGTAACATCAAATTTGCAAGAATTTTGAACTGACCCATTCTTATCTCAGGTACTGCAAAAAGTTTCAAAACAAAGACAAGTCAGAAACAATTCTCCATCAAGATGATAAAAGCAAGACTGAAACAAACCCCTGGGGCAACAAAGCAATACAAACTCAAGCTCACCTCATTCCGTTTGAAGAAAGCGTCAAATGGATCCTTTGCAGATAAAACAGAACAATCTTGCTAGAGGAAAGAAGCAGACGGAGAAACGGAAAGGAAGAACCTCTTGTTCCAACAGAGGATTTGAGAATGAAGAAAAGTTAGCGTTGATATATACCCAGAGTCTGAAACCTTAGCACGGGGCAGAGCTATGCTAGACTCTAAGCTAATGGCGTCAGGATTTTAAAAGATAGTCATGGAAAAGGAAAGAAAGGACATGTCCAGATAATGATGACAGAAAAGCAAAGACAGCAAAGAACGCGAAGAATGGAGAAAAGCCAGAAAGGGGAAAGAGCAGATAGGATTCGGAAACGGTACAATGACAGAAAGATGAAAGGATGTTATTAAGGCACCTGAACACAAATAGGCGCGGTCATAATAGTTCTTGATATTCACCCCCTCGGCAGTAGGAGCAATAACTACCGAGAAGGTGAAGGGGCAATTGATGACCGCTGGATTTCTTCACCCCAGATCAGGGGCTTGACCACAGCCAAAGGCCCATAACGTAGAGGCCCACACACCTGATATGCACAACAAGCTTGGCTCATTCAACCTGCAAGGCCGGGCTTAACCAAGCTTCTTCATTCGGATCGGCTCAGTCCGCGACCAACAGGCCCTCTCCTCTCAGGTTCAGCGTCCGGCCCGACTCTCAGCCCAGCCCAGTTTCCAGAGCCATATTCAGACAACTTAGCAGATCCGCTCGAGCGTACGCACGAGAAAAATCAGAGGTCGTTACGCATGGAGCAGGCGGCTGATACCCTCGTACGCCCGAATCTGTATGTCAGAGACGCGTGTCCCAATCATGGAGAGGCCTTTACACGTCACCAGCAAGCATAGCGAAATTGATAAAAGGGGAATCCCCTCCCCAGAAAGGGAGAGTCTATTTTTTCTATATACCAAAACCCTTGTAAAACCCTATTCTATTGGATCTCAGATCATCATATATAATTATCGTAATAAATTTTATTTTATAATAATAATTATAAATATTTCGTAGTAGACATTATTTAATTTAAAATAATAATATATATAAAATAATTTAAAATAATATATTATTATAAACATACAAAATAAAATCTATTTAGATTACTATTATCTTTAAAATTAAATATATCATTTATTTATAATTAAATATGAGTTAATATTATTTTCATATAGAATTAATTTATATTTAAAAAATAATAAAACATTATATTTAATATTTTATCTCAACCATTATATTTTGATTTTTAAAAATTAAATAAAATTTAGACGTTTAAATTAAAATACAAAATAACGTTTATTTGAATTAAAATACAAAATAACGTTTATTTGAATTAAAATATTAAATTAAAATATAAAATAATGTAAATGTTCGCTGATAATTAATTTATATAAAAAAATTAATAATAATATATAAATTATTTAAATGGCACATAAATTATTAAAATTTAAAATTTTAACTAAAATTATATTAAAATACAAAAATTAATTAATTAAACTAGAATTAAAAGATTTAAACTAAAATGCAAACACGGGATTTTTGAATCAATTACCCAATTCTTTTTCAAGAACTAGATCACAAGCGCAATCTTCATATTCTTGATGTTGGGTCTCCCATGGTGTCCAATAGGCTACAATTCTTGAGCCTTAATTCACTAGTTAGGAGGACCTCCTCTTCTGACATGCATCACAATCGTCACTGCCGCTATTTAAAATTATCAAAACACAAAGATCCATTTTCAGCGGGTCCTCCAGAGACGAACTTTCCCCTAGGCTACTTAGTTTCACCAAGTCCATGAGCATCATCTTGCAAATCAATAACTCCATAACCATTCATTACAAAATCTCAATGACAAATCATAAACAACGTTGAGGAAACCTTAATAGTTTATGCTCAATGTAGACTTTATCCAAATCATAACACCCAGATGAAAGAACCGTATTCTTGAGAGTTTTGAGAGGTATGGAGCCAAAAGGAATGACAATGAAATCAACATATAGTAGCTGCAAAAGTTGTGGGGATTTTGCAATGGAATTTTCAGGAAGACTGAATTTACTTGCGGAAGTTTTTGACTCAACAAGCTCAACTTTCAAAGACAGAGAGAAAAGAAGAGCAATGGAAGGAGAGGCAACCAAAGCATTAATCAATAGGGGGAGATGAATGAAGGAAAAGAGGAAAGGATGAGAAGGATAGGTGATTTACAGATACTATTTCAGTGGGAATTTTCTTCACCAGTTAATGGAAATGTAACACCATTAATTTTAGACTAAAAAATACAGTTTTGAAATTGTGAAGGGCGTTAATGGACAGAAAAATTTGACCAGGGCTTAAATAAACACTTAACTATTTTATAAAAGTTTAAAGGAGTACTTTATAAAGGTTTAAAGGGATCTTTTACCTATTTATTTTGTTAATTATTTTCTTTTCTCCTTAATTAATCATTAATTGTTAGTTAATTGTTATTGAATATGGAGAGAGCATTAAATAATCGCCATCGAAAATGAATGTTGTTGGTAGTTCTCTCCTTTCAAAACCATTATCTGATGGCCATCATAGACAACATCAGTGTAATGATCACAGCCGCAAGAAGCATTACGATCTGAATTGATCAATGGGAAAAGAATAATTTAGAGTTTCATCAACCCTTTGAATGATCGCTTACAAAGCATGGATGACAGCCATCGGCAGAGAGCAACATGCTTCCTATCTTTATTAATGGTCAATGGGTTGCCTCTAAAAGTATCTACTGATCTGGTCAAATTATTTATAATTCTTCCTAGTTTTCTATCAAGGGAAATTGCTAAGAAGTTAGTGTAACCTTGTTCTGAACCTTCAAGGTATTTTAACAGAAGCAAGGTCAACACTAAGCTGAGTTATTTAACAAATCTGGAATGCTCATATGAGACATACCTTACTGGTGCAATGCAAGCCCTCCACCAACACAATATGTATACATACGCATATCTTTATCTTTAACGAAGTCCTGAGAGAGACCAATCATGGAGGCAGACCATCCATCAGATTTCAGAACCATCCCAATTCAAGATGAAATTGCAGAAAGTGAACCAAGAGGAGGACAAACAGATCCACCACAAGCACCACCAAAACCCATCGTTAAAAAGAGGAACAAGTACCTAGATTACCAAGGTAATTGGTTGGAAAAGACTCGCGGCAACTTAATGATAGTGGCTACTGTTATTGCATCCATGGCTTTCCAAGCTGTAATAAACCCACCAAGTGAACTATGGAAAGATGATTTCCAGGAAACAGTATGCAGAGTTGGAATGATAAAGGATGCGCTCGCAAATAAGAGGATAATCGAGGCAAGAAACTTAGCAATAACTTGTATCAATAAATATAACAGCCAAGAATTTATCATCTGCAACACTGTCTCTTTCTCTGCATCTCTCAGCATAATCTTTCTGCTCACCGTACTTCCTCTCAGAAACAAGATTTCTATGTGGATTTTACTTGTAGCTATGTCCATCACAGTAGTTTTCATAGCTGCTACTTATGTAATCTTGATCAGCTTGGGTGGTGGTGGGTCAAAACAGGAAAGGTTTAACAATGCAATTCTTTTATACTATGTGGTATTTTGGGTTTTATTCCTAACGATGGTTGTCATATTTGTTGTCCTCAAAGTTATGTTTTGGCTTTCTAAGAAACTGGCAATTGGTGTCTTCTATGCCATAAAGTTCCTATGGAAGACAGGAAAGCAACAAAAGAAGCTGAAAGTGATCAAGCCACCAGCAACCCGAGTTTCAGAATAAGCAACTACAACAATTGGTAAATATATGGTCTCACAGGTATCTTATTGTAAAGTACTTGTCTAGATTAACAGTCTGTTTCCCCCAAAGCATGTCTGCAGTCTATTCAAGTATAAGTTAGCAAGTTACCCTACCAAGATTGATACTCAGCTTCAGCACTCCTCACAATCAAAGGCACAAAAATCTTCCAAACAAGCATTAAGAATAATAAAAATTGATAAGATAGCCTCAAGAAAGATGTAAATTATAGAAATTGATTTCACATTTTCCACAAATTGCATGAAAATTACAGGCAAAATTCGACAAATCAATCATTGCCAGTATCTCTGTTACGCATTCTATAAACAATACGGCCTCTAGATGAATCATAACGACTGACCTCAACCTTAACCCTATCTCCGGGAAGTATACGTACAAAATTCTTCCTTATCTTGCCTGAAATATACCCAATGATCACATCTTCATTATCTAAGCGTACTCGAAACATACCGTTGGGTAAAGATTCAGTCACGGAGCCTTCATGGGTCCATTTCTGCTCCCCAGTTGGATTAGCTTTTGCGTGGGGTGAAACATCGAACCTTGAAGGTGAAATTGTGAGGTTGTGCAGCGTCGTTCTGATGAATCCATGGCCAAGGAAGAATGTTCTTGGGAAGAAATTGGTGGGTTTTGTAGAGGAAGGAGCACAGAACCCAGTTGCGGCGAGGATGTGGACTTGCGCAGCCATGGAGGTCATCTTAAAGAGGAAGGTGAAAGCAAAATCAATTCGAGGGCAGAGGGTTTGAGGAAGGAACAGAAACCCTAGGCTTGGAGAGAGGAGGAGATGTGTGGTGGAAAGATGGAGCTCACTCGCCAAGTAGCTAAAGCTAAACTGTGTCTTCGGGATTATTAACACTTCGATTGTGTATTTTATTTTATATTTTCATTTATTTTGAGCATTAATATTAAAATAAATTACAGTTTAACATTAATACATCCATTTTTACACTAAAAAAATATCAATAACAAATATTTTTCTAATTAAATAAAATTTATATATTTTTTTTAAAATCATCTCTTAACAAAATAAATTATTTTTTAAATTTTAAAAATTCAATTAATACCACTAAAGCTTTTCGCACATAAATTAAAAAATATATATTTTCTAAATAAATAATTTACATATAAAATATTTTTCAAAATAATTTCGAAGCATAAGACATATCCATATCCATACCCATCCGATCGGATGGAAGTATGTGAAATAATACTTTTTATTATAAGATTTACTATTTAATTTTTAAATATTAATATTATTAATAAATTAATTTAATATTTTTATTTTTTTATTAATAAAATAGTCTTTTTATTTAATTTTATTTATTTTTTCATTAAAAATATATTTAAAAAATTAAATTATTCTTTCTTTAATTTTTTTAATAAAAAATTAAAATTTAAAAATTAAATTATTGAGAAAAAAAATAAATTTTAAAAATTTAAATTATTAAGAAAAAAAATTAAAAAATTAAATTTAATAAATTAAATTCTTAAGAAAGAAGAAAAAATTAAAAAAAAAATTAAGTTTAAAAATGAGTTCACGAGAAAAAAAAATAACAAATTGAATTGTTGAAAAAAAAAAGATTATTGAGAAAAAAATCAAATTTTAAAAATAATTTTTTTTATTTTTATTTATTTTTAAGAAAAAAAAACAGAAAATTATTTCGTTGTTAATAAATTTTTAATAATATAGAAACTGACATGGTAAATCTCACTTTTTTATTTTATTTTATTATTATTTAATGTTAAAAGAAAATAAAAACGGCAACCAACCAACCGTTTTATCAGTTCAATGGAAAACAAAAGATTTCTGTAGTGTAATCTCTTTGATGGGTCACCACTTCTCTTCCCCAGAATATCTATATGCGTCCATATTTTTCCAATGGGCAAAAACATCCATTAGCTCACTGTTAATTTATTTTCTGGCAGCAAACTGCTTCTGGGGAAGTGCTCGCCACCCAATGTCTCGCCGGTAGAATCCTCCCGGCCAGTTGATTTCCTCAACTGCTTGATAGGCTCTATCCCTTGCCTCTTGAAGATCACTTCCCTTGGCTGTAACTCCAAGCACGCGGCCCCCAGTAGCAATGAAGTTGCCATCTGCATCCAGAGCAGTTCCAGCGTGAAATATCTGAACTGTTGGGGCAACGTTTTCGGCCTCTTCAAGGTTTTTAATCACAGTCCCCTTCTCGTAGGATCCGGGGTAGCCTTTACTTGCCATTACCACCACCATGGCAGACCCTGGAGACCAATTCAGTGATACTCCTCTTAACTCTCCTCTGCATGCCGCGAGCAAAACTTGTGCCAGATCAGATTCTAACCGAACCATTAGTACCTGCACATTAAGATGAATCAAACCAAATTTCTAGTTTTGATCCCTCCTGCATAAATGTGGCTAAAATAACCATGTAGCAGTGACACAATCACACAAATCAAATGCTTAAAGCCCATAAGTGTAAGAAAGATGGCACTTGAAGACCAAGCAACAAAGCTGGCTGCTATAGACCACTATTAGAAACAGGAACATGAAAACAACTGCTGAATGGTTAGGAAGACGAGAACAAGCATCATGCCTTTGCTCATCGCTGTTTATTCACTTATACACAAAGAGGAAGCAGGGTCTCTCTACTTCAAACAGATTTAGTCACTGACTAATTTCGAAGAAGATAATTAGAAATTATTCACTGACCCACAAAAAAACAACACCAGATATTAGCAAGCATCAAAGAACTATCTATTTATGGTATCAATTTTCAAAAGACTGATTTATGTTATACAAGGGGCCCCAAATTCAAGCCTAGCTTGTATATGTAATAAATATTATAGGTTTGTAACTGACCTGGCACTCCGGATCTCCGAACCGTACATTGTATTCAATTAGCTTAGGCAAGCCAGACTTCTTCTCAATCATTAACCCAGCATACAAAACTCCAACAAACTTGCAACCCTCTGCTGCCATTCCTTTCACTGTTGGCAGAATTATACTTTCCATAACCAAAGACTGAAGTTCTTTTGTTAACACTGGTGCAGGGGAGTATGCCCCCATACCACCAGTATTAGGTCCCACATCACCATCCCCAACCCGCTTATGGTCCTGAGCAGATTCCAAAGGAATGGCGGTCTCTCCATCCACCAGTGCAAAGAAAGATGCTTCTTCTCCTTCAAGATATTCCTCGGCGATGACACGGCAACCAGCAGAACCAAAAGCACCTTTCACAAGCATTGAATCCACAGCTTCATATGCCTCCTCCAGTGTCATTGCAACAATAACCCCTTTCCCAGCAGCCAATCCATCTGCTTTGATAACTATAGGAGCTCCCTGGTTCTGAATATATTGCTTTGCAGCAGATGGATCTGTAAATGTTTGGTACTGCAACAAAAGGATAGAACATCAAAAAGAGGATTTCAGTACAAAGAACAACTGATCAAATTCAGCAAAAGAAAAGGGCTTCTTTGTTCTTCACCATATGGTTATCAAACTTAAAAGTAGAGGGGAAAAACCTTTGCAGTTGGAATTCCATATTTGTCACACAAGCTCTTCATAAAGTTCTTTGAACCTTCCAAAGCTGAAGCCTCTGCAGATGGGCCAAAAGTAAGGATTCCAGCCTTCCCTAGATCATTTGCAAGGCCAGCAACTAGAGGTGCCTCTGGTCCAACAACAACCAATCCCACATTCCATTGGCGGCAGAAAGAGATAACAGCTGAGCTATCAGAGATGTCAAGGTCTGGAATACAAGTAGCATTCCCTGAATTGGAAATACCCGCATTGCCAGGAGCACAGAAAACAGCATCACAGGATGGTGATCGTTGCAAGGCATAGCAAAGTGCATGTTCTCTTCCTCCACCACCAATAACTAACACAACCACCCTCTCTTCTGCAACATTAGAAGATAAATAAGGATACACAAGCATAGGATTGAATCATCACAGCCACTTCAATCCAACAGTAGTCTATGAAAACAAATGACCCTTCCCAACTCTAACAATGCCGGCATCCTCGTGCAATGGTCCATTGCCAGGACAAAAGAAAATTACTTCAACATAAAAGAGAAATAGCAATACAATCACTGAATTTAAAATTATTCAAAGGACCTCAGAGTCCTCAGAGTGCCAAAACTTCTACTCTAAGCATTTACTTCCACATGAAATTAACACTCTGCACCGAAATTGCTCTCTTCTCTCGCAAACAAAAAGCTCAAGGCCCAAATAGAACAACCCAAAATCTTCAAACATTATCATAGTTAACGTCAATTTAGGTAAAAAGAATCAATTTTTCCAAAAAAAGTGCGAAGAATTAAAGGTACCAAAGAGTAAAACCCCAGTTCTTACCAGAAGCACCGTTGCCACGGGCATTAATCGAAACTGACGGTTCTGATTTCTGGGAAACACACTTGAACACAGAGGAAAACGACCTACAGCCCTTGATTACGCGGCGGGAATCACAGCGATTTTTGCTATCACTAGAACTCAAGTATCCCAGAAAGGAGAAAGACGAAGAAGAAGAGTTGCCAAACACGCAAGAGAGACTGTTTGATAATCGAGCAGAGTTGACACTGGCGTTTCTGCCATTGAGATTGATAGAAGGTACCAGGTTTAAAGTAACACAAGACATAGCTCTATTCTTCCCCCAAAATACTCCCTGAAATTCAAAAAATTTTCACGTCTGGAGCTAGAATCCGGAGGAAGAGAAGGAAAAGAAGAGGAAAAGGGACATGGGTATTAAGTTAAGGTAGGGTTTAAGGCTTTTTATGGACAAAACCCCGAGAAAGTAGCAGTGATGAGTCAGTGACGAGTATCCATTATAAGTAGGAATAAATGCCGGGTAAATGCAAAAGAAAATTAAGAAAATGGTAGAAATAAATCAAAACAAGGTGCCTGGGCCGCCATGGAAGAATGGGATTAGCTTATTTGCTGTGGTCGTCAGCCCAATCCTAGGTGCGAAGTCCGCAGTTTTAAGGTAGCTGGATGTTTGATAAAAGGCAAATTTGAAAGATTTTATGGTGTGGTGTCCTGGGCACTCGGTTCAAGAAAAGTGGATGTTTTTTCTTTGAAAATATATATATATATATTTTTTTTGCAAGAAGTTTAAATTTGGAGAGACAAAAATAAGAAATTTTATTTTTTATTTTAATTTGTTCTTAAATTATTTTTCTTCCCATGCAAAATTGCATTTAAAAACCTAATGGCCAAAGGAGAAAATAAACTTAACGAGAGCTAATCCAACCCATAAAACCAAATCACAACTCACAAACCCAAAGAAAATTAATTCAACAACAAAGCCAACCAATCCAGCAATGCCCATCTCGAAATCACAATCCACAGTCCACAAGGCCAGCACAGCCCGGTCGGAAGCACCAGGAGACTGCCTAGCACTGCCATTATCTCCGCTGTGAACGCCAAAAAAGACTAAACTCAACGGAGAATATGAATACTGTTATAAAAGTTAAGATAAAATAATAAAATTTGAATTGTGGTAAATATTATTTTTAAAAATTTATTTAAAAAATATAAAAAAGAAAAAATAACCTAAAAAATAGGATTTTATTTCTTTTTATGAAAATACAGCTTTATATTCATTTAATTTTATAAATAAATATATATGATTCTATTCATATTCATTTAATTTACATTAATTTTAATTTTATAAACAATATACACATTTATTTATAAATTTATTTATTTCTATTTCATTTTACAAATCAATTATACATGGATTTGAAATACAAATTTATTTATAAATTTTTTTATCTATTTAATTTTATAAATGAAATACATATTTATTTATATTTATTTAATTTTAAAAGCCATCTCGTAAATCTGTGGGTGTAAAAAACATTATTTTTTTATTTCATAAGAAATTGTGAATTTGCATTCCAATCAAATTCAAGGTAAATTTAAACATTAAAGCAAATTAAGCGTAACAATGGTTATTAATATTATTTGAAATTCATATTTAACCTAAAAAAAATATTAAACACTAACGTCTATTTTAAATTTTGCATTTAAAGTTTTTTATTAGTTAAATAAAATATTTTTATTTTAAATTTAAAATTTGATATCCAAATTCCAATTCAAGATCTATTATTCCAAACACAATCTAATATTTTATTCAATGGATAACGAAAATTGGCTATAAATCACCTACTAGCTAACTGAATCATATTAATTAAAAATTTTATAAGAATTTATTTTATTTTATTTTATATTAAATTTTATATTTGGAATATAAAAATTAATTTTTTTTCTAATTTATAAATTTTCATATAAAAAAAAACTGAAATTATGCAATTTTTTTAAATATTTATTTAAATTCTTTTATTATAAAATAAAGGGTAAACTGTAATTTAGTACATCATGTTTAGTGAAATACAACCTTTCGTCCCTCTGTTTTAAAAAACCTTCAATTTAATTAACTGAATCATATTAATTAAAAATTTTATAAGAATTTAATTTATTTTATTTTATTTTATATTAAATTTTATATTTGGAATATAAAAATTAATTTTTTTCTAATTTATAAATTTTCATATTAAAAAAAACTGAAATCATGCATGTTTTGTAATATTTATTTAAATTATTTTATTATAAAATAAAGGGTAAACTGCAATTTAGTACCTCTGGTCTACCGTCAAATTTTCAGTTAACATTCCATTTATTTTAATAAAAATAATTAAACTACCATTTTCTCCTCATCATTCTCCTTCTTTTCCCGATCCTTTTCTTCCTTTTCTCCTCATCTTCCTCCTCCTCCTCCTCCTCCTTCTTCTTCTTTTTCTTCTTCTCCTTCACCTTCTTTTCCCGATCCTTTCTCCTCCTCCTCCCGATGCTCTTCTTCCTTTTCTCCTCATCCTCCTCCTCGTACTCCTCCCCGTCCTCCTCCTCGTCCTCTTCTTCTTCTTCTTCTTCTTCTTCTTCTTCGGATCCCTCCTCCTTCTCCTCCTCCTGTGTTGGGATGGAGTGAATACTATTTGGTTGAGTTTTTTTACTTAAAGGTAGTTTAGTCATTTTCATTAAAATAAACGGAAGATTAACTGAAAATTTGACTGTAGGGACTATTTTGCAGTTTTTTTAAATGTAAAAGATTAAATTGAAGGTTTTTTAAAATAGAGGGACGAGAGGTTGTATTTCACTAAATTAGAGGGACTAAATTATAATTTACCCTAAAATAAATCATGCAAGTGTGAGTAAAATGAGAAGAAGAAAAAAAGTCGAAATTGCTAAAGACACAAGTCACGTATGCTGTAGCAAAGGACAAATGAGTTTGATTGGACTGTTGTTTGTGGAGATGGTCCTAGTGCAATTGCCTTAGAAATTTCGTTGTGTACAATGCCAAGGAGGGCATTAACTATGCAAATAGTCCTATCCCCATCATGAACAAGACAACCATTAAGGCTACTTCAAATATATATATTTTTAAATTAATATTTCCTTAATCTTTTCCAGAAAAACTTAATTTAGAGGGTATTTGAAACTAATCCAAACAAATAGGTGTAAAAAATAAATAAATTTTAAATTGTGTGGTGGAAAATATGATGATTAGTTCCATTTCTATAAACTTAAAAAAAAAAAAAAAAAAAAACTAATAACAAATTTAACTGCACTAAGCACCAAAATCAAAATAACCAATAATTTTCAACTATTTTCAAATTAATTTTTAAATTTTAATAATTTAAATTTTATTTGGTTTGAATGTATTATTTTTTGATAAATTGTTTTAATTTAATTAAATTAGATAAATAAGTTATTTATAATTTTGAAAAATCAAGAAAAAATACCAAACAAACAAAAAAAATTTTAAGTTTTATAACTAAATTAATTCCAACCAATCAAGACATTAGTTTATCACCTCTATATTTAGAGGTGAATAGTATTGGATTCAAATAAAAAAAAACAGATCGAACGAATTAATTTAAAAATATAATTTATTTATTTATTCATTTCGGTTTGGTTTGATTTTTAATTTTAAAAATTTATGTTATTTCAATTTGATTTAATTTTAATCAAAAAAAAAATTTTAAAAATTAAATCGAACTAATTATTAATAACAATATACTATTTTCAATTATATTGAGATATTATATCATATTAAAATTAAAATATTTTAATTAAAATTTAAAATATTAAAAATAAAATATAAAAAATAAAAAATTTATTAAAAATTCAAATTGAATCAAACTGACCGATTCAGTCAATTTGATTTCATTTCTAATCAAAATTGATTCGATTTGATTTTTATAAATACTAAAATTTTAATTTTTAATTTATTCAATTCAGTTCGATTTCGAAACGAATCAATCAAATATTCATCCCTATTTAAATTTACTTTTATTATTTTTCTTTACAATTTGGTCTCATCGAATTCGGATTTGAAATCTTTTTCTTTACAATTTGGTCTAATTGAATTTGGATTTGAGATCTTTTGGTCTTGAAATCAATCTCGAACTCCTTTATCAATGAGAGCCCACCTTCATTTGTCTTTTCATGTATATCACCCTCCAATCTCTATCTCTAAACCCTAAAAATTGTAAAGATATGCACATTTCATGACCCCACATTTCTTTTTCTTTTGTTTATTTTTCTTTTCCTAGAAAATAGAAGATTATTAAAATGAAAGGGAGTGCCTAAGATCAAAATCATTGGCTCTGCCATATCAAGATCCATGGACCTTTCAGATCCTTTAACTTCTCCAAAACCCAATAACACAGACATAGAAACAAAACCCCATGAAACCAGCCACCATAGCTTCAAGAATCCCAAGAACTACACCACTAGAACTAAAACCACCACCACCACCACCACCAGGAACCTGCAGGATTCACTTGCATGGCTACAGGCAGAAGATGCAGACGAAAACAATGGAGAGATGTTTAGTAGTTGTAAGCTGAAGAGGAACTCATCAGTTTCTTCAGCTTATGCACTTCCTTCTGCTGTTAAGAAAGCTTTCTCTTTCAAAAGATCCTCCTCAGTTTCTGAGAGATATTGCAGGATCCATGACCAATCTTCAGCTTTAGCATCACCAACACGTGATGAAGAAGATGATGGCTCAATGGAAACAGCAGCAAGATCTGTGAAGATAAAGAAGAATAGCAGAAGAAGAATCCTTAGAGCTTGTAAGAAACTTATTGGGTTGTAGCTTTTCTTGTCTATTTCTTCAAGAAAGAAAGAGAAAAGGAAAGAAAAGAAAAGTAAAGAAAAGAAAATTGTCATACTAATGATGGGTTGTGCTATATTATTGAAGACTTTTCCTTTATGCTTTGAATTAAATTAAGAAAGGGCAAGCTCTCTGCAAATTTACCTATTATATTTCTGACTCTTGATTTATTATTATTATTATTATTGCATGTACAGTTCCAATCTTCATCCCAATTACATTCAAATCATTATTCCAAAATACATATTAGTTTTTTTTTTCTTTGGTAAAATTGATGGAGAATTGGAGTTTTGAATATAAAGTTTTCAAATATTACTTAATACTGAGTTAAATTTGTGAATGCAAAATATGAATTATTTCAACTTCTTCCATATAAGTTTATAAATTAAACTTAATCTCTGTTATGCAATAATTTTAAAAATAGTATTTAATATTTTAATTAATATTCAGTGATTAAAAGAGTAATATTTTTTATAATATTTAATTAATAATTATGAATAATTATCTATTATTAAAATAATTAATAATTATTATAATAATTTGTATTATCGATAAAACCTTAAAGTTTTTTACTTATATTTCTTTTGAAGTTAGAGACCTGTCCTAAGGAAATTACTGCAGAATCTGGGCTACTACATCATACGAAAATAATTATTTGGATCTGATCCAGATGTGCTTAGACACTAGAAGTTCTTATATGAGTAAGCGTACCATATATATTTATATGGTAAATTACTGTAGGTTCTCTATTTTTTTAAAAAAAAATATTTATTATTTATTTTAAAATCATTCAATTAATATATATATAAGAATTATTATAATTAAGATTTTTTTATTTATTGATCACCATCGGACTTAACTCATTAGGAAACGAGACCTGTCTCTGGAAAAGGTTATGGATTCAAAGCCCATCAAGTCATTGGTAAGTAAGCCGGTCTAACATTGCGTGACTCAACCCTGCGAAGAGAGGCGAATCGACTTGACTATCTGCACGAGTCTACCTATAAAAAACCCAATTCTGAGATATGGCACAAGAAAAAATAACTAGTCCAGTCATTTTTCAGTCTTAACAGCACGCACGTCGGAATAAATTAAATAGCCGTCTGACATGAAAGGGTGTTTTGACGCGTTCATACGTACGAATTTGAATGACAAAAATAAGCGATTAGACATCACTAACAGACAAAAGAAAAAAGGATAAAAGAGAAAGAACATTTTTATCCCTGGCCAAGTTTACACACTCACAGTAAATTACATTTTATGGATCTCATAAGATTATTTATTAACTGAATATATATATATTTCTATATATATATACAAGTACCATAAATAAGAAAAAAATATAAAAAAAATAATATGATTTTGCTTATTTTTTACTTTAATGTAATTTAATTCATGTTAAATAGTGAATGAGATATTCGTGGTTAATAAAATATCATAATTTTTAGATAAATAAAATATATTTATAATTAAAAAAAGTATATTATATAATTTTACTTATTTTTATTTTAAAATTATTAATTTAATTATATTAAAATTTAATGATATTTAAAAATTATTATTATTTATTAATTATATAATATTATAAAATATTATTTTAATACAAATTAATCATTATAAAAACACATGATAATTTTTTTATAATATTTTTATGCTGCTATAATAATCCAAACTAGATTTCTTGACTGAGCCCATCAAATTTGTTGTTTTACCTTTATTTATTTTGTCTTTAAAAGACAGAAAATGTTCATTTCATTGGCAATATGTACTTAATTTGTCTATATTATTTATATTTGGTCATTTTCAGTGTTTTGAGATCCTATGCTTCGTTCTTTGTCTTGCTGGTCTAGGCTTAATTAGTCCTATCATTTTTCTACTAAGCAAAAAAATAATCAAGTATAACAATGATCTATACAATAGAAGGTGGTATGATGAGTAAAAATGAATATTAAAAAAATTATTTCACTTTTTTTAAAAAAATTTTATTAAAATACTCATAATCGATATAGTTAAAATAGAACTGAACTGTAATTAGTCAAATTATAAAAAAAAGAAAGAAAGTGAGGTGATTGACATTTATAGATAACCACTCTGACGATCAAATTAGTAAATTGATAAATGCGTAAGAATATATAACATAATCTCTGTATATATTAATTTTTTGTACCATAAGAATGTATGATAAGTTATCAAATCTCTTAAAAATGCGTTTAAAATTGGTTTGTAAATGGGAGATTCCGTGTTTATAGATACAATGAAGATCTGTTAAATTATATCCGCTAATAATAACTTTCTGTGAAATATTGACATGTTCAATATAAGGCGCGACTTGATAAGTGTACGATAGAATATTAATCTATTAAAATTTTGTTATATGATCCTGTCTTATGTCTTATGGTAGTAGCACATAGTTTAATTTAAATTATTATTATGTCGCATTAATAATAGATTATAAATATATATTTTTTTATTTAAAAAATTTATATTTATATTAACTTAAAACTTTTATTTATTTTTTTGGATGGTATTATATATTTTTATATTTTTTAATTTTATATGTATTATTTTAATGTTAAAAAATATTTTACTTTATTTTAATTACATGTAAATACTATTTCATAGTTGATTTTTTCTTTATTATTTATATAATATAATATGGTTAGTAAAATTTATATTAATGTCAATTTATACAATACCAATAAATGTAAATGTAATTAAAATAAACATATAATTTTTTAATATTAAAATAACATTTACAAATAAAAAACAAAAATATATAATCACATCCTAAATCAAATTATACAATTTTAAGTTAATTATAAACTTGAATAAATAGAAAAATAAATAAATATAAATTTTAATGTTAATAAAATAAAATTAATTAATATCAACAATAAATTTACATTATGTATAACTATAATTTAGAGTCATATTTAAAAAATAAAAATAATTATTGTGTGTCGGACATAAAAATAAAACATTATCACTTTTTATCATATAGAATATTGATAAATATCACAGACCAATGATTATTAACTATAAAAGAAAAAAAAAAAAAAAAAAAAAAAAAAAAAAAAGAAGAAAACAACACCGAAATATATGAATAAGATTTCGCCAAATCCATTCAAAAAATTCAGTGGCGAAGAAATTGCGCTGAATGCAAACTGTAAAAATCGAAATTTAAATCCAAAAACAAAAAGAGGAAATCTGTGGCTGTGTTCAGCGTATAATTAGGAATTTCACCATAATATTCCCTTTTTTCATCTATTTTTTCGCAAATTTCCAACCCAAAATTTACTCGTTAAATAGAAAAAGGCAACAAATATCAATCTCCTCGCCATTTTGTCTTCCTTCTTCTAATTGTTTGAATTTTAATCTTTTTTTCATCCCAATTTCAGTTTCTATGCGTACGTCTTAATGTCATTGTTTTTGTTTTTAAATGATGAAGTGTTGATTGTTAGATGGAGAGTTTTTAATTTGGTTTGGTTTTTGCAGGGGGAGAAGAAGGTGGACGAGTTGGAGATAATCGACAAAAATGGCTAGTGAAGCTGTCGCCAGTGGCGGTGCCGGCGGCGGCGGAGGTGCTGATGAGGTTGGACCAGCATCGGGGTTGTCGTCGCCGAATAGTAGGATGAAGTTCTTGTGTAGCTATGGAGGGAAAATCTTGCCGAGAACTACCGATGGCCACCTTAAGTACGTCGGAGGCGATACGCGTGTCATTGCGGTTCCAAGAGATATTAGCTTCTCAGGTTTCGCGCTTAGTTTGTACATATAGCTCTATTATAATGCTCAATTAGTCATCATAAATTTTTTATAAGAAATAAAAAAAAAAAATTAAAATCATAAAAAAACTGTAATACGATAATATGTTTTTGTTTGAATTCATTTCATTTTAAAAAATTCCTAAGCCTAGATTTTAACAGAAATTAGAGAGCTTGCTTGTTTTGCATTTTTTTTCTTGCTATAGCTAATAGCCCTTATTCGTTCAGAAGAAATTTTGTGATATTGGGATAAATTTCATTTACCAAAAAATTTAGAAAACAAAAATTGATGCTGTTGCTTGATGAGTCTTGTGGGATTGATTATATGGGTCTTGGAGACGAGGTTGTTGCACTCATTATATTTGCTATCATATTTAGCAAAACAAATATTGGGAAGAAAAAGGCCAAATTAATAGGTTGCTGCATGTTATTGCTGTTGTGACCTCCCAATAGGAGTCATCAATGATCAATCCAGTAGACCAAGAAAAGTTTTCCTTTGTTGTGAACAGTTCGGACCAAACAGAAAGGGCTCAGGCTAGGATCATATGTATTTGGATGCTTGAACTTTTGATCACTAGTGAAAGATGGATTATTTAGGCTTGATGGGAAAGAGAAGAAGAAGTTAAATAAGATGATAAGATGACAATTGTGATTGAAATATGTGGAGGTAAGGCTAATAAGGTGGCTACCACCCACTGAAGGTGGCCAATAAGGTAAGATGACAATTGTGATTGAAATATGTGGGTTGGCAAGGCATGTTTGGTGAATAAAATTTGATTCCCTCCTCCTGTACCAAATGCCTACTGACGAACAAAAAAAAAGGGCCAGTAAGGTGGTTAACATTAATGGAGGACCTACCTTTTGTCAATTCAGTATTTTTTTCAACAAAGGTGGTGAAATAGGAAGTGATTGAATTGTTAAGACCTGAATAATTTCATGGAGCCATGTTTAAGGATCCTACAAATGGTGAAGTCAAGTTTTAGTAAGTAGTATTATAGAGTTTCGCCTAACTTGGTCTATTTAGCGACAGGAAAAGCTTGGCTGGGGTTTGGCTAGTCCTTTCTGTCAAATGGTGTCTGTTAAAAGTTGAAACTTTTATTTGTTATGCTGACTTTGTTCTTGTGCACATGTAAAATGGGGTTGTAACTTGTAATGACAAATTCCCCCATTGGCGTGATATTTGTATATGCAGAGTTAATGAAGAAGCTTCGCTCAGAATTTGAAGGGGACATGGTCCTGAAGTACCAATTGATGCCTGATGAGCTTGATGTCTTGGTGTCTGTAAGAAATGATGAGGATATGAAACACATGCTTGATGAATATGACCGCCTTGAAAGTGAAGGAACTGCAAAGCTTCGAGTTTTCCTGTTCCCTTCTGATCCTGTCATAATTGAGAACCAAAATGCTCCCGTAGACCCTCACACAATAGAACAACGCTACATCGATGCAGTCAATAACACAGTTCGTACATTTGCCAGTTATAGGTCTTCCCCTATCAATGCAAGTAGCCCCAACCTTTCTGCTTGTTCTTCTCCAAAAGGCAATTCCCCTGATAAATATCATAGTTCTTCTCTTATTGTTGATGGTTTGCTACATGAACCCAATTTGATTAATAACCATCACAATACTAGACCTTCTATGGCTAGAGTACATAGCTCTCCTAGTCTCTACAATCTCGGTACCTCTTACCACCAAACCAACAACAACCACAGCAGCAATCACCATTTCTATCAGCAGCAGCAGCAGCAGCAGCAGCAGCAGCAACAGCAGCATCACCACCAATACTATCAACAGCACCAGCAACACAATTCATATGGCTACCCCCCACCTTCTAGACCACCTCATGACCCTCACTTGTTAACAGCAACTGTGTCATTTGGACGGATGGACACAGGGAGGGCTCCTGTCGGTGGTATTCTCCCAAATCAATATTATTCTAATGTACAAAATATGGGGAATTCAAATGTACATAATATTTGGAGTTCAAATGGACATAACATGGGAAGCGGAAACTCCACCAGACGTTATGATCATTCCATATGGATGTAGAACAATCAAGAGGTTGGATACTATTCCTTTTGAGTCCCAGAATAAAAACTGGAGTAGAGCATACTTATTTGAAGACTTCAAAGATGGTACAGAAGTTTTTGTTTGCTTTTTTTTTTTTTCTCTATTATGTAATATTGTTTGTTATTCCTATACAAAAAGTAAAGGATAAAAGAAATATACATGTTTACTATTTGTTTTGGGTTTAGTTGAATAGGTTTAAATTGTTACTTGTGAAGGAATTGTGGGAACCTTGCGGAATGAAGAGGCTACAGTTATTATATTTTATTGTCAGAGAAAAATGTTATTTTCTTCTATTTAATTTATTTTTTATATTAAATATTGCATTTAAAATTTTATTAAAAGCAAACTATGGAGAGAGGGACTCAAAATTGATATTCATATATCTTGCTTTTTTGCTAAGCAGTTTTTGACTGTCTAATTTAAGTTATTTCATGTGAAATTCATTCACTTTATATAGAATAAATCATTTGAATCAAATAAAATTTAATTCAAAATTTAAAAGTAATTATGCTCAATGCACTCTTGTAAATTTTTACATATAAATAAATTTCAATTTCTTTTTAGATATATCGAAACTAAATAATTTTTTTTAATTATAAATTATTAAATAATTTAAATAAATTTTATAAAATGATTAAAGTGAACGTTAGATTTTAACAAGCACATCTTTCAAATTATTCAACGTACGATTTATTTTATTTTTAGATATATCTATTTTTTATTTAAATTTTTTATAATTCAATTATTAACGGTTTAGAGTTATACGAATGGCTTTCTTAAATAATTCGGAATAAATTAATATCTTTCAAAATAATTTAACTTATAGTCTTATACCTAATCATTTTACTATTTCTAAATATGAATTTTAGGATATTACATTTATGATTATATAGATCTTAGGTCTTGGGCCTTGATATGCTTGTATTAGACTTTATTCTATCAATGAAATGCCTAATAACTTTGAGGGGAAAAAAAATCCCTAGTTTGATTCTGATTTCAGTTTAAATCGGACCACTGCGTGTTAGTATTCTAGAATTTGTGGGACTAAAATATAATTTTTTCAATATAGAATTTTTGAGAAATAAAATAGATAGAAATTAGTATAAAATAGTAATATCAAAAGTGTTATGTCAATTTTTTGTAATTCATTTTTATGTATTTATTAAGAGGGTGTCATCTTAAGCATATTGATGTCTTCTCCTACTACAACTCAACTTGTTATTAAGGCTCTTTAGGGGAATGCCTACAAAAGTTGAAGCACAGCACATGAACTCGATAGGCCTATAGTGATCAGTTGAGCTCAGTTCTCACTTGTGACTAACTGATTACTCTCCCTTAATAAATACATGAAAATAAATTATAAGAAATTAACATAACACTTTTAATACTACTATTATATACTAATTTCTATCTTTTCTCAAAAATCTCTATGTTGAAAAAATTATATTTTAGTTTCTCTACAATTCTAGAATCTTAACACTGCGGGCCCAGCCATGGGGCCGAACTCTGAGCTGTGAGTAATGAGTATGCTTTCCGCCCTACAATGAGTGGCAACGGAGAGTGCATACGACCACTGACAAGAGACGCTGACTTGCACTACCACTAGCACTACCAACTGCCATGTGGCCAAGAAAAGCAATGGATGTTAATACGTGGCTTTGACATTATCTTTTCACCTAAACCTTTGTAAAAGATTATCCCTTGATTAAATAATTAAACTTTCAATTGTTTCTTTTAAAATTAACTATTGTAATCTCAAACTAATAACATTTTAAATAGTCAATAAATAATAGATAATTTATTTTAATTATTATTTTGATGCAATTTACACTATTATTATATCATCAAATAATAAATAATAAAAAATAATATTTTGACTCAAACTAATAATTGTGGAAGTTGATATCGGTGAGTGGGGCCACCGGTAAACCGGAAAAAAGTATTCAATCTTTTTCTCCCATTGTCCGGAATTTCAAAAGATATTCTGCGTGATCTAATCTCATGCACAAGTCCACCTACTGCCTTCACTTCACTATTCAAAGTGTATCAGCGACGGCGAGGCGCGAGATAGAGTAAAAGAAATGGGTCATGGAAGCTCCAAATCTCCTCCAGAGGTCGAGGAAGAGTCGCACTCTTCTCGACCGAAGCAGAAGCTTCACATCCACGGTCACCACCACCATCTCCGTCGTATCTTCCGTCGTTCTCATAGAAATGGCTCTGGCTCCGGTACTTCTTGTCTCAAACTCGTCACTGCTGAGGATTTTGCTGGAATCGCTCTCCTTTCTATTATTAGTGTATGTTTCATTTTATTTTCAGTTTTCAATATATGATGTCTACAGATTAAGGAGAGATGTTTTAATTTTGATTAGAATTATTCAAAGGAAATTGAATTGGAAATTGCTGGTTTTAGGCCGAGATGAAGTTCAAAGACAAGTGGCTTGCTTGTGTTTCTATTGGAGAGCAGACTTTCCGTACAGAGATTTCTGATCAGTTAAGCATCTGTGTGTGTGTGTGTTTCTAAATTATGAAGGAACTTTGAATATAGAAGCTTTGATACCAAATTAAATCAGTATATTGCATCTTAATTTGTGTTTTTACTAACATGTTTCTTGTTTCATGTTTCTATGATCTGATATTCGGGCTAAGTTGTCAGCCTAATGTTCAAATTCTTTGTTGCAGGGAAATATCGTCTTTTCAGTCTTCATTGTGTGGCAGTTCTTTTTATTCTTTATCTGCTGTTTTCTTTCTTTTTTTTTTTTATTTATTCTTTTAAGGTGTCTCTCAACTTGTCTTTTAAGCTCTAGAAAAGTTGACTGGTTGTATTTTGATTGTGGTGCAGGACAGAAAAGCCTGTTTGGAACTCAGTGAGTACTTCTACCAAAAATATTTTTTGTGGTCGCTAAAACTGATCAGTTCACTTATTTTCCACTTTCTTTCCATATCCACTAGATTGATTAAGGCATGTTATCATGTGATATTGTTAAATAGCAATTTGGTCGGCACATACTGCATTCTGCATTCAGCATTCACATTAACTGTGCTTCAGCTCCAGCATTAAATTTTAATTTATATATATTCAATTTGATGGTGTAGTTTTGAGGCTTGAAAATGTTTTTGCCATTTAACCACATTTTTTGGGACACTAATAGAAGGAGTGCTACTTTGACCCAAAAAGTCAGGATTAGAAAAAGCATCTAGCTATTCAATTTATACTATAATTCCATGAAAAGATTATCAGAAAGTGGATGTTAGCCTGTAAAGAGATTGTATTGCATTTTGAATAACATTCCTATTGATTGAAGAAGAGAAACTGCTGTGACTAGAAATGTGTCCAGCAACCCAAGCTAATCTTGTTACTGATTTTCCATTTTCTAAAAACTTAGAAGGCAGGCAATGCACAGCTCTTTGACCTCAGGGGAACAACAGTTAGCATAAGTTTGCTAACGTTTTGTATCTGATAGGCATTATGTGACATTAATGCTGATGTATAATTTCATAGTTGTTGAAGTGAACTAGTAATCTTTTAGCCACATTATGTTCAGTGGTTTACGCTGCTCCTACCTTGGCTCATTTTTTCAAATCTAAGTTCTGTTAAAATCACTTTATAATCTTGATGAATTAAAAATTAATTTCACGTTTTCTTGATGGTTTTTTCTTTATGGCATGAGAAAGATATTTTTTTCAAAATTTGTCTTTCCATTCAATCTCTTAACTTCTCCTTTAGTGTGTTAATCAGCAACCTTTTCGAAGATACAAGTAATGTATTGTCAATGAATTAATAAACTGCGGAGATTTTAGTGATTGTGTTGCATGTTTGAAAGTAGCTCTCTTATTTCTTGCACAGGAGAAGAAGCTTCTTTTGGAAAAGAATGGGCCTCATGTTGCTAGGATCTCAGTATTTGAGGTAAGCCATTGGCTAATTGGATTATATGTTGTTCCATAATAGCTTCATAAAATTGATTTGATTAAGAGATAATGTTATGTTATGATTGTGGGTCCAATGTTAATTTCACATAAGTGAGTGTTAATGGATGAAGAGGCCTAGTATTTTTGCCCTTTTTAGTGCTTTCTGGAACAGGCATGATTACTTTTGGCGACGGAGGGCATCTATTTTGGAATCATTTAATAGAACCTTTTGATGATGAAATGTTTCATTTAGAAAACTACAAAAATAAAGTATTGGATTTGATGCAAATTTGCAACTACTCCTTGGTGCCAAACTGCTTCAACATTGTAATGAATGTTTCAAAATATGGGAGATTCCACTCCATGGTTTTAAATATCAACTGTTTC
Organism: Manihot esculenta; assembly: GCF_001659605.2. Classification (NCBI taxonomy): domain Eukaryota; kingdom Viridiplantae; phylum Streptophyta; class Magnoliopsida; order Malpighiales; family Euphorbiaceae; genus Manihot; species Manihot esculenta. Next base: position 2,718,610 of record NC_035167.2, on the reverse strand, counting down.
ATACTGATTCAACCAATACCATTACACTGTTTCTGATTCCAGTATTTATAACTGAATCAGCTAAAAGTTTTTTAAACTAATTTCACAGAATTGGCAGCTGATTTAGTCTGATTTCTGTACATTATTTCCAGTTATGTTATTTAAAACCATGTTCAAGCAAGTACTAAAAAGCCATGCACTATAAATCATCCATAAAATAACATATGCAGTAGGATATGATTTGCCAGTTTTTAATTTAATCTCATTTGATTTTACTTCTTTAGTCATAGGTCTTATGCTTATGAAACCCGTTAATTACAAAATCCTCCCCTATCACCAAATACCAAGTTCTTCACTGTTTAACTTTGGAAAATATTTGCTGTTCTTAAAAGGCGAAAAATTTACTACATGTCTATATATTTGCATAATGAAAAACTATGCAATGGACACCACTCAACAGAATATTGTAGAAGTGTACTGTAAATTAAATTTCCTACGTTAACTTAAATACTTAAATATCAATACCATCTCATTCTGTAGAATTAATTGCATAATTGATCTTTGATTTAAATTATTCCCGTTGGTTTCTGAGTTGCTCTCATAGAAATGTGGTGATGTAGAATTTCTTGATTATTGTTTACTTCATCAAAGTTCCCATGTGCAGACTAATAGGATATCAAAGAACAATCTCATAGGCTATTGTGAGATCGATCTACTTGAATTTCTATCACGAGTAAGCTGCTTGACCATTAAATCACTTCTCAATATAAGTATGTGGATATGTATTTTTTTCATCTGTTGAGAAATCTGGTTTTCTTACATTAATGGGACTTCATTCATTTTTCTTCTCTTTTTCTTGTTCCATTTCCAATAAAAATCCTCAAAAAGAATATATCAGCTTTAAAATTTAGCGTTATTTTTCTTATGTCTATCAAAATGAACATATTAATCTTTGAAGTTTGTGAAGAATTTGTTGAAACACGAAGCAAAATGGAGAATAATTGTGCTTTTGAATAAATCTTTTAATTACTTGTCTAAGTGCTTGAAATTTATTGTGAATTTTACTATGTAAAGACTTTTAGCTAGTAAAAATAGGCCCAAGGTAATTCATATGGCACCATTACTTGCAAGTTCTCTTTTCTAGTTGTCATTTGACATGGGCTAGCATGGTTCTACTCATCATTTGTTGACATTATATTGCATGTGGTAATAATCATGCTTGTTCTTTCCTTTTTTATTTATAGCTGTTGGCATCATGCATGGCATTATACCTTGAGCTGTTTATTTTTGACTGGAGAAAATCAGGATTATCATATTGATGACTGCATGTCTTCTGGATATGGCATATATAGAACTGTTTATGTACTCTCTCTCTCTCTCTCTCTCTCTTCTTTAGTTTATGTTTTTCCTTTTCTTTTTATGTATTTATTTTTGTTTTCAGGATTCGGATTCTGATGTTGAGGTCTTTGAACTTTTTGATCCTTCATCTGGCATTGTTGTTGGCAAAATTTCTGTTTCCTGTTCTGTTGAGGTGTGCAATATGCAACTTATAACTTGTATGGATGTTGGAAATTGATATTACTTTTAACATTATCTAAAAATATTGGCAGGATCCAATTGAAACGGAGAAACGATTTGCTAGACGCATCTTGTCAATCGTGGTATGATTTATGTGTACAATTATATTTCTAATTGGCTATGGAAAGTGGTGCTACATCTATATTGCTTTGCTGTCATAACTCACATCGTGACTGTGTAACATAAACTGCTGCTCTTCTTAACCTCTATTGTCGTTATTGATAAGCTTTTCTAGAAATGTTTCTGCTTTAAAGTAACAACTATAGTGAGACATGAATCAAAAATTGGGGAGAGAGGGGAGGAAGGTATTGGGGTCAGGAACAAACCATATTGTTCATCCTTTTCTATCAGTTGGAAATCTACATCCTTTTGATGTGTTCATATAACTGAATGTGCTTACTAATTCTGCTAGATGTTTTATACTTTAATTCGTTAGGTCCATTACAGTTCATAACTCAAAAGTTATCCTCATTTATGAAGATGTTTTTATAGGTCAACCTAATGGGGCAGTTACTTTAATAATTATTTTGCGCTGTATATATTGCATGCGGTTCAGTGTTCACCAAAATATGGATAGACTTTAATAAAGCGTATTATTTTTCTTTTAGTTTATATTTATGATTAAATCTTGGAAGAAGTTCATTTTATTCTCTTATATCTTTTCATTGACAAGGAAATATATTTCATCGCAATGTACACATATTTCATGAATCTGTTATGACTTTTTACTTCTCTATTTCTGAACCCCGGTACAATGCATAGGATTACAATGGAGATGGACAGCTTTCATTCTCAGAGTTCTCTGATTTAATTAAAGCTTTTGGCAATCAAGTGGCAGCTAAGAAGGTTTGACCTTATATACTTTCATTTGAACTCTTTATAAATATTTCACAAAATTTTCTCTGAAATTATAGGCATATTAGCCATTTGTGTTACTTTGGAGACCTGGATTTGGGTTTAGGATGTGAATTTCAAAATTGTAGATTTTGTAGCTGTTAGAATATAGAAGAAGAGAGGATTTGTGAACTGAAAGCTTGATTATTCTCTCAAGCTTGATAAGGATTTATAGTACAAATACAAAGAAGGAAGCTTACATGATTATAGAAGATCCTATTACATAATTACATGCATGATTATAGCCTATTACAGCAGTGAATCAAGGAACAATCAAGGGTATATCTTAACAGTAACTTCCAAATATATTTGAATATTCAGGCTTTGGAAATTGTTAATGGAATTTCTCTACTTTCAATTTTGCTTTTGCATGTGTTTCAACTTTGAATACAACAAATTTGGGTTTTGGGAGTAAGCCTAGAAAGTTATCTGGACTAAAAATTATCTTATATGCTTTATTTTGGAGTATTTTCTAGATATTCATTGTCTTAGCATTATGTTTACCTTGTCTACTAGAAAGAGGAGCTTTTTAAAGCTGCTGACAAGAATGGGGATGGAGTTGTGAGCATGGATGAATTAGCTGACCTTCTTGCTATTCAACAAGAAAAGTAACCAACTTTTATATTCAGAGGCTGTGAGCTTGAATTAAGAATATCATGAATTACTATCTACTGCATATATGCATTGATGTGTTACCTCTACAAGATGACTCTGTAAATCATGTTTCTTTCTCTTCTTGCCATGGGAATGGTTGAGAGAGGGTTGTGAAGTGTTCCTCTTCCCCTTCCCTGGAAAAGATTCCTTTTTCTTTTTATTGTTTAGTTTTTCATGTATGTGACATGCATATCTCAATGTACCTTGTGATAATTGTACAATGTGAAAATCATTCTTAATCTGTTGCATTTTCTGCTTTATTTGTCACCTGGTGGTATGTAGAAGCTGTATTGATATTGAACTCCTTCCACCTTGTTTACCAACCTGAAAGGCCTTTTTTTAAAAATGGTGATTATTCTCTTTCTAATAGGTTGTTCTTAGAGCTCTATTAACAACAGTTATTTGCAATGTGGCTCAGCCACCAGAATAGGGTTTCATTTTGTTATCTTGATATCAATTGAATATTCTTGGCCTGTCCATTGAATATGTTTAGTGAAGGCCTTTGTTATTCATATCAGGCTCACATTCTTTTCTCCTTTTTCTTTTTTTTTTTTTTCCCTTCAGGCACTTGTCATTGGGCAACTAAGAAACATGCTTTCATCTTTTCCTAAAAACTTTTGAATAGCATGTGATTACATTCCTACATGTGTCTTAGCGTACCCTTAATGTTTGTTTCTTGCAATTGCAGAGAGCCTCTTATTACTTGCTGCCCTGTTTGTGGTGAGATTCTTGAAGTTTCTGATAGGCTAAGCACAGTTGTCCATTTAAGTCTCTGTTTCGATGAAGGGACTGGAAACCAAATTATGACTGGAGGATTTCTGACTGATAAACAGGCTTCATATGGGTGAGAACTTTGTTATGTTGAGCCTTAGAATTGTAACTCCTCGTCTTGTAATCGTTGGTATTATATTAGTTTAGCATTATTTAGATGCTTATCAGAACTATTTTTTCTTAGATGGATGTTTAAACTGAGTGAATGGGCACACTTCTCGACTTATGATGTTGGTTTGAACTTTGGGTCCAGTGCTTCACATATTCTGGTATTATTTTTGCTGCATCCTTTTTTTGTATCTCTCCCTTTATGTTTCTATCTGGCTTCTGGCAGCAGTTAGACTTTGATATTTTGTTCTTGTGAAGCTTAACTTTGATGTTTGCTGATAATGGTGATAAAAGATAAGTTAGTTGAGTATTTAGCTATCCAGTAATTTCTTTTTATGTGGTAGTAATGGCGAGTTTTAAGCCACCAAGTGCTTTCTATCAATTTGTTTTTAGTGCTTTGACCCCTTCTTTTCCAAGCACTTTTAACATTATCAAATGAGCAAATCATTGAATTTAACATAATCATCTTTCTGTTGCTCCTATTGTAACTATCATGTTCTATAAGTTTTTGGAATTTCTCTCTTAAGAAGTTCTGCTACTGGAGAATGATATGATTTGAAAATGATGGGGGTTTGGTTTTCCCATTTTGTTTTTGTGGATAAGAGGAGGGTTATTGCCTAGTGATGGAGATGCATGTTCTCTCTCTCTCTCTCTCTCTCTCTTCTTCCCATGATTTGTAGTTTGTACATGAGTTAATGTTGACCAGTACAAATCTTGCTAATTAGGAAGGTATTAGCTACTAAATGAGCAGATTCTTTGGATTCTAATTAGGCTTGATTGTAGGGATTTATTCACTACCATGTTGCAAATATTCCTAATTAGGTTGATTTTTTGTATATAAATACCCAAAACTTGTAAAGCTCAATACAATTGAAATTTACACCGAAAATTTGTCCTAAAATTGTTCGTAGTATCAGAGGTTCAGAGCCTGCTCATCTGTTGGACCTCCTTTAATTATTTCACGCTCCATTGAAGTTCTAGGTGTTTCAGGGATGTGTTGAATCCTACATCAGTTCAGGATAAGGATAATGGCCCTTTAAAGAGGCCCTTCACCTAGCTTTTAGAGCGAGTTAGACCTAACCTAAATTTAACGGTTAACGAATAGTTATATCTTTTATGGGAATTGGTCATAGATCTTACAATCACAATGGAATTCTTCAATAGATGTTTATAATAGGGTAGCAACAACAATAACAATGACGACAACTAAGCCTTAATCCCAAAATTTTTAGGGTTGGCTATATGGGTCATTTTCTCGCCATTCAACTCTATTAGATACCATGTTGCATTGATATTCAAGACTTGTAAATCCTTTGATACAACTTTCTTCCATGTTAGCTTAGGTCTATCCCTTTCCATTCTCACTATGTACCCTGTTAATTTATAAGTAACAAGATAAACCAAACAAAAAATTCTCATATTACTGGGGATAGAATTAACAGGGTCAATTTTGACTTTCTTATTATCAGGGAACAGAGAGTTGACTCCTTCCAAGTGATTGAGACTAGTAAAGGAGTTAAAATGATTGGGAATTTCTAGCAGTATTGCTTGTAGGTTTAGGTTATATATATATATATATATATATATTATGAAGAAAAAAAAATAACAGGGACATAACAGGATTAGAGATCAGGTCTTTGGCACATGATATGCCTCTACAATAATTGATGTTAGGACTTGAAATTTTAAATAGAAAAATTCCTAAGTAACTCCAGAAGGCAAAATTACAGTCAAGTAAATAGGGACTAACCACCTAAAAGTCATAAGCTTTGAACATTTTTTTTCTAAAAAAAATTTGAGACAATTTTAATGTAAAAATAGCAAATTCTTGTTTGATCTTTTGATTATGAGTTGCAATTGTGGCCAAAAGGGTGCATCCTTGAATATCCATTTGATCACAATTGCAAACTCTTATTAAGTTTGGGCTACATTGGAATTGGCTGCTACTGTGATTCAGGCCATAATTGCTAATTGGCATAAAATATTAAGATTTTAGGTTAAAAATGAAAAACAAATATGATTCTTCTTAATTCCATTAAAATTCATTTTTTATTACATGGTAGAACAGCTATGCTTTAATGTGAAATTCAGAACTACTACTGATCTAACCTGGTGACTTAACTTATAAAGCAACAAAAGCCTGACTGAAGTTTAGATGCCGATCCCATAGGACAAAATCTTTAAGTTGCTAAAATTGGTAAGCACTTGAAAATTGAAATTTCCATTTAAATCCTTCTGTGTCTAATACATTTGCATAGAATATCAGGCATTTTTTATTCTGTTAAGTTCCTTTTTTTTTCCATGTGGCACTTATATCTAATGCTCATAATTAGCTAATAGCTTGTTGCTTTAGGTATTTGATCGGAGAACAAAAAGACTAGTGGAGGAGTTAATTGATGGAAAGATTGTAATGTCAATGAGAGCAATTTACCAATCAAAGATAGGACTTCAACTTATAGACAAAGGTACAAGTTTTTCCTGCAAGATCACCCTTGAGTCCCCCAAAAGCATTCTCTCCTATCTTTCCTTGTCAGCGGTACACACCTTTCCAGGAACATGTTTACTTATCCCTTGCACCAATCCTCCTTGTAATAATTCTGGTATCATACATCATACATCTTTGTCACGATCCAAAAATATGGTTCTAAACACTTGAAAAGTTCAACATCAACATGAGAATTGTGGATGTATACTTCTCTTAATTGCAGTCCTGCAATTTATGATTGATAATTTGGATGCAGGTGCCAAAGAACTCTTGATTAGCATTTCTGAGAAGCAGGGAAGGAAAATGAATTCTGCCGAGTCTGCGAATGACATTCCCAAATTTGTTGAATTTTTTAAGGTATTACATTCTTGGCTAACAAGTAAATAATCTGACTGTAGTAAAATTGACTTCATTTATATGTCATGGCTGTTTAGTTTAAATAGAAAAAAACTTTGAAGAGTATCTAGTGTGCTTGTGTCATGGGGTAAGCTGGGATCATTTTTCAGCCTTCACCAGACCAGATGAGTTTCTGTTCTTTTAAATTCATCCAAGGTAATGATACAAAATGATATGCAGGAGCTAGTTATTCATTCTATGATTGATTGCATGCTGATTCTTATTTTTCTTGAAGGTACAGAAAAATAGCTTATCTAATAAATTGATACTCTTGATTTTTTGTTCTCTTGGTTGATTTACCACAAAGGAGTGCTCTAAGCTGAGGTTTGAAATATGATGTTCATTTGCATTTTGTATCTGCTATAATGCTCAAGTATGATGCATTGTCTTTTCTGATACTGTAAAAAGGAGATGATGAGTTTTTGTCCTGTAAGAGAGATAAGGAAAAAGATGATAATCTCTACTAAATTGTTCAGTTTCCTGGGATATAATTTGGTTCCTTATTTTTCATCTTTGCTTTTCATAGTTTGGTTTATGCTTAGGATGGTGGTTAAAAATTTAAGTTGATAGGAAGTTGAGTGGAGTTGCACCACGGAGGCTGGGGTGGGGTGGGTGAGAGGATCTTGTAGCATGGTCCATGGGGTGCTTGGTGTTGATGGAAGGATCATGAGGCATGGGAGCTTTTCCTTTTTGCATATGCGTAGTGGAATCTGATGTAAGGAATATTGCTGGCTGTTTTAACACGTAGAGTATTCTATTGTGACTCTTGAGCTTAAGTCTAGAACTTTCTTGTATCATCTTTTTCACTGTATTATTGTGTTCTTGCTCTTAACATGAGTATCTTTATGTCAGGTTTTCGGGTTTGTCATGTTATTTCTATTTTTTCATTCTACTTTTTGTTGTTATTAAGAAAATTTTATTAGAAGGGTTCATGTTCTTCACATGAGTTTCTTTATGTCAAGTTTTTGGGTTTATCATATTTTTTCTATGTTTTCATTCTACTTTTTGTAATTTTGTTATGAAGAAAGAAAATTTTATTAGAAGGCATCAAAAGAGTCCAACGCAACTGCAAATAAGAAGATCACAATGAGGTATAACAAGTTCTGATGAAATATTGTTGCCTGCTATACAGTGGAGCTGTAGCCCAGTCAAAGGATGTAAATAACACAAGTTCTATCAAAATATCGTTGCCTACTACAAAAATGGAGTCGTAGGCCAGTTCTTTATGAACAAAGGAGGTTTTCTTTCTCTTAGAAACCTTTATGGCTCATTTTTCACAAGGACAACTCTCCATCCCATGGTTTTGAAAAATTAATGATTGAAATTCTTTTATATCCTTCCTCTTCTACCCATATTCTCATTTTTATCAGCTTCCACACTTTTCAGCAGTTTCAAAGGCAATATTTTTCAAGTTTTCTCTTTCCTTTTTCTTTCATATTCCAATTTTCCCTGTATATTTCTCATATAAGCTTTAGATTCAATATAAACTACTGCATTTCCAAGTTTATTTCTTCTAAAAGATTAGTTAAATTTTCTGTATTTTAGTTTTTAGTTGCTGTATTTTTCCTTTTTTTAAAAAAAAAACATTTTGTAGATTAAAGTATTAGTTTTTTGTTAAAATTGTATTTTGAGCTATTAGTTTACTTGATCTATAAAGATTGTATTGGTTTTTCTTATTATTTAACTTAAATTAAATAATTTGTATTTAATATGTTTATATTTATTATGCATTTGTGCACATTGTTTTGAATTAAATCTAATCAATATCATTTCATTTTATGAATTTTGTAAATTGATTTGAAAAATTTGCGTAGCGCCAGACCGATACCGTTACCGTTACATTACTACTGCCATTACGCCTGTTTTCATTACTCGCGACCGCAACCGTGGCTGCGACCACGATTTAAAACCATGCTCCATCCCTTTTAGGAGCTATAGTGTACTGGGATTTAGGATATGAAACCTTTGGCACTTCATTTTAATGAACAGTTAAATACCAAGAGAAAACTTAGAAACCGAGACTGACTAGAAGATGATTGCCTAACAGCTGGTTAATTTTGGAACCTTAACCTCCAATAGTACCATGTGGAGGTGGATATAGATTCTCTTCATGTTTTCCCTAATCCCAACCAAAAGGACAAACCTTGGAGGTAATGATGTTTTACTCATGGTAACACTTTAATATCCATGCTATGGCATTCATCTCTGTTTACATGTCATAATGTTTCATTATCCTTGGCTACTTCAATGTTTTATTAGATATGGGATTATATTTTCTATTCATGTCATCTAAAGTACGCCCTTCATTAAGGTGGTGATATTTGGTTATGGTGTTGTAGGATCAAATCAATTTGGTTGAACTCAAGTATCCTTTGGAATCTTTTAAGGTAAACAAATATATATTGAAATCTTCATGTGCACAGATCTATTCTCTTCCTTTTGCATTGTGTTGGCTTGATTTGTAGAAATTTTTTATTGCTTATTCTTCTTTATTTTTTTGGACAATGACTGAATCCATTTGGTGTACATTGTCCTCTAGTATAAGAATCTGTCGACCGCAATGCAGATCTTGATTGCTTATAGACTTCAGTTATCTTTGAGACATCAATAATCCTTGAATGATATTCAGTATGTTGATTTGCTGTAGCATAAATTATTGATGTAGAAATTTGGCACCTCAAATGGATATTATGTTGATAGCTTAGGTAATTACTATGTTTATGAACAAACTTGACCCTGACTAAAGCGCTGAACCAAATCCTTGGGAAGCCAAGGATCACCAGTGTTGTTTAAGGTGAAAAAAGGCGAGAGGCGAGGTGAGGCGCCAGCACAAAGGTGACGCCTCAGTCCACTAAGGCACCAGATGTGATGCCTCATCGAAGCTAGGCCTTTTTTTGAAAAAAAAAAAAAAAAACTTTTGAACAACAAAAGAGAAATTCTAGTCTCTCTCCTTCTCTTTCAAACAGCATACAACACTTCTGCAGCAACTAAAAAATGCAAATTTCTTACTCTTTCTTACTCCTAATACCATCAATCAGGTTTGTCTCTCCTCCTTTCTCTTCTTCTTTCTCCTCTTTTCTCTCCCTATTGTACTTGCATAGTTGCATGTCTTCTTTTTTTTAATTTTTATCTCCTCTCCTCCTTTTTTTCCTTACTTTCTCATCCTCTCTTCTCTCTTTGCTGGACCTGGCACAGCAGCAAATCCTCTTTTTCTTTTCCCTTCTTTTGAAAAAAATTCTCTCTTCTTCTATTGCTGCAAATAATATATATATTTCATTTGAACATGTATTTTTTCCTTTAAATATAGGTGTTCATTGAAGTGTTTATATGCATATATACGTATATTTAAAATATATATCAAAATTTTGGCTTTGTTGCCTTTTCTAAAAAGATGTCTTTTCGCCTCTCGCCTAATGCAATAGGGGATTTGATCGTCTTAGTGTTGTCTCTCACCTTGATAACACTGGGATTTGGACTCCATATAATTTGGAGTATTTCATTTGGATCACTTTAACCTGAGAATTCATAATTTTAATGCCAAAGAGTGGTTACCGTTAGTGAGCTGAACTCTAATAGATTGTTCATTTGTAATGTTTCTACATGCAGACATTCAATGAGTTCTTTATAAGGGAGTTGAAGCCTGGTGCAAGACCAATTGCTTTCATGGAACGTGATGATATTGCTGTTTGTGCAGCTGACAGCCGTCTGATGGCATTTGAGAATATAGAAGATAGTTTAAGACTTTGGATTAAGGTGTTTCTAATACTTGCAACCTAAAATCATATATCTCAGTTTTTTCTTGTTCATCCTTCCTTGGACAATGGATTATGGCTTGTTTTACAAGATACAGTTTCAGTTGAAAATTGGCATTTTACAGATAAAGAATGATTTGGGGAAGAGTGAGTTGTGTTGGGCTTTTAGATTTTACAACTTACTGGAATTTTTTATAGATATGGTTTACTATTTGGATTCTGTATATGGCAAACTATGCATTAATTTTGCAGACAGTAAATTATCTGGAGATTTTCTTCCTTTAATGTATTCTTGCTTTTTTATTTTGTTATTTTTAAGAAATGTTTTTCTCGTTCATATTGGCTAAACCTCTCTTACCAATTTTATGGCTTGTTATGCTTTCATAATTCCCTGGCAATGCTTTTTAGGTTTATGTGGGAACTAAAATTATCTCTGTTTCAGTTAATTCCAATGTTTTTATTATGGTAATAGTAGCAACACTACTGTAGATTTAGGCCACTAACAAGTAACAGCAAAGTTTGTACTTATTATTAATGTCTCACCTAGAATTAACCGTAATTTGTAAGAGCTGAAGTTGGCAATTTGTTGGAAGAACCTGTGGTGATTGGGAGGTCTTTAGACTTAATGCTAACAGGAACAAAACTTGATAAAGCTTTCCTCTCTCTCATAACAAAGTCATAAGACACTCTCCTGGTATTGGCATGAAAGGCTGCTTAAAATTTGTGGAATCACTGTAAGCATCAGGATATAAATGGGTCATCTAATTTGTAGCTATATCTTTTCATCTCTGTGAATATTCTTATGCATTCCTATTTATGGATTCTTTTGTTATAATAGTTAATTTCTGCTATCATTTTTCTTTTATAATTACCAGGGCCAGAAGTTTTCTATTCAAGGCCTTCTGGGAAAGGAAATATGTTCTACCAATTTCGTTGATGGATCTTTGGTCATATTTCGATTGGCACCACAGGTATTTGTTACAAGCTGTGTATGTTACTTCATGATATGAATATTTGGTTTGACAACGTAAATTTTGGAAGAAAACAAGAGAACCAAGAGCTTGTTAGGTCCAAATGATTTCTCCCCCTAAGTTCTAAGGGAGCTTGGATTTGAACCTACATATGCTGGATGATCAAGAAAGTTTATGTTAGGATATAGCTGCACTTCAATCTATCATCAATAGTTCAATCTAATAGTATGAGTGTTGAGGGTATAAATGAGGGAGAACTGTGGCAACTGGATAGTGGGACTTTCTCCACTAATTCATGTGTTCGGATGTGTATTTGCTCTTCATTTAGGTAGTCAGAGTAAAACTACTAGATTTTTCTCCACAAATGCTCTTCAGCTGCCTTCTTGCTTTCTGAAGATACTAGAATTTCTTGAAACTGCATATGTGATTTTTGCATTTTCTGGCCTTATTTCTTTTCACGGTTCCAGGATTATCACCGCTTTCATTTGCCAGTTTCTGGAATCATTGAGCAATTCGTAAACGTCCCTGGAAATTTATACACAGTACGTGGACTACTGCAACTTATGAGCATGATTGGCTGTTCCTGATATTTTTTTCATTGTTATAAGATTGCCTCCCTTATGCCTACTGTTTTGCTTGTCAGGTTAATCCCATTGCTGTCAATAGCGAGTATTGTAATGTTTTCACAGAGAATAAGCGAGTTGTATCAATCATTTCTACTGCAGAATTTGGAAAGGTTTATCGTCACAAACTCACAATCTTACAATTTTAGTGTACCTCTTCTTACCTGTAACATAGATTAAAACAATAAATTCATTCTCAAAGCAAGCAATAATGTAATTCGCTTGCTTGATGTTATAGAAATATGGATACAATGGCACCCTGATTTTAGACGTTGCCCTTTTTCTATGGATTGGGTTTCATATATAGTGCAACTTGGCTAAACCTTAAAAAACTCAATTCCAATGTAGTTAGAGTTGTCTGCATGACTCTCTTTTCTGTTCTACTTAATTGGGTGCTCAATGCACAGCTTTCATTCCTATACACACACACACGCTATTGGCAATTTGGCACGTCTCATTTTCATATAATTCTTATGGTTTCCCGATGCTGGATCATGGGTTTGTTTTTTACTATGCTCCTATCTGAGCAAAGGCCTCCTCTTATTTTTCTGAAGTCTACCCGCGAACATGATTAAGTTTTTTCTAAATGCAATAAATTTGGACGGCTGAATCACCATTTCTAAATCCTTTGTGGTTTACTTTAGTGACCATACGGCAATGCATGGACACTGTCATTTAACTTTTCTTCTAGTGGGAGAAAATGCAGTCTATATGTTACCTTGTTTTCTTCTTTTCATCTGGATTAAGCCCCAATCATACGTTGAAGGAAGGGACAATTTGTGATTTCAAGATTCAAGGATTGTTCAAAGTAGCGATAGACAAGTAGGCTAATTCTACTTAGGTTTGAATCAGATCTAGATAAAACTGCATCATGCTTGCCATATTAATGCCAGAGAAGTAAACCAGCACACTTGCTTTATTCTCTGGACAATGAAGTGTTTAGCTTCAAATCTTATCTTAGAAGACGGTGTAGTTTTTCATTTGGCTAGCCTAGATAAATAATTTCTTCTTATTTTTGCTTAAGGTGGCATTTGTTGCAATTGGAGCAACAATGGTCGGCAGCATTACCTTTTTGAAAAAGGAGGGCGACTCCGTCAAGAAAGGAGATGAGGTTAGCAATTGAAGATTTTATGCTTTTTTTTTTCCCATGAATAAAGGCCGGTCCTTTTAATTGGCATTGCATGTGTCATGTTACAGTTTGGATATTTTTCATTCGGTGGAAGCACAGTGATTTGCGTCTTTGAAAAGGTTGGTACTAGATGAATCCTTTTCAGACGTATGTTCCAATTTTTTGACTCCGATATATAGAATATGAAAACTATTATTTGGTCCCTGGGGTATAAAAAAACTTATTAATTAATTATTCGATTTTGAAAAATATATTAAAACATTTCGAAAGTTTTAAAAAGTATCATGGAAAAGTTTAAAATGCTTTCAATGTGGAGGGATTAATTAGTAGATATTTTTTAAAAAATGAGAGACCAACTAATGAGTTTTTGCATAATATAGGGACTAAATAATAAAATATTTAACGGTTAAAACTAATTGAATGATTAATTAGTAGATTTTTTTTAAAACTTTAGGTAAGTAGTAATGTATTTTTCACAACTCAGGAACCAACTAATAAGTTTCCTCGTAAGATCTAAATAATAAGTTTCATTGATGTCATGATCTCTAAATTTATATCCATATATGAATTAATTGAATTGTGTATAATTGTTGTTTAAATTCATTCTAATACGAGGTCGATCTTATAATAGCTGCACCCTTTTCAATTTAGTTGACCTTTTGAAAGTTTTAATTAAAGCTACAAACACATAGATGTCATTTAGCAGTTGCACACATTTCACATCTAATTAGAGGGATATCATGCAGGGTGCTATTCAGATTGATGAAGACCTCCTAGTCAACAGTGCCAGGTCACTGGAAACGTTAGTTTCTGTTGGAATGAAGTTGGGTATTGCCACGAGGAAACAATCAGGAATTGATTTGCCAAACTTGGAAAACTGTGTGTTGGAAGATTGAGAGAGCCACGTAATTTTGATTCCACATAGGCATGTGGAATTCTATGTAAGTGTTCAATATCACATAGGCATTAATGTCCATTAGGATTAATGAATATATGATCTCTGTAGCTTTTACTGTTCAGTAGAATTAATTCCATTAGGAGCTGTATCCAAAATTGCTGTGATTGTGTTAGCAACCATTAGCTTAATTCAACTATGGTCCTTGTGTTTGATTGAAATAAATACTTGGCAACTTATAATCTATGATTATGGCTGTGCGTAAAACCTCACGTATGCTTTGTCACATTTACGTTTCCAACTAGGTGTATCAGTTAAAAAAAATACTATATAGTTTGATAAAAACTTGCACATTACTCTTTATTCAATCCTTTTAATTTTAAAAAAATTAAGCAGCCATTAGTCATTCCGAGCCTCTAATCCAAATGCCCTCCAAGAAATTAGCTCATACCATTAAAAAAATGGTGGAATCAGCATTCTATTTTTTAAGAAATAATTTTCTATATATATTTAAACAAAAAAGGCTAAATTGTCTAAATATATGGAATTAATTATGAAAATTAAACTGTGATTGGAATAGCAAATGTTCTACCATGTTGGGATTGATAAATTTTTTATATATACAACGACACGATAGTTAATTTTAAAAATACTGAAACTAATGGATAGGCTTTACTAAATTACTGGATTGTATTCCATTATGGCTTACCTAATACAGGCTTAGGGAAGTGGGTTATTCTTCGAAGTTTTTGCTGTTTGGGAATTGTTTGATTATCTGATGCTATATGTTAGAGAGATTTGGAAGATTTAGATTTCCTCAAGCGTGTCTTTCTGCTTCCTTTTCAAGACTAAATGTCTCGAATCATTTGATTTTTTTATTCCTTAAAGAATTTATTTTTTTTTCTAATTAAAAATAAATCATTTCAAAAGAAATATAATCTATATAAATAGTATAAAACTGAGTTCAAATATCATAAAAATGAGCTTAAATATCAGAAAAGTAGGCTTAAAAAAAACTATCATGTCAAAAAAAAAAAAAAAACAACATTGATAAGGGAAATCCTTTTCTTATTGCATATTTCTATAATTTAAGCTATATTTTTATTATATAGCTCAGATAAAATTTGTTTGTTTTATTATTATCATTAATTAATATATAAACTTTTAATCTTTTTAATCGTTAATGTAAGAAGTCAATAATAATAAAGTTTATATGCATGTCTATCTATTTTTCTTTCTACATTTCACATGACATTAAAAAAAAAAAAAAGTATATATTTACTTATTTTGTTTAGGCAACAATTTGATAATGACAAAATTACATAAAAATTTTCAATATTAAACTAAAGTTTGTTATTATTTAAATAAAATTTTCAAATGATACAATTGAATATAACTATTATTTTTTCTCTAGTGCAATCAATAAATTTTAACAATGGAAATATAATAAAAAAAAAATGAAATTACGTTAAAAAATTTAATAACCAGCGAGTTGACTAGTTTTTATAATTGTTAAGGAATTTATTTAAATTTCTTCCCTTACCATGATTTATTTTGAACGAATTCGAAATGAATATTTAAATTATATTTCATTACCCAACTTGACATCTTTGTCCAACCTTGCTGATTTTGAAACTCATCTTAAGCCAAGGGTGTGATCTTAAAATTCAGAAGCTTGTTTTGCTTACCAGTAATACGAACCATTGTGAGTGCCACTTAAGCAATTCCAAGATATGGGGCTAATGTCAAAACTCGCAATAATCAAGCCACAATTAAAATCTAAATAATATTATATTATTAAAAAAAAAAAAAAGAACACTATTATGGATTTGCTATTACGTTCTTGGTCCTCTATATTCCTAAAAACAATTCTTTCCTCCCTTCAAAGAGCAAAAATGTCTGAAAATGCAGCAACCCGACCAGGCAGAATCAATTTCTTATACACATCACCAGGAAGGAGCTCAACTTGCCTTTTCACTTGCTGTCGGTGAAGTCTGCATCAATAACATCCCCATCAGGTCCTTTGTTTGATGAATCTGAAGGTCCAGCTTCACCTCCAGGTGCAGGGCCTGGACCACCTGCGCCCGGTTGGTTGTAAAGGGACTGGCCGAGTTGCATGACTTCTTGATTAAGAGCAGCCATAGCATCTTTCATCCCTTGGGTTGATCCATCTGCAATTGCATCCTTGAGCTCCTTGAGTTTTGCCTCAACCTTCTCTTTCACTGGAGCTGGAACCTTGTCTCCTAGCTCTTTCAGTTGCTTCTCCGTCTGGTAGACAACAGAATCTGCCTGGTTCTTTGTGTCAATGGCATCTCTCTTCTCCTTGTCCTCCTTTGCAAACTTTTCAGCTTCGTTCACCATCCTCTCAACCTGAATATATTCATTCATGACAACAATCAATACAAGCATCTTCCATCAGATCAAATTTGACAAGCAGTTTATAAGCGAGTTAGCAGTCTACTTGGTTATAATTTAGAGCAATTCCTACACTCTCAAATTTCAAGGGCACCATTGTAATTGTCCCATACGAGCACGTTTCCTCACAAGGATATCACTGTGACTCTCAAAGATCAAGTAAATGCTAAATGCAGCAAGAATTCAGTTGACATCATAACATACCTCATCGCTGGGTAAGGTACTAGCACCAGTAATGGTGATGTCTTGCTTCTTGCCAGTACCTTTATCAACAGCAGTAACAGAAAGAATACCATTGGCATCAATGTCAAATTTAACCTCAATTTGAGGAACTCCTCGTGGTGCTGGTGGGATACCATCAAGGCGGAAGCTGCCAAGGGATTTGTTGTCCCTAACAAACTCTCTCTCACCCTGAAGTACATTAATTTCGACACTAGTCTGTCCATCTGCAGCAGTTGAGAACACCTCAGATTTGGATGTGGGCAATGTAGTGTTTCTGGGGATGATTTTTGTCATGACGCCACCAAGAGTCTCCAGCCCAAGTGACAAAGGTGTCACATCCAACAGCACAATATCACTGACATCTCCAGACAAAACACCAGCCTAGGCTCCAACAAGAAAGAACACAGAATGATATATTACAAATAATTGATACCAGGATATCAAAAGAAATTAAACTACGGGCATTATTGCAAAGGTACATAAGAAGTACAGAACACAGTTTTCTAATAATAATAGGAAAGTAGGACAACCTGAACTGCAGCACCTAGGGCAACAACTTCATCTGGATTGACAGTGACATTTGGGTCCTTCCCAGTCATTTTCTTTACAAGTTCCTGTACAGCTGGGATACGTGTCGATCCACCCACAAGTATCACCTCATCAATGTCTTTAAAGGAGAGTTTTGCATCCCTCAGGGAATTCTCAACTGGTGTTTTAAGCCTTACAATGAAATAAAATGAACAATAATTAGATCAATATGAACCAAGCTCCACAATTCAAAGATATTTAGCAAATGCCCGTGAAAAATGCATTAAAAATACATCAAACAAGTCAATAACTAAGTATTGACAGTATTATGTACCGGTCAAGCAAATCTGAACACAATTCCTCAAACTTGGCTCTTGTAAGTGTGGTCTCAATATGCTTGGGTCCATCAGCAGTAGCAGTGATGAAAGGCAAACTGGGAAAGACATAAATTCAGCAGAAGAAAATTCAATTACATTTAAACTTGAGAAATCAACAAAACAAACAAAAAAATGTACCTAATGTTTGTCTGAGTCAAAGATGACAGCTCCATTTTAGCCTTCTCAGCTGTCTCAGTCAGCCGCTGAAGTGCTTGTTTGTCCTTCAAAAGATCAATGCCTTCATCGTTCTTAAAGTTGCCAGCAAGCCAATCAACAATTCTCTGCATAAACAATATGTATATTGTTAAATTCCCAGCATCAAAAGCAAAATAAACATGGACATTCGTCACAATAGCTCAGTGAAAAACTCAAACCTTATCAAAGTCATCACCACCCAAATGTGTATCTCCTGAAGTAGAGAGCACTTCAAAAACTCCATCACCAACCTCAAGCACTGCAATTAGAATGTTAGGAACTGATTACAAAATTTACAACGTGGAGTAGAATTATTTTAATATTAAGCAAGAAAAATGTTGCCACGATTTGTACTTCAAATGTTATATAATTCAAGCATCAGAACTTTAGGAATCAACAGAAGGGAATTATCAGAGAAAATTATTCACCTGATAACAACCTAATCTCCAAAATAAAAACAGAGATGAAACCATAAGCAAGTAATTCAGGCAACAACTGCAGTACCTGAAACATCAAAAGTGCCACCACCAAGGTCAAATACCAGGATGGTTTCATTGTTCTTCTTTTCAAACCCATATGCCAATGATGCAGCAGTAGGTTCGTTGATTATGCGAAGAACTTCCAACCCAGCAATTCGTCCAGCATCTTTTGTCGCTGTCCTTTGGGAATCATTGAAGTAAGCAGGCACTGTGACCACAGCTTTAGTCACTTTATCATTCAAAAACTTTGAGGCGTCGTCCACAAGCTTCCTCAAAACCTACATTTGAAAAGGCAACAAATCATTGGTAATTAATAACCCGAAGTTATGAAGTCCAATAACTGTATCTCAAGCACAAAAGAAATCGCGAACAGAAACATGCATGCAGTAACATACTCCGATATCATAATCATGTATAGGGGTGAGAGTGTAAAGTAATCTTCAAAAAGAAAAAATAAATAATACAAGTTCCTCCTCAAACCTTTCACAATGAATATCTTTTGCAAGAATTTAGTCCTTGTGCCTCAAGAACCTGAGCACCATAACTAATCCATTCATTCCACAATCTTCCAAGTTAATTCCTACATAAAACAAAGTTAAATACTACGTACTAGTACAACGACAAACAACTTTCCTCAATGCAAACTTGTATACATATAAAGAGCTGCTCAGCACAAGAGTTCACATTATTTTAAAAGCAACATCAACAACCAAGTAATTCCAAGGGCAGTATTAATCTAAATGCATCAAAGACCACAAAATATAACAGAATTTAAGATTATACCTGAGCAGAAATCTCCTCAGCAGCAAACTGCTTGCCAATTGCAGGGCAATCCAACTTAACATTTCCATTCTCATCTCTCACTACTCTATAAGAAACCTGCTTCGACTCCTCATCCACCTCCGACATCTTCCTCCCAATAAACCTCTTCACAGAGAAGAACGTATTCTCCGGGTTCACCACCGCCTGCCGCTTTGCAATCTGCCCCACAAGTCTATCCCCATTCTTCGTGTACGCAACAACCGACGGTGTCGTCCTCTGACCCTCCGCGTTTGTAACAATAGTTGGCTTCCCTCCCTCCATAGCAGCAACTGCAGAATTCGTGGTACCCAGGTCGATTCCAACAACCTTCTCATTCACTACCCTCAAAGGTCCAGTGCTATATCTTCTCCTCGTCGTGTTACTGTGTCTCAGAAACGCCGCCGTTTGCGACCTTAGATTTTGGCCAAAGAAAACAGTCTTCGGTGAAAATGAAAAACTGGGTTTTCTAGAGGAGGACGAAGAAAACCCAATACCGCCTAGAACGTGAATCTGAGCTGTAGAGGAAGCCATTTTCTAGGGTTTTTTTATACAATTCTATGAAAAAATGGACCTCAATGAGTGGAAATTGGAGTAGGGATATGAACCAATTCAAAATCCTATAACCAATAGAGAGAATTGGGTTGAAACCCTAATTCGAGATTTTGAGCTTGTGGTTATGCAGAAACTGAGCTTGGAGAAGATAAGAGAAGCGTGGAGAAGGGTTTTGGGCTTATAGGGGAAGTGTAGGTTTGTGAGAGAGACAACATGAGATAGCTATGGCCTTAAAGGTTTGGTGGTGACACGTGGAAGAGTTCCAGAACCATCTAGGGCTGCGCACGGGCAGGAATATTAGCCGTAAGATCGGATTTTCGGGCTGCCCGGATGGAAAGATCGAGGTGGTTGTGGTGTGTGGTTTTGTTTTTGTTAGGCTGACTCTGGGTCTGGGCTCAGTCATGTGGGTCAGCCCATCATGTTGAGTAGTGGACTTGAGCTTAAAATCATACACGGTTAAAATAATTATTATTATTATTTTCAAAAAAAAATAATTATTACTATTATTAAAATGACTAACATTGTGAATACATTTAATATAATATATAAAATTTAAAATTAATTAGTAATTAAATTAATATAGAGTGTGATTAAAAAATTTAAAAAAAATAATATTTTTTAATTATTAATTTTAAAATAAAATTTTTATTTAATATTTTAATGACAACCAAAGGAATAAGTTCTATTATATTTATGGTTGTTTAGTTGTGCAATCCATCGGTTCAATTTGAAAATTAAATTATTAAAATTTTAAAAATTGATTATGAAATTATAATAAACTGAATCTAATTGATAAACATAAATTTAGTTCAGTTCAAAATTGAAATCAAAATCTACATAGATTTTTTATAACTTCACTCATCAATTTCATGAAATCTGAAAATGACATTAATTTAGAAAAAAAAAGATCTAATTCAAATAATTCAATACTCTCAAAATTCATCATATTAAGGAAATCGAATTAAATAAAAAAGAAGATTTACAAACTTTAAGATCGCTAGTTGGAGTTCCACTAAGCCCGACCCATGGGCTTATATTCAGGGCGGCTCAATTACAGTTGAAAATCGCTGTGAGTTTCTTGTTATGTTCTTCAATGCTCTTGTCAAAGAGAGAACTCGACTCATTGTGATCACAGCTGTCGCTGAGGTTATTGATGGTGGTGTTGGCCATTTTGAGAAAAAAAAACGAGAAAGAAGTGCAGCATATCGACAGAAAAGAGGTTGACGGTCAATAAAAAAAGATTGACAGTGGAAGGAAAAGAGATTAATGGAATTTAAGGATTCGTTAAGGATTTTAATTTTAACTGACTGTGAGTGAATAGGGGTTCGGGCTCGGGCTCGGGCTCGGAAGGAAATCAGGAATGGAGAGAACCTCTGAATTAGGTATGAGAAAGGCCAAAAGGGGAGGACTTTGGGTGCTGGGTTGGACACCAGAATGAGAGGGTTCGAGTTTGGACTTGGACCTAGCCAATAAAATTAGTTATTTTAATTTAATCGGTAATTTAAAATGTTTAAATTCAATCAAATTCAATCAAATAGAAAATTGAATAATTTTAAATATACTAATCAAATTAAATCCAACATTTCAACCAACCAAATCAATAAGTTGGAATGGATTAGTACAATTCGATTTTTTGATTTAAACTTAAATGTCGGCCCATTCACAGCGGCTGAAGGGTTAATAACGATTAGGTCACAGGCAGTGAAGTTATCCCTTACCACCGTGTCATCTGTTTGAGGGAGTTAGGTCACAGTCAGTCACATGCCATTAGAATCTCACACTTCTCTGGTCAAAACTAAAATATTACTTATTTGAGCTATTTCTCTTTACTAAAATTCTCTCTTTTTTCTCCTGGCACATTTTTCACTTCACTTGCTTTCTCTGCCTATGAGCTTAGGGTTTCTCTTCCTCTGTCTCCCCCTTTACTAAAATCCTCAGTGGAATCTATCATAGACGTTTAGCAACCTGCGCGAAATCTTGCGGTTTGTGGAGGAAATTTTTGAATAAACTTGATGATAATGAGCTCCGTTTCACGTGAATTTTAGTGTATATTGAGCTCGATCTTTGTTATCATCTGAGGGATTGAAGAAACCTATCGTTGCGAAGTTTTTGATTCTCGGCGTGAGCAATGTATGGAGTTTGCGTCTATATGTGGTTATGTATGCATGTGTTAGTTTGCATGAAAGAGCTTAGATCTGTTTTCGAGTCAAAAATTGCGTGGATTTTGATTTATGTTAGTTAAACAAGTTTGATTTGATGCACTGTGCAAGTTGGATCAGCTTGATGATGAAATTTTCAGGGAATTTAGTTTAATTTGAGCTAAATATATGCGTTTGTAGTCATATGTGATTATTTTGTTTCTGCTCTTCTTTATTTTGTTTATTTTTTGTTAAATAAATGCGTGAACTTTGTGATTGTCTAGCTACAAATCTGAGAGAAATTTTATGTAGTTCTCTTATGCTTAGAATTGCTCGTTTTCGTGTTGATTGAGCAAACAATTCATATCCTGTATTGCTATGGGTTTTGGGTTTGCTCTTCGACTAAGGATGTTGAATTTTAGCTACATTAAGTTAAATATGTTTTTTATGAACTAGGTGTCGAGTTTCTATTAGATTTACCGAATAGTGTGATTTTTTTCTTAATTTGAGCTATTCATGTGTATTAACTTTGAAGATTTCTTTGTTTAAAATGTACCAAAATATAGATGTCTTTGGTCTCATATATTATAATTTGCTCTATTTTTAAAATGTTTATTTATAATGCGCGTGTAAGTTTGTGCATGTGTAGCTGCAGCTGATACTCAGAATAGAATTTATGTATTCCTTTACACGTAAAACGTGCGTGTTTTCATGTTGAATTGATACAAGAATGGGCGTCCTGTATTAAATATGGAATTCAGATTTGGTATTTGACTAAGAAAAATTGAATTTATTTATTTTGAGATTTGCACATGTATTTTATATACTTAGAAACGTGTTTATTTTGATTTAGCTAGTGGTCCAGCATTAGGGCTAAATTTGTGTTTAATTAATTTATGTAGGGTATGGTTCAGCATTTTGGAAGTGCAGTGATGTGCTGAGTAATGGCACTTAGACTTCCAGCTCCAAAGGCAGCTGAGGTTGCAATTGAGTCCATAGGGCGTGGATATGATATAACAACAGATTTAAGGTTGAAATATTGTAAAGGAGGCGCAAAGGATTCACAATTAATTGAGATTGATGAAGGTGTGGGCAGAGAGATTGTTTTGCCCGGTGGGATTTCAATACCAAATGTGTCCAAATCAATAAAGTGTGATAAAGGGGAGCGGACAAGGTTTAGATCTGATGTCCTCTCATTCCAGCAGGTATTTGTTTATTGTTTGTCATTACCTTTTAATTTTAATCCCCAGTTATATGGATTGACTTTTTATTGCTCTTATGCACGGTTGGCTACTAATTGATAGGAAATTATATGCATTCTTATTCTAAAATGCATGGCTTCCTTGGATTGATGGATTTTCTTATACTTTTTAATAAAGCACTCTGTTTTTTCTCCTGCACCATTTGCATCAACTGTCACTATAGCCCCATCATTGAACTGATGCATTTTATTGTTTTGTTTATCCTGTGTCAACTCTTTGCACTTGACTAAGTATTCTCTCTGTTATGTGCACTGCTTTGTATGGTATTGCTATGTCATGATTGACAAGCAATCACTATGAAATCTAAATTTCTACTACTTGCAATTTTTAGAGTACGTTGTTCATTTTTGTTTGAATTTGTATAGAGTTGGTAAAATATTTAAATGCTGAGGATTCTTGGATAGTAAACTATTGTTTAAGATGCTGTGTGGCTGTGTGAAGGGACAAATTTACCCTCTTCCATGAGTTGCATGCATTATGTTTCCAAAAAACTAATAGTAATCATACATATATATGGATTAATCATGTTTTGAGTATCTCTTACCTTCACTTTCTCTTATCTTTTCTTCTTTTCTCACAGATGTCTGAGCAATTCAACCAGGAAATGTCATTGACTGGAAAAATTCCCTCTGGGCTGTTCAATTCCATGTTTGAATTTACAGGTTGTTGGCAGAAAGATGCAGCTAATACTAAAACTCTGGCTTCTGATGGGGTATTCATTACTCTTTATACAGTTGCATTAGAGAAATCTCAAATGGTACTTCGTGATCATGTTAAAAAGGCTGTTCCATCATCATGGGAACCTGCAGCATTAGCAAAGTAAGTATTCACAGCTGTAGTTTAGGCAAATGATGAGATTGCTGTCAATCATCATGTCTCAGCTTAGTTTAAAAGCAATTTTTTTAATGATTTTTTCTATATGACTGCTAGTTTCTTTTTCATGATTTTGACATGTTTGTTTGTTAGTCTATTTTTGTTATGGTTTTTGCCTTACAAACAGGATGATTTTAAAATCATAAAATGGTTATTTGGATTTTGAGACAAGCTACAGCGCATATTCTGTTCATAATAGTTTAAATATTCTAAAAGAGAAGGTCAAACCCATTAACAAGGTTCATACTTCATAGGGAGAGAGAAATGAGGATCGTGGAATTAAAAAGAGCAGAAGAGTTGTCTAAAACATCTGAAAGATTTTTTGCGAAAAGACTTCCCTTGTTATATTCACAGCATCCCTGTTTATAAAGACACAAAAGTTTAAGGATAAAAAATGCATAATTTTAAATTCGCTAAATGAAAAATTCTAGCAAATTGTAACTTTTTTTAATTAATGCTATTGGTTCTCTCCCAATTCCTAAACAAAAATAACGTAGACCCGTTCCTTTCATTCAACTTTAATTAGGTCCCTTTTTTCCATTTTAATACAAAAGAAAGAGTAGATGTGGCATCAACAAACCAATGTGTGTTTTTGGGCCTATTTTTCATTGTTCTATTGTGTTGATCATCTATGTACCTTACTAATCTATACTGACAAACAAAATTGTCCATATTACATCAAGGGGAGGTAGAAAATTGCTTGCCATTTAAAATGAACTATATGCTATATTAAGTTTGGAACTGAGATTTGGACAATAAGTTCACTTTTCCAGGTTTATTGAAATGTTTGGCACTCATATTATTGTTGGCGTGAAGATGGGTGGGAAGGACGTCATATGTATGAAGCAGCAGCATTCATCTATTCTTCAACCAGCTGACCTACAGAAGAGACTAAAAGAGATGGCTGATAAGAGGTTTTTAGATGCCAGTGGACAATATACCATGGCTTCTGAACGAGTTTATCAGAATAACAAGGTTTGTGAAAAGTTTGTTTTTTCTACCGTATTTGGTTTTCAATTTTGAGCATTGAATTGTTTTCAATTTTGAGCATTGAATTGTTTTCAATTTTGAGCATTGAATTGTTTTCAATTTTGAGCATTGAATTGTTTTCAATTTTGAGCATTGAATTGTTTTCAATTTTGAGCATTGAATTGTTTTCAATTTTCAGAACATACTAGTTATCTAATTTGTTTTCAGGTTAAAAAAAAGATGTGTATAAATTTCTGCTTAATTTAGGTAATCTTTGACCAGCGAAATTCTTGAGAATAAAGTGCTGCTGCATCTTTCCTCAACTCTTTTGCCCCATCTACTTTAAGCTCTCCCCCAAAGATTATCTGTCCTGGGCTAGAATCGTGTTCTGTTACCTTTTTAGGGTTTTGTGGCTAAAGTGTAACATTTCAGCCAGTGGTATCATGAGAGAGAGACTTATATATAGTGCAATGGACCATCATTTAAGGGTTGTAGCAGCAAAGTATGATGGTTGGTAATTGGATATGGTGTACTGTTTTTCTGTGGGGGCATAAAAACGTTGCATAATGGTCCTTACCTTGTTTAAGGGACTTGTAAACCTTGTTATGTGAACAGACACATTGACACACACAGATGAATTCACATATTTGGTTCTTATCTTCGTCTAGGAATCCCATCTAATCATTGGCAATTGATCTAGTCATCATTGTCTCAGTTGGAAATCAGGGAGCAGCTGCCAAGGTTTGCTGATACTGGTTCCTCAAGTTCTTATTCTCAAAAGGAGGTGTGTTTTGTCGCACAATTTATTCTTGATATTGTAGCAGGATCAATAAGATTGTCCTTTGGCCAAATTATAGGGTTACTTGTTCTCATTTAATTACAACAATTTCAGGATATCATGATAATTTACAAAAGGAGAGGTGGAAGTGACAATAAAGTTCTATCCCACAGTGATTGGTTACACACTGTTCAATTTGAGCCTGATGTAATCTCAATGTCCTTTATTCCAATTACTTCTCTATTGAATGGAGTCCCAGGGAATGGATTCTTGAGCCACGCCGTAAATCTATATCTACGATGTGAGTAAAATTGATTTAAGATAACTTCATTGGATTTCTTTTGATTAGCAGCATTACTAATTATGATCAATTTGATATTTGTTTTACATTTGGATGCTCTTTATTAGTTCTTTCTTGAAACCCCTTTGATCCTTACCCCTAAAGGTCTTTTCATTGCTAACATATGATTCATGTTCAGATCTCTTCATAAAGATTATGATCTATCAGTTGCCTTTCTTTAATCATGATGCTGACTGTTGTGGCTTTGCTTATGCCCTCCAGATAAGCCCCCAATTGAAGAGCTACACCAGTTTTTGGAATTTCAGCTGCCA